>NC_139565.1:49857097-50543055 GCF_965112155.1 Podarcis liolepis | reverse complement strand
CACCATTACTCTTTTAAAAAATGCAGAAGTACATGTTGAAGGCAAGAAAATGGAAAGATCCTCTGTGGAATCATGTTGTTTTGCATTTCAGGTGGCTCCTAGTTTCTAACTACGTAGTTGATGGGTTGAATTTTCTTATCCACCCACCTCTGCTTTCACTTGCAAATTTAGCATCGTGATTCTCAGTGATTTGCATGATATGGTACTCTGGGCAATTTATATTTAAAGACAAAGCAGACCAATCTGAGCAGGCTGCATTACATCATTGTTTCAGTTTCCTTCCAGCAATGTAAACATTTCCTTTTTCTTTCCTAGTACAGTACATTTTTTTATTCTCTCCGCACCCAGCTAGTTTTTCTTGAAGAAAATATTCATAGCCACTATGGATCATTTAAAAATATCTTTCCTATCTCCTTTCTTATCTAGAAGAATTTATGTTGAATACATCTTGTCCCCTATTTTACTATTTTTTACAGCATGTATGCAAATTGCTGGACCTAAGCAGACTCTTGGAAGCATACAGAAGATGCATAAACTTTGATGAAGTCTTTTAGGAGTAACCAAAGCAAGGAAAGGATGAAATGAATTTCCCCGTGCAACTAGGGTTCTGAATCTTTAGCATAACATGCCACCTCTTGTTTAAATTCATAAAAATGTATTTTAAAAAAACCCACCCACACAATTTGTTTTCATAGATTTCCAACAGATCATTTCTTGGTTTAATGGTTTGTTACCTTCGCACATCGCTTCCCCCTTAATGCTTCCCTTTTATCAAGGAAGCTCTTGATTCACCCTGTACTGGCTAACACAGCAAAACTGCATCAAGTATGTGGGTAGAGCTCAGTTTGTGCATTCTGTGCCAGTGAGGTCTGCACTGATATTAACTCTAATACTGTGAGCTCTACATTGGTGAGCCCTGATAATGGATTTGAGCAGAATAATACTACTATATCCTTTGGCTGCTGCTACACACACACACACACACACACACACACACACACACACACACACCTGTTAGGAAGAATGATGGTTTGTTCCCAGATGGGTTAGGTGGAACATGATATTGTATGGGGGGTGGGGGACAACCAAGAGTGTCTGCAGTGTGTTTATCACTCCCTCTCCCAGAAGCAAACCAATGAGCCCTTTCAAAAGGAAGGTTCCATTAACATTTTATCCACCAGAAGAAGTCAGCAAGAAAGCCCTACTGAAATGCATTTTGCTTTTAAGAGCTGTGGCATAAAATGGATGCTGCGTGCTGCAACCTTCTCTATTAAGTTTGCAACATCACAAGGCTGAGACAACAATGGGGGGGGGGGAAACCAGGTCATTAAAAAATGGCGCTGCTTCACTCACCCTTTGGCCTGTGTTGCTATGCCAACGTCGGTTAGTTTCATTCCTACACCTACAAAATAAAACAGCAAGCCGGGATCACACAGGGGTATTTCATGTATAGAAAAGCGTTATATATTAATGCAGTTTTTATTGGCTTCACTGCTGATTACAGATGCTATCCATCACACTCTCTGTATATACTGTCACAAATATTTCATTGCTGCGAGGCAGGTTATTCATTCAGCACTGTCATTGAATATAGGTCTACTCTGGAGCATCTCTTCCTCTTAAGGCTTATCTACACCTTTTGCCCCACTACTGTGACTCTTGATGAGCTGCTTCAGCTCAGGAAGACTTTTTGGATCTGACCCTCCACTCTTTGTTCGGTTCTGGTGTCCCAATAAAGATCTGCAGTGGGGATCCTGAATCCGCAAAGATCACAACTCACAGGGTGGAATGCAGTTGCGTGTTTATTTATTGCGTTTTTACTCTGCCCTTCCTCCAAGGAGATTCGACTGGGGCATATGGTTCTCTGCCTTCCTCTTTTTGTGTGAGATACCTAGATGAGGGTAAGACACAAGGGAACGGGCCAAGGTCACACAATGATCACTATGGCCAAGTGGGCTCCACAGAACTTCACCTCCTTCTGTTGCGATCACAGAAGTTGTCCCATGCATGGAATGATTTAGTTCAGAATAGTCCAATGTGTGGCTTGAGGGCCACACATGGCCCTTGGCAACATCTGACACGCACAGACCTCACACTGCCTTCCCAAAGCTGGGTAAGGAGGCACTGGGCTTTGGGAAGGAGGCATGAGGGCTCTGACAGGGTCCTAGAACCATTCCTCTTCCTTCCCAAAGCCTAGTTGCACTTTCCCAGCTTGGGGAAGAAGGTGGGAGGGCTATAGGACCCTCCCACCTCCTTCCCAAAGCCCAGCACCTCACTTAGGGGGCTATGGGAAGGCAGTGCAAGGACTGAGGATGTGCATCAAAGTTTGGCCTTGCTCCCCCACCCTCACACGACAAGGCAGTGTGCAGCTGCATTTTCCAGGTTGAAAATGGTGGCCCACTTGGTATGAAAAGTTGGACTGTGCTGATTTGGTTGGTCACAAGCCATTATGCCCATTGCACCTCGGTGAGGCCTGCTCACAGGCAGAGAGGCACTGAAATCCTGCAGTTCCAACATTGGATTGCTGAAACCTCTTTTTTGCCAAAATGTGACTAGTACAAGACACACTCAGTAATGCAGTTAGGTAATTTTAGACTGTGGACTTAACCATCTCAGAGCAGCCACAACATGGACTGCAGCTGAATGTGGACCAGTCATTGCACGTTGGGGGAATGTGGGCAGGCAAGTGGTTCCAGCCAAGCCCAATCACTGGCAGCAGCTTCAACTCAGCAGTGCCACAGGTGAGAATGGCTCTGTGAGCACACCAAAGAGAGTGCAGGCATTCCCAGGCCAGCTTGTTCACTGCCAGTAGCCATAGGAGAGCAGCTCAGTCAACAACTGAAGCAGCAGCTCTCAGCCCAGCCCACTGTGCACAACCCAATTGCTGCCTGCACCAGTCAAACTTCTGCTGTGCTGGCAGAGGGCTTGTTTCCCTTGGGAGTACACCCAGCTGAGCTTGTGTGCCAAAGTCTGAACCTAACAATAAGACCTTGTGAAGAGTAACAGATGAACTGAAATGAACACTGCACATTTCTTTTTTGAAAAAGAATCTATAATGCTTTCTATCCTCTTTTCAAACCGGTTACCAGCAGTGGAAAAATGTAGGAATTTCTTGCTGCATTTGTTATATTAGTTGAATATAGCACCATTGTGGAAGCTGAATACTTGCCACAGCAGGTAGATAATTCATTTCTTTCCTCTGACAGGAGGTAACACATTCTGAATAAAAAGCGCTGCAGCCTTGAGGAGGCTGGAGAAAAGGAAATATCCATAAATCTTTCTACTTTAGTCAGTGATGTACTGTACCTGCAGGCATCCAGCCTGCAGCAGCTACTGAAGGGGTGACCTGAAGTTAGTCACACTTTCAGCTTACAAACCTCTACCCAACTTGGGCCCAGGGCAAGAGTCACAGGAAAAACCAGCTGAGCATCAACTGCAACAATAGACTGTGGGAGGGAGGGTTACCAAACTCTTTGTTCTTCCATGTGAACCCGACCAGGAAGGTGAAGTGTAGGTGGGTTCCCAGGAGGCAGGACACAGCAAGAACCTTTATTGAACTACATAACTGGGAAACAGGGACAAAGCAACTGCTTATATACATTCCTGAAAGCCCGGGCCACTCCCACTCCCAACGTGATGGGCTGTCTAAACTTCCAAACTGCGAATCACGTGGGTCACGTGATGTCTGACGTTTATAGAAGCTTCCAGGTTAAACTTAGTTACTGTTCTAAGTGCCACCCTCCATTGAGGGGGGCCTCCTCCCCACCATACGGAACAGCAAAACACACACACACACAAACACACAAATGGAACCTGCTCTGCTTCTGGGCTGGTCATAGAGCAGAGGAAGCGCCTTCCTTTGTAGCTTCAGGCTAACAAAAACGGAACGCAGTGCTCTATCCCTTCTTTGACACCCAGATGGAATTTCAAGCTTTGGGAAGAATGCCTGAAGGTAGAAGAATTCACTTCCATGCTTGTGCACCCCTAATTTTCATCATACTACACAGTAGCAGCCCAGGTTTTGGGTGGAGCTGCAGAGAGGCCTCCCCAACACCAGCCTTTCTGCAGCTTATTTGGACAGGGCTGGGCAGTGGCAAGGTCTGAGCTGCATGGATACACTGGTGGAGCAGATCTATCCCTCCCACCATTGTGGCTATGCAACCCTACCACTGCCATTCCACTCACCCATTGACACCAATGTTGGGAGGATGGCATTACTGATACCGCAGATATGGGGACGGGGCTTTGTCAGTGAGATGAATGGTTTGCCTGACGTCAGCCAGTGAACCTCTGGCTGAAGTGAGGCTTGAACCAGGGACTTCATCGCTCACTTGTCAGCTGCTACACTTCCATCAGCTTGACATCTAACACGGCCATGTAGTGATGAGATGCTCACCTTGCATATCTGTTACAAGCAAGCTGCCACTGGTTCTCTCGTACACCCAGTGCTGAAAGGTGCAGCATTTCTGGCCAGCTTCCGAGTCTCTTCGCAGGAAGTTTATTTCTTTTCCATCCCTGATGGAGTATTTCACGAATTCTCCAATTAGCTCCTCTTCCACGGTCGCATAAGGGACGTTGTTCTTGGGCCGATGAACAAGGAAAATAGGAATGATTCTAAAATGAAAACCAATAAATAAGACAATGACACATTATAATCCTAGGCAGCGCTTAAGGCTGCACTCATGAGTCCATGCAGACTGCTGTATTTTTTTCTGTATGTTCTCTCTGAGACTGATGGCACATTATAAAATGCTGTCACTCCTGGGGGAACTGCTGTAAGATTTTCAACACGTGTAAAAGGAACACTAAAGGGGCATGAGGGGGAGACCACATCAGGATTATGGTTAAATCAACTACATCTGTGTGGATTTTCCCTTTAAAAAAACACCTCTGCATGGAAATGGAACGGAACTTACCAGTCAACAGATGAAAAACAGAAATGAGCTAGATAAAGGCCATTCCACCCACCCCTAGTTCTTTGTAACATATAGTTTTCAGCTTCGGAAAAGTAGTCTGTGATAACTTCGATTTAAAAAAATAAAGAAACAGACTCAAGGAAGTAAAGTGTTTGGAGAGGTCAGGAGGGACACATTTTTAGGAAGAGCTGGAACAGGATTCTTTAGCAAATTACTGCAGCGTTTTTGAGCTGGGTTTCCGCTTGGAAAATCCTTCATAGATATGAGTACAGCTGTTGTGATGTGTAAATAAGAGCCCTAAAGCTATTCCATCATCGCCTCCAGAGCTCAGGCCCAACACAGTGTGCTCAGATGTGCTGCTCGCATCTTCCCTTTACATTTTACAGAGGCGACTTCTATTTTTAACTCTGCACTTTCACCTTGTTTGAACCAATATTTTTTTACTGCAGATCTAGAAATGAAGTAGCAGCCCTGCTGAACAGAGAGGGTCGATGCACACAACCAGGACAAACTGTCTCTCTCTTTCTTTGCATTATTGTTGGCATCGGTGTGTCTCAAGAGACAATGGAAGAATGCAAGGGTAAAGTGAAACCGTTGGGAGAGTTACAATGCCTGCTGTGTCGGTGGAGGAATGACATGTTTTATTGCAGATGGAGCAGGTGAAGGTGTATGCTTTTGCTGTTCCAGATGCAACATGGCATTTCTTCTCTCTGCGCTCCTCCTAGCATTCTCCTCTGGCTGCTGCTGTGGATACACAACCTCACTGCTGCTTCCAGGAACTACAGGGCAGGGTTGTTGTTGCCAGTCTTCACACCACATTTACAGACATCTTTATAATGCAGAGTTGGTCTGCCAACAGGCCTGGTACCTGAACCCAACTCCCCATGAAGCACATCCTTGGGCATCCTGCCATCTTACGTTCTGTGGGCATGAGCAAGTCAGTGTAGCTGTTGCTGAGACAGAAGTGCAAACATGCTGCAAATATGGGCTTGGAAGAGCACATCTTTGTGTTATGAGACTCTGTCCTGCCTCACATGGCAGGTGCCTATTAAATTTATTTCAGGTTAACCTGCACAATGTATTACGTGTCTCCCCCACTAAGATACTTTTAAATGATTCAGATGCATCTGAAGGAGGTATCTTATATCCTCTTGAAAGAGATGACAAATTTCAGGGATATGCAAGACTCATCCCCAACGTCATGCATGAACAAGAAGGAATTTCAGCGATCACTGCAGGAGGTGGCTATATATGACTATCCTACAGCGGAACAGCAAATCCTTTGAAAAAGATCTGAGGTCATGCTGGTCCAGCCATCCATTACAGCATTTAAACGGCGTTTCCTTACCAATGTGAAGTGTTGAGCTGGCGCCCCACAACAAATAATAATAATGATAACGATAATAGTTTGCATTAACAGCAATTTGAGTGCTCAAAGTGCTTCAGATACATTGGGTTGTACTCAGCGTAGCACTAAGGAGAATGTTCTGCTGACACAAAGTTTTCTCTTGCACAATTGAATCTTCACCCCCATATTTTCTGGAGCTCCCCACCAACCCTCCAGAGCAGATTTGGGTGTGACATAGGGCATGCACAGGTAGAGGATTGGGAGGGGAGACCCACTGCACTAGAGATAATTTCTGTGCTAGCATAAATATTTAGTTGAATGCCACCCATTGTTTGTTTCTTGTGTGCATGATGAAAAAAGGATAAGATGACAATCCCTTGCCCTGGAGAGATTTCACCAGAGGTTTTCAACCTTTTTGAGGCCGCGGCTCCCTTGACCAACTACATTATAATGTGGCACCCCTGTGGGGATCAGGAACCTAGTTATGTCACCCCTTGCTTGCAAAGCTGGCAGCTTCTCATCCTTTTTTGAACACCCTCCAATGTCCATTTCCAACAGCAAGGGCTGGTGGACTGACTGGCTGGGCTTCCTCATCCACTTGCTTGCTTATTCTGAGGCCACCTCAGCTCCTGGCAACCAGCGCCTCCTGACCAGCCCCAGAGGCACCATTTGCCTGCGGAGCTTGTAGCCAGGGCTGCTGCAATAAACAGCCACAGAAGCCTTTGGGAGGCAGAGATGCAAGAAGGCATCAGAGGGAGGGAAGGAGGGAGGGAAAGAAGGACAGAGGCCAGTATTGCCTGCGGCACCCCTGACTATCATTCAAGGCACCCCAGGGTGCCAAGGCACACTAGTTGAAAACCACTGGCTTACATAATCCAGTATTCAAGGCAGAGGAAATAATAGAAGAAAGAGAGGCTAATTCACTCCTAATTCTCATTCTTGTCCAACAGCATGCATGGAGCTAGGTGTGGATGTTATCCATCACACCATTGTTACGGTTGCAACACATGTTTATTTTTTTAAAAAATGTTACTCACTCAGGCACCTCTCCAAAGCCCTCCAGAGGTTTTGTTTCCGCAGCATATATCTTGGCGTACTCTCTTGCCGTGTTCTGAACATAACATTCCTATATAAAAGAGAACCCAGTGGCATGGCAAGAAAGGAAACAATTAACACAGTTAACCGTGGCCATAGTTTAAAAGCTTGGATGTCCCCACAGGCCTTGATTACAGAAGGGTACAGCAAGCACTTACCTGCAGTGCCAATTTGTAATTCTTTTTCATGAGTTCATCGTTGTTCCTGGTCCCATATGCAATGGCATTGTGCACTTTCAGAACACAGGGGTGTCCGGGGCCGAACACGGGAACTAAGCCTTGCATGACTTTGCTTCGGAAAGCCTTTCGGTGCACTCCTTCCCCAAAATGCAGCTCTTCGGTTATAATCCTCCCATGCAGGCTGTTGCCGAAATAACTATCACTGATGAAATCTTCCCTGAACATAAGCTCTAAGAATTCAATCTCTTCCAACCCTACAAATATATAAATATGCATAAGACCTCAACGAAGAAACTACATTCTGCTGAGTAAAAAAGTTTATGCATATGCGCACCAAAGAGAAATCAACTGGGGGGCGGGGAGGAATCAAACTAGAGGAAGCAAAGGAGACAGAAAGAAGGCTCAGTGGGGGAAATGTATGAGGGCTTCTGGGATTTTTCATGCCCTTCTTAATACTGCAGAATCACATAATTTTTGAAAAGCATTTCTGATAGTGAGGGTTACTATGTAGTGGTTTTTGATATACTGCAAGGTACTGCAAAATGTTAGTACTGATTCTGAGGCTGATTCGTACTACCGACAGATTCGTGGTTGCCATGTATCTCTTCCTCCTGTTGGCCATGTCTTGCTCATGGTATCCACATTAAGGTACTGTAATTTTGGCAGTGTGCAAAACTGGTAGATTATGTTCATGGTGAATCAGTCACTTAACCCACATGCCACAGCAAACAATAATTGGGTGGAACCCCCTAAATCTGTTCCAGAATTTATATGAATAACCTGCTTAACCACCCCAATATCTATAGACCTCCAGGCAGTGCAGTGTTGACATCAACAACCACTATATGACAGCATCCAAAGATAAGAGTTCTTTCTATGATGCTCATGTAGCAAATGAACCCTTTTCAACTTTTCTTCAACTTTAGACGTATTTTTTTTAGGGAAGCAACAAGTATAGCCATTTACATATATATATAACAGTATATAGCTCTGTAACCTTAATTATATTCTTTTGCTATTTTGTTATTGTAACCTTTTTCTTTTCTTCCTGTTTACTTTAATTCACTGTAATGTTTTCAGTACAAATAAATGACAACTTTAGACTTGGGCAGAAGAGGAATAAACTCTGTGATGAAGGTTGATGTGGAGCTTAAAGCATCTGTGATCATGCATGGAAGCATCCAAGGCTTCCGGTCCTACGTGGATCTTCATTGTTGGAAATGCAGCCTGAACATGCTGTGGGGAAGGCTAATCCTTCTGGCATGTGGTGATGTGGTTGCTGTGTATTCGGGGTCAGGAAATCGGTAGGGAATCAATGGCCCTCCAGACGCTGACAGACCCTTCCATCCCGAACTGCATTCTTTACCATTCCTACTACTACCTGGAAGTCCCCTCTTAGCAATTCCATCCATGTATCAAATTCCAATAGCAAAGGCACACAAAGACGCATTTGCAGGTAACGAATGAAAAGCCATGCAACTGTTTTCAAAGGGGACAGAATGATCAATCCTGCTTCTTGAAGAGTCAGAACAACTAACCATCCACTAGACTGAATAAGCTAAAGCTGACTAGCACAATATGTTCAGCAATGATGAAACCTGTTGGCAAAAGTGTTATCTATGTTTAGCACGGGCAAAGCAAAACACATGCTGGTGCGATTAGAGAAATAGCAACATATGGGGAAAGTATTTCTCGTCTCTTAATTCCTTGCCTTTCTCCTTGGGTAGTGTTACATAGCACAAGACTTTGCAAAGGCCACATGTTTGGGCACCGGGAATGCTTGTATCAAAACAGTTCATTGTTATGGTTCCTTTCTCTCAGCAGAGTCCCTGTGGGGCCACTTCAGCTGCTTCAGTTTCAATGGGGCTTTCTGAACCTGCAAGCTAAAGCAGCAACCTTCGCCAAGCGAGTGAGGCAGACCCAGGGAACCATAATGATGGGGAACCTAGGTATAATGTTCCTCTTCAAGAAAAAAAAGTCAAAAGCAGAATGTGGGCTAGGCTCTCAAGGAGTGGCTGATGCGATCAGCGTAGGAGAGCTCAGAATAAGGTGACTCAGTGTTGATGGGAAGACTCTTCATGTATACTCAGACAGACTTTCTTGTACATTACTGCTTCACATATTTCAGGGCAGACATTACAACCATCTCTGTCACTGCGTCCTAACAAGCCCTGGCTCAAATTAGTAACAGCTATGAAGAATATGCCCAAGTACGATTATGACTTGGCACGATTCTCCATAGGTGAACAGGAAGATGGACTTACCAAATGGACTTACCTTCAACATCCTGAAGACTGGAAAGATGTTCCAATACTGCAGAGAGAACAAAAACAACACAGGCAAGGTTTAGACAGTAAAATAGCACCTTTAATTGTGGTTTGTCTTAAGAGACAATATGTTAGAATTTACCTTCGGAGGTCAGGTGAAATTCTGCAGACGCTTTCCCATACATATTCTTCAAGCAGCAGTGGTAAAGCCCTTGGTCCTTTTTACCAGCTTGAACTATTGCCAGGGATACTGGAAAGTCATCTCCTGCACTAGAAGAGATGTTAACATTGGAATGTTTGTGTTTTAATACCTTTTCTGCTTAGTTTTTCAGAGGTTTGTGTGATCTCTTTGTCTTCCTTCCCCTCTCCCTCTAGTTCCCCACCCCCATTACTGGAATGTAGGGAAATATGGCCACTGTTATTAGTTATTGCTGCTGGAACAGTAGGCAAGTAAGTGGCTAGGAAGGAGTTATTATTCAGCTCAGATTTAAATCCAAGCTGGGGAAGAACATGGAAGTCATAATACTTGCCTTGATTTTAAGGCAAGCACTATGAGTTGCTGAATCTCATACTTAGCAACATTTCTAACAGATATGGTGCGCCAAATTTGAGTCAGGCCTAAAAGCAAACAAGCATGTAAATAAATGCACATGAATGACCCAATTCCATGTATACATCTGAAGTCACTTGACAGCTATAGGGTACCACACTCACCTATACCACCCACTCCAACAGCATAGGTTTCATGTGTTTACAAAATGTGCAAAGGATTTTTTATAGGAGCTATAATCCATAAATGTTCATTTCAAATATATCTACAGGATGCAGTACTTGTTGTTTTTTTAATACTGCTTTTATTGATTTTCAATCAATAAATTTTGAGAAAACAAAACAAGATAAATTTTGAGAAAACAATTGTTACAACAGTAAACCACAAATAACTTGTCCTGATAAAATTACAGGCCATGTGCTGTACTTGTTGAATTTGTTAGTTCTGTTGCCACTGGTTCCATGTGCTCTGTCAATGCTTAGAACGTGTGTTAGAATCCAGGAATCATTTAGGATTAAATCAATCAAGCCCTGCTTCTTTCACTGGTTCTACTGACTAACTGCTCTATGGTACAATAATTTACTGTATCCACAAATTGTAGAGATAATCCACACACACAACCAGTCCTCATCCACCCCTCATTATGTGTACTGCTGCTTGCAGGAGATTCCTACCAATAACTCCTCTTCCTGACAGCAGCACTCCCGTACCTATAGAACTGTGCACATGGCAAGGCTGTTTGTTGCTCAGCCTTTACCAAAAGTGTCATGGGCTTTGAAGACAATAAAACTCAGGATGCAAGAGAGAAAAGTGCTAAGAGGAAGGCACGCTCGGCAAATCCACACCACGATCAACTCCCACCCGGAAACCAATGTCCCCACTGTGGAAGGATGTATGGATCAAGAACTGGCCTCCACAGTCACTTACAGACTCATTGTTAAAACTGTGTTTATGGACGACAATCTTACTCGGCTACGAGTGATCGCCAAAGAAGAAGAAGAAGTGAATGAATGAATGAATGAATGAATGAATGAATGTTACCCAGACAATCTGAAGGATGTTGAAGTAATCCATTATTACAGTATCTCTTCACTAGGTGCAGCTGTCATTTCTCTCCATCCCATGATACCATCAGAGCTTTGGTCATCAAAATAAGCACACTACCTAACACGCACACTCCCCTCCACCCATCCAAATGGCATTGAAAAGCATGTATGTTTATTGCGTAGCTCTCCTTACCTTCTGTGAACTTGGGCAAGTAGCTTAGAGTCTTTAGTCCATGTAATGGTGGAGTCTTCGTGAATTTCACTAAACTGGCAGCACAATTTGATATTTCCAGAGAGGTCAGGGAACAGTTCAGCTTGGATTTTCTTCACCAGCTTTGGTGCTTGAAGTAAAACACAATTCAGTGAGTGGCTTAAACACATAGTAAAGCCTCAGGACCAATTTAGACATTACATGTCTGTTGACATGTCATTCCTGTAAGTTCATTGTAAGAGTTTAAAAATAACAATGATGCATACACCTTAGAGATTGTGAACCATGTAGATTTATTTTGCTTAGGGCTATGGGTTTCTTTTCTGATGAAAAATCAATCAACCTTTTCACTTTACCCTGGAGCAGCGTTTCCCAAATTTGGGTCTCCAGCTGTTTTTGGACTACAAGTCCCATCAACCCTAGCTAGCAAGACCAGTTGTCAGGGATGATAGGAATTGTAGTTCAAAAGCAGCTGGACATCCAAGTTTGGGAAACACGAGTGAAGCGATTGTAGCAAGCAAATTAATATTCTTCCATAATATTGTTTATTTCTTTATAAATGTTTATTTAAATGTTCTAAGTCAGTGGTGGGTAACCTCTGAGCTTCCTGGTGTTTATTTATTTCCATTTATAAAATCTTTTAGAATATTAGGATGGCGTATGACAACAACTCCCATCGGTGCCAACCAGGATGATGGGATTCATAGTCTAGCAGTACTTGGAGAGCCTCTGGTTCCTTAACCCTGTTTTGAGTCCAAACCCTGGCCCTGAAGATGGGAGCCACAGCTTCACACATATGTTCATGTGCCAAACTATCACTAGCCCCGAGTCTAATTAAGCAGCACTGTCCACAATCCAATTAAACCAGAGTGGTTTGATTTAATTCTAAACCACATTTTTTATATTATATTTAATAAAAGGAAGGGCACACAAGATGGTAGTTATTAACTGATTGGGTAAGGACTCACAGTTTTGTAGAGAAAACTAAGCATGTATGCAATAGCTGATTTCTCACAATAACCATTTCATGGGACTGAGACGTCAGATGATAGCAATACTTCTCTTTTGGTAAACAATATTGAATTGGGGAGAGCCCATACTTCAGTGGTACAACTCATGCTTTTCATATAATAGTTTCTACATTCAATCTCTGGCAGAGGTGCCAGCTTGTGAGGCCGATTAGGGGGGCAATAGATAGATTCTTTATTGTCATTACACTAGTGCAACATTGCACCAGTGCAACGAAATTGGATGCCATCCCTTAAAAACAAAGCAAAACAACAGCAACAACCAAACAAACCACCTTCCAACCACCCCCACCCCCACCCCCATCAAACTCCCAGGTCTCACTATCGAGTTACAGCATTCAACAAGGCCACAGCTCTTGGATAGAAACTATTTTTCAGTCTATTTGTCCTTGACTTGATGTTTCTATACCTCCTGCCAGAAGGCAGTAGTGCAAACAGACTGTATCCCGGGTGAGATGGATCCTGCAGGATGTTGTTTGCAATGTCACACACATGACATCACACACGTCTGGCACAGGACATCAAGAGCAACTAGGGGTGGAGCTTAGCATGGTGACCATGGAGATTCAATGGCCACTGGCAGGACTCTGCTTTGACCCTCCTTCCCCTTCATGGCAGTAGGAGGAAAAGGAGGAGCAGCAGCTGGCCGCTGGATCCACACTGTGCTAGGCTCCGCATTTTGCCTCCTTGCTTATGGGACATTGGGGGACCCCGGCCCCTATCCCTAAAATACTGAGGGGACCAACACGGGCTGGGCCCCTAGAGCTGGCACCCCTGATCTCTGGCATCTCCACCTACAAAGCAACTCAGAAAGCAAAGACAGGAAAGACCTGTGTCTGGAGCCTAGGAGAATTTCTGCCCAAGGACTGCTGATGTGTAAGGACAATTTAAAAAAATAAATCAGTTTCTAAACTTACCTTTGCTGTCTTTTTTGCAAGGCAGTTTCCGTTGTTCCCTCTTCTCTTCCCTGTGAGTTGGCCCAGCCTCTGTTTTTGAGACTTTTTTGACACAGCTGGCCTGGTTGCAAACATTTTCCTTTGCTTCAAGGCGTGGCTTCTTAATTTGTACCTTTGGTGCCATCTTCTTCTTTACGGTTTCTTGCTTACACTTCACATCCTCGGTGCTGTTGTGATGCGAGGGTGCCTTGCAAGGTTTGGAGGATTCCTGCGACTTCGTCTTCCCTTCTCCTGCAGTTGCTCCTGAAGTGCATGGCTGAATTTTGACCTGTGGCAGCTGTTCCTGAGAATGATGGCTGTTCTTGGAGGCACAAGGCAAGATGCTGACTAAGTCCCCTATTGCATGCTCTGATGAATTTAGGCGTTGCCTCTCACCATCTGTGAATGCTGTGGCTTGATTGTGACCTATAGATGGAACTACACACTCTCCCACTAATCCCCCTTCAGACACACCAGCTTGCTCACCGGAAAGGACCACGAATGGATGCACAAAGTCTGTAATATCATGCCAAGAATACATCTCTTCTGAATTAATAAGTGCCCTCATGTAAGGCTCCACTTCCTCTAGGTTACAGTCAGTGGGCTTTTGAGTTTCTCTGGCACCCCTTTCACACGGGATTATTTTGGTCTGACTTTCTCTGCCTACATGCTGGTACTCATCCTGTTGTAGTTCACTGTTTTCGTGCCAGGAATGTGTGTGTTCTGAATCGATTAGATTCCTCATATAAGGTTCTACTTCAGTTTCCTCAGGAGCATGTGAAATAGACATTTGTCTTTCTCTCTCACACTGGACTGTTTGAGTGTTACTTTTTTCCACCACCCTTTCATACTGATTCTGCCAGTGTTCATCCTTATCCTTCTTAACTCTGACTTGCATGGACTCAGCTTGCCTTAGGCTTTCAATTGCCTCTGGTGCCTTTGTACCAAACTTTCCTGACACTAGTTCGTTTGTACTACAACCTTCGCATATGCTTTCCTGTAGAATCTTATGCTGAGCACAAACGATTGAATTGCCTACCATATGGCTTGCATTTTGATTATCCTGACCTGTACTGTGACACTCATTTCTGATAATACTTGAAGGCTGAACAGTGTTTAAAGCTGCTGACTTGCAAGGTTCCGATGGAGAACATGCAAAATCCAATCCTAACTCTAAATGGTCAGTAATGCTAGATTTTTTTCCTGATACCGTTTGATGAGAATCTGATGGTGGCATCATATATTTGCATTCTAGGGCAGTTTGCCCTATGCTTGTCCCAAAGTCCCTATTTTCTTCACTCATGTCATTTTCATTGTTCTTGTTTATTTCTAACAGAACTTCAGTGTAGAATCTAACTTTGTATGATGCTGTGAACACTGGTTCTGCTTTGTGCCCCTCTATTTTTTCATTGCCCTCAACAGCTTTAGGCTCAGTAGCTAAAACTGAACTATGTTCTTCCGTGTGGTAGCTGCAATTCTGTGCATCAGATACAGCTTGAACATCTTTACCATTATTGCCTCTCAAAACATGATAAATATCACAATTATTGTCACTTCGAGCTTTCATTTCTGACTCAGTTCCTTTCTCCTGAAATTTCTCTGCAACGCTTTTATCGACCGCTGTAATTGAAAAGTGTTCTTCAGTTCCAAATTGATCATTATTTTTGCCAGAGAAATTACTGGATGAATCCTCTTTCAGTGAAAGCTCAGCAAGATTAGCACACTCTTTTATTCTCGAGTGGCGCAGTGTAACATGAGACTCTTTAGTAGGCATCTCGTCAGCCTGCTTTGCTTTGGGGCCATCTGTACAATGAACAATCTGTTCAATACAAGACAATGGGCTGGGATAATTAGCAGGTAGGCCTTTTAACATTTCTTGGCCATGTTCTAAAGGATCGCCTGGAGCTTCTGTAAGTTTCAATGGAGATTCTACTCTACAAGACTGGAAGCCACCATCAGTCATAATTGTTTCTTCCAGATAAGCAGACATATGAGCAGATCTATTATGATCAGGCTTTTCCTTTTGGATATGGCTGCTTAATGGATGAACAGATGGCTTTTCTGTTTTGCGTCCAAAGGCAGAGGACAGACACATGGCATCTGTTTCTGCAGGTAGTGCAAGAGAGCTGTTGTCCGTGGATGTACGGCTACATGCTCCATCTCCTTTTAGCGCACTGCAGTAATCAGTGTGGACTTTCATTACTCCTGCCAATTCTGTGACAAGCTGATTATCTTCTGTTAGATTTCCTGGCACATGCTGCCTAGTGCTTACATCCCTCGCAATGTTCAGCCCTTCAACCTCCTTGGCAGCGTCAGTCCCAGCTGCTGAACTCCCAACTTTGCTGCTTGCGCAAGTGAAGTCACAGCCCCAGTCTTCTCCCTCATAAAGAAGCATCTGTAACTGCTCGTGCATGGATGATAAATCAGCATCTCTGACCTCAGGTTCTGCAGCTTCCAAGGTTCCCTGGGAATCCGATTTGGACAAATATTGAGCACAGGGAATATCATGGACTGCTTTTACCTCATTAGACTCACAGGGCTTCCCTCCACAGGCCTTTGCTCTTTCCAGCTGTATACTGGGCACAGACAAAGGAGCCAGAATGTCACATAAGCCTTCTTGCTTAGAAGTGACATTGGGGAGTTGTGCTCCAGGCGGCACATTGCGGCATGCCGTATCGTCCGTGATTGTGAGATGAAGAGTTTGATTCCAGCACGGCTCCCTCTCATTATGAGTCCCATTGGACACACAAAGGCCAGCAGAGTTTTCCAGCACTGCACTGCCCGTTGGAAATCCATTTTTGCCACTGACCTTTCCTGAAGCTGACTTTTCAGAAGCAGGGCTTTTTACGGGGGAAGATTTGAAAACAAATCTCTCGTCTAATACAGGCTCCGTTATAAATAGTTCCAGATTACCACTGATTGGCACTGTGTTGTCAGAGTCAGCTTCTTGTTGCTGTACCTGGAAGAAAGAGGGCGAGGGAAGGAATGAAGAAATAAGACATGTTTATGAATTACGAATTAGGCTATTCAATCAGAAAGCCCAGGTGGGACTGGGCCCCAAAATGATAATACAGTGGTACCTCGGTTTTTGAGTGTCTCAGAAGCCGAACGTTTCGGTTTTCGAACGCCGAAAACTCAGAAGTAATTGCTTCCATTTTCAAATGCGCCTCAGAAGTTGAATGGCTTCTGTGGTGTGTTTTTCAATTTACTCAATAAAAACTGCAGATGGCCCTTTGCACCTTGGTTGTCGAATGTTTCAGAAGTCGGTCTTCCAGAACAGATTACGTTTGACAACTGAGGTACCACTGTACTCTAATGTGCGACTAATCCCATGATTTATCAACACCCATATTATACCTATTATCCATTCAAGTCAACACGCTAAGGCGTGGTATGTATGAAGTCATGTAGGTTTAACAGGGTTGGTCTTGACTAGGGTACATGCATAGGGGCTGCAAAAATAAGGCCTTTTCAGGCCAACATTTAGCATTTTCAATGGGGGAAATGTAAGCACACACTTTACCTTTCCACTGGAATCAATGAGACATAAAAAAGGTTTAACTTTTGCTAGTTCACGCACCTAGTTTAAAATCTACTATTACTTTAGCCTAAGCCATGCTGAAGTCATATACTGTAAGTGACCAGGGATAGATCAATTAATAATCTTCTTATGCTTTCAAATGATGACTTCATGGAGAAACTCTGGACCAAGTCAATGAACTCACTCACCCTGATCTAGTGATTCCTTGTGGGAATCCCATACCCAGAAGGAGAGGGAAGGTCTAAATCAGGTGTGGGAAACCTCCCCACCCCTGCAGATGTTGTTGAACTACAACTCCCATCAGCCTCAGCAAGCATGGCCAGGGGTGATGGGTGTTGTACAACATCTGCAGTGTTAAATGTTTCCCTCATCTGGTCTACATCTACAAAGCACTGCATGTGGAGAGCATTCCTTTCTTTTGTAGTGACAGGGGAAGCTCTGCTAGGTGAAGTCACATTTCTGCAAATCAGAATCAACATGAGACTGGATGAGAGGAGTACTTGTGTGTGTGTTCATGAACCAAAGCATGGCACCTGTTCCTTTTCAACACTGCAGAAGGCAAATGCCCTTTGGGTTGTTAAAGGTAGGAGAGCCTGGTTTCTTAGATCAAATTAGTATCCATAGAGCTTGTAGCCTTCCAAATTCCACCAGTCCCACTCAGATAGCCAATTGTGAAGGATAATGGGAGCTGGAGTCTAACACCACCTGGAGAACCACAGGTTTCCCATACCTGCTCTATGGCATTCAGTAAAATTAATGAGCAAATGAAATGTCAATTAAATATAAAATAAAGCATTTAATGATCAGTAATTCCATTCAGCCACAACAGCTAATAGCTGCAGAACTCCATATGCAGGAACAACGCACTTCTTGGTATCCAGTGCTGAAATAATAAGGTAAGACCATCACCTTCAGATCAAGTTTATGAGCTTATGGAAGCATATGCTTGGCCACAGGTAGAAGAAATACACTAGGCTAGTTTGAGATTGGTCTGGTTCAGTAAACCAGTCTTAGTTCTTATATATACCATTGATTTATAACTCTTACTAGAAGGGACCCCTGGCTATTAAACTTCAGTCAAGAGAGGAACAGCTTTTTTTAAAAAAAATCCAAACAGATATAAAACCATGGATCAATTTATAAAGATGATTATTTTTAATCAAATTAAGAGGATTTGGAAACCTGTAATCTAGACTTTGATTTACTGCAGTGATGGTGATCCTATTCCTCTGGTTGCAATACACATTCCCAAACCTCAGTGTTACCCACTAAAATATATTTTGGTACATTACTTCACTTGCATTCAGTGAACATAAGCTTATTTTGAAGTCTTAAAATTCAGTACAATTTAGGGTGTAACTTTATGCACTCTTATGCAACAGCAATTCTCACTAACTTAAATTGGGCTTACTTCTGAGCAGGAACGTATAGGATTGCAGTGCAAGTCAAGTGCTCCTCTGACACTTTTTGCATCGACAGTCACCATTTCAATTTTTAAGATTAGCCTTCTGCAAAATGTCAGCTCCGTTTCTTGTTGCTTGGTACACCCTCTGCCTAAATTGTGCCTAACCTTTTACTAAAATACTTGCTGGGATTTTGCTAACATCATATGATCGGTCTACCCACATGAGGTGGTAGTGTGAAAAATGAAAAGGGACAGCTGTCTCCAAGTTAGCAGAACTGCTAGATCAAACAGCAGATTGGTAATATGTTCTATAATATATGCTGAGCTCTGTGATTCTGGCAGTGTCTACCTATATTACCGGTACTTTAAAAAATGCTAAGTATCATAGTTTCAGTCAGCAAAGTTTCAAAATGTAGAGACAATGCCTTCAGAAGGCTGAGGTTTTGATGCCATCATGGTTCAGATGAAGAGCAGCAGTTCCTGATTAAGCAGAAAGGATGTGGTCAGCAGAAACCATACATCCTCATCCACCTACCTGCTTCCCATGGTGTCAAGAACATGCTTCTCCCCTGACCTCAGTTATATAACTGAGTTACGTAATTCCTGCCATTATTATTCATCGATGTTATTGTCAAAGCTATGATAAAGAAGTAGTAAAATATCCATCCCTGAACACAGGTGGTAAATGTTGACAAGTGGCCCTGAGAAGCAAGAGTATGAACATACTCAAGGCATTCCTGAGGTTTGTAGAAGTGCAAAAAATCTTCAGCATAAAGAGGGCAACTCCCAACCCCATCAATTTCAAAAGGGACTGAACATGCCCAGCAGGCATGGAATATTTAATGCCAATTGTAAAAGGAAACTGGAAACTGGATTGTACTGCTTGAACTCCTTACAGGTTGCGGCATCTTGAAGGAAGGCATGGCTGGCTAGCAGGATCTCTGAACAAAAGCAGACCATCAGGAAAGTGAGGATACACGGCATCATTAAGGAGGAAATCGAAAGGGAAAAGGCAGCATTTTGGGTCACTGTACAATCAACTGTATTATTTTCAAAATCTCTTTCATCGTGTCTAGCTGTGGCATTTACAAAAACAAGCCTCTTTAGCAGTTAGGCCAGATTTCCACCATCTAGCAAGTGCGCAATTTTATACTAAATTGGCCAGAGTCTAAAAGGGCTGAGTGTGAAATATTTAGCTCTGGCATACCTTTATTTGGGGAAGTCAAATAAATGGTGAAGAAGACGCTCCACCAATTTATCATTACAAATACAATGCCTTAACTCGTAAGGCGTTTTTCTATATAGGTAGCTTGCACCTTATCTTTATTATACTTGTGCGATCTTAGTTATGTGTAGATGGGGTGGCTAAAAAAGGGGAGGAATGGAGGAAACACACCCTCCATTTGCTTTCCTTCCTGCCCCCTACCACACCTGCAATCACGGGCTTCTTCAGCTTTGGGAAGTAACTGCAAGGGCTCTGGCGGGATCCCAGAGCCCTTGCTCTTCCTTCCCAGAGCTGGGCAAGCAGGGGTGCCAACTCCTGGGAACTGAGCCCTCCAACATCCAAAAAAATCAGGGGGTGGAGAAGGCCAAGCACAGAGCTGAGCACAGCACGGCTTCAGTGGCCAGCTCCTTCTCTTCCTCCTGCCATGGAAGGGAAGAAGGGTTGAAGCAGCCCCTTGCTGGTGGTGGCAGCAGCAGCAACAACAGGAGCTACCGGCCATTGAAGCCACCCTGCTGCCACATTTGGCTTCACCTCCTGGCTCCTCCCAACACCCTGATGTTGTGCATGCAACGTCACCCCCCCCCCATTGCCCTGGTATGTTGATGCCTCTGTGGACAAGCAGCCTTACTCCTTGTAGGAGGGGTGGTTCTAGGGCTGCCTGGTTTTCAGCATTTTTGCATCTACACATTGGCCCTTGTGTAATAATAATAATAATAATAATAATAATATTTATTTATATCCCGCCCTCCTCAGCCGAAGCCGGGCTCAGGGTGGCTAACAACAATAAAACAGTACAAAAGTACAGCATAAACAACACTCTAAAATCATTCATTATAAAATTAATTAATTCAAGCCACTGGCAACCATTGGGCCAGAGCTCCGCCTAGATTGCCGAGGGAGGGAGTCAGGCTGTGCCCTGGCCAAAGGCCTGATGGAACAGCTCTGTCTTGCAGGCCCTGCGGAAATATGTCAAGTCCCGCAGGGCCCTGGTCTCTTGTGACAGAGTGTTCCACCAGATCGGAGCCACAGCCGAAAAAGCCCTGGCTCTAGTTGAGGCGAGCCTAACTTCTCTGTGGCCTGGGACCTTCAAGATGTTTTTATTTGAAGACCGTAAGTTTCTCTGTGGGGCATACCAGGAGAGGCGGTCCCGTAGGTACGAGGGTCCTAGGCCGTATAGGGCTTTAAAGGTTAAAACCAGCACCTTAAACCTTAAAGAAGCGAGTTACCTGTCTTTGCCTCTGAGGGTATTATTGAAACTGGAGGGCCTCCTATTAGAAGATATGGGAAATTCTGTTCTGCCATTCTCAAACTTGTGAATTTGGTCTAATCTTCGTCTAATCAAGGAGTGAAATTAAGGTTCTCCACAGCTGATAGTTAAGTCAGAACTAAATGTTTCTTTTTCTTAAAATTCTGTTACTGTTGCAGTTCAATCATGCCTATGACTGTAGGAATCTCTGCCTAGTGAAGGAAAGGACTCTAAGTTAAAGAGAAAAAATCTTGTTATATTGAGCCTTTCTAGCTCAGATGAAACCAGAGTTATTTATATGAACATTCTTAGTTTGAATAGGTTTAAATCTCTCCTTATTTGCCTCTTTGTCCGCCAGAAAGAATGTCCATGCTGCTACATCTGTATATTCAGTAACTAATCTGTATAGTCCTCCTCCTCCTAGCCAGTTATCACTAAGCAATCTCCTCTGCTGAGAATGAATCAAAAGGGATTTGTGCTTTTGCTCAGAGTCCAGAGGAAAACAGCCTATCCTGTTACAGCTTAATCACACTTGAAATGTGCCTTCTGAATTGAACATGCTTGCAGTATGACTTTTTCCCAACATTGAGGACAGCCTGTTGAAAACACACTGAGTTAATCTGGGAGACTGATCTATTGGGAAACTGAATTACTCAGTCTAATAACATCTTCATCTCATCAAAATAAGAAAAGGGGCACAGGAAGAGATTAGCTGATGGGATTTTCTGAAAGAATATTATGCCATGGTTGTGGAATTTAGCTCTCTAATATTCAGGATATGTGAACTAGCCTCTCTTACTGCCCTTTAAGCTGCACTGTGATTTTTTTTATTCCCTACGATTTTGTCAATGATGTCACAGTGCAACATCTGCCGTAGTGATGTCATGGACGCCCACAAAGAAAATCACGAAGGGTGGTGGTAATCTGATTAAAAGGCAGCAAGGGCAAATGAGCCTTGGACAGTGAGGGTGAAGAACAAAATTGTGCCAAAAAGCTACAGCCAGGAGCAAAAACAAAAGCAGTGCCAAGCATCATCAAGACAGCATAAACATTCAGCAAGATAAATATATAAATAAGTATTTTGTTCCTGGCATCCGAATGGAGTGCACTTCTGGGGGGGTGTGACATAAAACCTCTGTGTTAGCAGCACCTAAGTGACCTCCCCGGTGCACAAAGCCTGGGCAGTGTCTCTGGAGGTCCTGGGCTGCCCAGATGTCAGGACCCCTCTCTCAGCCTCGTTGATGTGGTCCAAAGGAGAGCAGAGCAATATGTTTGGCTTGGCTGCAGGAGTTGCTGGAAGGAAGAAGACAAGGCACCATCCAACCGCCTTAGGGACGCTGCTCCAGATTTGTGTAGGGTTTTTACTACTTCTATTTCTTTTTGTTGTATGATTGTGACAGGCAGATAAAGAAATCTTGTACTTTTATCTTGTTATTTATTAATCTAGTAGAAGGCATTGATTCAGTTTAGAAGTTGGTCTGGTTTGCATGTATTGTGAAATGACAGTTTAGTGTAAGCTCATGGACACCCCTCTCTCTTTCTCGCATTTCACACATTTCAGTAGCTTGCTCCCTTAAGAGCAAGGGTCAGCAACTTTTTTCAGCTGTGGGCTGGTCCACTGTCCCTCAGACCTTGTGGGGGGCCAGACTATATTTTTTTTTTGGGGGGGTGAACAAATTCCTATGCCCCACAAATAACCCAGAGATGCATTTTAAATTAAAGCACACATTCTCCTCATGTAAAAACACACTGATTCTGGGACTGTCTGTGGGCCAGATTGAGAAGGCGATTGGGCCGCATCCGGCCCCCGGGCCTTAGGTTGCCTATCCCTGATTTATGAGGCAGAGATATCTCCACTCAGTATTCAAGGAATTGCTTGGCTCAACTATTTACTTCTGTCTTAATTTTCAGCACACCACGTTATTTTCTGCCATGAGAACTCATTTAAAATCAGTAAGAGTCACCTCAGGAGGGACCTCACTCTTGCTACGTTCCAATTAATGCCTTCTACATTTCTTGAGGGATGCGGGTGGCGCTGTGGGTAAAACCTCAGTGCCTAGGACTTGCCGATCGCATGGTCGGCGGTTCGAATCCCCGCGGCGGGGTGAGCTCCCGTCTTTCGGTCCCAGCTCCTGCCCACCTAGCAGTTCGAAAGCACCCTTAAGTGCAAGTAGATAAATAGGTACCGCTTTATAGCCAGAAGGTAAACGGCGTTTCCGTGTGCTGCGCTGGTGCTGGCTCGCCAGAGCAGCTTCGTCACGCTGGCCACGTGACCTGGAAGTGTCTCCGGACAGCGCTGGCCCCCGGCCTCTTAAGTGAGATGCGCGCACAACCCTAGAGTCGGACACGACTGGCCCGTACGGGCAGGGGTACCTTTACCTTTACCTACATTTCTTGAAGGTAGATTGACCTTCAAGGTACTATATCCAGTGCTTTTTTTCAGGGGGTACTCAAGGGTACACAGTACCAGCATCTCTTTTTGTTGTTGTTAAAAAGTGTGGCACTTACTGTAACAAAATTCATGATGAGTACCAGCACCTATTTTTTTAGAAAAAAGCACTTCCTATATCTGCTACAGTGGGTTGGATGAGGTCAAGGACTTGCCTATTATCAGTTTCACTGTTCACTGGCACAAGTTATTGGAGAAAATATATCACTGATCTGTTCAAAAAAAGAAAGTTGCAACTGATTTGTGTGTCAGAAGATAGATTTTTATTCATTTATTTTGCTTTTTAAGGTAAAAGCGTTCCTGATTTCTTAGTGACAAGCCAAAGGAGCAAACCATACTGTACTTTCTAAGGCAAATGTGGAAGATACTGTTTGAGAAGTTTGATTATTTTGATAGTTTTGTTTTTATTTTTGTATGTTTTATTATGGTTAATGGTTACTTACTAAAACTGAAACTGGAAATTGGTATGATGGGATTGAACTGGACTTGTAAGTTATTCTACTCATTGATGCAACTGCAAGGCTTCGATAAAGTTGCTTTTTATTGATTTATGCTTGATTTTGTTTTATTTATCATCACATTTGTTGTCTCGTGTCCCTCTCCCCTGCTTTGCACTGTGATGACCCATGGTTATAAGCAGTAAATGTGAACTGAGTGGCATTATTTTCCTATGGTAGCTTGAAATATCAGATGTAATATCCAAATATAAATGAGCACACTGCACGATGGCCCAAATTCAGGAGTGACGTGAATAGCAGTATGTGATACATGCTGGTAAGTTGGTATAACTTACACATCAAGGGTGTGGAAGGACAGCAGGTTGCAGAAAGTACATTAGCCATGGGGAAAGAAGGTAAACAGAATTAACTTCTTATGACATAGCCATATGGAAATTCCCATTTCCATAGCTGGAAGGAGTTGGCGCTAGAGAGAACAGCTGCCTTCCCAGCTGCCTGACAAAATGCAGGGTGGGGAACAAAGAAGGGTCCTTGGTTTGGTGGCAGAGTGTATGATTTGCAGATGAAGAAAGATTGCAAGTAGACAGACTGTGAAAAATCTCTGCCCAAAGGCTTGGAGAGCTGCTGCCTGTACAGAAGAAGCAGTACAGTGGTACCTCGGGTTAAGTACTTAATTTGTTCCGGAGGTCCGTACTTAACCTGAAACTGTTCTTAAGCTGAAGCACCACTTTAGCTAATGGGAACTCCTGCTGCTGCTGCCACGCCACCGGAGCACAATTTCTGTTCTCATCCTGAAGCAAGGTTCTTAACCTGAAGCACTATTTCTGGGTTAGAGGAGTCTGTAACCTGTAGTGTATGTAACCTGAAGCGTATGTAACCTGAGGTACCACTGTATTTATTTTTTTATTCAATTAAAAAATATATATTTTCTGGGTGCCTTACAAATAAAACAAAACATAGAACCAAAGAAACGAAAAAGCTGATAAAAGCAATAAAAAGCAGCATACATAAAATGACAATTAAAATGCCTTTGACGTGGGTCATTCTGATGAGAGCTTTGCAAAAGCCGGACACCATCACCCTGAAGACTCTTTCCCCATTATCACCTGAGATGGCAGAGTTACTAAAATGAAGATATCTGAAGATTATTGTACTGTGCAGGCGAGCTTATTTTAAAGAATGATACTTGGGTTTCAGACCATTTAAGACTTCAAAGGCAAGCACCGCTACCATTATTCTTTTTTATACCTTCTCTTATAACTCTGGAACTTGTGGTAACCCAGTTAGATTGATGGGCAGCAGTAGGTTCATGAAAGACTGTTACTCACAATCCATAATTAACTGGTGGAATTCACTAATCACAGTACGTGGTGATGGCAACAAATTTAGACAGACTTTTTAAAAAAATGATATAAAGTTATGGTTCTATAGCCATAATACATCAATAGAATCCCCAGTGCCAAGGAGCAGTGTACATGTGAATACCAAATGTTGGGGTTAAACAACTGGGGAGAGCTGTTGCCTTCATGCCCTTCCACGGAACATCTGGTTCGTCTCTGCTGGAAACTGAAACTGAATACTGAACAAGTCAGACATTTGGTCTAACCCCTTCTCATCCTTCCCCTTATTATATTTCTAAGACCATTTAATACAATGTAACCCAACACCCACTACCACTGCTTTTTGCTGCGTCAGAGGGGCCAAGTCAGAAGGTAGAAGCATCGCAATCACAGAGGACAGTACTCAGTGAAACATTTTAAGAAGGGAATTGACCACCTGGAGCATGTCTAAAGGAAGGCGACCAACCAAAATGGGGGCAGGGTCCAGAAACCAAGTCCAAATAGGAGTGGCTGAAAACGCTGGATATGTTTAGTCTGGAGAAGAAAATATTAAGGGGGATGTTGTAGTTGCCTTCAAATATATGAAGGGCTATCACATAGAAAATGGAGCAGATTTGTTCTCCATGGTACCTCTGATTGTGAACAGTATCTGTTCTGGAGGAACGTTCATAACATGAAAGGAATGCAACCACAGCGGTGCGTCTACACGCGCGCGGGTTACGATTCACCGCTTCTGCGTATGACATCATTTTGTGCATCTGCGCAGGCGCGAGTGGTGAAACCCGGAAGTAACCCTTTCCGGTACTTTCGGGTCGCTGTGGGACGTAACCTGAAAGAACGTAGCATGAAGCGGACGTAACATGAGGTATGACTGTACTAGAATGAATGTGAGGGAATTGCAAGGAAGTGGATTTCAACTGAACCTTTTTAGGATTTTTTTAACGGTAAGAGCTGTTTGACAGTGGAACAAACTGCCTCAAGAGATGACAGGCTCTCCATCTCTAGGGGTATTTAAACAGAGAATGGGAGGCCATTCTCAGAGTTCATGCAGTTGCATTCTGTACTGCAGGTCATGCACTGAGAAGGATGCTTTGACTAGATGCCTTCCAGGCTCCCTCCCAACTCTTTGATTCTATGACTGAAGCTTTATGCTTCAGCAAGGGCAGAAAAAGTTAGGGCAAACAAGCAAGGGAAAAGCAATAGCGACCAGGCAGGATGCAAGTCCGACAAGAACTTAGGAAAGACTTGGAAATGGTCAGGAGAGACCAAGTCATAAGAGACTGAGGGAGAAACAAGAAGGTTCAAAGATACACTCAATGTGAAGCACAAAGTGAAGCACAGCCAACAAGTTCTTTGCAGCAGCAACAACCTTTCCGTGATTTATTTTATAGGAACTATTGTGAAAATGGAGTGAAAGGAAGCACAGAATCTCATGGGCAAAACTACAGGTTGTGTGGTCCAGTGCTTTCTTTTAAAAATTAAAGCTGCTTCAGGAAGTGGAAAATTCAGTGTCAAGGAAGGGGGTGCTTAATCCCTTTTCTCCTGGTTTTCCGCTGTTCAGAATACACACAGTTCTCCAAGCAAGCACCACCAATATTTTGGCATTATGTTAAAGTCTGGCTTGCTTGCATTTCAAAAAATGCTCCAAATCTGAAGATTAAAAGATGGAAGCTACATGGTGTGCTTTGCAACCGAAATGAGATTTGAACTCATGCCTTAGTTCAGATCTATCCATCCTTGCTGCAACTGGGTTCATTGATGCCTGACAGACTGATGCAAAGTGCAGACAACTGCGATTACAAATGACACTTCATCCAGATCAGAGAAAAGGTAGAAACTCAGGCCTCAGGGGTGTTCATGTGAGAGGGGAAGGTGAAAGCTTCACCCTAGGGATTGGCAACTATATATAGAGCAAAGGCCCACTCTTGCCACTTTCATGGATGTCAGGGAACTGACATTGGCTCAGAGGCGAGAAATAGAAGGGCAGTTGTGTTACAGGGAGCCTCTGAAAATCTTGCGAAGCAGTTCCTCTTCCGGGGAGGAGGAGAGCCCCACCTCCAGTGGGGAAGAGGTGCAAGGACCAGAGGATGCTAGTTAGAGTCTTAACACCGCTCCTGAGCAAGGCGGAAAGGAGGGAAACACGCCCTTGCCATCGCCCATCCTGAGCAGTAGTCTGAGGTGCAGAGGGGGCGGAGACGGTTGGGGGTAGCGAAACTTTTATGCTGGGGGAGGTACAAAAAAAGACCACTCCCGGATTCTGTTAGCGTTTGAGCCAGACATGAGCTTTGGGGCTCTTCACTGTAAATAGTTTGCACCAAAATAAAGCCTGTAAAACACAGGTCGCAGTCCTGCCTGGTTACTCTCGAGTAACTGCAACAGCACCCGACAACTCCCATCCCCGGTTTTCACCCTTGTCCAGTGTCAGCCAAACCCCTGTAGCTTAAATGCTCCTTAAAATAAAACACTGCTTCTAATGGGACACCTGTCCTGGATTAGCTACAATAAATCAATATCTGTATTTATTTCAGCTCCTCTAGGGAGATGGACGAGAAACATTTTTTAAATAATTCAAGAGCTTGCTTGAGTGGCACTAAGTGTGAAAGGCAGGAGAAACCAGAAGAGACCTGACTCTATGGGCTTTGCAGGTCCCCAAGGGGCTGGTGTTTGATATGATCTTGATCTCCAGCCTTCATGCCACATTATGAAAATTAGTAAGTGTGAAAAATCAGGGGTGACACCAGAAAAATATACATATGGGGCTGGGCAGAAAGAGGAAAGTACATTTTGGCAGAGAGATTTTTTTTTTAACAATTGCTTCATTTCTGAAAGAGAAATAAAGCTACAATATATTAAGGTTACATTGGATAATACATAAAGGATAATACATGACTGTGATATTGGATTAAGTAAGTAAAGCTATTTTAAACTTACTTCAGAGTGTGATCTGTTTCATTGCATGTGGGTAGAAGGGGGGGAGGGCAAGCTGTCTCAAGCAGTTGGTGTGGAATGAATGAAGGTTTAATATCCTATTCCTTGAATCAGGTAGTCATTCAAACAGATGAGTCTTTCAGTAGAAAATTGTTCTCTATAAAACAGGACACACATCCACTTCTTCCACCACAGAACAACTGTTTCTGACTGCGTGAACATGTGACATAGCCTTGTTCCACTCATTATTTCATTTTCTTAAAAGAGCAGTTCTCAATATCTATTTCTTGGCACACTTGTGGAAGCTGGGCATATACCCAACATGAGATTATCTCAAACAATATGATCAAATCCACTTTTGAGTGAAGCAGAATGGAGAGTGGGGTGCATATCCTTTTCAGTGAGAAAAAGGTGTTTGCGTGTTCATCCTTTTTTGCTTCCTTGCAACTCCCTCACATTGTGACCAGCAGAGACCAGCTGTATCTAGAGAGCAATAGCACCTCAAAGGATGTCTGAAAGCAGTCAAAATGAGCTTGCAACAAGGTTGAAGAACACAGCATGACTAGCCTAACAATAACAAATGCTGCGTTTTATTGGGGTGTGTGTTCTTGTTCTTGTTTTTCTCTTGAATATGCATTTTGCAGTTTTATATTGTGGTTTTATCCTGTGAACTGCCCTGAGACCTGCAGGTATAGGGCATTCATTCATTCATTCATTCATTCAATAATAATGTAAAATAGTAAAATTCTTGACAAAAGATTTTGGGATTAATAAAGCAATAATTAAATTCTTTATGAATGTTTCGTCTGACAGCTGTTTGTTCAGTTGCCCAAAATGATGTATTTGATTCCTTGAAGACAGCTGCCCTGGCTTCTGTCTTAACAGCTATCCCACTTTCTTTCATAATTAAAATTCTTCTTCCTTCCTTGTCCTCATCTAACCCTCTTCTCACTCCAGTCTTCACAGGGTCCCATTGAATTACTGAAGACTGCCTTTTTGATTGGTTAGAAGGACAGATCCTGAAGCTGAGGCTCCAATACTTTGGCCACCTCGTGAGAAGAGAAGACTCCCTGGAATAGACTGGCACAAGGAGAAGGGGATGACAGAGGATGAGATGGTTGGACATTGTTCTCGAAGCTACGAACATGAGTTTGACCAAACTGCGGGAGGCAGTGGAAGACAGAAGTGCCTGGCGTGCTCTGGTCCATGGGGTCACGAAGAGTCGGACACGACTAAACGACTAAACAACAACAACATTGGAGACAGCCTGCCAGTCCTTAACTTGGTTCGATCTCAATTTCCCCCTCCCCAAGGGGTTAATCAAAAAATATTTGATGTTTTCTCAACCCCCTAGAAAAATAAGGCCACGGTACAAGCTTTTCTTTATGTACCTGTGGAATCAGTGGAGAAGGCTGGTTCATTTGGGCAAGTGGGACACAGTCCCACCAAACACAGTCTGCCCTCAGCCAGCCTCCACCTCCCTGACTCCTTCCTTACAGCTGGCTGTGTCCTGGCTGTGGCTATCAGCCTCCTTCTCCCCCCCCCCCTCCATTCTCAGTGTTGCTTTTGTGGAATTCAACAGAGTAGGATGGGGATGGAACCAGAATTAGTTGGCTTTGTCTACTACTAGCCCTGATTCCATCTGCAACCAGCTCTGGCTGCACCTACTGTTGGACTTCTTGCCTCCCACTCAACCAATCCCAATGAGACCCAGCCTTCATGGTATGGTGTTAACCCATTGATTACCTTGGCAAGTGATAAATGCAATCATCAGAAAGCAACTGGGGCCACCCTGAGGACAAGAGGAACTGAAGCCATTGGTTGGGGACAGTGATGTTTTTAAAACTACGCAGTGAAGCAGCATGTGACCTGAGGTGCACTCCAAAATCATTTGCAAGTCACATGGGATCTCAAGGAACAGCTCTCACACTGTGCACAGCTCTATGCAATCCAAAACTTGATCTGGTATATTCTGCAACATTATAAGTTGGTATATTCTGCAACATTATAAGGCATTTTAAGCATGCTCCTAGATCATGTCGTGTACATAACTGGGGTGACAAAGGCATCTGATTTGGTCCTAAAAATGACAAACAGTGACCCGCTTTTAAATACCTTGGTACACTAAAGCCCTGTCCAGGCATTTGCAATGGGTACACTTGGTACACTAAATTCAGGCATTATTAAAATGTGTAAGCTACCACAGAGGGGCAGTGAGGACAAGTTCTTCAAATCAAAATGAGCAGGAAGTCTCAATGGATGTAAGAGACTGTAAACTCACATAAGGCAACGAAAGTGAACACAGAGGGGGGAAACCCAGTGCGTTCATCCCCACTGCCTCCCCCATGGGACCTTACATGTCTTAATAATGCTTGTGATGACATATTATAATATCAAAGGCTTCAGTTTTCAAATTAGAGGTACATAACAATGAGCTGGCTGTGGAAATGCATCCACATGGTGGTTTAGTCAGATGTGCAGTCTTCTTCTCAAGCGTAAAGCTCAGGAAAAGCCTGTTTCTTTCCCATGTAACCAATGAGGCTGTGCACAGCATGGATTGGCTGGTGCTTGTGACATCCCCAAACTACTTCCCCACCCTCCTTTGAGCAGTTTTTCTAACAATGGTGGCTTTTTCAATAAAGCAGGAAATATTGCCTTTTTAAAGAGAGAGGGCGAGAGAGAGAGGCAGCTTGCCTTAAGCACCAGAGTTGGAGTGTCAGGGAGAACTAAGCATTGGATTTAGAGCAAGTGCACTTGTTATTTGTGGGGCTGAGCCACTCCCAGGGCCAGCCAGTTCATGAGGCAGGGTGAAACAGCCACCTCAAGCAGCACCCCAGTGCTAGCTTCTGATGAGATCTCACGGAGTGCACAAAATCTGGTGAGAGTTCTAACAAGATCTCACCAGAACCCACGATCACTGCCACTGCTGCACAACCTGGGTAAGGGTGGCAGAGCGGAGCAGCACATTTGCCTTTTGCCTCAGGCAGAGAAATGGGATGCACGACCCCTGCTCACGCCACAGCAGAAAACCCTACTGCGATAAGCCTGGATAGCTCAATTGGTTAGAGCATGGTGCTGATCATTTCAAGGTTGCAAGTTCAAACCCTGTATGGGACAGCTACATACACCTGAATTGCAGGGGGTTGGACGATGATCCTCAGGGTCCCTTCCAACTCTACAACTCTATGATACTATGATCTTTATTTGCAAGTATATCTTTATGCACCATTTCCTTGGGACAAAGTCTTGGAAAAAAATTCAAAAAAGTTATTCAGCTTGCCGTATTTTTCTGTGTATAAGACGATGCTTTTTGCTAAAAAAAACCCTGCAAAAATTGGGTGTCGTCTTATACAGTATGCAGATAGTGAATGCAGAGGGGGGACATGCGATTAATGGCAGCAGCAAGTAGGAGATTGGCAGTGGCGATTAGGCGGGTGATTAGTGGCTGCGGCAAGACCTGCTGCCGATTGGCTGTGGCAACTGGGCAGGCGACTGGCAGCTGTGGTGAGGTGGGCAGGCGATTGAAGACTGCGGCAAGTGGGCGGGTGAGCTGTTGGTGGCAAGCGGGCAGATAATTGGCAGCTGCAGCGAGGAGTGCGGTGCGCAGTGGCTGTGGCAAGTGACTGGCAGTGGCGGGCAGGCGGGTGAGCAATTGGTGGAAGTGACCTCCCCAACCACCTTCAAAAAGCTAAACAACTTAATTTTTAATTTTGGATTAAAAAAAAATAGGGGTCGTCTTACACATGGGAGCATCTTATACACGGGAAATTGCTTTGGTATTATGCCTTTTGAAGCTGTGCCTACATGCAAACACAAATGAATTCTCAGGGAACTTCAATGGACTAACACTTATTATAAAAAGTTAAGGTACACAAATAGCCTATGTGGGTGTTTTGTTGTGTCCCAGAAACTTGTCCAATGGCCAGTTCCCTCTGCATTTCAGTGACACCAATGACCTTTGGCAAGTTTGAGAAATGGCACTTTGTCATGTTAGGCCTGTCATTAACATTACTCTGAACTGGCGACATAGAGTGGGTATATGGTTGATGCTCTCCCAGCAATGCAAATATGTTATGATTCTGAAGCATGCTAGTTTCAGAAGCGCTATCCAATGACTTACTTAAAGCTAGCACCATTGGCTTTTAGGATCTGTGAACATGTGAAGTGCTCTTAAGCATTCAAAAGCATTTCTGTTTTTAGCTGCAGTTTTATGGGATTTACAGTTGGCTGCATGTTTTAGACTGTGTTTTTAGAGCTTATAGCTGCATCTTTTTATTTTATTTATTTTATTTTATTTATTTATTTTATTTTATTTATTATTTTATTTTATTTTAACAAAAAGACAGAAATTTGTGAATTACATCTGTGCAGTGCACAAATGGAGATATTAAAAAGGCTGCATTTTTTGTGGCCTGATGAAAGCCATGTGAAAGCTGAAAGTTTGTTTCTTTGCCAGTGAGCCATATAGTAAGGATGTTCCAAACAATGATTCAGGTTGCACATCACATTAAGTCATAGTTTAAAATATGCTTCTGCATACTCCTCAAAGTTCCAGGAATGCTCCTCCCTTGGTTTGCCATGTCTTCCAAGATGACGCTCCCAAAGAAAGCACAATCAGTAGCCAATAATTGTTCTTGGTTTATCACACACAGTTTCGGGAAATCAAACCACAAGCCCATGTTCAGCTGACACAACAAGCCAGGCTTTTGTCAGTAGCACAGCAGGAGCAGGGACGGACGGAAACAGAGAACTTTTGAGCAGTGTGGACATTCACATTAAAGTATAGTTTGTTTTAAAAAATGGTAAAGTTTAACTGAGCAGCTGTGGGAGGGAACAAAGAGATATCAGTTCCTGATTGTTTTACAATTAGTTGTTGTTGCTGCTGCTGTTGTTGTTGTTTATATACCACCCTATACCTGGGGGTCTCATTGTACTAGATCCACAATGGCTATGTTCACATTTCCCAAGTAAGACAGGGTTGCTGTCTTATTGAAGTTTTTCAGGTATGAGCTACTGCATGCTGTCAGTCACTCCCACTTCACTCCTCCTATGGCATGGGCAGGAAAACCAAACCATGAAATAACAATTGCCACATTTTTTTGTGTATAACACGGCCCCTATTTTTGGGGACTCCAATTTTAGAAAATGGGGGGAGATGGCCCAGAGTTTTTGAGCTTTTTTTGGGGGGGTGCTCAGAGTTGTTGAGCTTTTTGAGGGTGGGAATTGCTAAATACCAGTCACCCGCACTAGCGTCTGCCCGCTCGCCAACAGCAGCCGGCAATCGGACACAGCGACAGCCTATCCAAACCAGCCTATGATGTAGCAACCAATCACCCACCGAATCACTGCTGATAAGCTCCTGATTCAACCAATCACACAACCCCCTCTGCACTTCCCATGTATAAGACGACCCCAGATTTTCAACATTTTAGAGTTAAAAAATCTCGTCTTATACATGGAAAAGTACGGTAAATTTGGTTTCCCGTGACGACTGAACCTGGGACTGTAGCTTGCCTCTCCATAAGAAGCCAGGATCATGAGCCAGCCTTAAACCATGGTTTGCTGCTGGCTTACAAATCCTGGCTTGATAAGGAGAAATAAACCATGGGTGGTGTAGGAGAGCTGAAAACAATGCCAATATGTTTCACATCTGGCAACCAATGCACCCCTTTGGTTTCAGATCGTGCATGGGTAGACAAGTCTAAAAAGCCCGGGGATAAAAATTTTCACGGCCCTCTGGTGGCTAAGAAATAATGTATTTAGCATTAACTCTGGAAGTGTAAATTTGATTCTGATCAAACTAAGCCTCCTGATGTATATTGTTCTCTAGGCACACACCCCTGCGACATGCGCGAGTGACGCCAGCATGCCGTGGGCGTGCCAATGTGACACAGGCATGCTGACATCACACACACAAGCCCCGCTGCCACAGGGGCAAGGCAGCACACCTGGTGTGAAAAGAGGAGGAGATAAGAAATTACAGAAGAGGAGTAATTTCTAAGTTATGTTGTTGAGAGGAAAAATCTAAAATAAAAAGCATTCGCCACTTGAAGTCTCTGGACCAGTAGTTTGTGTCTAAAATGAGGAGACTAAGGAACGTTACCTCCAAAGCCAATGTTGGTACTTAGCTGGAGGAAAGCTGAACTATGGAACTCCTTGCCACAAGGGCATTTCCACTGACTCTGGAGGTAACAGGACTTAGTCTCTTCATTATGTCATTAAATGCCTGCTAATTATGCCAAACTTCACCTTAATTTTGTTCTGCTCCTCCATCATCAATTTGTGATTGGCAGGCCTCAGTAATTTTGTGCCCCCTCTGGTGGGCGCTGAGAATACAATGTCTTGAAACACACACACACACCTGCTCTAGTTAAGATTTAAGAAATATGACACTAGATTCGCTTATTAGGATTGCTTTTGAACCAGCTGCTGATGCTGAGTCTTTCATACAAAACATTGTCCGCATCCATAGAAACAATTTCAGGATTTAGTCAGCTGCTGCAAAAGATGGTTATAGAAGTGCTCTCTTGAGTTCCAATTCTGATTGCAGGTCAGATATGTGAGTCAGTAATTCTAAGGTTATATTAGCAGAGGGATGAGTGTGTGCTTTTTAATCTAAGTCTTGTGCTATACCTGACAAGTGGTCCAATTTCTTTCCAGCTGTCGTGAGACCATTGGTGGATGACTAGTGCTCTGAATCAGAGTGCCGATCACTCACAAACTACAAATTCAGATGCAGGAAAAGGTCATCATTCTACTTGCCGCTAGTCGATGTGGAATAGCAAAACAAGCACAAGGTAGGGAGGGGAATGGGTAAGGCAAAGGTAGTTTAAACACCCACAGCAGGAAGCACCACCTTAACTTTGGTACATTGCTTTCAAGGACTGGCTTCCTAGATGGCCCCAGAAACTGAACTCAAGCACCTAAGCATGCAACAATGGTGAACCAAGGTACTATAGTACAGATCAGCACCCTGGAAACCCCATGTAAGTCACGATGAGCCTGTTTAAATGAACAGTGGGCTAGATGTATAGTAAATAACTAGTAAGGTAACTTTGAGGAGATCAGTGCCCATTTTGGGGTTAGGATAATTGCACAATTGCACAGCAACTTCCATTCTGAAGTTGTTCCTAACTCCAAAGTATTTTGAATTCCACCTGCCCATTTGCTCCTCCACACAGGGTTGAGAAACTTTGGCTAGCAGCAAAGAGAAAGATACTGCTTGAATAAGGCGCATGGAACAGATTCAGTATCAGATTTCTCTTCCCAGCTGTCTACAAGTCCCATTAGTGCTGTTCACTATTATCAAGACCTTCCCACACCTGCCCTCTCTCTATAATTAGGATGGCTTATGGTTTATCTGGGCCTTTTTCAAAACCAGATTTCCTTAACAGCAGTAGCTGTCAATCACATCGGCTTGAATGGTGAAGACTTTCAGGATCCACATTCTGTTAAGACAAGTAGTACTGAAGTACATTAAAGTCACTGAACAAGTTTCTTTGCAAAAGGATAACAGTAATTTTCCTTACCATAAGTGTGGCATTTTCATTTGACGTTTGGGTTCTCTCCGATAGGTCACTAATCCATTTGCTTTCCCAAGGGATTCCTTTTTCTGTTTCTTCACCATGAAATAAACTGATGTGGTTTGAAGCATTCGCTATATCCCGCTTTCCTTGGTTTGAAATACTTTCTCCTTGTCGGTGAAGCAGTGCAGCAGAATCCAAACAACTTCTTTCCATCTGAAGTGTGTGAATTTCAGAGGTGTGCCGCTCTTTAGGATGTAACAAATTTAAAGTGTCTTTTGATGTCTTGATCCGATTGGCTTCAACTCTGGATTTACCTTCAGCTGGTTTCTTTCTCACCTTTGCTGACTGTTGTGAGTTTTTCCGAGAGTAGTATTTGTCTGCAACTCGTTTGGTTGCTGTCTCCAAAGAACCGCTCAAGTCACAAGAGGAAGACTTCATCGCTGAAATCCCATTTTCTATACCTTGCGAACCGGCAACAGAGACGTCCACAGCAGAGGGACTGCTGCTACTGTTTTCTTCCTCCATTCTAGGACAATCATTTTCAATTGCCATGAGAGTTGCAGACAGCTTGTACTTCTCTTTGTCTTTCATACTGGAAGTTTTACTTTGCTGTTGCCCAACAGTGAGAGTCATTTCTGCTTGCAAGGTTGATGGACTGTATGCAGTGAGGTCGCTCCTGACAGCTACTTCTTTGGATTTTGACTGATGACCACAGAAGCCAATGGTGGCTTCCATAGGCACAGTGTTATCTGACACTTGAAACAGGCGAGGCATTTCACTAAGGAAGTAAGCACACCCATCACAATCACTCCCCAGTATTAACTCATCTTCCTCATCATCGCTTTCCAACAGGAATCTCAGCTTGCTTTCCCAGTTCTTGTACGCTTCCTCTGTCATCACGTCAGAACATTCAAAGTACTCGAGGGAATCATCATCAGAAGACTCATCAACTGTAATAAAGTTTCTCTCCAAGCAGAGCTCAACGTTATTGCTGGCATTTTTAGAGGAATCCCCTAAAAAGCAGATCTGATCTCCTAAAGGGACACTTGTTTGGTTCCCAGACAGTGTGCCGTTTTTCAGAGGTTTACTAAAGCTATCCTCTTCATGTGTCTTGGCATATTCAGTTGTCTGACAAGCAGCTAAGACTTCAGCATTAAGGCAGCAGCTGTCTGTGTGATCAGTGATTTGACTTGCTGGTTGGAAATCCACATCATCTAGCTCGCCTTCAGTAGAGTCCGTAGATGCTTTAGTGCTCTCATAAATAAAGAGATCAGGCATATGATTGGACATGCCACTAATGCTGTGATAATATTCCTTTAGATTGGATGCATTTTTAACTTCCATTTCATCTCCTGAACTATGATTTTCCAATGGAGGACAAGTTTCACATTCCACTGTATGGAAAAACATTTCTCCCGTTTGCTCTGTAGATAAATCGCTAAATTCTGGCGCTGGAGATTCTGGTGAACCTAAATAGAAGCCACATTCATGGAGCGAATACTGTTTTTCTGCTAAAGCTTCTTTATCTTCCATAACATCATCTGAAATTTTCTGCTGACATACTGTAACTTCATTTCCTCTGAATGTTTCTATATTCTCTTCAGGACTACAAAGTAGATTTTGATATGCTTCAGATTGGTCATCAGAAGTCACTTTAAGAAAAGCTGAAGACTGAGTGGTTCCAAAACAGTTCTTAGCCACAATTTTGTAAACTCCAGCTTGCTGCTCTGTGCACCTGTGAATTTTAAAACACGAATATTAAATTTTAATATACAATGTCTGTATTAAATACTTAAACTTTTATATATATATATTTTTAAAAGTTGAAATATCCTCAATGGAGATGTATTCGCGATCTCGAAATGACAAAATGTTGGTAACTGTCAGGGGCTGCCTCAGGTCTCAGCTCACAAAAGACCAACGCCAAGCTCTTCTTATATACAAGGATGTTTATTGCAGTTCATTATTGGTTCCACAACCGAGGCGCGCAGCCCTGCGTCTCTAACGTCAGACATTTGAAGTCCCCTCTGAATCGGTCCCGCCTCTGCACCAACTTAAGAGGCTTGTGCTAGACCACCTCTTCCTGTCTTTCCTTTTCCGCAGGGTCTTTCTGCCCCCCTGGGTTCCTTCCCTCCTGCTCTCTCCTGAAGCGGATTCCCCAGACGCCTGTTCCCCCCTCCTTCGTGCTTTGGGGCTAGGCTCCTCCTCCGGGCTTTCTCCATTTCCGCGCGCCTCCACATTTGAACTTGGCGCGCGTTCGCTACCCCTGACCTTCCTTTTGACACTTACACTACTCCCTGTACTACTCTCCGCCTCTTCCGGCAGGACGTCCTCCCCCGATCTCCTTCCCTTGTCTCTTTCCTGCTCCGCTCCGTGTGTCACACTGGGAACTCCCCTCTCTTCCCTTCGTTCCTGCTGGGAAGCCGGTCCCGATCTCCCACTCCCGCTCGGGGTCTCCCTGCTGCTTCCCTGCTCCTGGCAGGTCCCCCCTGTGACCCCCCTTGTCCTGACTAGGGGCGCCCCCTCCTGAGAATCCTCCGATTCACTTGAGAGACTCATGGAAGATCTCAAGTCATTGCCATCCTCTTCCTCACTGTCCTGGGATTCTTCCTCGTCGCTCTCCGTCTCCTCCCTCACCTGTGCCTCTGTCTCTGAACCCCTGACAGTAACTTAACAGGGGGAAAAACACACACTATGATGTTCAAGATAACTGGGGTCAAAGAATGAAGTAGTGTGAGGCAGCTACAGGGCGGTTGCCTTGGGTGCAAAATTGTTAGGGGCACAAAATTTCAACACCCAGGGCTATCTTTTGTGAGGGAGATGGGGCAGGGATGGCTTTCCCACTCTCCTAATGGCCCATCCTGATTGCTTTGTTTGTTATTATGTTATGGGGTGTGTGTGATATTGCAAACTGCCCTGTGATCCTCGGATGAAGGGTTGTATATAAATGTAATAAATAATAATAGCAATAATCTCTGTGTGAGGTGCTTTACATGATATCCTAAGCCAAACCTTGACTTAGCGAGACTTGTATGAATGTGCATGCTCTACCGCAGTAGGCGTACATTTGCAGCCTTTGATTCATTCCTGAACATAGTCGAGAAATCAAGAAATGCTGAGGAAACAAATTACCTAAAGAGATGTAAGACCTGAGTCAGGTCATCCTCCAGTATTTCACAGCTAGAAATGTTCTTCTCTTGACTGATGTCTTGCCCGTTCTTATACCAAGTTACCTCTGGTTTTGGGTTGCCTTAAAACACATGGAGGAGAAAACTGTTATTTCACACTGATAAACAAATGTTTCTGAACGTAAGGAGCTTATGGACGAAATAAGCAGGAACAACATCTTACATTTGAGCAACTGCACGACTACAAAACTTTGGGGACAAATCTGTTGCTTGGTATGATGTATGGGGTATTAATTATTATTATTATTATTATTATTATTATTATTATTATTATTATTATTATTATTGCCCCAACCATCTGGCTGGGTTTCCCCAGCCACCAAAGTATTATCATATACAGTTGCCATATGTCCTCTTTTTCCAGGACATCATCTTTTTCAGGAGTAAAATTTCTGCCAGGGTAGATTTTTTAAATTTGCCAAAAATGTCTCTGGTTATACTTTCTGGATGAGACATAGACATAACTGGTGGGTGAAGACTTGCTTTACTCTTCTCTTCTCCTGCCCCCCCCCAACAATCTATCACAGCTTCTATAGCCTACATAGAGTAGGGGTGTTTAAAATGAGAGTCATCATAGAATCCTCTCTTTTGCTCTTCAAAATATGGCAACCCTAATGTTAAAAAATAACGAGTATTGCCACCTGAGGCTTTTAAATTTTTATGTAGACCCATGTCACCATTGTGTCATCTGCTAGACCTGAACTATGGCTTTAGGCTCCATACAGATATTGGAAACATAAGATGTTTATTAAACTGGGTTACGTACAATTTTTCAGCAGAACTCTAAATACAGGCCTGCAACAGGGTTTCTTCAAGTGACAAGAGGGATATAAGATTCTAGAGGTTGGGTTGTACCAGTGCACTGCTAATTTACTGTGCCTCAAGAAACACAATCACACAACTCTATGTAAAAAGCTCTCCAAGTTGTTTGAATTTGATTACTGAGCCATTTCCCAAGGTCATTTTGATACAATGAATTTGTGATTCTTCTGAAAAGTGGCCCTTTCTTTTAATAATATACAACTCTTCTGAATTATGATTTCAACTAATACATGTATTTCAGTATTAAGTCAAGGGTGCTTACCAGATATCTTGCAGGAGAACATGGTATCTCCATTTTCTGGCACCGACACAGATGACAAAGTTGATAAAAAATAAGGAGCGCTCTTATTAACAGATGATTCTGAGCCTGACATCATCCTTCGCCCCACTGATCTGAAAGAAAAATAAAAGCCTAAGAAGCACTATGTCTCTCTTTTAAGTGTCAGCTACTGCAATGAAGCATTTTATCTTCTGTGGCAGGACATGAAATAAAGTGAAAGTGGCAAGCAATTTAGGGCAAAAATCTTGTTTGGCTTCAGCTGCCTGGGCTGCTAGGAGCAATGACTCACTGCTCAGTGACGGATATTCTTTTAGTCTCCATTTGTCAGTTGGGGCAAATTATAACCCAAAAGCTTACATTGCAGGTGTTTTTTGCACAGACTATCCCCTTTACCATCTAGCACAGGCTTCCTCAAACTCGGCCCTCCAGATGTTTTTGGCCTACAACTCCCATGATCCCTAGCTAGCAGGACCAATGGTCAGGGATGATGGGAATTGTAGTCTCAAAACATCTGGAGAGCAGAGGTTGAGGAAGACTGATCTAGCAGATCTAATGAAAATTCATTTGGTTCCCCCATTTCTCTGGAATGCAATGGTAAGCATTTATAACAGCCAACATTTCATAGCCATGTACACCCCTATACTTGCAAAACAGGATCTACACAGGAGTGTCAAGCCTAATGAGCACAGCACTAATCTGTGTCAGGTCTTGCCCTCATGAAGCAGTTGCCAAGATTAAAGGTCCCCACCTCCCCACAGTCGCCTATGTCTGCTCCTCTCCAGGGGTTTTTTCCTCCAAGCAATCAGAGGCTGCACCTGCATGCCTGCCTTTGCTCCTCCCACTTCATGCCTCTCCTGGTTCTGGGAGACTAGGCGGGAGGGGAGCTTGTCACGGCCCATCTGTGCCTCTTCACAAGCCTCACTCATCTCTGCTTTGGGGAGAAGCATTTCTTCAGATAACCATGCAAGGCTTTGTACTTGCAAGATTAACAACTTGAATTCCGAGCCAGTGCAGATTTTAAGAAGCAAGTGTTATATGGTCCCCTAGGCACCAGAGCCATCAAGACTCTGGTAGGTGCAATTAACATGGATATTTACAGGGAAATGAGTCCTTTTGTGCCTCACCTAACTGCATCCTACAGTGTGTTGCTCTCCAGCACCAACTATCCCTTGTAGTTGTTTATTATTATTATTATTATTATTATTATTATTATTATTATTATTATTATTTAAATTTGTTGTAACAGGGCCAAGGGCCATGAAAGGAGTGGGCTGCACAATGTGGCTAAGCAGTAGTCCAGTAGCCCCAAGATGACAGATCTAAAATACGGCTGGATTGCACACACAGTTTAAATAGATCATAGAATCACAGAATTGGAAGGGACCACAAGGGTCATCTAGTCCAACCCCTTGCAATGCAGGAACCTTTTGCTCAACATGTGGCTTGAACCCATATGCTCTACCATCTGAGCTACCATCAGGTTTTTGAGATAGATAGACAGATCTCTCTATCTAAACAATTTTCACCCCACTTTTCAGCTGAAAAGACTGATAGAGCAACTTGCAATACTAAACCATTTTGTATAAAGAAACCTTGATTTAAGTGTTGCAGAAAGTGCCTGGGGAATAGAGAAAAATCTCAGCAACAGTAAACAAGTATCTCCTATTCGTGTTCAGATGCTGATTAGTCCATTTTATGGTAGAGACCTATAATAAGACTTATTATGCAAATTAACAGCAACACTGACATTTTTAGCCAAGCGATAACTCTTTTAAAATAATAATTTAACGTTTGCTCCAGGGTAATTTTCCTAGACAAGAATGAACAAACAGGTAAATTAAGTGTATATGTGTAATTACTCTACTTTGCATGGAGATGTTTTTATACTTGATTGCCAAAGACTGAGAGCTGTTTCCCTCGCCTTTTCCCTCTGTGGAAAACAAAAGGCAATCAAAGCAGCTACTTGAAGTTAAATTGCTCCTGTCATTTTCTTATTAGAGGCCTTTTGGTTGTTATCTGATCTTTTAACACATCACACAACCTCTCAAAATACTAACAAGCAGGGTAGAGCAGTGAGAAAGTGGCAGCTGCTTTCATGCAAGGTCTGTAACAGCTACCACCACTATTGGGGACATTTTGCATCTGCATGCTAGTTACTGTAAGGTTACCAGATTTTTTTTAATGAATCCGGGGACACTTTTCAACTTCAGTAGGAATGATAGGATTTTGTCAGGGGACTGATCTGTAAATCCGGAGACCATCCCCGGGAAACGGGGACGTCTGGTAACCTTAAGTTACTGTGAATCATTTGCCCCTGGGTTGTGTTGTGGGGTTCCCATTTTAAACACTAGGAGTGGCTGGCATAGACGGAAGCCAAGTTGGAGTGCACTGGCAGGAGAGTCTAGATTGCTTAAATCGGTGTACAGTGGTACCTTGGGTTACATACACTTCAGGTTACAGACTCCAGAAATAGTACCTTGGATTAAGATTAAGAAATAGTACCTTGGATTAAGAACTTTGCTTCAGGATCAGAACAGAAATTGTGCGGCAGTGGCGCGGCAGCAGGAGGCCCCATTAGCTAAAGTGGTGCTTCAGGTTAAGAACGGACCTCTGTAACGAATTAAGTTCTTAACCTGAGGTACCACTGTACCTGCACTACCCCTACCTGACATTTGCCTTGCCCCACACCATCCTGGTAAGTGGCAGTGTAGGGAGTATAGATGCATGGCATTGTGCAAGGTGCTCCTTGATCAACTCCTGCAAACTCTCTTCCCAGGTTTCCTTGGGAAGAGGGAATAATAATACCATATTGGCCCGAATATAAGCCACATTTTATTTCCAAATTCTGACAGTGAAAAGTTAAAGTGTGGCTTATTTGCAGCCTTCCCTTTCCCCCGACGACTCAGGGGAGACTTGGGAACAACAGGTGGACTGCGCACCTTTGCCCTGTCCTCCTGGGCTGCTCTCTGTGGGGGGGAGGGGAGTGGTGCTGTGGTGCTTTGCCAGCAACCTCCCCCACCCCCCCAAGAACAGCCAAGGATTGTGGGGCAACGGCACACAGCCCGCCTACTGCTCCCAAGCCTCCCCGGAGCCGGGGGCGGGGGAGAGGGAAGGCCGCAGGCAAAGCAGCATGACTCCTCCCCCCAGAGCAGCTCAGGAGCGCAGGGCAACAGCCCACAGCCCGCCCACTGCTCTCAAACCTCTCCTGAGCTGCCAGAAATAAGAGGGAAGGGAGGGGAGGCTGCCAGCAAAGCAGTACGGCTCCCCCCAAGGAAGCAGCCCGGGAGCGCAGGGGAATGTCTTTTTTCCTCCCCCCCCCCTTGAATTTTGATGGTGCGGCTTATTTGCAAGTGCGGCTTATATTCAGGCCAATACAGTAGCTCAGTCTACCTACAAAGGTAGCTAACCTTTTTAGGCCCCAGGGTCACATTCATCAATAAGCTGACCCTTTGGAAGAGGCTGCCACATGTCAGTGGGAGGTGAGGGGAGTCAATGGGTGTGGTGACCTCACTCTTGCACATACACTCTCACATGTATGCACACACAGAGGACATACAGCCGTCTCTCCTCAGCTTGCCTGCACATATCAGCTCTGGAGGAGGTTATCAACCCTTCTACTTATCAAATGATTGATCTGATGGCCAGTCACCAAAGGGTACCCAATGGCAGTTCGCGCAAGCTTCTAACATGCAATATTCCTGATGTCAGATTCCTGATGTCAGATTTATGTCCATTAGGAATCACAAGACAGAGAAACCAGTAGAAGAACACTTCAATCTCCCAGGACATTCGATACAAGATCTCAATGTAGCTGTCTTATTACAAAAGAATTTCAGAAGTAGACTGGAAAGAGAAGTTGCTGAGTTGCAACTTATTACCAAACTTAAAACCATGGAGAGACCTGGTCTGAATAGACACATTGGATTCTTATTTCATTATACATGATAAAGCTATTTTTAGCCATCTCACCCCTTGCTTTTTCCTGTAAAACCAATTGCAGTCATTAACAGTCTTCAACAGGTTTACCACACCTATCAGCCAATCACCCATTCCCACCACCCTTCTGAGTAATACTCCTCCCCACCCTCTCACTATATATAAGGGTCTGGTGACTTCTGTTTCAGTGTATCTGAAGTGTGCATGCACATGAAATCTCATACCAATAACAAACTTACTGTAGTTGGTCTCTAAGGTGCTATTGGAAGGATTTTTTTTATTTTGTTTCGACTACGGCAGACCAACACAGCTATCTACCTGTAACTAGAAGATGAGATAGATACTGCCACTCCCTGGAATTGTAAGTAAGAAGGCAAACAGGTGGCAGCTGGCTGAGGACAGACTAAAGTTGGTGGAATGGTGTCCCATTTGCCCAAATGAATGAGCCTTTAGGAGAAATGGGCAAATGGTCAATTTGTCAAAATGGATTCCCTCCCCTTTTCATTATTTTGCTGAATCAAAGAGTCTTCCATGAACATGAGGACACCGGCTGCATACAACCCATTATGTTCTTATAAGCAAGGACTGCTGCACCAGCATATCCTGACAATCTGTGGCATTCTGCTAGCTGATCATACACCATTGAAGGCTTTGTGCCTCTGCATCAAATCTACTGCATTCAACCAGCTATAGCCATTATCTGGTTTAATGGCAGCAAGAAACACACAAAGCGTTGAGTGGCACACAAATGAAGAAGAAAAACCAGGACGTAGCAGGTGTGAGCTGATATCAGGAGCTGTAGCATTCTCCCAAAAACACAGAGGACTCATGTAACAGAATTACTGTGATGAGCAGGGGGGAAGCATAATGTGAAAGGATGTGAGATAAATAGCCACCTTAGAAAATATAATTTGAATTTATTAAGGCCTGCAAGAAATTCAGGTATGGCCTCTTCACTTAAGGGAGTAATTTCCTGAAGATAAGAAAATGCAATGGTAGAATGAAGATGATCAGCAATCAACTCAACTTAGATTTTGCAGGTGAAAATAAGTAAGGGGTGGGGGGAAAGGTAATGCAGAATAAGGATATCATAAAGGAGCAAACTATACACATGTATGCATAATGAAACCCCAACTTAAAAAATGAAAGCAGCCACAATTTTGAGTTGAGATACAGCAAAGTACAGAGGGAGATGGAAGAAATGAATCACTCTCAGAGAGAACAAAGGCGGATACAGGTTTGCATGAAATCTGCATATAGTAATTTAGACATAATTACACTATAATTATTTCTAAATTACTAATAATTCAAAATGTCATTATTTCTAAATTACTAAGAACTGTAATTTTTAATAGAAATATGGTACATCTCACTTTAGTGAGGAAGAATTTGCCCAGGTGACCTTTATGCCTGCTTACCCTGCTCTCTAGGCAGTAACTACTGATGGGCAGCTTCAAGGCTCCTGCTGCTCTCGCTTCTTTTGGGTAGGGCTGGGCGATATCAGCTTTTCAACACTGCGGTGTATCGCCAGCCAAACATTGCGGTTTAGCGATATACCGTGATGTTGCAAAAACAAGATGCACTGGCCTCTGCCCGTGAGACACCAGGTGAAATTGACCCAGCTCTCAACTCAAGAGCTGAGGCAATTTCACCCAGGCACTCACGGGCTAGGACAATGCAGCTTGTTCACACCGCTCAGCCGGGGTTTCAGAAGGCTTACCCTCCCCAACTGAGACATGCGTGCGGCAGGAGCACAGGGGCTGCTTTGCGCCACTGAGCTGGGGGAGTAAATGTTTCCCCCTCCCCAGCTGAGAGAGCCCCGGTGCTCTCCCCACTTGCACGCAAGCGGACGGAGCAATGGGGCTCCTTTAACAGCTTGCTGCGGGGAACAACAACCTGAGCAGTTTCACGGAGCCCCCACCCTGCTGCCGGTTTGCAGGAGCCAGTGCCGGGCCAGGGGTTCATTTAACTGCTTGACTGAGGCAAGGGCAGCTGCACAGTCCTCAACCAAGCAGTTTAAAGATGCAGAGGGAGGAACAAGCTGTATTGGTGCCTCGCTGATACAGTACAGCTCGTTTCTCCCTCTGCGGCATACGAGGGCAGAGTGGGATGGCAGTTTCACTCAGCGATATATCGCTGGTGAAACCGACATCATGGTCTGCTCCTCATACCGGTCCTGGGTGATATACAGTGGTACCTCTGGTTGTGAACAGGATCCATTCTGGAGCCCCGTTTGCATCCTGAAGTGAATGCAACCCGCATCCGCGTGTCTGCTCGTGCCGCGATTCGCCGCTTCTGTGCATGCGCGATGTCATTTTGAGCGTCTGCACGAGCAGCGAAACCCAGAAATTCGCCGCAGAGTGCAACCCAAAAATGCTTAACCCGAAGCTGCTTCAACCCGAGGTATGACTGTATTGATATATCGCCCAGGCCTACTTTTGGGTCTTTATCTTTATATGAGATTTGGCCTGGTAAGCCCATCGAAAAGAGGGGTGCCCTCTGACAGACCTTCAAACAGAGGGCTATCTTCTGTAATGAAGGTTACATAGGAAAGAGAGTTTCCGTTCAGCCCTTTTCATTGTCACCCCTTTCTGTTCAAAATGGTTTCCCCCCCCCCCCTGTTCCCTCCAATGCCTCAGGATTCCAAATGCATCACTACTCTAAAAACATGTTTTAGGAATCCGGGAAGGAAGAGCACCTGTGCAGTGGCAATTTGAGTGTATAGTTTTCCTTTGCGGTTTGCAGTTTTACAATTATGCAGATTTTTTTAGTATGGGTGTGGGAAAATGATTGCTTGTACATGAGAGCATGAGCAAAGTTCTTATTGTTACAGGGTGATCTCATAGCTAGAAGCATCCTTGGAGCATGAATAGCGCGTGAACAGCTCGTGCTGTCCCATATGATTGGCTAACGTAGCATGGCCTGATCGCTCGCATGGTCTAGTACCAAGGTCTTTATCTGCTGGCTAGAACAAATTGCTTGACTTGTATTTTTTGTATCTTTCTATTTCACACATTTCACACAATAAAAGCTGTGCTGCATTAGCCCTAGGAGCTGCCATATTTCCCTAGGAGCAGCCATAATTCGGAACCTATCTTGGTGTGAGACTGATTTTTCTCTGGATGCCGAGCTGCAACTCGACAATTGGTGCCCCGTGTGACTGCCTTCGAACTTCACGTTGTTTTTCAGCACTCACCAACACGTCGTTCATCCACGTAGTGGATCCCTGGTGAGTGCTCCCGTGTGACTGTTTGTTTTTCATTATTCAGCACTCACCTACACGTCGTTCATCCACGTAGTGGATCCCTGGTGAGTGCTCCCGTGTGACTGCCTGTTTTTCATTATTCAGCACTCACCAACACGTCGTTCATCCACGTAGTGGATCCCTGGTGAGTGCTCCCGTGTGTACAACGTTCAGCTCTCACCTCGCCCCGCAAGGGCTGCAGACGCGTCGTTCATCCACGTAGTGGATCCCCGGTGAGAGCTCCCGTGTGAATGTGATTCTGGACTACGTTACGGACTTATCAGCACTTATCTCCGCCCGGACAGGGCAAAAAGGCGCCTCTCTCTCATCCTCCTACGGATCCCTCGGTAAGTGCTCCCTGCTCTTTTTGCAACTCTTGCAATCATGGGAAAATCTCTCTCTGCACCACAGAAAAAATTTTTAAAAGACCTTAAATTCCTTTTGGCCAGTAACAACCTTGCTGTTCGGAAAGCTGACCTTAAGTCCCTTATAAAAGCCCTGGACACTCACTGTCCGTGGTTCCCCCAGGACGGAAACTGGGAGTTAGACGATTGGAAAAAAATTGGACACTTCTTTCAAAATCATCCGCAGATTGATGTAAAGGTTTTGCATGCCTGGGGTAACGTCTACAAAGCTATGTCGTGCTTAACTCCCTCAAACATTCTTCTGGCTGCTGGAACAGCTTCTTCAAACACCCCCCCGGTTCCCGCTTTGCCTGCCTCAAACCTACCTCCTAAACCGCCGCCTCCTCCTGTCACTCCCCTGCATTCTTCAAATTCTGCAGCACCCCCTGCTCTTCCACCTCCTCCGCCCAAGGCATTTGGCACCGCTACTACTACGCCTCTCCAAGAATCTCTCCGTGCCGCTGCCCCATTGTTGGGTTTTGATTGTACAACTCCTAATCTCTTCCCTGTGATTGCTCCTGCCGCGCCAGGGGGAGGCCCAGCCCGGCACGAACAGTTTGATTTGAGATTCATAAAGGAACTGCATTCCTCTGTCAAGGACAATGGTTTACAATCTCCTTACACCCTGGGCTTGTTTGGCACTATTTTTCAACAAAATTTGATACCAGAGGATGTTAAGCTGTTGGCCCGCACTGTAATGCAGCCTCATCAAATGATTTTGTTTATACAAGCTTGGCACTGGGCCTGCCAACGTCGTGTTGATGGGATTCGGAATAATCTTAATAATGTAGCATTGGCTAATCATCAGGCTGCTTTGGCTGCTTTGGCTGCTGGTGCCGCCCCACCCCCAGCCCCCGTCATGTTAACCCAAGCTGATGTCCTCGATGGGTTAACGGGAGGAGGCAATTTTCTTACTGTTGCCCAACAGCTAACTCTCGATCCTCAATATTGGGAGGCCACCACGGCTGCTGCCCAAGAGGCTTTGGCCTCTGTCCCTGATGACAAAACTGAGCGCGATGGCAGATGGGGGAGTGTCAGACAAGGTCCTACAGAGCCCTATGGACAATTTGTCGATCGCTTGTATAACACCCTTAAACGGCAAGTTCAGGACGTAGCAGCCCAGGAAGTGATAGTACGCCAGCTTGCTTTCGATAATGCAAATGAGGACTGTAAGCAAGCGCAGCGCCTTCTAATGGCAACATCAAATATAGCCATTGCTGATATGCTTAAAGCCTGCCAGTCAGTGGGCACTGCTAGCCACGGCCTGCTAGCCACGGCCTTGTCCTCCGCCGTGTCCCAAAATCCTGCAAAGGAAAAAACCTGTTGGATTGACAGTGGCTAAGGAGAAAATCCAGCGGACCTTACCTATTACGTATCTGGGACACAAGCTGCCAGCATCTGCAGCCATTCCAGTCACGCCTCAACTACAGTTTCCTGATCTTAAACTGGTGGATTTACAACAAATCCTTGGACAGCTGAATTGGATAAAGAGTTATTTGGACCTGCCCACCTCTACCTTGTCTCCACTATTTTCTGCCCTTAAAGAACACAAGAATCCAGCGGACAAGATCATAATCACCTCTGCAATGAAAGAGGCTCTTCCACAGCTGTTCCAGTGTTTCCTGGCATGCTGAAAGGCCATCTTCATCCCTACTGCATTGGCCCCCCTTCCCCCTGGGAAGCCACCGTTTCTACCACTTATCGTTACAGTTTTGCCGCCTCCTGTCTGGGAAATGAACCTGGCTTTGAAGGATGCCCTCGTCAGACCAGCATCGCTTGGATTTTACCCCCCAGAGATTTTTTTTTTTCTCCTCCCTCAGGAGTCCTGCCCTATGATGTGTTCCCCTGAGCATGTACAGAGGGCTGTCTTGGAACTATTGTGGACTCTTGGCAAGGGAGGGGGTGAGGGGATTTTAGTGTGTTCCAGTTGTTTCATTCTTGTGTTTTGGCATGGTTCCCGGACAGAAAGCAAGTTGCAATGTGGTTCTTTAGCAAGGCCCACGAATACAATGGGCTCTGTTCTCGGCCTTGTTGCAATCTTTTAGTTACAGCAAGCGGAATATGCTTGAAGCGGACTATGCTTGGTTAGTGCCTTTTTTTTTAGCTGCTGAGGAAAATGATTTTTAAAAGCTTCTCAAAGCTTTGAAGCTTTTTTGATGGTGGTATTCTAGCATTCCAGTAAATGCTTCATTTAAGATTAGCAATAATATGAAGGACAATCGTATAAGTTTATCACCTGTGTTTATATTGCTTGCAGAAATAGTGTCTTATTGTTTTTGTTTTAATCACAATAGCAAAAATTTTTAGGTCATTATCCATATTGTAATTGGACATATGAATACATTAATGGATCTTCTTGTTTTCTTAATGTTACAACCATGAGTGGCAGACCAAAGGTTTTAATTAATAATGTCACAACTTACATGATTTATGAACAACAAGCTGCGTGTAGAGATTTTTATGTTTGGTTCAGCCATCTCTAGGTCCCTTCTGCCTTCTTTAGGTGCAGCCATGAATTACCGTGATTTGCATAAATTGGCAAACTGGACAGAAAATTTGTTTAATTCCACCATTTTGGCTTTAAAAATGATTAACAAAGAAATATCAGAAATAAGAAATGTGGTTCTTCAACATCATTATGCTTTAGATGTGATCCTTGCTTCTAAAGGTGGAATTTGTGCCTTAATTCATTCTCATTGCTGCATGTATATAACTGATCAATCGACCAATATCTCTGCTACTATTGATTATATGGAACAAATGATAGCTCATAATCCTTTGAATCCACCTGAAGGTTTTGATCCATGGGAGTGGTTGTCTTCTTGGTTACCCAATGGAGTATGGTTAAGAAAAGTATTATTGATTGTAATTGCATGTGTTGCTGGATTCGTCGTGGTGTGTTGTTGCATTCAATGCATACCCTCTTTGATTTCCCAATGCACTGCATGGTGGTACCGACCACGGCCCACCACAGGGGTTACAAGAGGAATTTATGTTGCAAAGTGTAGACGCTTAGGCAATGAAGTGTACGATTTGGACTAATGGTCCCTCTTTTCCTCTAATAATATAAATAAGAAAAGGGGACATGTGGGAAAATGATTGCTTGTACATGAGAGCATGAGCAAAGTTCTTATTGTTACAGGGTGATCTCATAGCTAGAAGCATCCTTGGAGCATGAATAGCGCGTGAACAGCTCGTGCTGTCCCATATGATTGGCTAACGTAGCATGGCCTGATCGCTCGCATGGTCTAGTACCAAGGTCTTTATCTGCTGGCTAGAACAAATTGCTTGACTTGTATTTTTTGTATCTTTCTATTTCACACATTTCACACAATAAAAGCTGTGCTGCATTAGCCCTAGGAGCTGCCATATTTCCCTAGGAGCAGCCATAATTCGGAACCTATCTTGGTGTGAGTCTGATTTTTCTCTGGATGCCGAGCTGCAACTCGACATATGGGGATAGATAATATTTAAGAAAGCCATGGAGATGAAACAGTATGGTTTGTGCATTCATGCACCACAATAAGAATACCCACATCTGACAGAATCTTGCAGTCTGGGAACATTGCAGTCTGGGAGCAATGAAGGAACTGGCACACACGGTTGCAAATAAAATAGCAATCTCTTGTGGTGGTGCTTCGTGCAACAGGAGAACGGCTAACGTCACATTTAAGAAGGGAAATGATAACAGTAACCCAGGCAACCATAACCCTCAGTAGAAGGGCACAGGGTCTGTAGTGATATGGCTATGGAGGAGCTTTAATCCATGCAGGTGGTGCAGAGGAAGCAAAGCTCACATGAATTCTAGAGCCTGGGAAATGAAGAGAAAAGGCACCATGCGCATTTGTCCCGGTTTGTGCCACCTGCTGTTTTAATCAAGCTCTGGCAGCTGCACCCAATCATTCAAACTTCCTCTTATACACACCAATCATGCTGGTGAAGGGTGCTTTGTACATACGGTATTCTTGCTTCCCATTGAGGTGAGCTTAGAAGAGAGCAGCCTAGCCCAAAGGCTGAGAAAAGCAAGCGTGTGTTGCTTGTTCTCCCTTGGATTGTAGAGAAGCAGCAATTTGTGCTATTCATATTGTTCAAGTTGCTTTTCTTAAGTGCTCAGAGTGTCCTACTTTACAGAGGGCAGTCCTGTATTAGAAGGGCTCTCAAAGAGCATTCCTTCCTAAATGAAGGACTGTTTGCTCCAAGTCCAATTTCATGGTAACGAAACAGGAGGGGGAAAGCAGGGGTATTGCAGGTATACCTGCACAGCAAATCAAGTAAACACACAGACAGCATCTGGTCATAGCTTTCCCCACTGTGGTAAGATGTTTCGTATTTCTATTAAAATATAATATCCTGTTCTGGACAGGATTGTTCTCCCCTGGAAGGAGCAGGCCCACAGTTTGCGGTGACTTGGAAACTTCAATCAATCCAAAATGCAACACTTCAATTGCTGGGTGGGATACCCTTCAGATCTCGTATAGCCTGCTTTGAAACAGTTGAACAGGAGGCCAATTCATTTCCTGGCCCAATTCAAGGTCCTCACATTCCTGCTTAAAACCCTAAACAACCCAGGCCCCAAATACCTGAAAGACTGCCTCCTTCCCTACAGCCTCTCAGGTGCTAGGACTGGCCACTGCCCTCAGACGTTTGGTGGGTGGCAGCCCAGAAAAGGACATTCACTGTGGCAGCCCCTAAGCTGTGGGACTTGCTTCCCACCGAAGTACACCTGGTACCTTAATCCTACAGGTTTTGGAGAATGCTGAAAACACACCCGTTCACCCTGGCTTTTGACACTTGAGATGCATATTTTTTAGGATCCACCTTATTTTACTAATTTTATATTGTTTTAAACTGTTTTTAATATTGCATGATATTGTGTTTCGATATTAAAGTTGTGTTTTAATAGTCATAAACCACCCTGGGACGTTGGGGTGAAGGGCAGGTTAAAAATTGTAATAACCATCATCACCTTGGGTAGGGATAGGTAATGTATTCCAACCCTCTGTTTCATGCAGGAATCTTGCAATTGCAGCATTCCTGATAGGTAGCTGACTAGCCTCTGCCTAAGTACCTCCCGCAAAGGAAAACCCACCACCTTCCAAGGCAATCTATTCCACTGGATCAGCAAGGTCTGGGTTCAAATCTTTGCTCAGCCATGCAGCTCACTGGGTGATTTTAAGCCACTCACTCTCAGCCTCCCTTACTTCATAGGGATGGTGCGAGGACAAGATGGGAGAAACTCATATATGCCATTATGAACATAGAGAAAGGATGGGGGAAATATAAAAATGGAAGTATGTTCATACATATACAGTGGTACCTCGGGTTACATACGTTTCAGGTTACATACACTTCAGGTTACAGACTCCGCTAACCCAGAAATAGTACCTCGGGTTAAGAACTTTGTTTCAGGATGAGAACAGAAATTGTGCTCCGGCGGCAGCGGGAGGTCCCATTAGCTAAAGTGGTACTTCAGGTTAAGAACAGTTTCGGGTTAACAACAGACCTCCGGAACGAATTAAGTACTTAACCTGAGGTACCACCTGAGGTATAATACGGTATATTTTGAAACTACAATTTCTCCTCTGATTCAAGACCAATAGTGGCTAGCGATATGGTGCAGGCTGGGCTGAGCTGCTTGACATCAGCCTTCTTGACATCACATGCTGCTGCTGCTTACTGAGAGGTAGAAGCAGAGGGGCAAGGCAGTGGCCACTTAGTGTGGTATCGTATGGATGCAGTGGCAGAAGCAGCAGATTGGCTCTGCCACTGCACCTGTACCAGGTTCTTGCTATAGCAATACAACGTTGGGAAGACAAGTCAGCAATGCAGCCCCACTGATTGCTACTGCCTAGGACTAATTCTGAAAACTATTTGAGCCAAACTAGGTGAGATACAGGAAATTCAGGAGCAATCTCCTGATAGTTTTTAACCGAAATGAAACTGCAGTAGGATATGAATTTAATTGTAATAGTGGGAGGCAGAGGTGCTTCCCCATTGACCATTTCGCCAATCAAAATTGCCAGCAGTAGTTTTTCTGTTTCCAGGGGAAAACGTACAAGGATCATACTTGCAACCAAATTTCAGTAAATAAATAAGTTGGCAAACTGCTCTCACTTTCTCCTTGTCTAATCTAGTTTGGTCTTAGCTCTGGACAGAAATGAGACATTTTAAGCACTGGTGACTTAATTATTTAAGTCAATGGTATTTTTTTTCCAGCAAACTCTTGCAAAAAATCTAGTTTAAGTTTAATGTATTTTTCCTAACCTTATTGATCGGTGGTAATAATTGTTGATTAATTTAGACAGGAAAAGCATTGCCTATGCAGATTTTAGTTTAAAGAGGAGCTAATGAAATCTAGTAAATCACAGACACATGCTGATCTTGCTTCCATCTATTTTTAAATGTTCATCACGTAACTGTATCCGACGTATTCAACATGTGCAGTTTCTTTGGTCTGCATTTTGGGTATGTAGTGTACACATTCTATATATTAGCCACACACATTCACGTCAACAACTATCTATGATAATTCATTAGATATTTCATATAATGAGGTAGACATACTATAAACGATTTTTCCAATGCGATTACAAACATCCATAACTATGGAGATAGTCGGCATTCTTTATGCACAGACCAGGTTTGCCAATTTTATTTCAGTGTTTATCTCCTAAAGATATTATTCTGCACTTAATTTGAGTAAAAAGGTATGGGACATTATTTGAGGACAGCCCCAAGTGCTGCAAACGACAACTATGAAAGGTTAGTAAAGCCTGTTAAGGTAAATAATTTACCAAAAGTAATATAATGAACAGCAATGCTGGTTAAACATGTAGTTTAGGGAAATATGAAAACAAAATAAATATGTAGCTATCTACACATCCTAAGAAAACGGAGAATGCAGATACAACTTTACAAGGCTATAAACTCTACGCCAGCTGAAACAGCAAATGTGCATACTTACATCGTAAGGCTCTCCTCCAAAGGGCTTGTGTGACATAGAAAGAAGGGTAACTTGTTTCCCTCTGCTGTGGCGATATCCCAAGACAAAACCAAGTTGTAAGTAATTCCCGCTTGTGGCAAGCGAGGCTGAAAATATCAGTGTTGTTTTGCTGGGTCTGATCATATCACAGCAATCTGTTAAGGGTGGGTTATTTCATCACAAGGCAGCAGGTGATTCTTCCCAGGAAGATCTTGGCGGGAGACTCTGGGCCTGGAGCTTCAGATCACATCTTCCCCCGTCAGGAATCAGGATACGTAAAAAAGAACCCCCGTGCTTTTTAATGGAAAGATAACAAGCCATTAAGATTATTACGTTTTGGAGCTCAGTACCTCAGTTTTAGTTCATAGGCATGTTCTTAGTTACACATCTGCTTTCTCAAGTAGAAATTAAAAGCCATTAATCCCCTCAACATCTCTAGCTGCCTGGGAAAGATTCAACGAGAGGGGTTTTGGTTTTTTTTAATTGAGACAGGTGGGAATAAATGGGAAATCCTATTAACTCAGGAAATTAACGAGACTTAACTGTTACCAGCGGAAGAGAGTGCACTTTTAAGCACTTGTATGGAAATCAGTGTTAGTTCCTGGAGGGTAAAATGGGCACTGAAGACATTATATAAGTCAGGAGAATTTAGGCAAAAAAAGAATAAGCATATAATGGCACACCTAAAATGAGACCATCAGAAATGTGTTGAATTCTCTCACATATGTGTATGAATGAGAGATGCATTTGTGTTTGTCTGTGTGAGGTGAGTGTGTGCAAGACTGTGGTACAGCCACCTTGTGTGAATTCTGCCTTCCGGATCAACTGCACATAGATGCTCCATGGTAAACTTGAGGTTGACTGTATTCTCCTTAATGTTGCTTTATGTCATGTCCCCATGGCAGCCATGCTGTGCTGTGTGAACCGCCCTGAGATCTTTTGATGAAGGGTGGTATATAAATTTAATAAATAAATTTTAAAAATGCCCCACATGGCATCAATTTTGTGACTGGTGACCACAGCACTTTCTCAAAATTCAAAATGTTTGCACTGGTCCAAAAACACAGTTGACTCCTGGCTTACATAATGCCTCAAATAATCCTAGCTCTTGGCTAAGACAACATTTCCCAAAGCTCAACCAGGAGAATCCATTGGATTGCCTCCCACCACTCCTCTGCATCCAGCCAGTCCATGACAATTTCTGCCTTGAATATCCATCTTGTACTCCCTTCCCTTGAGTATTTCTGACAATGGGATCTCACCCAGTAGTTCCCTAAGTTTTTTCAAATTGGCCTTCTTAAAGTCCAGAGAACATCTCTGACTACTCAGCTTCCCCTTGCCCCTATATCATGAAGCTCAAGAGGACACAATCACTTCCTCCCAAAGTTCCCATAACTTCCACTTCATCAACCAGCTCATCCGTGTTGGTGAGGACCAGGTCCAAGACAGTTGATCCCCTTGTTGCTTCTTCCACCTTTTGGGAAATGAAATTGTCACCAAGGCAATGGAGAAATTTGTTGGACCTTACATTCTTGGCAGAGTTTGAGTTCCAACAGATACTGGGATAGCTGAAGTCCCCCGTGACTATATCTCTCCTGTTTGAATGTTTGGTAATCTGCTCTACGAAGGCAACATCCAAGTCTTCAGTCTGGCTTGGAGGTCTATAGCAGACCCGTAAGGTCACTGTTGTTTCCCTCTCCTACCATTTTTACTCCATACTCCTTCCATGCTCCAGGTCATGGATCTCTTCACAAGTGTACACACCTTTTACATATAATGCTACACATCCTCCCTTCCTAATAGGTCTATTCCTTTTGAATAGGTTATGTCCCTCAATTTCTACATTTTAGTCGAGTCTCATCCAACCAGGTTTCAGTGATGCTTATTAGGTCGTATTTGCCATCCTGTTTTAAGAGCTCCAATTCATCTTGCTTGTTTCCCACACTCTGTGCATTAGAATAGAGGCAACTGAAAGAATGTCATTCCCTCCAGCTTCCTTCTTGTAGTTTCTTGCCATTTAGCAGGTTTCTGGAGCACCACCTTAGTTTCCTGTGCATCAATGAAGCGATTATCTCCAGTACCAGGTGTACTGTTGTCTGCAATATTGCCTCCCTCCTCCTCAGGATTTAGTGTAAAGTTCTCTTGATGTTACAGACTGGTTGGATGCCAAGGAGTGGTGGGATGTGCCAGCTGGGAAACCCTCAAGGGAAGAAGGCTCAGAGCCCAGGGACTGGTGGTGGGATGACGATGAGCGGTCAGAAGGAAAAGACTCAGAGGAACAGATGTTGGAAGCTGAAGAGGTAACAGGGCTTAGTGAGCAGAAGAGGCTATGGTAGAGAACAGTCCAGAATCAGAGGCAGAAGTGGAGGCAGAGATGAGGCAGGCTGCTGAAGAAGCCAGGGAGTCTCCCCCTCCTGCTGCAACCAACTCCCCTCCCCTCTGCACTGAGGCAGGTTATGTGGAGTGTCGATCAGTAGCCTTCTATATTCCAAATGTAAAACACAGTTGAGCTTTAACAAAAGATATTCAGCCGGCTGAAATGGAAACTTAGCTTTTAATCAGAAATACAAATAAATGTTGCCATTTAAACAGCTAGCATGATGTACAAACCTCATAAAAGAAAAGGAAATAAGTATCCTGCCTCTGCTTCATTATTTTCCTCCTTAATCCTCTACACTAATCTATCACACTCAATAGGAAAACTTGAAAGCCTAATTGCCACCCCATTCACTTCCCAGAACAAGGAGTTTCAAATTACTCTGAGATTTGGCAGATGACACATTTGACCCTGCTCTGAAAAAAAGTCTTAGGGTTGCACCGAATGTTTCCCTGCTGTTGCCCAACTACCTGTAATACTCAGCTAAACTGCATCCAACCAAAGATTATTATCATTTTTCATAGAGATGCAATATTTTATTTTAAGGACATCCTTCTCAGCCAGATGGGCGGGTTATAAATAATAAATTATTATTATTATTATTATTATTATTATTATTATTATTATTATTATTATTATCTGCAGCAGCTAATTCATTAGTCTATTTAATATATTGATATACCACTCTTCATTATAAATGTCTATGGTGATGTCCAAAATACATTAAAACAACAACATGTTTAAATAGTAAATGCAGCAATTTACAGTGGAATTAAAATCTAGGCATTAAAGCATCAACCAAAGTGAAACACATTTAAATTCCATTTAAAACATAGTTTCTTAACTTCCCAAGTGAAATCAAGGTATCCCAGTACTGCAAGCCTACAGTTGTATGAATGAGCTGCACATACGACTGCCATCCTCAAAGTCCCAGCACCTGATAACTGGACTATAGAATCTAGTTATTTTAATTCTTAACTCTTAAGAAGTCTTAACTGTTCAAATGCTACTGGAGTCATCATCTGTCTAATGTAACACTTCATTGCTCATACAACTGTGAACACTCAGTTGTGCAATAAATCAGCTTATCTAAACAGTTTGTAAGATGCAAAAGCCAATGTCCACTTAATTAGTTATTTGCAAGGCTAAGTGCCAGTTGCTAAGATACGTTGCTGAACGTATATAGCATTTCCAAAAAGGTTAATGCAGCCAGTGTCATAATATTTTAAAGATTTTAGCACACATCAGTTCATGTTTTCATTGTTTGCATGCCAAAAATTCCTCGCCCAAGTGGAAAGTGCTCTGCTCATGGGTACTTCAGAACAGGAGAGGAAACATTTAAAAGAGGATGGCATTCCTAGAAGAGGGTTTCCTGAAAACTTTCTATGCAAATTAGGGTAATCTGCATTGGAAAATTTTCAGCTTGCATCATAACATTTTCTGGCGCCATAAGAAGTGACCTAATTTAGCATGCTTATTTTACTTGTATTTGCTAAACAAAGCTTTTAAAAAGCATCCCATGATGTTTTGTTTTGTCCCAATGGAAATATTTGAGGAGGGGGGAATAAAGCACACTTAATATGGTTTAAATGCCATGTTCTGTGGACATTTTTTATTGGATTTTTTATTTTAAAAATTAAAGAGAATAGGATGTACTCCCATCATAATGTTTAAATTTAAGGGGGAAATCCACAAGGTACTGAAAAGAGCTGACACACTAATAATTTTTAGTGCCCGAAGAAGTGTGCTTGATTTGCTAATTCACACACTTGGTTGCTATAATCACCTGAAAAACATTAATTACAACTTTGAAACTGTCACGTTTGCCTAATATTGTACTTTTGGCATCCATTCAATGTTACTAATGAACTTCTGTTACCAGAATGAAAGAAGCAAATTATCAATGGGTGGGGGTGGGGGGGGGAGAGAGAGAGAGAGAGATTGCTGCTCCTGCACAAGACATGGCTTTTGGGCAACACTCTATGCATGTAGTGTATCTGAATTAACCATTTCCTTATTATGAATGTGTTCCCCAAATGCCCTTTCCCTCTGTCTGTCTGAGCAGCTTTTCCCAACCTGTTGCCCAAAGAGTCCTGGTATCTATTATTTACCTCCCACAGAGCTACAGGTCCCAGCACCCTTAAGAGATTACAGTTCCCAGGATTATTTGCAGCAAATCATGTGCTTGTAACTCCATCAGAGAAGCTGCCAAAATCTGTGTGACTGTTTTGGGCTGGATGACACCTCAGAGTCCCCTCCCAACCAAGTGATTCATGACTGTGTTTCTGTGAATGGATTTTCCTGTGAGTGTAAGTTTCTCAGCACTCTCTTTTCAGTTAAGGAGAATAGCTCACTTCCAGAAACTCCCAGAAACGATTTTAGAGAAGTGGGCATGTCTTTTCTTCCCTCACCTTTCCTCTCCCCTAGTTGCAGATGAGGTCATCAAGCTGCAATGCATGCAGAAACAGCTCTTCAAGAGAAAGGAAGAGGGGTGCAGGTGTCTCCCCTAGTGGGACAGCAGTATCCTGGAAAATGAAGGAAACCAGAAAGCAAGGGAGAAGTGCTACAGCCACCATCTCTACAATGGGATAAATGGGGAACAAATACAACTCCATTTTTGAAAGATAGGGTATTTGTCGAGTTACAGCTCGGCATCCAAAGAAAAATCAGTCTCACACCACGATAGGTTCCGAAATATGGCTGCTCCTAGGGCTAATGCAGCACAGCTTTTATTGTGTGAAATAGAAAGATACAAAAAATACAAGCCAAGCAATTTGTTCTAGCCAGCAGATAAAGACCTTCGTACCAGACCATGCGAGCGATCAGGCCATGCTACGTTAGCCAATCATATAGGACAGCACGAGCTGTTCACGCGCTGTTCATGCTCCAAGGATGCTTCTAGCTATGAAATCACCCTGTAACAATAAGAACTTTGCTCATGCTCTCATGTACAAGCAATCATTTTCCCACAGGTATTTGGAAACGGGTGGAAGTGATAATAAAGGCAGCACTATTTTTCCTAGAACACCTTCCTTGTTCTCTTACAATGGCAATGGCGCCCACCTGAGAGGTGCTGGAACTCTGTGAACAAAAGGACGGTAATGGTTCCTAGAGGTTTACAAGAGAGGGAAGTCATCAGTGTTGTATGTAAGAACTAATGAAGTGCAGCAAAGGGCTCACAGAAGTTCAGTTCAGTGCTTTTAAAAAACTACTATCATGCTGCGCTGGGGCATATGAAATAATGAGAAAGTACTGCACCAACGAGCATAAGAAAAGTTTATTTCTTATGCAACTAAGTTAACTGCACACACATCTAGGATAGCTGAAGAGGACTCCGGGTCAGAAGGTTGGAACCAGGCCAGTCTTGAGACGCAGGACATCTAATATTAGAAATGAAGTACTGGGTAGAGGGAGAATCTAGAACAAGTTGTGAGAAAGTCAAGAGAGTCACATCCATATGATTAAAAAACACACACACAACTAGATGGCAATACAGAAGCCAGCCAGACAAAATCTTTTATCTGAGCTGAACAAAGTCAGATGGAAGGAGAGCTGAGGCAAAAGGGAGAACCTACTAAGAAACTGAGTGGTGTTTGTGTCCATTTTCAAGGAGGGCAATTTTGCAGGCTGAGAGGCCGTATGCTGGCATGGAAAGACATTGAGGAGGATAGAAGCAGGGCAATGAAATCCTACAAGGGGCAGCAGGAAGTATGAGGCTTCTGTCCTATACAGTGGTACCTCAGGTTACATACACTTCAGGTTACAGACTCCGCTAACCCAGAAATAGTACCTCGGGTTAAGAACTTTGCTTCAGGATGAGAACAGAAATCGTGTTCCGGCGGCGCGGCAGCAGCGGGAGGCCCCATTGGCTAAAGTGGCACTTCAGGTTAAGAACAGTTTCAGGTTAAGAACGGACCTCTGGAACAAATCCGCCACTGCACGATTTCTGTTCTCCTCCTGAAGCAAAGTTCTTAACCCGAGGTACTATTTCTGGGTTAGCAGTCTGTAACCTGAAGCGTATGTAACCCAAAGAGTATGTAACCAGAGGTACCACTGTATTTAAGCATATGAAGGAAAACCACCAAAGATAGCAAAATAGGGTGCTGTGAAGTCTGCTTCATATATTGCATTTCAGTGGGCTACGAATTGCAGTTTTAGCAGGTCTGAATGCAGGATTTTTGTTGGGGGGGGGCAGGCCTTTTGTTTGGGGCTGCAGGGCAGAACCTCAGTTTGCTATGTATTTTATTGATTTTTTAGGGGGGCAGCTGCCCCTCCCTATGGCTACACTCATCTTAATGTACAGTACTAAAACTGGGGCAAGTGTTATCTGTTTCACAAGACTTTACAGAGTCTTGTTTCATAGAGTATTGCCACATCCAAGGATGGCCCAGGGCATTTTAGAAAACAAGCAGGAAAGCATGGCACTCTGCAACATTGTAGCACCCTGCTTGTGGTTAACGCTTAGCTGGAATGAAATATTCAACGCAGCAATAGAGAAATTAAAATAATTATTTATTTGTCAGACAAATAAATGAGAGACACAGTGGTATATGGTTACCAATGCTCTGCCCTTCCAGCCCTGATGGCCAGCACTTATATTCCCTCAGCCCAGTCCCCTTGCTCCTCCTTTGGCTGCCTCTGTCCAATCAGCCTGGTTGAATTTCCTATTGGCTGATTGCTAGAACCAATCATATAAGATACACCCATTTCCTATTACCTTTTATGGGAGACAGAGAGCTATATTTTCTTCTATTTATAAATGGCAAACAAGTAGCCATTAACCTCTACAAGGCACCTTAATTACCAGATAACCTTTGGCCCCTCTTTCCCTATTCCCTACAAACCAGATGGTTTTTAATTTCATTTTAAACAGAGGCTCGGCAACCAGATGTCAGGAGTGATAGTGCTTCCCGTTTGGCATGGGTCTGTGGTCTCTTCCAACTCTAGGACTCTATGTCTCTATGAAATAAGAATCTAACATCTAAATTTCATGCTTTCTAAATCCTTTGCATAATTACATTTAAGCCTATATATTTAATACATTAATATATATATATATTTAGAAGAAAGGGAACTTAGTAAAAAAACAGTTTCCAAAAGCAACTTCCGAGAGAAGCCTCTTAGTTTACAGCCCCCTTTTGCTGCTAAAACAGCTGCTGTTCTAAAAGCAACTTCTTCAATTTACCCTTTGGGCTTAAGTCTAAAATGGGAGGCATAATAATTGTTTTTGCAACTTGATTATTCTGTAATTTGTAAGGTCAGTGACCTCGCTTCTCAGCCTTTTTATGACCGCAATAAACCAGGGGCCCTCTTTAAGATGAGCACATCTGCCGATGCACTCACTGCTTGGCATGAGAGATGCTGCCTGGCATGAGAGATACAGATATTTTAAAATATATTTTAAGCTCATTTTAAGAATACAGGTGTTTGATCAAAATATAAGCCTTGATTAAAATGCAGACTATGAACAGATGCCTCATTCCCCCCTTTCAAGCTCAAGGACCTTCATCCCAAGTGTCCTTGATAGCTTGACCTTCATCATATTCCTGAGGTAAAGCTCTGTATAGGGCCATGATATGAGGTAGAGTTTCATTTGAAATCATCTTGCTAATTGTACTTCTAAAACATGAAATGATACATGGCATCATACATAAAACCATTACCACTACTGTCAAGAAAAACAAGCAAGACAATAGTATCCCTTTGAGTCCTGTGACATTAGGTAACCAATTGGTGAGCCATCCCATATCCCATCCTTCCCATGTTTGTACTGGGACATGTGCTATATTCTCCATCTTTGTGGCCAACACACGGATTGCCTCACCATTATCTGAAATGTTAAAGCAACAGGCATTCCCTGTCAAGTTCAAGACTCCACATAGGCCTCCCTGCTTGGCAAGTACATAATCCATTCCCATTTTCAGCTGCAAAATGGCGGCTCTACTTTCATCCAACTGTTGTGCAATAAGTCTCAAACTCCGGGCCGTTGCATTGGTTACAAGTTCCACTACTGCTTGCAATCGAATTATTCTGTTTAGATTATAAATAGGATCCCGTGCCCCTTGTATGAGCTCACCAGGATTCCAGGAGGCAGGATCATAATAGGCTATAATGCGCTCTGGTGGCCAATCATCAGTACCGCTCCAACTTTGGGTACTTCCTCCTGCTATATGAGAAATATCAGCGTTTCTTCGTGTACGCTTGGGCAAATTAGTAGGCATAATCCACATTGGTGGTAATACCCATCCCAGGAAACAAGTCCCACTCCATTTGGAGGGGAGTTTCTTGTATGCCCATTCTCCACATATCCACCACAACCATCGGGTCTGAGGTCTTTGGTACGTGGAGTACAGAAGGCGAAATAGCAAAAGAGGTAGAGAGTTCACAGTGCAGTATGTTAGATTGCCTTTTTCTGTCACAGTTATGTTCCATACCACTTTCCATGCATGAATAAAAGGAGGTGCACAGGGCAAGGCATCCCGAGTTCGATAGGTAGTATCGTGTGCCCAGGTATTCTTAATATTATCCCAAGTATAGTGACAATGAGAAGAGCCTATCATGGTAGAATCAGCTGCATCTGATGATTTATGTACACAGAATTCCCCTTGTACAGGTATAACTCGTAATGGTTTAGTTGAGTTCCATCCGGGGAAATTCTGTACTTCTGTTTGGTTTGGTATTTCGCTTACCATACCAATGGCATCTAATGGTATCGGTAATAAGGGCATACCTCCCTCTGAATCATCTGGCCCAAGAGAGCAAACAAGGCAATTGGTCCTATTTGCAACATTGGCTACCATTTCAGCTAACCCTACCCACATATTGTGGTCATGGTGGAATCCATATTTAGTCAATTTGGCCAGATTCAAGGACCCTTCCCCTTCCCAAGGGATCAGGATTAATAATAAAATCATGTTGATGTCTAGCATATGCATTCCTTCCACAAAAGATTACCTTATAGTGATAGCAAATAAATATTAGTCCCAATATAATTCCCCCAGTGACAGAAATGGGGAACCACCAAGACCAAAACATATATCCCGAGGATCCCCAATGAGTAATATCTCTGATAATTGTTCCACAAGGGGGTGGGCAGTCAATTAATTGTATAAGAGAATCTGTCCTTTCACAATCGCTGGTTCAGATGCTCCTCAAGCTTCAGGCGTGCGCAGGTCAGCCAGCTTCCAGGTTGTGGCTGCAGCAGGCCGGTCGTCTAATGTTGCCCGTGACCTAGCCCGTTCCCGGTAGGGCTAGATACAGGGGTTTTTGGAGAGAGTCAGTTTAAGAGGGTTAGAGGGGTCACCTTTGCACGTCCAACTGCCTTCGGACTTCTTCAAACGGGAGTGATGAATCCAGGGGGTCACCTCAGCTACCTTCACCGCTGTTGGAGTAGAGAGCAAGACGGTGTAAGGTCCACGCCACTTAGGTGCAAGTGGATCTCGTTTCCACTCTTTCACCCATACGCTATCGCCAGCCTGGAACTGATGAATGGGCTCGGCAATGCTGCACGGCGTGCGCTCGAGGGCCCACCTGTTAAGAGAAACAAAAACACGGGAGAGAGATTGCACTTGTTCCTGTGTCACATGGTCTCCTATTTGTTTGAGGTCAGCTGGAATATCCTGAACAAAGGAGGGCGGCCTCCCATACAGGAGCTCAAAAGGTGACAATTTAAGTCTTTTGGTGGGTGCACACCGAACACGAAACAGTGTTATGGGTAACACATCTACCCATCCCAATCCTGTTTCCTGGGTTAACTTTGCCAATTGGGTTTTCAGAGTCCTATTCATTCTTTCAGTTTTCCCTGAACTCTGAGGCCTATATGCTGCATGCAGTCTCCATTTTACTTGTAGGACTCGACATACTTCTTGTACTACTTGATCAATGAACGCTGGCCCATTATCACTTCCAATGCATCTAGGTAATCCAAACCTCGGGATCAATTCAGTCAGGAGTCTCTTAGTTACCTCTCGTGCCTTTTCAGTTCGGGTGGGAAAAGCTTCAACCCATCCGGTAAGAGTATCTACAAACACAAGGAGATACTTGAATCCCTTAGAAGGGACCAGCTCTGTGAAGTCCACAATTAGGCTTTCCATGGGGACGTATCCCACATGTTGGATTCCAGGAGGTTGTACCGGTCCCTGCCTGGGATTGTTTTTAGCACAAAGAACACATTTCTGTGAAATGCAAGTTGCTAATTGTGATAGATTAATAATATACAACTTCCGACTGAGACTTTCTCTGGTTGCAGTACCGCCAAGGTGAGTAGATTCATGATAATTTCTTACAATTGTGCCTGCTAGGTGATGAGGTACATAAATCCTATTGTCCGGCAGGATCATCCAACCGTCCTTCACAACTGCTCCTTCCTGTTCAGCCCACTTCCTCTCTTCTGGGGTATAGTGAGGTTTAACTTCTTCTGGAACTACCTCTGGTATGAGGGCTGCTATAAATCCTCCCACAGGCTTTTGGGCTGCCTCTCGGGCTGCTTTGTCAGCAGCATGATTTCCTCTGGTTATTGGATCCCTTCCTCGTCCATGACCTTTGCAGTGCATTACAGCAATCTGTTCTGGAGCCCATACTGCCTCCAACAGGATTTCTACTTCAGGTCCATATTTCAAGGCCTTCCCGTGGGCTCCTATTAGACCTCTTTCTTTCCATAGAGCACCATGTGCATGCAGGGTTAAGAAGGCATATTTAGAATCAGTATAGATGTTTGCCTTACATCCGGCTGCCAATTGCAGAGCTCTAGTTAAACCTATAAGTTCAGCTTTTTGTGCTGAGGTGCCAGCAGGCAAAGCTTCAGCTTCCACAACTTCCTCATTGGTGACCACAGCATATCCTGCTCGTCTGGCACCTTCATGCAGGTAACTGCTACCATCAGTATAATATACAACATCTGGATTTTTCAATGGTTCATCTTTCAGATCAGGTCTACTGGAATAAACTTCATCCATTATTTGGAGACAATCATGTGATTCTTCATCATCTACCTCTGGTAGGGGCAGCAAAGTTGCTGGATTGAGCATATTCACTACTCGTAGATGAATCCTGGGATTTTCACACAATAGGCCTTGGTATCTAGCCATCCTTGGGTTCGTTAGCCAATAACTACCCTTATATTCCATGAGTGTCAGAACAGCATGAGGTACATTCACATACATCGTCTGGCCGAAGGTAAATTTGTCAGCTTCTTTGACAAGGCTTGCAGTGGCCGCTACTGCCCTTAGGCATGGAGGCCATCCTTTTGCTACTGAGTCCAATTGCTTTGACAAATAAGCTACTGGACGGTTCCAACTTCCTAATCTCTGGGTCAGGACTGCCGCTGCAATCCCATTCTGTTCATGTACGTACAGCTGAAAGGGTTTTTCCGAATTAGGCAGTCCAAGGGCTGGGGCCTCCATAAGTCGTTGTTTGATAACTAAAAAGGCTTGTTGCTGCTCAGGTCCCCATACGAATGGGTCCTTTTCTGCACCTCGAGTGCTTTCATGTAAGGGTTTGGCCAGACTGCTGAAATCAGGTATCCATAGTCTACAAAACCCTGCTGTTCCCAGGAATCCTCTGAGTTGTTTCCTTGTGGTAGGTTCCTTGATAAGGCAAATAGCTTCTTTCCTCTCTGGTCTCAATGCTCGTTGTTGGTGTGAGATGTCAAAGCCCAAATATTTGACCTTTTCTAAACATAACTGTGCCTTTTTCTGGGAAACTCGGTAGCCAGCTTGCCAGAGCAAGTGGAGCAGTTCCTCTGTCCCTTCTTTACAGGTCTCAAAATCCTTTGCTGCTAGTATAAGGTCATCTACATATTGCAGAACCACCTTTTCTCCAGGTATTGAGGGGTAACTTGTTAGATCCTTCGCCAAGGCAGTGCCAAATAAAGTTGGGGAATTTTTGAATCCCTGTGGCAATCTCGTCCAAGTTAGCTGGCCTTTTGTTCCTGTTAAAGGGTCTTCCCACTGGAAGGCAAATATAGGTTGGCTCTGTGGTGCCAGCCGGCAACAGAAGAATGCATCTTTCAAGTCCAATACAGTAAAAAATGTTGCTTCTGGTGGGATCAAACTCAGCAAGGTATATGGGTTTGGTACATTTGGGTGCAAGGTCTCGATAGCCTGGTTTACGAGCCTCAAGTCCTGCACTGGCCTGTATTCATCTGTCCCAGGTTTTCGAACAGGCAAAAGGGGTGTGTTCCATTCTGATTGGCAGGGCTTAAGCAGACCATATTTTAATAGGCGGTCCAAATGTTTCTGGATGCCCTCTGCTGCTCGCCGGGGTAAAGGATATTGCTTTACAGATACAGGGGTAGCCATAGGTTTTAAGGTTACTACAATTGGAGCTATATTCTTAGCCATTCCTGGTGGGCTATTTTCGGCCCATACTCCTGGTGGCACCTGTAGGGTTCGGAGGAGCTTGTTTAACTCTGTATCCAATGTGGGTTGGACTTGCAGGGCTGACATTAGGCGCCATGATTGTTCCTTAGGTACTGAGAGGGAAATTATTCCTGCTGCCTTTGATGGCAGTTTCATTTCTGGACCTCGAGGAGTGAAGGTGATTTGGGCCTGCAATTTGGACAGCATATCTCTACCTAAGAGAGGTATTGGACACTCAGGTATATACAAAAACTGATGGGTTAAACGATGTCCCCCAATCTGGCATTCCAAAGGTTGGAGGAAAGACCTCTTAGCTGACTGACCAGTGGCACTTTTAATGACTACACTCTTGGATGCCTTTTTCTGCAATAGTTCTGGGAGTACTGAGTATTCAGCCCCAGTATCAATCATAAAGTCTATTAAATGGCTCCCTAATTGAATCGTGACCGTGGGCTCCTGGAAGCCTAACTTTATGGAGTCCGGTCTTTCCTAGTCTTGGGTAAAATCCTCCTCTGCCAGTCCAATGAAATTGTCTCTACTCTGTCCTTGTCCAGGTCTCTGATATCTTCCATTTCGGATCATTCCCCGTCCCCGTCCCTGGTTTCTTGGGCCGGAGCCTGGGCCTGGACCTGGGCCTGGGCGTACTTCTTCCAACCTCAGGGGTTCAGGACACTCCCGCTTCCAATGACCCTCCTTCTTGCAATTCGCACATTGATTCCTTCCCAGTGGTGGATTCCTTCCCCGCCCTCTCCCTCCATTTAAGGGGCGGTAGTCTTGCTTCACTGCTGTGGCTAGCATTACCATCTTTTCCTTCTGCCACTTCTTCTTCTCTTGTTTCTCAGCCTCATCCCTATTCCGATAAACTCGGCGTGCAATGGCCATAATTTGGCTCATCAGCATCCCTTCCCATCCTTCTGATTTCTGAATTTTCTTACGAATGTCAGAAGCGCACTGGGCCACAAATGTAGCAGTAATCATTCTGCTGTTTTCAGGGGCTTCAGGGTCAAAAGGAGTCCATATACGATAGGCTTCTTGCAGCCTCTCTAAAAAGTCTCCTGGACTCTCATTTGGTTTCTGTTCTACTTCTGAGACTTTAGACATGTTAGTGGGCTTCTGGCATGCCCTGCGGATACCTTGCACAAGCGTCTGGCGATAGGTGGTAAGCCTGGCCAGGTGAATTACATTGTTTGGATCCCAATTGGGATCTTCCAAGGGAAAGTTGTCTTGGAGATGACGGTCAATATTATAAATATTTCCCACTCTGGCCTGCTCACGCAAATATATCTGTGCCTTTTCAATTATGTCTCTCCTTTCCTCAGTGGTGAACAGAGTATTCAGGAGCTGGCGGCAATCTGTCCAAGTAGGACTATGAGTATTTATTATTGAAGTCACCAAGTCCATCATAGCCTGAGGTTTTTCTGCAAAAGATGGGGTGTGTGTTTTCCAATTCATCAGATCCGTAGTTGTGAATGGAATGTACTGGAGGGTCGAGGTTCGAGGTGGCCGTGGTCCGGGTTGCCCGTTAACCAGCACAGGCTCCTCAAGTGCATCAAATACTCTTCTGAGAGGGGCTACTACGTGATCTTTCTCTTCGCTTTGCTCTAGAGGCCTCAAATCATAGGGGATGGTATTTGTCCCAAGGCGTTCTTTTAGCAGCCTTATACGCCTGGCTGTATTGCTTGCTGACCGATTAAGGTCTCCCTGTAACTTCTGTAATATTTCTCTAGGACTTGGATGTACAGGGGTTTGGGGTAGGCAATCAGTTGTTCCACTAAAGGAGACTGTAGATGGAGTTCTACTGGGACTCACAGATGGAATAACGGCTTCTGCTTGGGCTTTATTATAGGCCTCCAATGCCTCCTGAAGATATTTATCATAATCTATCAAGGAATCAAGTTCTGTGACTCCAGCCCCATTATTCATTCCACTTTCTTGCCTTGGGGTTACAACTGGTGGAGTGTTTGGATTAGGCTCCCTTCGATGTGGAGCATAGGGTGGAGGTGGAAGCACCTCTTCCTCTGGTCCCTCAAAAATGGGTTTGAGTTTATTTGGCAAGATTCCTTTCCTAGCTTCGGCTTTTACAGCCAATAATTTGCATCGTTGGACTTTGCATTCCCTTATCCATGGAGGATTTTTATTTAATGTGCTCAGCCAAGAATCTATATATGAAAATTGTTCTGGGCACCCTCCAGTTTCTTTGGCGATGTTAGACCAAAGTTTACTTACTAAATTTATATCAAAGGTTCCCTGAGATGGCCATCCAGTATTTTGTTTTGGCCACTCTAATTCACATAACGTTCTCAAGTGCTCTGGCGTCATTTTGACTCCATATGCCCCTGAGAAGGCTTTCTTAAAATTATTTAACATACATTCAAGAGGTGTATTTTCCCCCTTTGAACCTCCAACTCCCATTGTATGGCCCTGTGAAGTATCCACTCAGTCACTCACACACTCGTTTTCACACTCAGGTCAGCTGCAGATTGTACTTTCTCATACATACAATGCGCTGGATACTTTACCACACACTACCTCCCATTCTTCCCTTTTCCCTACACCAGATCACCATCTGATGTACCCAACCACCTAGCGTACTCAGTTCCCACTTACTGAGACGCAGAAGTTTGATCAAGACTTCTCTTCCTCCCAATTAATTGGAGGGCCAAAAACCCCTTTGTGCACTTACCCTTGGTTGGTTCCGTTTCCCCCCGGTCCGTCGCCGTCAGTGGGCAGGGTATCAGACAGACGAGACTTCTGCGTTCCCCTGGAAAAAGACTTTCCAGTGCGCGCTGGGTAGGCAGTGAGTGGTCCTCTCTCTTGTACCCCGCCCAGTAAGGCGAAGGGGCTGCGTTCCAGCAGACCACTTATCCGAGTCACAAGAGCACCATAAAATGTAGCACCCTGCTTGTGGTTAACGCTTAGCTGGAATGAAATATTCAACGCAGCAATAGAGAAATTAAAATAATTATTTATTTGTCAGACAAATAAATGAGAGACACAGTGGTATATGGTTACCAATGCTCTGCCCTTCCAGCCCTGATGGCCAGCACTTATATTCCCTCAGCCCAGTCCCCTTGCTCCTCCTTTGGCTGCCTCTGTCCAATCAGCCTGGTTGAATTTCCTATTGGCTGATTGCTAGAACCAATCATATAAGATACACCCATTTCCTATTACCTTTTATGGGAGACAGAGAGCTATATTTTCTTCTATTTATAAATGGCAAACAAGTAGCCATTAACCTCTACAAGGCACCTTAATTACCAGATAACCTTTGGCCCCTCTTTCCCTATTCCCTACAAACCAGATGGTTTTTAATTTCATTTTAAACAGAGGCTCGGCAACCAGATGTCAGGAGTGATAGTGCTTCCCGTTTGGCATGGGTCTGTGGTCTCTTCCAACTCTAGGACTCTATGTCTCTATGAAATAAGAATCTAACATCTAAATTTCATGCTTTCTAAATCCTTTGCATAATTACATTTAAGCCTATATATTTAATACATTAATATATATATATATTTAGAAGAAAGGGAACTTAGTAAAAAAACAGTTTCCAAAAGCAACTTCCGAGAGAAGCCTCTTAGTTTACAGCCCCCTTTTGCTGCTAAAACAGCTGCTGTTCTAAAAGCAACTTCTTCAATTTACCCTTTGGGCTTAAGTCTAAAATGGGAGGCATAATAATTGTTTTTGCAACTTGATTATTCTGTAATTTGTAAGGTCAGTGACCTCGCTTCTCAGCCTTTTTATGACCGCAATAAACCAGGGGCCCTCTTTAAGATGAGCACATCTGCCGATGCACTCACTGCTTGGCATGAGAGATGCTGCCTGGCATGAGAGATACAGATATTTTAAAATATATTTTAAGCTCATTTTAAGAATACAGGTGTTTGATCAAAATATAAGCCTTGATTAAAATGCAGACTATGAACAGATGCCTCAACATTTCATTGCACAGGTCCAAACCTATAATGCATTGCTTATTATTATTATTCCTACCACCAACACGGCACCTTGAGCTTCTTGCGAGAAAGGCGGGAGGCTGCTAGAGAGATAGGTAAATGAAAATGAAATTAAAAATATGCACGCATTAACCCGCCCCCCTGATTTTGGAGAGGGGCCACACAGGTGCCTCCCTTTCAAGCCTGGCAAACACGAACTCCCCTCTGAGAGGCGCGGGAAAGGCGCGCGAAATTTCGGAGAGGCGGCGGCGCGGCCTGCCCGCCTGCCCCGGTGTCGGCTTCCCCACAGCCTGGAGAGGGCGGGCGGCTGAGGAGAAGCGAGGCGAGGCTCCGGCGCGGGGCCTCCGCGGGCTTCCTGCTACGACGGGGCGGGGATTTCCTGAGGAGTTTCGCGGCGCCTCGCTTCCCTTTCGCTTTTTGCACGCAAAGTCCGAGGGGAAAAGAAGTCTTTCTGAGGGTACGGGCTTCTTCCACCGGCACCGGCGGCCGCCGCCCCTTCGCTTCCCGAGCATGGCGGGGTCGCTGCCGCCGGCCGCCCCTCTGCCCATCCACCGCCTCGAGGAGCCGCTGCTGAGGAGGCTGAGCGGCTCTCTGGACCGGGCGGCTCCGGGCAGAGGCTGGAGGGACTTGGCGCAGCTGGCCGGCAGCCACCGCGGTGTGAAGCTGAGGTGAGGCGAGGTGTAAGGGGTGCGGGGACCTCGCTGGTGCCTCAGGCCGTCGAGGGAAAGGCAGGCCTCCTCTCTCTTTTTGCGAGGCTTTCGGGCGCCACAGGAGTCTTCGTCGACTGGCCCGAAACCCGTTTGTGGGCGCCTTGCGTTGATGATGATGATGAGGAGGAGGAAGACGCTCCCCCAGCGATGCTGGATGAGGAGACTCGGGGCAGGGCGAGAAAAGTGCTTCTTCGCACACAGTTTAAGCAGTGGAACTCGCTGCCACATGACGGCCGCCCAATTGCATAGCTTTTAGGAGCGGGCTAGAGAAGGCTAAGCCATATGAAAGAATCTTTCATATGTGGTGGACCAGTAAGAGGGTAAAAGAGTATTGTGAAATACAGTGGTAATAATAATAATAATAATAATAATAATAATAATAATAATAATTTATTATTTATACCCCGCCCATCTGGCTGGGCCTCCCCAGCCACTCTGGGCGGCTTCCATAAAAACCAAAAATACAGTAAAATATCACACGTTAAAAACTTCCCTGAACAGGGCTGCCTTAAGATGTCTTCTGAATGTCAGGTAGTTGTTTATCGCTTTGACATCTGCTGGAAGGGCGTTTCACAGGGCGGGCGCCACTACCGAAAAGGCCCTCTGCCTGGTTCCCTGTAGCCTCACTTCTCGCAATGAGGGAAGGGAACCGCCAGAAGGCCCTCGGCGCTGGACCTCAGCGTCCGGGCAGAATGATGGGGGTGGAGACGCTCCTTCAGGTATACTGGACCGAGGCCGTTTAGGGCTTTTTGTTGGGGATAATTCAGATGGAAACTTCCAGGTGTCAAAAAAGGTTATTTATGTATGCCACTACTGCGGCTCGTGTTTCATTAGCCCCAGAATGGGAAAAGGAGCGAGGTCCCAACCAAAGAAGAATGGCAACTTAAACTGATGGAATATGCGCAGCTTGCTGACCTAACATATAGAATAAGAGAACAAGAAGAACATGCGTTTAAAGACTATTGGAAAATGTTTATTAAGTATGGGGGGGCATTGTGTACACTTGAAAACGTCGGCAGCAATAAGATAAATTCAACAGTGTAAATAAGTTTTGATGGATGTAATAATGGAATTCTGAATGGTTTAGTTTATGTAAAACATGCAGGGATTTACCGTATTTTTTGCACCATAACACTCACTTTTTTCCTCCTAGAAACTAAGGGGAAATGTCTGTGCGTGTTATGGAGCGAATGCCTACAGATGGTGGGGGGATCTGCTGCAGTCGTGAGCAGAGGATCCATGGTTCCCCTTCCTTCCCTCCTCCATGGCTTGCTTTGAAACAGCAAAGCGGGAGAAGAGCCGCTGAGTGGGGAGGAGAGAGGGACAGAGAGCCTGTTTGCTTTAAAGGAGCAAAGCGGGAGGGGAGAGGAGCCTTCTCCTCTTATACCCCTCTTCTGCATTATTAACAGCATCCTTCTCCACCCACCCCACGCGTGTTCCTTGTCCCTTGAGTGCTTTTCTTTCCCTCCCCACTTAAAACGTGGTTACAAAGCACGGATCCACATGGATCCTCAGGATTTTTGCATTGGGCTACCCCAAACTCACCGTCAGATCACATGTCTGTGGCCACAGCATGAACCACAAAAATCATACATCCGCTGTTTCATTTAGAATATTTTTTTTCTTGTTTTCCTCCTCTAAAAACTATGTGCGTGTTATGGTCGGGTGCGTGTTATAGAGCGAAAAATACGGTATGTTATGCAAAATGAACAATGGAAAGAGAAGAAGTGAAGTCATTGATATTTTAAGATTGTTTAAAGGAAAATTCTAAACTGTAAAACAGAAAATTTAATCAAAATTTATATATATATATATATATATATATATATATATATATATATATATATAGGCTAAACTAAAACGAAAAAGTGTCTGCACATTTGCAAAGCTAAGCAGGGTCCGGTGCTCAAAAGGATATGTTTGCATGATACTCTTGACATGACGGTTTTGCTCATAGCTGAGTTAATGGGGGGGAGGGGGGAGAACCGCCTTCCCCTAATCAAAATCAATACAGATCTGAGGTTCTGCCCTCAAAAGCCTCCGCGCCCCCCAAAAATGCTGGCTACACCCATGACTGAGTTCACTTCTATATCCTGCATCGTGGACCCCCCCATAGTGTTGTTGGGTGGTCTTCTTTACAGCCACAGCAGGCACTGTAATTCTACCAAATGCACACTTCTGCATTGACTCCTGAGACAGACGGATGCCAACCCAACAAAAGTAATAGATTGGCTTTCAAGAGGTGGGACCAGGAGGAAGATCAGTCTCCCCCAAAGTTATCTCAAACCTCTTCGCTGTTTCTAAGGGCCGAAAGAAGTGATAATGGGGTTTGGGGTTTCCTGGAAGGATTTACACCACGGTATGTGTTTCGCAATGGAAGACATGTCCCTTTTAGGAATGCATGCTTTCATAAAATGAATGGGCAACATAATAAATGGACAAAGCACAAATCAAATTAGGCAACTGGAAGGGGTGTAACAGTGGCCAAATCTAAAATCAAAGTTGTAATTAATTTTTTTTTGGGGGGGGGGTGGCAGCTATATATTTATCTGCCCAGCTCTTCAGGCATGCTAAAATTGGTATATTAATAATTTTCAGTACCTTTCCCCCTTTAATATTTAAATAGCACAAGAGAAGTGTGTGCTATTGAGCTGTCATGTCTTAACTTATTTCAAAGTACAGTATTCCAGTAAAAATAATTTTCAGGTGGATCTTGGAAAAGCAGACCGTAAAAGTAGAATAGAAAACTTCAATGAAAAGCGAGGGGGGAAAGACCTGACAGTGCAGGTAAAACATAGCCATAGCAGCTATCCTTTAGGCTTCCTTTAATGGGTAGTTGAATCAAGGCAGCATTTAAAGGATAACGTATTGGACTCTGTGTTTCTTCCCAAAGGAACCCATCATGATAAAAGATATAATCAGCTAAACACAATTATTACATTTCATAGAATCATAGGATTGCAGAGTCAGAAGGGACCCAAGAGTCATCCACTCCAACCCCCTGCAATGCAGTGTATTTATTTCAACAATTTCATAGAATCATAGAGTTGGAAGGGACTCTGAGGATCATCCAGCCCAGTGTTTCCCAAAGTGGATGATACCCCCCCTGGAGTGCACTGGGACGATCTGGGGGGCGGGGGCGGGCGGTAGTAGCCTCTGGATGGCAGGTTTCCCATTTCAGTTTGTTCTGTTGTCCAAGATAGCCAAATTGTGAGCAACAGTATTCTGATACTGGGATTCATAACATTGCATGAATCCTTCATCAAAGTAAATATACACTCTTTAGAAATGAGGCTAATGATAAGCTGGAATATTATAGACAAGAGAGTTAAGTAAACATGGGGCTTAAAACATCACTGTAAATACAGAGTCATATTTTTGTTAAAAGGAACCGAGAAGTTGTATTGAGGAAGTGTTTGATATAAATAGCTGGGCAGTCTACATTCACATATTTCACTCTAGCACCAGAACTCGTTTTTGAGGCATGTTCCAGGGGAGAAAGGTTTTTAGTCCCATAATTAGTCATAGTCATATCATAGTGGGACGTGGGTGGCACTGTGGTCTAAACCACTGAGCCTCTTGGGTTTGAATCCCTGTGGCGAGGTGAGCTCCCATTGCTCTGCAAGATGAGCACTGCAACCCCATAGTCTCCTTTAACTGGACATAAACTGTCCAGGGGTCCTTTACCTTTTTACCTTTCATAATTATATAAATATAAAAATATTTTCTTTTTTATATTTTATGATTCTTTGCAGTTCCCTGGAACTGGAACAGTGTTCTCTCCAAGTACTGGAGCCTGAAGGAAGTCCGAGCTGGAGTCTTCTTCAACTAATGGGAGAGAGAGGTTGCACTGTGTTGGAGCTGACAGAATTGCTGCAGGCCTTAGAACACACTGAGGCACTTCAGTGCCTCAACCCCCCAAGTGAGTTTATGGTTCTGCTAAATCTGAGTTATGTGTTATGTTGAAAATTTGGAAAGTGGCTTGGCTCTGCTGGTTCAGAACTTGGAAGGCTTCCAAAATATTGGAGGCTAAAATCATAACTGGGAGGGAAGGAAGGGAAAATGGTCAGCTTTCTCCTCTCATTTCCAGTTACCTGTCTTTTTTGGAGCTATCAAAGTCCCTTCAGCTTTCTTCACCTGTTGGGAGGGAGACTTTAAAGGTCTACATGTGCAGACTCAGAGTCAGGCTACTTTTATGCTAAGTGCAACATTTTCCAGACTGGTAGCCACTTTAGTCTCTTGCAGCAAGAACAAATACAAATACCTTGGTTTATGAACTTAATCCATTCCGGAAGTCCGTTCTTAAACCAAAACCGTTCTTAAACCGAGGCACGCTTTCCCTAATGAGGCTTCCCGCTGCCGGTGCCCTTCCACCATTTGGAATCCATTCTTAGACCGAGGTAAAATCTGGACACTACTTCCTCTTTTGTGGAGTTCGTAAACCGAATCATTCATAAACAGGACTGTTCTTAAACCGAGGTACCACTGCACTGGCAAATATATTATGGAAGAAGCTCTTGTGGACCACAGTCCACCTCACTAGATTTAACATATGTAACCTGGCAATCCATGACCCAGTGTACTTAGGGTATGCTAAAGACCAAATATAAAGCAGACTTTCAGAAGCCAGGGTTCTGATGCAGTGAGCTGCCACACAGGCAAATAAGTATTTAGGATGGGGTGGAATGACAGCTATACGAGTCGCATGAAAAGTAAAGGTAACAGTATTGGCCCATAAGAAAAATCCCATGCATATCAGGGCAATACGTTTGTCAGGCCAACCACAGTATCATGAAATAGTGTGCAGGCTTTTGAATTCTCCAGACCTCTTCATCATGCAAAACAAAAATGGTAAATAAGGCAGAGTGGGGGAGTTGACTGCTGGTAAAGCCATGAGTCTGTGTCTTGAAAGAGTCTTAATACAGAATGTGGTAGGAAGTAGCATGCATGCAATTAGGCTCTTTTAGTTGGCACCATATCAGTGTAGCATCTTGCCTTAAGGTGTTGAGTTGGCCTTGTATGCAGTGACAGCAGCGTGTACTGGACCTCTGGTGTGAGAATCCATCACCTTTATTGGAGGTACTGTAGAAACCCCTTGTTTTAGTCCAAGGCTGGTGCAGGATGCATGATGGACAGAAGGACATGGAACATCTCTCATGTGAATTTTGGCTCCACAAAGCCGTCTTTCTCTCTCCCACCCTTTTTAATAATATAATTAATTATAATTATAATTTATTACTTAGGGCTTTAAGGCCCCTCAAACTATTGAGATGTTATTGCACCAACATTTTTGGACTCATTTAAGGTTTCTGTATAATTTACCATTTAAACACCTAGTATCATAGAAAACACCTCCTTGTTGTAAAGTAACCAATGCTAAGCTTTCTAAATACAGTGGTACCTTGGGTTACATACGCTTCAGGTTACATACGCTTCAGGTTACAGACTCCGGTAACCCAGAAATAGTGCTTCAGGTTAAGAACTTTGCTTCAGGATGAGAACAGAAATCGTGCTCCAGCGGCACGGCAGCAGCAGGAGGCCCCATTAGCTAAAGTGGTGCTTCAGGTTAAGAACAGTTTCAGGTTAAGTATGGACCTCCGGAACGAATTAAGTACTTAACCCAAGGAACCACTGTATTACCAGTTGAGTCTTAAAACAAGTTAAACATTGTCACGTTATCAGAAACCAGACATTAAAATCCATTATCAATAACCAAATATGAAAGAGAAATAAATAAAAAGTGGGTGGGGCAAAATCGCTTCCTTTCTTCTGTTAGAGCACATAAAGAAAAATTTGCAAAACGTTGCCATTCATAAAATTTCTTAATTTATATTTCTTGTTTCAAATTAGTTGTTCTGTATACGACTTCACATGCCTGTTTATTATCATTTGTTTATATTTGGAAGTAGAGTCAGATTAGAGTGGGGGGAATGTGTCTGTGTGTTTAGTAACACAAAAAAATCAAATAGGATGTACAGATCAATCAAAGGCAAATAAAAATCAAAGGCAATCAAAGGCAAATAAAAAAATAACTGTGACTGTGAATGAGTGAAGTACAGAGATTGTTTACATCTTCATCTTCAATATTAAAAAGTAAATAAAACCGATGGGTCAGAATTTACATTTAAATGAAATCAGATCAAAAGCCATTTTAAAAGTAGAATTGGTTGGGGAAGAGGGCAGTCTGAAACATGAAGGCAAATGCCCCCTCCATAGCGATGCGTGAATCATGAATGGAATTTTATTTCACAACAGAATAAGATAGGTGTGCCATGCTGGTTGATTACTTTAGCTATGTCAGTTCAAGCTACTCTGTACATCTGTGTATACACAAAGGATGGGGTTGCTTATCAGCCACAGACCATGAAGGTGAATGTGGCTATAATGTTGCCACTTTGCAGTAGTGCTGAATAAAAACAGGTACAGTACTCTCTGCTCCTTCTGAAAGTTCTCTAACAGCAATCCCATCAAAATTCCAGGCAAATGAGAAATATACTGCTTGCATATGTTGACATTGTAACCTTGACTGTGTAGAGAGCAAATTGAATTTAATGACCATCTGCCAATGCAATGTAGAGGTCAAAGTCTTCAGTGTTGTGATTTTATTCACCTTTATTGGCTTAAGGTCTTCATTGGCGCTGTGGTCTAAACCACTGAGCCTCTTGAGCGTGCCGATTGTAAGGTTGGCAGTTTGAATACCTGTGACGGGGTGAGTTCCCGATGCTCTGTCCCAGCTTCTGCCAACCTAGCAGTTCGAAAGTGAACCAGTGCAAGTAGATAAATAGGTACCGCTATGGCGGGAAGGTAAATGGCCTTTCCGTGCACTCTGGTTTCCGTCACAGTGTTCCATTGTGCCAGAAGTGGTTTAGTCATGCTTGCCACATGACCCGGAAAGCTGTCTGTGGACAAATGCTGGCTCTCTTGGCCTGAAGCAATATGAGTGCCACACCCCATAGTTGCCTTTGACTGGACTTAGCCATCCAGGGGTCCTTTACCTTTTACCTTACCTAAAATATGGACAGTGTTCTCAGAATATTTTAATGGCATGCATAGAGATAAGAACCTAGTTAACTACCCTCTAGCCGCGATTCTTAAGTTCAAGCTAGCATGGCACGGCTCATATGTCGTATGAATCCATAGTGAATGTTTAACTGCAGTTTACTGCAAACAAGCAACAAACATGCAGCTTTAAAGTCTGTGATTCTGGCCACATTATTATTATTATTAATAATAATAATAAAAAAATTTATTTATATCCCGCCCTCCCCAGCCAAAGCCGGGCTCAGGGTGGCTAACAACAATAAAACAGTACAAAAGTACAACACAACACAACACTCTAAATCATTCATTATAAAATTAATTCAAATCAAGCCACTGGCAACCATTGGGCCAGAGCTCCGCGAAGATTGCCGAGGGAGGGGGTCAGGCTGTGCCCTGGCCAAAGGCCTGGTGGAACAGCTCTGTCTTGCAGGCCCTGCGGAAAGATGTCAAGTCCCGCAGGGCCCTAGTCTCTTGTGATAGTGTTCCACCAGATCAGAGCCACAGCCGAAAAAGCCCTGGCTCTAGTTGAGGCCAGCCTAACCTCTCTGTGGCCTGGGACCTTCAAGATGTTTTTATTTGAAGACCGTAAGTTTCTCTGTGGGACATACCAGGAGAGGCAGTCCCGTAGGTACAAGGGTCCTAGGCCATATAGGGCTTTAAAGGTTAAAACCAGCACCTTAAACCTGATCCTGTACTCCACCGGGAGCCAGTGCAGCTGGTATAGCACCAGGTGAATGTGATCTCACAGCGAAGACCCCATAAGGAGTCTCGCTGCAGCATTCTGCACCCGCTGGAGTTTCTGGGTCAGTCTCAAGGGCAGCCCCACATAGAGCGAGTTACAATAATCCAGTCTGGAGGTGACCGTCGCGTGGATCACAGTGGCTAGGTCAGGGCGAGAGATGTAAGGAGCCAACTGCTTAGCTTGGCGGAGATGAAAAAATGCCGCCTTTGTTATAGCTGCAATCTGCGCCTCCATGGAAAGGGAGGGGTCGAAGATTACACCCAAACTCTTAACGGACGGTGCTGGCACTAATTGCGCCCCCGCAAGAGATGGGAGTTGCCCCCCCAATCCCATATTGTCCCGTCCCAGCCACAGGACCTCTGTCTTCGAAGGATTTAGCTTCAACCGACTCCCACGTAACCATCCAGCCACAGCTTCCAAACATCTGGTCAGTGTGTCTGGGGCCGAGTCAGGATGGCCATCCATCAACAGATAGAGTTGGGTGTCATCAGCATACTGATGGCAACCCAGCCCAAAACTCCGGACAAGCTGGGCGAGGGGGCGCATAAAGATGTTGAAAAGCATCGGGGAGAGTATCGCACCCTGAGGTACTCCACACACCAAGGAGTGGCGCGATGACAATTCCCCCCCAAGCGCCACCTCTGTCCTCGACCAGAGAGAAACGAGCGCAGCCATTGAAGGACTGTGCCCTGGATCCCCACGTCAGCAAGGTGGTGGTCCAGGAGTTCGTGATTGACCATGTCGAAAGCTGCTGACAGATCTAGAAGAATCAGCAGCCCCGACCCGCCTCGATCCAGCTGTCTACGAAGATCATCTGTTAGGGCAACCAGAGCCGTCTCGGTTCCATGATCAGCGCGGAAGCCGGACTGGAATGGATCCAGAGCCGATGTTTCATCCAGAAACCCACCAAGCTGTTCAGCAACCGCTCTCTGAATCATCTTACCCAGGAACGGAAGATTCGAAACATGAGAGGCTTGGGCTTGCTTTGTCATCTGAACCCAGCCATGTGGTTTGTTTCTCTCTAGAGAGAGTCCCAAGTCAAGGTTTGTTCTTGATTTGCCACCCATGGTTTGCTTGGGAGTACCAAACCTCCAGCTTGGGTTCGGCTGACACAATGATTTCAAAAGCCACTGAGATGTCAAACAAAAGAAGTAACAGGACTTTATTCTCAAATTGTCTTGCAAACAATTCACAATTAGGTTAATAATAAAACATCAAGTGTAAATTGTTTAATCTTCCGTATTAAACATGGCTTGTCTTTTTTTTTTTTTTACAGGTATAATGATAGTTGTAGAACCAGAATCTCAGGCTGTTCTATCTGGCCAGACAGTGAAGCTAAGCTGCTGGGCAGCTGGTTATCCACTTCTTCATTATCAGTGGTTCAAAGAAAGCAAAGCGGTAAATCAACTTACGAGGAAGCTCTGGGAATAACGGGAGTGTTGATAAGTAAACTGTGAAGCAAAATGGTCATTATTCTTAGCTGGTAAATAAAACTGCCAGTATCATAATGCCATTCTGCAAACCAATGGTGAGACCATACTTGGAATGTTGTGTACAGTTCTGGTTGCTTCACCTTTAAAAGGATATTGTAGATCTAGAAAGGATTCAGAAAAGGGCACCCAAAATGGCCAGGGAATTAGAGCAACTCGCCTATAAACATTTGGCCTTTTTCTTTTTGAAAAAGCGAGGTTTATTCAAGTAGAAATGGTGTGGAGAAATTGGAAATACTAGTACTCATGGCCATCCAAAGAGGCTGGATATTGGAAGATCCAGGATAGCGAAAATAAAATAATTATTGCACAGTGCATAATCAAAACTATGGCATTTCCTGAACAGAATGGAATTCCCTCCCACAGGCTATCAACTTGTAAGGCTTGAAATTCTTGATGAATTCTTTGAGGATAAGATTTTTTTAAAGCTATGATTGCTATATTCTGCCTCTGCTGGCTTGCTTCTGAATGCCAGTTGCTGGAATAACATGGGGAGAGTGCTGTGGTATTCAGGTCCTGCTACCTATAGAGATCTGGTTGGCCACTCGGTTAACATAATGTTGGACTACATGGACCTTTGGCCTGATCCAGCATAGCTCCTTTAATTTTCATATGTTAAGTTCAAACTATAATCATCTTTGATTATAGTTCTTGTATGAAAAAACAAGTACTATAGTGCTTTATCCTCCATTGTTGCAATTTGTGTTTTTGATTTTTTGTTTCAGGTTCCACGTGGCAATACCCAAGAACTGGTGCTCAACCAAGTAAGTGCAGAGGATGCTGGTTTTTACATATGCCGAGTAAACAGTGACTATACTTACCAGTTCAGCCAGTGGGCACAGCTCGATGTCTGCGAAATCCAAGGAGCTTGCCATGGTGAGTTAAGAAGCGTATGTCGTACAATAAATGCATTCTGCTGCGACGATGATGCTTTTGGGTCTTTGCGGCCAGTGGGTTATGGCTGCTTACATGTTACTTTTTTTCTTCTCTTGGTAATGATTGTGAAGAATGTCTCAGAACCGGCGTAGAGCCACTGATGATGGAATTTTCCTCCTGCTCTATAGTTCCTGCTTCCAGAAAGTACAGGTGTTCCTGTCCGTTATTCTCCATGCCTCCATCTTGAGAACAGGATTGTTCCCCCCTCTTTTTTCTGCTTTGTTTCACCTTGCAGTCACTTCCTGTAAGTAGTAGAATCAAATGGAAATGCTTTTCCTGAGGCTTACCATTTCACCTAGCAGGTGCAGAGGGTTAATGTTTCCCCTCGGATAAATGCCCTGCATAATGAGAAGTCGCTTGTCACGAGTGTGGCCTTTGCGTGACATCTTAGCTTTCTTTGTGGTGGGAGGTTTTTCCCCATTAGGGAAGCTTTCAGACTTGCCACCACCTGCAGCCTGAGTTAATTCAGTCTATAAAAAGCATAGCCATTTGATTCCACTGGCTGCATAAAAGGGCCCCGAGTTACAATTAAAGTATATGTTCAGATCCCTTCCTACCCTTCAGTCTCTTTTGGTCTTCCCTAATATAGGGCTTATTCAGCTGCTCAGTCAATGCAAGTCTCAAAGTCATTTTTGTGATATTTTGTGATAATCTCTGCGTGATTTATTGTTCTCCCCACCCCAGTCAGCCTCTGCTTGAGCAGGCAAATAGAGCACATACAAATAGGACCATAGCTCAATAGTTGGGACAACCCAGCCAGATGGGTGGGGTATAAAATTATTATTAGTGGTAGAGCACTTGCTTTGAATGCAGAAAGTCCCAGATTCGATTTTTGGCATCTCCAGGTAGGGCTGAAGATGAGTCAATAGTATGATACCATGATCTTCATGAAATGGTTGTGAGGCATTGTGAGGAGATAGTTCACCTCTGTCAAAAAAACGTATTCAGTATAGATTTGTTCTCCCAAACTGAGAGGGGGAACGTGCAGGTTCAAACCCCCCCCCCAAATCCCCACAGCCCTGAAAAACTACAAGTGAAACATTCACAAAATGATGGTTTATTGTGGAGAGGGGTACTTTTTACTACAGCTGCCACTCAGTTAAGGACTGGGTGAGTATTCTTGCACTCAATAAAAAGAGGACATTTAAAGCAGCTATAGTGGAGTAGATAGAGTTGTTACAGTCTGCATTCAGTAGATGAATTTGACAATTGCAGTAGCTGAGGGAAATAATGGCATTTCCCCTCAACAAAACATAGCCCACTGAGTGCAGGGGAAATGTGATACCTTGCAACAGAAGTACAAACTCGAGGGAGGATGTCTAGACTTTGCACACTGTGTTATTTGTTATTCTCATATGCTACCTTTTCTTTAAGAAGCTCAAGATGATGGTGTATTTGCTTCACAGCCTATGAGATAAGATGGAGAGGGAGGGAGAGAGAGAGAGAGTTGCCTCAGACTACATAGTGAATTCTATAGCTGAGTGGGGATTTGAGGCGGAATTTTCCATTTCCAAATGTTACAGGCCTAGACACTGTGGGTGGTATCCAGCTAAGTTTTAATCAAATTAGACCCACTAAGATTAATGGACATAGCTTAGTCATGTTCATTAATTTCAGTGGGTCTACTCTGAGTAAAGCATAGTTGTACCACAAGGAAAACTAAGAGTACCGTATTTTTCGCTCTATAACACGCACCCGACCATAACACGCACATAGTTTTTAGAGGAGGAAAACAAGAAAAAAAATATTCTAAATGAAACAGTGGATGTATGATTTTTGTGGTTCATGCTGTGGCCACAGACATGTGATCTGACGGTGAGTTTGGAGTAGCCCAATGCAAAAATCCTGAGGATCCATGTGGATCCATGCTTTGTAACCACGTTTTTGCACCACTGCGACCCTAGGCAACAGTGGGTGCGTGATTTTTTTGGTGCAGGCTGCAGCCATGGACATGCTATGTTATCTGATGGTGAATTTGGGGTGACCCAGTGCAAAGATCCTGTGGATCCATGCTTTGTAACCACGTTTTTGCACCATTGCAGCCCCAGGCAACAGTGGGTGCGTGATTTTTTTGGTACAGACTGTAGCCATGGACATGCAATGTGATCTGATGGTGAATTTGGGGTGACCCAATGCAAAAATCCTGAGGATCCATGTGGATCTGTGCTTTGTCACCACATTTTAAATGGGGAGGGAAGGAAAGCAAAAAGCAAAAAAAGATTCTGATTTACCAGCCGCGTGTAGAAAGTATAGATTAAGATATTTGATATACAGCATATAAATCCAGAGATTTCCATGTCTCACTCTGCAATCCAGCCTGCTGTTACTTACGAGCAGGGAAGCAGGGTTTCTCTTCCAAACAAGCATACTGTCTCCCTCCAGCAGTACATTGCTTGGAGAAGCTGTAATTTGGAGGGGGCCTGGGGGCAGGGCTCTCTGCTTTTGGAAAAGAAATGAGAAACCTACCATTGTAAAGCAAAAGTCATTCCCCCCACCACCACCACCCAAGCCAGCCTCTCTCTCTCTCTCCCACCTGCATGCTTTTCGGCTGCCTGCGAGTCCCTAGAGCACAGAGAGGAGGAAGTGGTGGGCTGGAGCCTGCGCGCAGTGTGACTAGGGAAGATTAGAAGGAAGGACGCAATCCTTTCCTTAACCCTCTGCTTGCCAGGAGGGCAGGGGATTCCCTGCTCTTTGTTGAGTTTGAGCAAACGCAGCAACAGAAGAAGGCGGGCAGTAAGACCCTGAGGCAGAATGCAGGAAAGCTTCTGCCTTCCCTCTTCCCTCCGCCTGCCCGCCCGATCTTAATTTTTGCCTATTTTGCCCCTGCGCTCCGGCGAGTGAGCTCCAGGGACCACACATTCGCTCAATAACACGCACAGACATTTCACCTTACTTTTTAGGACAAAAAATCTGCGTGTTATAGAGCGAAATTTACGGTATATTTATTGCTCCAAAAACTAATTATCTGGAGAGGTCCTGAGAATCATGTTCTGTGACCTTGTTTTGGTTTCACTAAAATTGCTTGAATCATCCACAGCCGTAATGAGCATTTTCTTCTGCCAGGTTCCCTTTTTCCACAGACACCAGACTACACTTCTGGTTTCAGAAGGTTAAGTTACTTCCCAGTTCATAGTACACTACCCTGGAAAAGTTATGATTAATTATGCCAAACTGTTCCGTAATTCGTGAAATTTTGATGGCGTTCCCGGCATCCAAAGGCAAATGTGCCACCTTGAAACTGCACAGAGAAGAATCTGTTATAAAGCAGTACATAACTGTAATTTTTGCAGAAAACTGCAGTATTTTGTGTGTAACATTATACCAGGGAAGTATGCATATGAGGAACACAGTGCAATTCCAAGGGAGCAGGCCATGACCCTGGAATGAGCCGTCCTACCCCAGCTGTTTATATTATTGTCATCACTCTCCTAGCACTATGGTTTGTGCAAGAAATGCTCTTCAGTCTTTTCTGACTACCTGATCTTAAAAGAGGATTTCATATTATTGTCAAACTGTTCTGACGTTACACTGATTTTTGCATTTATGCATGTTCAAATGATCTACAGTTAAGAAAAAATGGGAGTGCTATAAGACTCCCCCAGGAGGAGAGTTCAGATGCTGTACGTTTCTCTCTTTGATTAAAAAAAATTAAATTTACAATCTTTATAGGCCATTTCTATTAACATTAGATGTCCTTCTGATAATTTAAATAGCTACATTTCCAGGGGATTGTTTGAATTGAAAAGAAGGTCTTGATGTCATATGGCGCTTAATTTGTTCGGCTTTCTTAATTTTTATTATTATTAATTGAATTTATAGCTGAAGGAGCCCATAGAGACCAAAAGATTTGCAGTCAAAACATTTCCCTTACTTAGGAGGTCAGAGCATGGCTCTTCCTCAATCCTCCATTTAATTCTTTCTCCTGCCCCTATTCTGTGTTCAACATTTGTGTCAAGGCATGATTAGCTGTTAAGCAGGGTTTGTAAAGCTGCATATGCCACACTCTGGTTAATTGGTAACAGTAGAAGACTGGGAAAGAAGCATGTGTGCATATGGTTAAAAACACCTAAGAGATACGGAAATATTATTCATGTTATTTGTGAAAATCGGTTTAGTTGTGTGATGGATGAACTGACGTGGTAGTAGTGAATAAGAGAATGATCAGCAGGAATGCCTCTGGGAAAGAACAAATGATTCCTTGGCTGGAACCCAGTTACCTGGCTGTTGGGCACATCTTGGGGAATTTTCTGTTTTGAATATTTCCTGTTTCGAAATTATTTGTATCATGTATATAACGGCTTCAAGAGATGTCTTTAAATGTATCTCATGAAGCCATTACACGCACAAAATACCTAGTAAATTATTTTGGTGTCTTCTATGAAAGCAGCCTTGTATACGTGCAGAGCACATCAATTGTTGGACCTCCTTGAACACAGTCTGCCTGCTCTTCATGTCCTATAAAATGAGAGCATCTGGAGCTGTAGGAAGACCAGAGAGTTTCAATGCATGCAGTACATGATGATGTTGAACCTTTAATCCAAAGCCCTTGACAGGTTAGGTGGCAACTGCAGCATGTGTCTGGGTTGTCTAAACCTTTTAATCCATGCACGCTGACACATGATTGATTGACCACAACAACTGAGTTAAAAACTTCTGACGGACCTTGCTCTGCTTTAATGGTACCATGTGTGCACTCTGTAGTGCCACACATTCAGTGCATACCTAACATCTTGCTAGCTTATGTTTGTGCATTAGAAATATTTGGCCACAGAAGCTTAGTTTCCGCTTTGTTTTGTTTTAAATACACTTAGGAACATGCATTAATTAATTCCAGGTTGTTGTTGTTGTTATTCAGTTATTGCATTTATAGCCTATCTTTTTCTCCAAGAAGCTCAAGGTGGGCATACATGGTTCTCCTTCCAATCAAGCACTTCTGATACCACTCCCATTCCTGGGTCTGAAGTGCAACTCCTTCAATGTACTCCTCTAGAAATACACAAGCGACCTGTGAAGAAACAGGAAGACTGATGCTATTCCCTTACTGTCCGTGGCATTGAGCTGTGTAGAATGAGTCTGTGTGTGTGTGTTACGCAGATTGTATTTGGCAATGCTTTAGCGTTAACAGGAAACAAAATGCAGGAACTCAATGTGAGTTTCTCAGAGCGCCTTGGAGAAAGAGGAGGACGTCACTAACTTGAAATAACTTGCTGTGCAGGGTTCTGATCTTTACTTTTTAAAAAAAACTTTTCAATTAGCTTATCTATTAAGGCAAGATATTCAATAGTTAATGCAGTTTGAAACCTAGGCTGTTGCTTTTGCTCTGTAGAGTAGCAAGAGGACCCTTCCTCTGTCTGCTGATTTCCTGTGTAAGCCTCCTCCCCGCTCCCCCTGAACCCATCCTCACAATCTCTCTTCCACACTTGCTGTGGCAAATGGTTGTTGTCGGCATCCATCTGTCTCGAGAGACAATGGAGTGCGTCTCCAGGGGTGAAGTCAAGCTGCTGTGTTAGCAGCAGCAGCAAAGTGACCTCCTCAGGGTGCAAGCCATTTATATCCTACCCTTCCTCCCAGGGTTGCAAATGCACAAAAAAGTTATAACTGTGCTATTAAAAAACAAAATATATTTTAAACAATTAAAAGCATCTTTAAAAATGTGTTTTTAGAAAAGCAACTAGGAAGGGGTATGTGGCTGTGCAAGGTGGTGAGCAGGGAAGCAATGAAACAATCCTCTTGCTGCTTCTACTTCACAAATTTTGCAGCTCCCCTTTCATGGGTCTTCTGCTAAAAAGAGGTAGCGCATGTTCCAAATCTGTTTACTATCAAATCGTGAACGTTGTTGTATTTTTAAATTGCTTTTATATAAGCAAGAGGGTTGTTTTTTTTTGAGAGTTGTATATTTTTACCATCTGTTTTTACCATCAGCTGCTAAAGAATCTCAAATTCCCTTTCTTAATCTTGCATTTAAGGAAACTGTCCGGATTTACCTGAAAAGAAAATACATATTTACATCCATCCACAGTGCCAAAACCTGCTAGTAGGGGAAACGTTGAGTCTTCAGTGCGGAGCTATAGGAATCCCTATGCCACAATATCAGTGGTACAGAAATGGCTCTCCGCTGCCTAATGGTGATAAAAAGGTCTATACGGTGAGTCTTAACTCTTTTGCCTTTGTTTGTTTGTTTGTTAGATTGCCATAAGTAATATTTCCAGCTTGGCAGGCAGGAGTTACACAGCAAATACTGTAGCTATATACGCAATACTATTACCATAAAACTAAAAACATTAAAATCAGAAAAAAATCAAACAGCAACTGTTCACATCTCAGGACCTGATAAATTCAGGTATTTCCAAATGCTTGCAGAAAAAGATGAGTATTTGGTCTATGGCAGGCAGGTCCAACTCTCTAGAGACACAATATGTCATCCTCCCTACTTCAAACACTCTGCCACCGCGGAATGGAAAAAAAACTTTCAAAGCGGTGACGGTGGCAATGGGACATAGCACCAGGGGTGGGGCGCGGAGCGATCGATCAGGAGCACGCAGGCGATCACTTTTTTTTAACACCGCGATCGACATGGAGCACCAACATGATCTACCTGTTGATCGCGGTCAACCGGTTGAACATGTCTGGTCTATGGCAACCAATGAGGGAAGCTGAATCTCCTGGAGGCGGGCATTCTGTAGCTGGGATGCCACAACCGAGAAGGCCCTGTGAAACCAGCAGGGTCCCCTTTGCAGACCTTAATTGCCAAGATGGCATCAAACCTAGTAGCACACCGTCAGCCAGTGCAGTTCTCACAGAATGAGTTTTATGTGATTCTGGTAAGACAAATCACTTAATACACTAGCAGCTGCATCCTGCACCAACTGCAACTGCCAGACCATTTTTAAAGGCAGCCCCTTGTGGAATATTTTACTAATTGGCAATGAATCATGTGGTAGGTGCTTGTCTCCTGGCCATTTTGAGGACAGTGGATGCAAGTGAGGGGACATTTTGGGTGATGGCTGCTTGTTTGTGGAGCTCGCTTCCCTGAAAGGTCCGTCAGCTCCTTTCTGGTTGCCTTTTAGATGGGACCAGCATGTTTTTATGTTGGTCTGCTTTTATTAGGAGATATATTTTATTGTTGTTAGGATTGCTTTTAATGGCTGTAAGCGAGGGTTTATGTGGGATGGCTGATTCGGAATATAATAGTTTTACTACTCTTTCCATTTTAATATCTTTAATTGTACATTTTAATGCTTTGTTTTTAAAATGTCTTCCATTTTTTCTGTACTCTGCTTTATAAAAAAATACATCTGGAAAGGTGGCCTGGAAAATAAATAATAAATAAATCAGTGTTATCCAATTTAAATTAAAAGCCGCCTGGAAATAAATACTTTTTAAAGCATGATCTTGAAATTCTATATATAAATGAAGATGTTCTTTAACTTCCTAGTGCTCTTGTCATTAGCATGCTGATAATATCTGCTTGAATCTCTTTGGAGTACTGAACTCTGAAGCGAGTTTAATTGCATGTATCCTATTTCCTAAGGTATTAACTGGGTGGGTAGAGGCAGCACACAAGGTCTTTAATAGTTCATCGTTACTTCAAATTTCATGCAGAGCTAGATGCAATCCTCTAACACAGTGACCTGTGCAAATATATCATTAGTTTCATGAAATGTTGGTAACAGTTTTGTTCTTGGACACTAAAGTCTTATTTTAGAAAACTCTTCTCTCCCTCTTAAAATTCATATAAGATGTGGATTTCCCCCACCCCTTTGCACCCCTGTAGTAGACTTAAGACAGCCAGCGTATTAGGACAGGTCATGAAAGGAAGATTCAAAATCTGCAGATCTGAATCACCTCCCCACAAGATAGCAAAACTTGTTGGTTGGTTTGTTTTTTTAAAAAAACTTGCAAAAAATAACATAGAACATGTGGCAGTTGTCTGTGTTAAGGGATAAAACAAAGGTTTGCCACCTCAGTGCTTAGATTTCACAGCAGACGATTTGGGACGTCTAAGCACAGTCTTCTAGAGTTTTTGGGTATACAATTTTTTTGTTAAGTCTTGATCTTAGTACTGATGGAATTATTGAGAATGCAGTTTAAGTATATCCTACCAGATATCCTTCTAGGTCTCCTGCATAGACACCGAACACCAAGGTACATATTGGTGCCGTGTATACAACAACCAAGACAATCAAGAAAGCAGGAAGATAAAAGTCGTTGTAGGTAAGAAACTTCTTTATTGGGTGTAATAAACAGAATCTGGCGTTGAGTGCTCATTAGTGAGCCTACTCAGTGACAAACTTTGCTGCCTCCGTTGCATCCATATTTTGCTGTCTAGCTTTTCCTGGTAGAATGGAGTTTTTTACATTCTGGCCTGAAAAAAGGTGATAGAAGCAATGGTGGCTCACCGTGGCTTGTTTGCAAAGCATTTTGAGGATAAAATCGCTTTCATCTGCTGGGGCCTTGACTCCACTGTTTCATATATTTCTTTATTTATAAAAAAATACATACTGCTATTGATTTTAAAAAATCAAAGTGCTTTACAACATAAGAATGGCCTCCTGGATAAGGCCAATGACCCAACTAGTCCAGCATCCTATTCTCACAGTTGCCAACCGGTAACAACAATTTTTCGTAAAATCATACAATAAAAGCTACATATAACGTTAAAATAAGAAATTGGCTAGCTGTTGTTGGCAGGCATTCTCTTAACGCCTGCATAAGCCTAGCAGAATATTAAAGTTTTCCACAGGTGTTTAGAAGTTCAATGGAACCTGCTGGAACTCAACTGATAAGAGTATTCCACAGTCCTGGACCATGACCCTAAAGGCTTGTTTTCTTCTTGTCAGAGGAGCCTCACCAACTCAGGGAACAATCGATGATGACCCAGCAGATTATCTCAGTGATCGAGCTGGAATGTAAAGGTTCAGGTACCCTGGATGTAAGCTGTTCAGGGCTTTGGAAATTATCACAAGGACCTTGAATCTGATTCGGTAATAGATGGGCAGCCAGTGCTTTAACAATGGTGTCACATGTTGCTCTGTTGTGCTGGATGAGCTTCAGTTAGTCAGACCACTCCTTAAGAAATTCGCCCTAGATTCAGAAAATCTAAGTCTAGTTTCCAGGCTCAGTTCAAAGTGCTGGCTTTGACCTATAAAGCCCAATACCCCAAGGACCGCTCTCCCCACAGGAACTGAACCAGACCCTGTAATCATTATCTGATGCCCTTCTTCATGTGTCCCCTCTGCATGAGACCTGGAGGATGGCAATATGAGAATGGGCCATTCAGTGGTGGCTCCCTACTTGTGGAATGCTCTCCCTGGGGAGGCACACCTGGCACCATCTTTAATTTTAGATGCCGAGCAAAATCTTTCCCTTTAATCTGGGCTTTTGGCCCTTGATTTGAAGGGTTTCAGGTATTTGCAGCTTCTTTTAATGGGGCAGGACCTGTAACACACGGGCTTTATCTGCATAGTTGTATTTTTAGGTTTTATTGCTTTTGAAGGGTTATACTTTGCTTTAGTGCTCGTATTGTGTTTGTAAGTCACTTTGGGTCACTTTTTTGAGGAAAGCAGCTAATAATAATACAGTTTAGTACATAAACATCAAGAACTACTAATGAGAAGTTGGATCACATATGATTCGCATGACACTTTTTTCTGGGACATGCTGTGATATGCTGTGTACATCTCAAAACTTGACCCAAAGAAAATTAACATATGAAACCTTTCAGGCTCAACCTCTTGATGCTGAACACCACCATAGCAGCCACTCTTGCAATTATAATAAAGATTTTTGGCATGATCCTCTTTCACTTACACAAGTTTATGACCTTGTCTAAATTGCTTAACCTCTGTGTTCCTCCAAGCTTACTCATTTCTGAAATAGTTAGACTTGCCAGCAGCATCATGTGCATATGAGAAACCTGACGCTTCAGATTAGCAGATAGGATCTCTACATCACTTATCAAGTTTCTAAGTCTGCTACCCATTACTGTATAACAAAAGTTAATTTGAGTTCCTAAGACTTGTTCACATTCACGAAAAGTATGTATGTGATTGGTGCCATAATCCCTTCATGCTGTTTTGAGTAGTCAAGTCGGGACAGCCTAAGAAAGTAATGTGCAGTTCGCTGAATTAAAAGAATTTTCCTCATTTTTGCTTTCATTTAATGTTAACCACAAAAGGAGGCTTATAAATATGTGTCTGTATATACTGTGCAGGCACAATCAACATAGGATTTGACTTAGGAGGTGACATTAAGTGATTATGAACAAGAACTTTAGTTCAAGATTCATCGTATGGATGCAAGTTTTTTATATGTCTTATGTTGTAACTTGCTGTCTGGCTATGCAATAGAGAATGTCAATAGGTAGACCAATGATGCATCTGCTACAGAATGGAGGTTGGGTTTTTTCTCCTCTGCAAAATATGTCTTGGCTGTCTTACTTACTTGTGAGAAGGTGATATATAAATATTTTTTAAAATAAATACAGTGGTACCTTGGTTTACGAACTTAATCCATTCCGGAAGTCTGTTCTTAAACCAAAACCGTTCTTAAACCGAGGTGCACTTTCCCTAATGAGGCCTCCCGCCGCCGGTGCCCTTCCACCGTTCAGTTTCCGTTCTTAGACTGAGGTAAAGCTGCTGGGGCTGACATGTGTTGGAATCCAAGAGTATTCCCCAGGTCTGATGTACATGTGCTTGTTCTTTTGATTTCTTTCCATTTGTGGCATGCTGTGATCTCAACAGGATTATCTGTAGGGTCCTATTGGATGGCTTGTTTGCCCTTGGACTGGAGGTTTTTGAGCACATTTTGGAAGTGATTAGTTACATGATTCCATGCAGGATTAATTTGGCAGCATGCTGTCTTGTGTATATCAACACAAGGTTCAAAATTATGTATAGTAGCAGCCGAACAGAACAATTGCCTTAACGCTACATTGGATTCTACATTTTCTTTATAAAACATGATTGTCATAAATGCAATCAAGAACTTCATTTCAGTATTCTTCTTTTTTCCTTAAATCTCAAGGTGGAAAATCTATTGCAGTAGAATGCTCTGAAGGTAAACTTATTGATGAATTCTGCATGCTGGGAATTCAGGAGATTATGGGATCTATCGCTAAAATAGAATTGTGCACTGTGTTGGACCATAATGCTATATACAGAGCTGATGTAACATAATCTCATATTTATGCATGAGCTTCTCATTTCTACCTTACAACTTCCACTGCATATTTTTTTCTATCACTCTGAAGGTGGAGCTGCTTTATCTGTTTATCATGTTAAAGGGATCATCATGAAATGTTATCAGTAAACATTACTTTCCTTCCATCTCTGACTTTGTTAGATGTAGCAAAATCCTGCTCTTCAATCTCTGTTAACGTGCTTCTCAAATACATATTTGTCACAGTTTTCTGTTTTCTTTTTCAGAGGACTTAAGTGGCCTTGGAGGGCCTGGTAAGTAAAACATACTTTTTAATTGTGCATAAGTAAAAACATAAAACAATCAAAAGGACTTAAAATCTAAAGAGCACAAGACCAAACAACCAAATTTAGATTTGAGTTTGTCATTTCAAGACCACCTGTTCACGTGCATGTCAGCCATAGTTCATAAGCCTTTCTAGAATATAGTTGGCCTTCATAAGCCTTTCTAGAATATAGTTGGGAAAGGTGGTATAAAACTGAATCTGCCTCATTGCTTGAGTTAGCATGGAGTTAATGATGTAGCTTTGAATGGCCTAATGTCAAATAGGTACGATGACACCCATCAGGTGTTTGGTAAATCTGTGGTATCAAATAATGACTCCATTAGGGATTGTGCCAAGCATTTTGTTCCCCAAAAGGTCATGTCAATCCTTCTCTGGCTAAAGGAGCACATGTCTGCTTTTTGCCAAGCACTACTGTAGATTCCAAAATACTCCATCACATTATATATTCGGTGGGTTACATGCATAGGAATGGAATCATTAGGAGTTATACATTGCTTGCATAGAATATTTGCTGTGCCTTGATACTGCAAGCAGCGCAGTAGTAGTAAAACATCCTTTTATACAGCATGGAGACAAGGGTTGGTTATCTCACATCTTTGTGTAGTTTACACCAACAGAGGCCTACTCTACTCCCATCTCCCCCAAGCAGAATCCCCCTGTCTGTCACCAGTGCTATATTGCAAATTTATATCTTGCAACATGGCTGAACATAAGAGGATTGGATGGTGATGTACTGCATGTTTTCAGGATTGTAGCCTGTTTGGTTCTAAATTGTACTAGAAATTAGAATACATGAAAATTATGTGAACCACCCTGAGATCTTCAGATGAAGGGGGGTTTACAAATGTAATCAATAGAATTAAAAAATCTACAAACCACATTGTGGATGAGAAAAATGATGTAAACATATTTAAAATGTAAACGACATGTAGGATCCAAGCTGAAGAACATTTTCATTTGCAAAATATGTTGACAACAGAGTGAACCTTTTCATTCATATTTTTTTTTAAACAGATCTTAAAGAACCATTGTCTGAAAGGCAATTTGGTGAGTAATTAAATTCTTCTTTAGAAACATGGCTATAATCTAGAGCAGCCTTCCCCAGTCTGGTGCTTGCCAGATGTTCTGGACTATAACTCCCATAATATCTAACTCTGGCCATGCTGGCTGGCTGGTCTAGAGAGGACTAGATTGGGGGAGGCTCATCTCTCAGTTTCAGTACTTTGTACTCCATTTGGGTAACACTTCCACTTTTTTATTTGAAAGAAAAGATTTACTTGGGATAGAAAGTTTTGTGAACCAAAAAAGAAAAAAATGCTGTATGCTATAATATTTCTTCTTGAATTCCCCTTTAGTACTGAGTAGGTGGTACAACCCCCCCCCCCCAGACCTTCATGTTTAATAAATATCTGTTGTACTCTAACCAAAATCTATTAGCATTGTTTGGTTTTTGTGGTAGCACATGAAGCATTAGGTCCTCTGTTCTTTGGATTGCACACACCCATTTTGCACTCCATGTGGGAGCTTGCTTAATAGTAGTAAATTCTTCTCCACAGATGTTATTAAATGACCAGTTAAAATAGTGTTGCCCTGCTGAGAAATACATGTGGGTCTTTTGTTGGTGCTTTCATAATTCTTTGAAAATTGGGAGATAGAAAAAGACCTGTAAAATTGTGAGGAGTCTCAAATGGGGCTTAAATACATCAGTGGGTTTTCACTGCTTTGTTTTAATTGTAGAGCTCCTAATGGCTAAATTAAGCAATGTCTCTTCACTTTCTTTGCAGGCAAGGTTAATTTCTTGCTTCATTGCCCAACGTGAGATTTGGCTTCCTGTAGAGGGTGTTTGAACCCCTCCTGGGAAAGTTTCGACTGGAATTAGATTGTTTTCTTGGCATAGAACTTTCTCGATAAAAGAGATTAAAGTATAGACCTGTACAACAAAAGGTCAGCTCATTCTGTTAGCACAGCAAAATGCAAACCATTTGCGTGATGACAGCGTTTCCATGCTGCATGAGAAAGGTCATTGCGGTGGGGAAGTATATTACGCTTGCTGCTGGACTGCTCCAGTTAAGCTGTACAAGTTTATCTCTTGTGATGGAATGAAGTTGCCTAGACTTGCTACTACTGATTGAGTATTAGTACCTCATCAGATTTTCTGGGCATTGGTTCTGCAGGGACCATCCAGCAGCAACCTATGATTGACATTTTCAGTACTGGACAAGGCATTTAGGGCTCATCTATGCTTAGCTTTTGCCCCATGCTTTCTGGTCACAGGTATGTGCTTTAAAGCTCTGTATTCAAGCTCTCTTTTTTTGGTCCCGGCACTTTCCCCACGGAAACATGCTCTTTAATGCTGCACACAGATTACTCCTTGCTTATTCCACAGTCTAACAGTTTATGCATCACTTCAGAGTGGTAAGGTTATGTACCACATCCAATGAGGTTAATCCAAAGCGTGATTGTTGCTGAATCCATAGATTGTCATTTGCTCCAATTCAGCAGTAAGGAGCTTGTTTTTGCACAGAAAGCTCTGAGGCAAGAAAAGTGTGGACTTGTGCCTAGAAGTGCAGCACAAAAGGATAAGCCTGCTTTTGATCTGGAAGAAAGGTGACCATAACAACTGCAGGGCAACTGTGTTCCCATCCCTCTCCTTTGCCCCCCACCCCTTAAGCTCTGATCAAAGATGATAGCTGCGTGGTGGGGAGAGACAGCTGTTGTAATTACATGGTTTAGGGGCAGGGAGAGAGAACACTAGGACACCGTGGGGGAAATGTTCCAACCTACTCTCCTCTAGTTTACGATAGATAACTCCCTCCCCCTTTGTGCGCCCTTCACCCAGAGACATACTAATGGGAGGGCAAGTGGGGCAAATGTCCGGGGTGGTTAATTTTAAGGAGTGGCGTTTGCAACACTAGCAAGACTCTGAGCTTTCATTTAAGAAGAAAAAGTTCACAAGGCTACATGCTATCCCCTATCCCCCTGCAACTTCTGTGAAATGAGCTAGCCTAACTTGACTGCTCTACGCCACTGACAAACAGTGAAGTCAGAGCTGTGAGTTGAAGGCCTTTGTGCAGGAGAGAAAGTGGAGCAGCCACAGTTAAATAGTTTCTCAGCGGCAGTAGGCTCAAATCTCTTCTTCCCAGGGGCAGTAGACTCTACAAATACACCTCTGCCTCCACCACAAATGGTAGAGTTACATATGACAGAGGGGGAGAATACGTAGACCAGTATACCACAATCTAGCATAGAGATGGAACATAGGCAATACACAGGCTGTGCACAGAACCATGGTTCCATTGGTGATTTCCCTCTTCAGCGCATCAGAAAAATGATATATGGGACAGAAATTGCATGTCGAGATTTTCTGTTCCTTTCAGAGGTAATACTGTAGAAAACTACATCCTCTTACTGGTAAAGGTTTATATGGAATAGATGCAGGTTTTGAATTGTATATGATCAGGTCAGTGCACTGGAATCTACTCTGCTGAATGTCTGCCAACATAGCTAAGAAAACTGAATTTGAAAACACAAGGGCTTTTTACTTTCTAGGCAAAGTGCAGCTTAGAATTTGGAGTTTGTGTTCTAAGTTTCAGGAAGCAATGAAAGAACAAATACATAATGTATTCAACTAACTTTTACTCAGAATTTAATGGCCATAACTAATTAGGTCAATTGATTTTAATAGGCATACTTTGACTAAAAGTTAGTTTTGAATTCTCAAATTGAAGCAATTATTTTTGCTGTCTTCTGCTTATAAGAAGACGGGCAGTCTGCAGATTGTTTCACTAATTTACAGTTTCTCATGGGATAAGAACAGCTCAAAGATACTTTGCTGTCAGTGTAAATAGACCTGTATTAATGACTCTGTGTTGTACCAACCCATTAAACAAGTGGTCATTGAAACCTTGAGAGTGTGCAGTCATTTGTAACTGTCTCTCTAAAATGGCTTTCATTGTGATAGAGCTTGGCAGATTGTATTTCATCTATAAATGATCTGTTTATTTCTAAAGCTACAAGTATAAACAGTAAATTAAGTCCAAGTTAAAGAGACCAGCTCATGATAGTTCCAGGAAATATGTCAAATCTTATTATGATAAATAAGGTATGTGGTTCTTTTAAAAAGCATTTATTTCAAACTGACTAGATAAATATACAGTGTTAAAGGAGCTATCAGTACCTAATATTCTCAGTTCTGATAACTTGGCAAACCATGGTAGAATATGCTTAACAATGGTGTCGTATGCTGTCTCAATTGCTACACCATGGTTTGTGATTTGCCAAACCATGATGTGAAGTGGGTTGTAAACTACAGATTGTGCTACCTATGCTATGGCATAGTGTCTGAATTGACAATTCATTGCTTCACCTCCTGGAGCCATTACACCTAAAGAGTGCTAAGCACATTTAAATCATGGTTTGCCTATACACATGGAAGTTCAAGCCATGATTTGGGTAATAAACTATGGTTAGCAGAAGCAGTGACTATGGTGACTTAGTTTAGACTCCTTGCCCTCCACCACTCTGGAATATCCCATTATAAGACAGAACAAACCCTTACACCTTTTCAACATGGGGAGTACTCAACGTGTAAGAGATGATAATAATAATATTGATTGTGGAGCATCCTGTGGCCCAACTCTGAAAATGCTGTCCTACAAAAGTCCTGTCATGTTTTTTGCTTTTGCTTTTGCAGCGGTAGACAAAGTAGCGCTGCTGATGGGAAACATGAGCTATTATAATCATCCTAAACTCAAGGCTCCGTTAGTGGATGTTTATGAGTTGACCAACTTGCTGAGGCAACTGGACTTCAAAGTGGTTTCTTTGCTGGATCTTACTGAACCTGAGATGCGGAATGCGGTAGATGAGTTCTTATTGCTGCTGGACAAAGGAGTATACGGTAAGATCTAGTAGCATGACAGCCTGTCAAATTGATTGTCAGAATGTATCTTTTAAATATTTCCATTTCCAAATTACCTTGTCCTATGCTCTTAGTAGACCCCCTATATTATGTTAACCATTATATAATTTTTGGTGCCTGGAAAACTGGAAAATGCAACATCCATTAATTTGAGTTGCACTCCAAGATAGATAGATATGTTATGTTAAACTAGAACATTATTGAGACCAAACATAAGAAGCTGCCATAAACCGTCTTAATAACATCAAATATTTATTTTTCATGAAAAATTATTATTGTGGGGCCAAGCAGTGGTTTAAATTGGCAACAGGTGTCAGATGAAGTTACAGCAACAAGGGGAAGTTACTGGATATTTTCTTACTTACTTACTTACTTACTTAATTTCTATCCTGCCCTTCTTCCCAAAGCAGCCCATATTGAGAATTTCTTATTGATCAGATGGCTGACGCTTGTCTCATTTTGTGCTGGCTGGACTGACATTCAGAATGCCTTCCACCCTTTATACGCCTGAGCCAAAGGGTCACAATGACAGGAAGATTTATTGGAACAGCAAAAGTGTCCGCAGACTTTCTGACGGCAGCATACTTTCCCATTCCCTTTTTTTAGTGCTAGCTTGTCGGGCACCTTTGGGTCAGTTTCAGCTATAGATTTACTGCTGGGCACTGATGACGTCTCGAATCACAAACTACACCAAAATATGTTGACTTCAACTTTCTCTTTTATTGATGTCTTTTTCCATTGTAGCAAAATATTTTAAGAGTCCAGAGATAGCACAGCACAATCTGAACACTCTTTCCACATCTAAAATTCTACACACCCATCTAAATCACGTTTTCAACATTGTGATATGTCACCAGCTGAACATCACAATATATTGATATATCATGATAATTGAAATAAGGAAGGAACTACTACACAGAGGCAAACAGAACAATGTCTTGGCAACTTCTACTACTTAAGGGTCTAAAATGGATAGATGATATTATCAATCACCTCATAGCCACTTTCAGCAGCAGGCAAGCCAAAATGCATCCAAATGAGAATTTGGTTTTGGATTTGGCTACCAAATGGCGGTAGTCAGGACAATCCAAAGTACGGTGATGAGTCACAGTGAATACAAATAATCTGGGACTGTCAGCAGGCCTGCTAGGCAGCAGAAGTGGCAGCAGCCTGGCAGCGGCAGAATCAGTGACGGCGGGGGAGAGGAAGAAGCAGCGACAGCCTGGCATCAGTGGCACAATAATCAGCAGCCTGCGAGGCTTTGCCATGACAGTTGTTGGCAGCAGAAGCAGCAGCAGCCTGCAAGGCCTTGTCATGGTGGGGTCAGTAATGGTGGCCTGCAAGGCCTTGCAGCCGTGGCAAAAGCGGCAACGGCCTACAAGGCCTTGTCATGGCAGTGGCAGTAGTGGTGGCCTTGCGGTGCGGCAGGAAACAGTGGCAGAAGCAGAGGTTGCCCGCAAGGCCTCGCTGAGGCAGGCTGCCACAGCTTTTGCCATCACCTCCCACTACCGCCAGGAGGAACTTGCAGGCTGCCACCACTTCTTGCCACCATAGCGAGGCCTCGCAAGCCTCACTGCTTGTGTCGCCATGAGGCCTCGCAGGCTGCCACTACTATTGCCGCCACCTGCCATCACCACGAGGCCTCACAGGCTGCAGCCGCTACTGCCGCCATCTTGACAGCGTACAGGTTTTTTTTCTCTTTTTGTTCACATAACTTTCTATGCCAAGTACATCTTTTCTTTCAAATAAAAAAGTGCAAGTGTTAACCAAATGGAGTACAAAGTACTGAAATGTAATTAGCTTCAAATAGTGAGCTTTCTGATAATGCATGCTTGGTGGAATACCCAGCTTTACACATATTTCAGCAGTGTTGAAACAAATGCACTGGCTATTAGCTACTAAAGTTGTTGACATTTGAAACCTTAGGCAACTTGCAACCAGGATACCCATGAAGCACCCTGCTGGATCTGGCCAAAGCCCATCCAGTTGCGCCTTCTCACAGTGGCTAATCAGATGCCTATGGGAAGCCCACAAATAGGACCTGAGAGCAACACCTTTTCCCTACTTGCAGTTCTCAGCAGACCACCACTTCCCCTGGTAAAGGGAGCGCCCACCTTCTGGAATGCCCTCCCCTAGGGGACGCTCAAGGGAGGTAGACAGTAGTAACCTTTAAACACCTTCTTAAATCACACATGTTTACTCAAGCTTTCCTGGATTCCTGACTGAATTAATTTCAATTATCTGTTTGTACACCACTCAGTTTTGTGTGTGATATATAGTTTAGTGTTGTTTTTGCCTTGTTTCCCCAAACTAGTTTTAAGGAAATTTTACTTGTATTTTATTCTTGTATTTCTTTTGTTTTTATTTAACCCAGTTCTCTGTGTGCATGTAACACTTTTGCACTCAGCTCCTGGTCTGTGTTTTAACAGTGGGGATGATGCTCGTTCACTGTGCCAGAATGCCCTAGTTTTGCTTTTATAGCCCAAAGTAGGTCTGGTTCTTAGTTCTTTACAGTTTTTGAGTACTGAACAAAAGAGAATTTCCTCGAAGATTTGTTCTTTCCAGCTTTGTTGATACCATTCTATCTTTTTTCACATGATTGGATGCTTCCTGTATTGGTTTTTTGCATTTTTGAGTAGTGTCCTTTGAATGTTTGTGGAACATGAAATAATGCTTTATTGCAGGGGTTGGACTAGATGAGCCTCCGGGGTCCCTTTGAACTTTACAATTCCATGACTCTGATTGGATAGGTAGAGGACCTGTGGCCCTCTAGCTGGACCACAACCCCCATTAGTCCTGAACATTGGCCATGCTAGCTGGAGCTGATGGGAGTTGTACTTCGACAACATCTCAAGGAATATAGGTTCCCTACCCCAAATTTTCTGCATTTTGGTGGGCTTACCTCCATACCCAGAAGGACTTGTGCTCACCATGATATTGCATCACCTGGTTACTCCCAGAAAAGTGTCATTTGCAATGCAAAGTGCAAAACATAAATTCGCAGCTGCTGCTTTCCTCACTTCAGTGTGTTGTATAGTAAAAATGTGCCACTACCTGAGCATTGCAGTGCACAAGGCTGTTGCTCACCTCATTCCAAGAATGGGGAGATTGTAGTACATTCAGCATCTGCTTGCAGTAAATCCACTGCCCCACTTATGGCATGTGTGATTTTAAGACTATAGAAAACTGCCTTATTCTTGTTTTCTTTGCAACTTAATTTAATTGAATTAGTTTGCTTAATATAATCGCTAAAAGCTATTTTAACTGTGTGTGTTGTTTCTCCCCAGGGCTATTATATTATGCTGGCCATGGCTACGAAAACTATGGTAATAGTTTTATGGTTCCTATAGATGCCCCAAATCCCTATCGAGCAGCAAACTGTCTGTGTGTACAAAATATTCTCAAACGGATGCAAGAAAAGGATACTGGCCTCAATGTATTTTTACTGGATATGTGCAGGAAAAGGTATGTAATTGCTTTCATCACTTCCCTGGTAGATCAAGGCTCAAGACGCCATGTTGGCGCTAGAAAAACAGGCAAATGGAACAGCTGAGAGATTAGCTTTTATTAACTCAACCATCTGTATGCAAGTGTCGCAACCTTTCCGTTTTCTTCTCCAGGCTCGGGAGAGCGAAAGCAAAATAATAGGGAATAAAATAAACTTGCTACATGGTCATGTTTGACTTGTTGGGTCAGTCTCTGGGAACAAAGGAGGGCATGATTCACAATCCAGATAATGGTGGTTCAGATAAAAATTCTTTTCTTCCCACCCAGAAAAAAACAGTGTTTTGATTACCACATGAAAGCAGAGTTGGGTAGCTTGTTCAAAATACTGAAAGCTCCTTTCTAACAGATGAAGCTGACATCCTATTGACTGGGAAGGTGGAATGTCAGGCTGGCATTTTTTCCCTCTAAGATCTTGCCGTGACAGTATTTCCCTGCTCTTCCTCCTCCCAGGGAATATTAGCTAGGAAGAGATAACAGCTTTTACTTCAAGCCCCTCCCAACTTTCCTGGGCTATTATTATTATTCGTTTCATTTCTATACTGCTTTATATTTTTAAGCAGTTTACAACACACTGAAACATCGACTAAAACAATCCAAAATAAAACATTACTGAAGAAAGTCAGATATAAAGCATACATTCAAAGCAACGTAATTAACAGGAAACTGAAATATTATTTAAAATATTTCAAAATAAAACATTGCTTCAGGTAGGACTGAATCTTCAAAGTTCTGGACAGGCAGATTCCAGCTGCTTTTCATGTAAGTGTAACCTGTAGCCCTGTTCTAGATGTTGTTCCACCCATCGAAGCCAAAGCAAAGCATTTTTATAGAGCTTGTGCACCATTTTGGGTTTGGGTGCTTCATAACAGCATCACCACCCTTGGCCTAACTCTAGAGGGGTTTCAGGGCAAAAAGCATGAGTGTGGGGTCTTTTTCTGCCAATGAGCATGGGCAAGTGCCAGGGAACTTGGATGCCTGTGGTGGGTGGTGCCCGAAGCAAAAGGCAGCTGAGCAGCAATTTCTTTCTTTTGGACATTTCCACCAGGCAAAAACCAGAGGTTTTTACACCTGCGCATCTCTCCAACAAGGCAAGCAAGAGGCATTGATCACAGTTCATGGACATATTCCAGCCAGGCAAAAGCACTCAAGGAGCAGGCAGAACAGAGCCAGTGAGGGGGCAGGACCTGGGCTACATTTGGCCCCTGGGCCTTAGGTTCCCCTCCTCTGCCTTTAAAGACTAACAAAATTATTGTTAGATAGGATTCTGTGGGACAAAGCCCACTTCATTAAATGCGTAAAGTGGTTACTCAAGCAGGCAAGGATATATACCCTGGATACAGACAGGAAATGGAGGGGGAAAGTAAATGTAAGAGAAGAGATGCAGTAGGTGTATCTAGAACATAGCTGTCAACTTACAGATTTGAAAATAAGGGACCAGCAGCCTCGAAAATAAGGGATCAGCAGCCAAAATAAGGGATCAACAATTACTTTGATAAAATACATATTTTGTTGCATGCAGATGGCTTTAGATACCTATTAGGTCCATGAATTACCATATAGTATATATTCAGCACAAAAAACAGCAACAATTTGTTGTTGACAAACGACAGCTGGACATCGAAAGGGCCCCATTACCTTCAGTAGCTTATTTAAGGGACATCATCAATAAGGGACAGCAGCGGGACATGGCGCTGGGATAAGGGACTGTCACGCCAAATAAGGGACGCTTGACAGCTATGATCTAGAGATGTGAAGACCCATGGGGAAAATGGGATCAGGGGCCTTTGCTCTAGGCATTTCAGTACCATGCAGAACACAAATGGTTGAAAGAAATGAAAACTGGTTTAAATTTTGCATTTATCGTCCCCTTCTTTCAAACAGTTTGCAGGGTTATTTTCTGCTCTCCAGAGTTTCTCTTTCTCACTGTGGTCCTTGAAGAGGGCTTTGGGTTTTTATTTCTTGGCATTTCAGGGCCAAGATGGGCTTCTCAAGGCAGTTCACAATATATAAAGTCATAAAACAGGTTAAAACTCAGGTGTACATAATGAAACAGTTCGTTTCAAATCAGTGGCAGCACTAAGAACACAGACTGGCATCCTTGTCCATTAAAAAGCAGGTGCAAATAATTCTTTAAAGCCCATTTAATACCAACTCTTACTGTATATAATACTGAATGGCTCGCAAGACTGACTCAAGTTCTGCACTTTAGGGCAGTGATGGAAACCTGTGGCTCTCCAGATGTTGTTGAACTTCAACTTCCACAATTCCTATCCATCAGCCATGCTAGTTGAGGCTGATGAAAGTTGGAGTTAAACAATATTTGGAGAAAAACAGGTTTCCTGTCCCTGATTTAGGACTGGGCTCTTAGGATAGAGGGGAGACTTTTATGCAACTGCAACATGAGCAGCTCATGAATGTGGAAGGAAGCTTATTGACCAAAGCAAATTTGCTTGGTTCTTTGTTGCTTGAGTTGTTAAAAGCAAGTGATGGAATAAATGGCAGAATTTGGGGGGAGGGGGTTATATAGAATTTTCTATCTATATAATAATGTCATGGCTTTGGATATAAAAAAACATTTTGTTTTATCCTCAACTTGCCCCAGATTCAGGCTGTTCTTCTCATTTTGTATTCTTACATTTATTAAAGGAATGAATATGATAATACCGTCCTCATCTTGGATGCCCTGAAGGTTACAGCTAACATTGTTTTTGGATACGCCACGTAAGGCTGATTATTGTACCTGCATATTTTGTGTGTGTGTGTGTGTGTGTATGAGAACAGAATGATTGTGTTAATGTGTTATGAGCTAACAAAAAAAAAAACCTCAGTATAGAGATGGATAATAAAAAGACAACAATTTGCTTGTGTTCCAGCAGACCCTCATATACCTTGTGGGCACATTACATTTGAGAAAATCTTTGAGTTGTATTCAGTTTTAAGTAGACCCATTTAAATCAATGGCATTCAAGTTAGTTATAAGTAACTTAAGACCCAGTGATATCAGTGGGTCTACTCTAAGCATGATTTAAGTCCGGATTGAACCTCATGATTTCATTTTTGTATCAACTTTCAACTTTGCATGTGTGTGCCTCTCCCACTTCAACACAACATAAACACGGTACATTCCTTTTGCTTGTTTATCTGAGTGCAGCATCTCCCTGACCACTTGACCGAAAACCCAGTTCAAAAGGCAGATTGGGGTGATTAAAGGAGATTGTGCATTCAGATAAATGTGATGTGCCTCATTCCATTAATTGGGGAGTTGAGAATTCTTACCTGATTTTAACACCTGTTTTACAGACAAGATAATAGGCCTTGCTCTGGTGTTATATTCAGGTAAGTGAAGCGGCTAATCCTGAGAACCCTTTTGTTCATGGTTTGGCAAACTAACGCCCACGGACCAGATCAGGCCCAATTGCCTTCTGGATCCTAGCAAATTGCATCCTGGCGGTGCAAACATTTGTGAGCAAACATTAATATTTATTAACATTTCTTGTAAAAGTATACTTTATTTGTATACTTTATTGTGAAACATGAACTGATTTTTCAGAATCCTGTAAAGTCCTTTTTATTTTACTTTGACAAAGCAACATTTTTGCATTCTGTTGTGCTGCAGTTATACTTTCCCCACCCATCTTATGCCTCTGCTGTTGTTAATATGCATTTAAGGTGCCAAGGAGCAGAAGCTTTTGAAATTCAGCAGTCTGGCTTAGCCAATGGGATTTTCATGAAGTTCTTGAAGGAACGCTTGTTGGAGGACAAGAAAATTACTGTGCTGCTGGATGGTGTAGCAGAAGGTAAGGGAAGTATACCTGAGCCACTAGGGAAGTTTGCTTGATTGAGAAAAGTGTGGTGCAGTGGTTAGAGCAGGGGTGAGGAGCCTGTGGCTCTCCAGATGTTGCTGGACTACAACTCCCATCTGTTCCTGAAAACATGGCCATTGGCCAGTGATGATCAGAGTTGTAGTTCAGCAACTTTTGGAGGGCCAAAGGTTGCCCACATCTGAGTTAGGGGGGCTGAGTAAAACTCTGGTTCAAATCCCCACAGAACCACAAAATCACTGGGTGACCTTGAGCCTCACTATTTCTCAGCCTAAAGGTAAAGGAACCCATCACCATTAGGTTCAGTCGTGACCAACTCTGGGGTTGCGGCGCTCATCTCGCTTTATTGGCCGAGGGAGCTGGCATACAGCTTCCGGGTCATGTGGCCAGCATGACTAAGCCGCTTCTGGCGAACCAGAGTAGCGCACAGAAACGCTGTTTACTTTCCCGCTGGAGCGGTACCTATTTATCTACTTGCACTTTGACGTGGTGCTTTTGAACTGCTAGGTTGGCAGGAGCAGGGACCGAGCAACGGGAGCTCACCCCGTCGCGGGGATTCGAACCGCCGACCTTCTGATCGGCAAGTCCTAGGCTCTGTGGTTTAACCCACAGCGCCACACGCATCCCGCATCTCAGCCTAATCTACTTCAAAGGGCTGTTGTGTGGATAAAACTCCTTGATGGAAAGGCAGAATACAAATGCAGTGAAGTGTAAAACATTTCATTTGCACATTTGAGGCCTTCGGAGCAAACTGTGTGTTATGCACAAATGCATGTAAAAGCTGTTTTGATTTGGGGGGGGGGGTTACAGCCAAAAAGCAGCTCTGAGAGGCTGTAATTTTTTAACAGAAGTTGATAGCAGGGGTAAGGTATATGCACACCCATGCTTCATTCTTTCCTTTCAAACTCCCCCCCCCCGCCCAAATAGCAGCCCAAACTGCTTGTTCCTAGATGAGGATAAAGAACAAATGTACACCAGCCTTTGTAAATAACTGTTTTTGGACAGCTATGCCTGTCAGCTGAAATACAGCCTGCTCCCCGTAACCTTTACTTCCTTGAGATGAGATGAATGGCCTGCCCCAGTGCACCCTGTGTTTCCTACTGGTTCTAGTCAACAGAAACTGCCAGCAGGGGATGGCTGGGAAGACAGCCTGCTGGCAAACAAGACGGGCATCTTTTTCCCCCTCCCTGAGGAGCAGCCTGACAGGGCAGATAGAAAACAGCTGCTGGCCTCCAGAAGGCGTCAGAATTTCTTAGAACTCGGGAGAGAAGGATGGGGGTGGATGGAGGGTGACTGGGCGAAAGGCAAGCAGGAAGAAAATGCTTGCGGGAGGCTGGAACAGGGAGAAATGTAGACTTTGTGTAACCAATGCCCTGGGTGGGAAACTGAGTGGAAGGAGGCTGGAGCCTAGTGAGCTGCAAACCATACCTGAGGAAAGGGAGTTCTCTTGAGTTCCTGAAGGGAGTGGATGCTGACACGGACCTCATTCAGAGGACTCCGTTGCCTCAATGTGGTCCTGGAAGCAAAGCGCAAGAAGGTCCCCCCCCATTCTGCTTTGGGGAAAGCAGAAGTGAAATTGCCAGCCAAGGAGCTGCCAGATGGCAATATCTGGATGCCTAAGTTCTTGAGTGGGGTCACTGGCTGACTATTGGAGAGCAACTGTGTACAACCCTAATCCAGGGAGGCTGCCTTCACGCCAATCAAGACTTACTTCTGGCATTGCTGGGGGTGGGGGTAACTATTGGAGTGTGCTGTAGCACTTAATCCCTAATAAAAGCTGTGAAATGAATTGTGTCCATATGCAAAAGACTAACAGGGCTGTGGGAATGGGTGGGTGGGTGGCTTTTTGATGTACCCCTGCCCTTGGAAGCACAACGTATAACAATACTACTAACACATTGGGGTGCATGTTTGCTTTGTAGGCACAGCGATAGATGCATCCAAAATGGTGGCATTGTTTTTTAAAGGTATACTTTATCTCCTTTCACAGCCCCAGAACACTGCTTCCAGCCAGGATAGACAGAACTAGGCAAGATGAGCCATTCGCCAAAGGCAGTTCCTTATATAGTGAATTCATTTTTTTTAAGTTGCAGAAGCGATGTTCAAAAACTACTACCGCTGCAGAATTTCCTTATGAAAAAGGCGGCTATGTAACAACATTTTAAAAACATATAGAGTACAAAGGTGTACAAAAATGCATTAAAATTGTTTAAGGATGCTAATGATGTGACTGAAAATAGATGGAGAACCCCAACTAAAAAAAAGACAACTGTTGGAAAAGATTATCAGTCTAGCTTATCTGTAGTGTAAAACGATTGGAACATGTATTCTTGTAAGCAGAGTGCTGCAATTAAGAAGCATGTCTTTTCCTGGGAAGGATTTCATTGACTGGAGGATCTATGCCTATGCATGTGGGAGGGAGAAGATGAAGAAACTTGCCATGCAGCTTAATAAATGTTTGAGTCATAATGAATGCTAAAAGAGCAGGGGAGGCGGAGTTCTCATGGAGAGGAACTTGGACGGTATGTTCCGGACTGTAGTGAATTTTGAACAGCCAGGCTTGAATGCCCCCTTGAAATCAGGTTTGTCATGGAAACGCTGACACAACAATAACCATAGCAACATGGCGGCTCTTCTGGAATGTAGGTGCTTTAATTAGAATTTTCAGCAGCTTTGGTTCCCAGAAAATGATTTGCATCTTTTATTTTTAGATATGGGCAAGTGTCACCTTACCAAAGGCAAGCAGGCTTTGGAGATTCGCAGCAGCTTATCTGAGAAGAGAGCATTAACTGATCCTGTTCAGCAAACAGTAGCATCGGCAGAGTCATTAGCGCGGAATCTGCAGTGGGCAAAAGCTCACGGTATGGGTGAAGATGCTGTTCAGGTTGATCTATACTCCTCATGTCCCAGGGTGTGGGTGCACAACAGCCTTATGTACATACTGAAATAACTTGGCTTACCTCCCTCGAACGGTTCATTTCCCTAGATTATTTGTTCAAGGATAGCTAACCTTCAATGAAATACTTGAATACTGCACTCACCCTTGGCAAACCCTTTCCAGGGGCTGCATGCCACCAGTGGGTGTGGCCACCCCTACTCTTGCACTCACATGTGTGTACACACACATTCAGGGCACCTTCTCCAGCGTAGCCCCACACCCAGCAGATCAGTTGAAGAGCAGGGCTTATCATCAACCCCTCTCCGTTCATCAAATGATCATTCTAATAAGCATGGGCTTGTATCCCCATCAAGGTTCTGGGCTGTGCAGAGAGTTCTACACATCTCTGTCGACCCCAACATCACCTCTGTTTTATTCCCCCCCTTTTTTCTGCCACTAAAATCAGTGGAGCCTTGGTGGGGTGGGGCTCATTAATTTTTTCTTAGCGGTCAAGCTCCCAAGCCAAACACATTATTACATTTGTATACCCCCCCCCTTTCCATACAAAACATCCACAGTGGTTAACAACTATAAATCCCACAACAGAAAATAGCCAGTTCACAAAACAGTCAGTCAGTACAGTGATACCTTGGGTTAAGTACTTAATTCGTTCCGGAGGTCCATTCTTAACCTGAAACTGTTCTTAACCTGAAGCACCACTTTAGCTAATGGGGCCTCCCGCTGCGCCACCAGAGCACAATTTCTGTTCCATCCTGAAGCAAAGTTCTTAACCCGAGGTACTATTTCTGTGTTAGCGGAGTCTGTAACCTGAAGCGTATGTAACCCGAGGTACCACTGTATCATAATGATGAGGGGACAGTGACATCCCATAGCCCAGGGGTGGCTAAGCCATAGCTCACATGCACCCAGGTATATGAAGTGACCTTCCAGGCCCTCTCCCCATAGCTTCATCTCCTTATCTGCTCAGCTAATGATAACTTGTAATTCATTTCATGTGTTGCTAGTAATGTGAAGGAGCAAGATCCTCTCCAGTGAAGTTACTTATCATTTTAGGGCAATAGCAGAACTGTTGATAGATGCCAGGAGGAGATGATCTGTGCAAAATGTATGAAGGAGTCTTGAAGACTGATTATAATCTGCTCCCATTAGTTTGTAGATCTCCTAGATGCTGAAATTAATCCTGATGTTCCAGTCTGGATAATGACTAAGTACAGCATGAGGAAAGATGCAATTTCCCCAACTAATTTTGAAGGAGAGCATCTGTGTATTACCACTAATCAAAATGTGTTTGTTTCCAGAACTTCCCGAAAGCATGTGCCTTCAGTTTGCCTGCGGTGTTCAAATTCAGCTGGGTTTCGCAGCAGAATTCTCCAATGTCCTGATTGTCTACACAAGCATAGTAAAGAAGCCTTCTGAAATCACTGTTTGCAAAGCTTATGTTACAGATTTCCCCCTCGTAAGTTGGCGTCAGGAGCTTGGTATGAGTTTATTCTTTACAGGATTATAAAAAACATGAAATTTGCACTTTGGCCAAAACCCACATATTGCATGATCTGGCAGCTAGAGGGTGGTGGTGGTTGTGGGTATATAGCTTTTAATCCTATAAGTTAATTTCTGCTTTTTAACAAATTTGAACAGGACTTGGATGTCGACCCCAAAGGGGCAAACAAGGGGACTCCTGAGGAAACCGGAAGCTACTTGCTGTCAAAGGACTTGCCCAAACATTGTCTCTACACTCGAATAAGTTCTCTGCAGAAGCTAAAGGTCATTTCACATTACTTTTGTCTCACAAACTCATTCTGTTTGGCACTTTTACACCAACTGCTGCATGAAACAGATTGCACGTTTTACAGGCCCACACCCATCTTGGTAGCCTCCAGTTACTACTTGCCCTTTGAAATACCTCAGCATAAATGTATGATTTCCCTACGGATGCAACTTTGCAGGTTAAGCCAGCAGAGAATTATATGCCAAAGGCCTTCAGTCTCGAAAGGTTCAGAGTCCAGATTTCTGAATATGGCTTCATGGATATTGGGGGAGAGCAGCAGGCTGCAGCAGTAGGAGTTTTGTTTGTGTCAAGGCTGAGGTGGTGGTAGGATCACAACTGCTTTGCTTTCTTGCTGCACCACTAAGGTCCCTTCCAACTCAATTCTATGATTCTAAGCTATTGGAAACAAAACAAATCAGGGCTCCGATGATGGCTGTCGCCCCATTTGCGCTATACATTTAAAGCTGTATCACACCACTTTAAACCTTTGCTGCTTCCCCCAAAGAATCCTGGGGCTTGTAGTTTGCTAAGGTCACAGATGATCGTTAGAGTCCAATTCCCCTCACAGAGCTGCAATTCCCAGCGTGGTTTTGTAGTCAGTCCCTCTTCCCAGAGAACTCCTGAGAACTGTAGCTTTGTGTTGGGGAAGAGGGATCTCCTAAAAAACTCCCAACACCCTTCACAAACCATGAACCATGACTGTTTTGAAGTGGCACGACGCTGCTTTAAAGGCCTAGTGCAGATTGGACACGACTGTGAGGTGGGAAATAGGGGAACAGGAGCCAAATCTGACTGGGCAATGAGAATGTACTGGGTGAAGGAACTATTCTGATCAGTATAAAACTGCAGTATGTGGCATTGGAATGAGGGTGGAATCTACATGATAAAGAACAGCTGGTGTCCCTTGGCTTATACATCATCCTAAATGATGAAGATACAGCAAGTGCTAAAATTGATTTATTTATTTTTTGAGGGGCAGACATGCTCATTTTTTGCTTTTGTTTCCCACGAAATGCAGATGTGCCGTTAATTCAGTCAGCATACAAAACTGATTATGTTAGTGAGAGTATTGGAGTTACCGTATTTTTTGCCCTATAGGACGCACTTTTTCCCCTCCAAAAATGAAGGGGAAATCTGGGTGTGTCCTATGGGGCGAATGCAGGCTTTTGCTGAAGTTTGGAGAGCGAGAGGGGTCGGTGCGCACCGACCCCTCTCGCTCTCCAGGCTTCAGGAAGACATCCGCAGCCTAGGCAGCCCTGCGGGAGGTCCCGCAGCGATGTCTAGGCTGCGGATAGCAGCCTGCTTCCCGGAGCGTCGGGCGCCCTGAAAGCAGAGCGCCCGGCGCTTCGGGAACACATCCGCAGCCTAGGCAACCCTACGGGAAGTCCCACAGGGATGTCTAGGCTGCGGATAGCAGCCTGCTGCCCAGCGGGAGGGGAGCCCTGAAGCAGAGCGCCCCCCGCGCCAGGCAGACATCCGCAGCGTGGGGAGCCCTGCAGGAGTTCCCCGCAAGGCTCCCCACGCTGCGGATAGCAGCCTGCCGCCCAGCGGGAGGGGCACCCTGAAGCAGAGCGCCCCCCGCGCGGGGCAGACATCGGCCAGCCCCACAAGCTCGGGGGACAGCAGGGAGGCGCAGGGCCGCCATCCCGCTGTTCCTCGACCTGGTTCTGTTTCCCCGACCTGCTTTGGGGGGGAAATAAAGGGATTTTTTTTTTCCTTTATTTCCCCCCCAAAAAACTAGGTGCGTCCTATGGGATGGAGCGTCCTATGGGACGAAAAATACGGTATCTGTGATGCAAACAGTAGCTTCTTTGTGTTTATTTTTTGCAAGTTCCATGTGGAAGGCAAACTCTTAACGTGGAAAGTGGAATATCTTTAGCAGCCGGTGTAACAGTTGCTTTTAAAATACAGTGTCTGTGTGCTTACAGCAAAACGCTAGAAATAGGTTTCCAGCGCCCCCCCCCTTTTTTTTGTCCTGTGAATTTGTGTAATTAGGAGACAAAAGCACTCTGATGGCAGTGAATGCTGCATTTGATGTGAATGCCTGCATTTCTTTCTTGGGGCATAACAGCTGCCATTATTATGAAGATTAATGATGAATTTTCTTTTTTTATTATTTCACAGGAAGACTTAACCTTCACAGTTTGCCTGCACTATGAATACGCAGGAGTAGATGATGTTGTGGATGAAAGGAAGGTAGTTAACATTGGCAAGCCGCTCATTGCGAGACTGCGCATTCATCAAGGATACAGAAAGAATAGTTGTTTCCACAGCTTCTGCGGGCCTGACGGGCCTTGTTTCGCCCACTCGCCTGGTGTAGAGGCAGCTGGATATAACCCCTCTCATCACAATCACCAGCCACATTGTTATACAGGTTTCCCCCAGCAAAGCCCAGCTCACTCAGGAAGTGTTTTGCAACCGGTGAGATGCCAGTGCAATATGTCTCCAAACAGGTTGGTCGCCTGGACACCAACCTGGTCCTATCCATCCAATTCGAACCAAAGCAACGTACCTGTGGAGACGACAGATGAACTGGAATCTGATTTCTCAGGAAGCTTGAGGCTGTCTCATCAACAGTAGTCGAAACTTCTGTGTGGCGGTTTAGCGGCAACATTCCTCAGGCAGTGATTTGCAGTGCTGCTTGTGTGTCTTGGATTTTGGGGAAAGGGCATTAATAGGTCTCATTGAATTATTTAGCCAGGATCCCAAGTTGTTGGGATTATGAGTTGGCACGTAGGTACTTAAGAAATCTTCTTGGACCACAGGAAATTCCCAGTTATTTTCCCTGATAAGGAAACTGCAGGGCATGTTGCAATACAGTAGTAAGAAAGAGTCTGATTGACTTCAAGCCCAGCTATTTATCATGGGAGAGTATGTGTACAGTATTCTCTTTTAACATGTTGAAAACAATTGGAACTGCAACAAAATGTTGCAGTGTGACGATGGTCTGCCTGTCCAGACTTCCAGCACTTCTAACCCCCCCACCAAACATTTCCCAACCTTTGCTCCCTAACAGCATTCCATGAGGCACTGAGCACATATAGTCCTGTATTTGGTGGAGGGCTCACTCCCTTGGGGTTTTTACCTCTAGAATTTTTTTCTATGCAAACTTTGGGGTTCCTCAAGTCTACTGATACCGTCTGCATGGTGCTGCTGCTTTGGCTACATAAGCAATGACATAGCCTGAGCACTGGAAGTAGATTACTACGTAATGATTTTTCTGCCAATGATTTTTAATTGTATTTTTATTGTTTCTTTTATTTCTTCTGCAGGCAACCCCCGATTTGCATGGGGATTGTGTTCCTGCCCCTCTCCCCACCAACATGTCAACAGAGTTTGCATAAGGCATAAGCCCATCCCATTATACCCCTGATCTGCCCTCATGTTCTGCGTAATTGAACATGTGCAAAATGGTCACTGCCTGTTGCTCTTTTTTTGTATTAACAACTTGCATCCAAGTTGCAATCAATACAATAAGAAATGAAATGCAAGGAAAATGCAGTTAAAAAGCAATTTGCACATTTAATATAAACATTCCATGGACCACCTGAGTAAAGCTCATGGACCACTGGTGGCCCACCAACCAGAAGTGTGGGAACCTCCTGACACAGAGGGGATGATGTTTGGAGGATGGCAGGATACCACTGGGTATCTGGTACTTTCCCTACATGTCTAGATGAATGCATGGGAACTGAACGATGGACTGAACGGAATATTGCTCTCATTCATCAATGATATTCTTATTTCTGTCCTCTGGAAGTTCCCGAACCTTTCCTCCTACAACAAGCACTGTACAAACAACCTTTGATTAAATAAAAGCACCTGCAGAATTTCTGGTCATTTGGGAACCAGTTTTGTTTTGCATGATCAATGTCTGCAATTAGTTTAAAAGGGTAGGAAAGAGATTTTTAATGCACCCCAGCATGTGAGATTATAAAGGCACCCCAGCCTCTTTAAAAGTCAACAAGAGTGAATCAGCTTTACAGGTACTCCTCATTTATACTGTCATTTTAAAAGGCCAGCATTATTATTATTTTGTTCATAATTATATGCAAGGCAATAAATTCCTTTTTTAAAATATTTGTATATATGTACTATATTCAATAAGAATTTTTTTAAAAGTTCAGCATTACATTCTCTTATGTGTCTAAAGGGCCTGTGGTATGTTAAATTTAGACTCTTACCTGCATTTCTGGGGGTAAGGAATACTAGGCAAACTGAAGCACTCTATCCAAAACAATGCTAACTAAACATTAGCCAGTTACAGATGGGTAGCCGTGTTGGTCTGCCATAGTCAAAAAAAATAAAAAAAAATTCCTTCCTGTAGCACCTTAAAGACCAACTAAGTTAGTTCTTGGTATAAGTTAGTTCTTGGTATAAGTTAGTTCTTGGTATAAGCTTTCGTGTGCATGCACACTTCTTCAGATTCTGAAGAAGTGTGCATGCACACGAAAGCTTATACCAAGAACTAACTTAGTTGGTCTTTAAGGTGCTACAGGAAGGAATTTTTTTATTTAAACATTAGCCTTTATTCTAGATTTCTGCATCTTAGCACTGTGGAATTTTGCATGTGCTGGCAAATGTGCAGGAGAATTACGATACGAGAGGTGTAGCTGTATTAAGGGGGAGACAGTCGGGAAGTGGTTCGGAAAGTCAGTAGACAGCCATTGGGACTCTAGGAAGCAAGGAGGAAGAGAAGCCAAGGAACAACAGCTTGCAAGGTTGCAGGTAAGTAGACACTTGGGACGGAACAGATAAGTCAGTGGCAAGTCAGTCTGGAGACTGGAGAAGATCTAAGCGGTGTCTAAGGAGCGAAGGTCTTAGAAGCTGTCAGGAGTGGCGGGTGATTTATCCAGAAACGTGATTTAGTTATATTTGTTTTAAATGTTTTGTTGATTTTATATTTGTTTTTCTTGGTGGTTTTATGTATATTTGTTTTTAATTGATTTGTGTATTTTAAGTCATGGTTTATATATAATTTGACTTGTATACTACTTGGGAGAATTTTTTTGAGCAAGTGGGTTTGTACATTTTCTAAATAATTGTCGGAGGAATTTAAAGAGGTGTTGTATACAGTGGTACCTTGGGTTAAGTACTTAATTTGTTCCGGAGGTCCGTTCTTAACCTGAAACTGTTCTTAACCTGAAGCACCACTTTAGCTAATGGGGCCTCCTGCTGCCGCCACGCCACCGGAGCACGATTTCTCAACCTGAAGCAAAGTTCTTAACCCGAGGTACTATTTCTGGGTTAGTGGAGTCTGTAACCTGAAGCGTCTGTAACCTGAAGTGTATGTAACCTGAGGTACCACTGTACCTGCCTTCCCTCTGATGAACATTCCTTCTTTTGCCACCCCTCCTTCCATGCCACTCTTCTCCTCTCATTGTGTTTGGGTCTGGGATACATCTTTCTGTCTTCCCGTGCTTGTAAGTGTAGTCAAAAGAGGCTACACTGGCCAGCTTTAGCCATGCAAGAAGTGGGCTTCTGAAAGAGTTGGGCAGAGAAACAATGAAATGTGTCAAGCACTGCAGCCTCAGGGATGTTTATACATCTTATACCCTTACCTTGAACAGTGTTGTCTGATTACAGTTGGCCCAAGCCCACTCCTTGATTTTGTTCAAGACCCCTATTTATAATTCCTGAGGGGAAGAGGTTGTTGGGAGGGAGAAAGAGGCACTTGAAGAAGAGACTGGATGCTGGAACAATATTGCTTGTGGCCCAGGAATAGGACTTGCATGTCTGGTTGCTAAAAATTAGGATTCCAACTTGCAATTCAGGGCAGTTCATGGACATTGATGACTCGGACAATAGGATGCAGATAGCATGTATATGTTGTTAGGCTTTCCAACTTGTGGTTCAGAAAACCCAAGTGGTTTTATTAAAAAGAGGAGGGAGATTAACAACGCAATCCTATGCAGATCTGCTTGGAAAAAGTCCTGTGGAGTTCATTTGAACTCCCAGGTGAATAATAATAATAATAATAATAATAATAATAATAATAATAATAATAATAATATATTATTTATGCCCCGCCCATCTGGCTGAGTTTCCCCAGCCACTCTGGGCAGCTCCCAATCAAATATTAAAAACAATACAGCGTTAAATATTAAAAACTTCCCTGAACAGGCCTGCCTTCAGATGTCTTTTAAAAATAGGATAGCTACTTATTTCCTTCACATTATGTGCAGGTTTGCTGCTTGAGTTAATAAGAGATTTGTTGTTGATGGTAAAGGCAAGTTTTAAATGTTCCGTAGTTTGGTAGTTGTCACTTTCTGAACTGGCCCCCATGAAATACCTTTACATCTTCAGACTAATGCAATGGTTAAATATTTCCAAAATGATCTGGTCCAATGGGAAGCCCTTTAAATGGCTCCTGTGCATTTCCACAGCCTCCTAAGTGGAAAAGTTTTGCAGAAATGGGGTTCTGTAAACCCAGGTCCACTTAGATAAGTATTGTTTGCAGCAACTGGCATCAGCCATCCAGGGTTTCAGACATAAATCTTGCCTGGAGGTGTCAGGGGTTGAATCAGACCTTTCATATAGAAATTGTATATTCTAGCAGTGAATTATGACCCCTGAATTTGAGCAGGGAGGAACTATACTATGTGACGTATTTAGGTGATATCCAGGGCAAAACCTTGTGAGCTCCTCAGAAAAAAAGGGTTGTCTTTTCATTTAGATCAGGACAAACTTCTAGCTTTCATGCTTTTAGGTGGAACGTAAAACCATTAATGAGCAGTGTACGTTTTGTGACAATGCAGAACTTAAGAGGCTGCTATGCAACTGGTCTGATAGCACTGCATCACCAGATACAAGTCGGTGATGCTGTCCTTTGCTTTCAGAGCAAAAGAATGGCTCTTCGAAGCACTTCTCCATCTCTAGTCACAATCAGTTCAAGAGGCCCACACACGCACACTTGATTAGTGTGGAGCTTGCATTGCCATGGTAACTATTCTCTTCACATACTTTTTGGCACTTGGAAAAACTCATTGGTTTCTTCCCACGATCTAAGAGATTGGAGCACTGTTCAGTGCCCTTGCAAGATTAGGTCTGTAATGATGGAAACAAAGAGATTGCTTCTGTCAACTACAGGCCTTAATCTTGCACTGCTCTAGTGAACCCTGCAAGCCCAATGGCCAATAAATATTTATTGCTTGTAGCCATAGGCCATTGCAAATGCAGTAAAAGACCTATTAGCACAGGCATAAAACATGAATAAGTATACACTCTGCTTAAAATGCAATCAAGATTGAAACTTCCTGGGGTTAGATTTAGCTTGCTCAAATTAACAAGTCACTAACAGTTCGTTGAAAGATTCTCACTTGGATTTTCTTCGCTGCAGTTGCATATAGTGCAGCTTGATAGTATATGTACCGGTACTCCTATGGGTTGGATAACAAGTCAGTGACTCTGTTTTGCACTGGTCACCCACTCCATTGCATGCAATATAAAAGAATGGTTTCTTTTCTAGGACAGGCATACAGTGGGCAGTGCAATGAATGTTATTGGCATCATCTGTCTGGAAAGACAATGGCAGGAAGTTAAACCACTGCATTAGCAGCACTGAAGTGACTTCCCCAGGGCACATTTAGTCTCTGGCTAGACTAAAAACAAGCACATGAACACCTCTGTGCCCTGGCTACACCATACATGGATTTTCTATATCATCACCATATGCTATGAGCCCCAGCCTTCAAAGTTAATATGAACCGTAAAGGCCTCCAAACCCTCCCCAGTTTCCCATCAGCTGCAAGCTTGGCAACTTTGCTATCTCTGATTGAATCTGTGTTTTCCCTCCACAAATCACCTGTGTTTGCTTTGGGATTCAAGCTCCATCAGTATGGTACAGAGGATGACAACCATATAAATTTCCAGAGAAAGAGATGCAATCCTTGTAAGAGCAAGCTTATTATATTTTACTTGCACTAAGGCACCAGATGTTCTTGTGCATTGCCTTCCGTTCTCAGAAGGACATGCATAGGAGATGATAATGGGCAATTGCTTTTCTCTGTGTTCAAGGCAAAGATTTCATCAGCTCCACAGAAGTATCTGTCAGCTAGCCAGTTATGAGTTATGGTCACAGCTGTTGTACCATGGCCAGGAATATGGGAGGAGTCACCTTATTTTGTGATTGTAAATTGCTCTAAACTGTTTTCAGCATTGTGTTTTAACAAGGCAGGTGTTCTTGTTGTATATTTGTAAATTCATATTAGAAAAATACATAAAGGTTGCTTCCAGACAACTTGTTTATTGAGCATTCATCCTGATTTGTTTGCAGGGAGATTAAGACAACGTTGGCTATTTAATAAGCATAAGGTTAGATGACGTTGCGTAAAGCGAGTGTTACTCCACGCCTTCCAGTGCAGTCCCCCTTTACTTTCCTTATCACAAAAAGTCTGATCTTTTGTGAAAGTAGCTTTGTTGCTCAAGACAGTGTGGTCAACTACAATTGCATAAACCAGATTTGCCAGTTTTTGACTGGGCCCTCCTGCAAAATAGCAACCGTCTGGAAGTGGCCCCTCCTTCAGAAGGAAGTCAGATCTGAGAAACACTGCCCCTGGCACTTTTCATCATTTAGGAAAGTAAGGAGTGATGCATAGTCGTCTTTTTCTGAGCTGTAATTCTCAAACCACTTGCCACTTTTGACTAGAATAATGTTTCCTCTCTAATACAGAACAGTTGTTTGGTAATTATAATGGTTCCATCTCTTTTTATAACTGTGCATTGTGCTTTTGCCACCACCCTGGGACCTCATGGTGAAGGGTGGGTAAGAAATATAAATGGAATAAAATTAATAATAAAAATCAAGGGTAATTTACTTTAAAAATTAACTCTTAAATGTGCATGAGCTCTCTGAACTCAGTAATCCACTGTCATGAGTATCACATGGATGTGTGGGATCTGTCCATCTAAGTCAGGTGCGGGTTCCAAAAAAGGACTCTAGTGCCAGTTATGTGATCCAGTCTGAAACTGACATCCAGTTCTTTTTGTTGTCCACTCTGTTTGGTATGGTTCCTTTTAAAGGTTTTGTTTTATTTCACAATGTTTACTTGAAGATTAATATCCCATTTCTTTCATTTATTCTTTTGGGGTGGAAACTGCTGTTGCTTAGAGAGTCAGTAAGTATGCAGTCTGCCTCTGTATAATCTAAAAGCAAATCTGTAACAAATAATCTGCATCCCCTATCCGGAAAATTAATTTCCATATTAAGTTTGGAGCTTGCAACGCACTGAAGTGGAAAGTAAAGAATGATGCACAAGATTTTTGACAGAACACTGCCTCCCCGTTTTATTGGTTTAATTTTTCCTAATGACTAAAACTGACACATTTCCCAGCACCACCAGAAGGTATTTAGTGAAATTACAGAGCTCTAATCGACATTAATACACATGTCAGTTTGTTAGCATATAAACTGAGTGAGTCCTGGAATTAAATTGTGAAGCTGGTGATCTGAGAGATAAAACTTTTGTTCCCCATCCCACGCTGTAAGGTTCTGTCAGCTATAGTGTAAATTTGAAATATCCTTGCTGAGGACAATTTTCAAGATGTCGCTAAAAGATTCTGGCTGAATGTGCATGTCACGCTTAACCATGTTCAGGGCGATGTGCAGGAGTGGGCTACAATGAGACCCCGAATTGTGTATTCCCTTCTCCTATGCCCGCATCACCCAGAAGAGTTCAGAAGCTCCTAAGCCTACTTTTGGTTAGCAGTGGTTAGTTATGTCATCTGAAGTGGCAATCGGGTTAACATTAACCATGGTTAGCATGAAACAAGCCAACTTCATGGTTTCTAGAGCTGGCTTATTTGAACTAACCATGGTAAACAATAATTACTGTTCTGGGCTTGGATGACAGGAGAAGCTGTGGTTAACTAAATGGAAAGGAAATCTTCTGAACTCTTATGGGTTGCTTGGAAGGAAGGGATGGGACTGAGAGAGCGGACAAACCCAAAGTTCACTGTGTCTCATTCCTGTTTGTGCACACCTTGCTAAAACCATGCTGTGTGGCACAGCCAAAGAAGATAAATGAGATCAGCATTGGGAGAATTACTGGTAGATCAAAGTAATTTCCACATCAGCCTAGCTCCTCTACCAAGTGAATGAAATCCTGAGAGAGCAATCCTCACAAGTTAATTCTGATTTGATGGCTGAAGTAGAGCAGGACAATCAAAACAATAACAAATGTAAGACTGCTAGTTAATCTTTAACATTTGGCATGTAAAGTATCTCTTAGCTATTCATGAACGCTGTGTACATGAATCAGAAGTGAGATGGGCCCTTCCCCAGAGGTCTTGCAATTTGCATTAGGTTGGTCAGGATCAGTAAGAGACAAAAAGAGTTCAGGAGAGTTATCTAGCAATAAAATGGTATTGGAGCATTGTTGCTTTAACATCTATTGATTGCCACAAATCAGATGTATGTGGCAAATGGTAAATGTGGCTAGGTTTTATCTTCCTGCCTTTCACTAGGCGGAAATGGTTCGTTTTGCTGAATTTGTCAATACTATCACACATCGTTAATGACTAAGAACGTGTTTTGTTTTAATTAGAAGTTTCTTATACTGTGTATCAAGAAATATTAAGACGTTTTATAACAATTAAGCAATAATAAATCAAACAATACAACAAGAGCACTTAAAAAGCCAAAAACCTTGAGTAACTGACCATATGTTTATGAGATACTGATAACACCCTTCCTCCTGTTTTCTCAAATCTTAAAAAAACCTCTTTTCTTTCCGCTGAAACCTCCCAGATCCATCAGATTCCCCCCCCCCCACTTTGCATGACTTTTCTTTTATACAACCACTCTTCAAAAAATAATTAACACACGATGCAGCCAAAGCTAATCATTTTATGCTCCATGGAATTCAAGGAAGATAATTAAAGATGGGGGTGTCATCGAATGAAGCTGAATGGTGGGGGGGGGGCATAGGACAGGTAAGAGGAAGTACAGTGCATTGTAAAACTATGGAATTTGGGGGTTGTTTTGATGGGGGATTGTAGCTGGGGGGCTTTCCGTATCTTTATTTTAGATCTTGTGATTTATAAGGAAATTGTTCAGTTTGTGTATTTTTTTAATGTTTTATTTATTGTTTATGTCTACCTTTGTTATGTTGTAGTTAGGCATTTTTTCTCCCATATTGTAAGCCGCCTTGAGCATGGTTTGAACTGTGGAAAGGCAGCATGCAAATAAAATTATGCATTATATATAAAATTTGCTGCCACATTGTGATGGCTACCGAGTTGGGTGGCTTTAAAATGGGCAGCAACAACAGCGGCAAGAATTATATTAGCACAAGCTTGGAAGACAGAAGAAATACCAACGAAAGAACAATGGCAAGGGAAACTTACGGAATATGCAGAACTGGCAAAATTAACAGATAAATTACATGAAAAGGATAACAAAGATTTTAAAAGAGAATGGGAACCATTTACAACATATATGAAGAGACAACATAAAGAATTGGACTCACTAGCAGGCTTTGAATAAACAAACACAATTGTATATAACAAAAAGTAAGACTATATGTATTGGGAAATTTTTGGGAAACACACAGGGAGAGTAATATGGAAATAAAACAAAATGGGAATTATGAGGGAAGTCCAGGGGAGGGAGGGGGGGATTATGGAAAATTGTTAGAGAAATGTTAGAAGATGTATACATGGAAAAACCAAATTTTTTTTTTTTAATAAAATGGGATTAGGCAAATCCATGAAGGGTCATCATCAAATAGCTACTAGCCAAGACGGCTGTATATTAATTCCGGTGCCAGAGGAACATGCTTCCGAATGATAAGTCTATGGAGCAACACTGCTATTGTTCTCATGACTTCCTGGGTGGCCTGTTTGGCCACTGCACTAAACACAGTTCTGATCTGGATGGGTGCTAAGTTTGATCCAGCAGGGATCTCCTGGTAGGTGTGCCAAAAAATAACAATACCAATTCTGAGACACAAAGTACAAATGTGGTTATTCCCAAACTTTTCCACTAGAGGGTACTCATTCCACATTAATTATACCAGAAAGTAAATATACATTCTGAACTTCCAAATCTCTTGCAATTGCTCCCAAACCTATAGTCCGTAAAACCTCATCAGGTGCCCCGTGTGCACATTAAATATCCATGCTGATTTTTATTGCAGCTTATTGAGTCTTTCATTTCTTATAAGAAACATTGGGATGTGGGTGGCAATGTGGTCTAAACCACTGAGCCTCTTGGGCTTGCTGATCAGAAGGTTGGCGGTTGAAATCCCCACAACGAAGTGAGCTCCTGTTGCTCTGTCCCAGCTCCTACCTACCTAGCAGTTTGAAAGCACGCCAGTGCAAGTAGATAAATAGGTATCGCTGTGGCGGGAAGGTAAACGGCATTTCCGTGCGCTCTGTTTTCCATCATGGTGTTCCGTTGCACCAGAAGCAGTTTAGTCATGCTGGTCACATGACCCGGAAAGCTGTCTGTGGACAAACGCCGGCTCCCTCGGCCTGAAACCGAGATGAGCGCCGCAACCCCATAGCTGCCTTTGACCGTCCAGGGGTCCTTTACCTTTAAAGAAATAAAAGGTGTGATGAAAAATACAATGAAAAATCATATAGTATCTAGCACAGAGCCATACAATTGCCACAATTGGTAGGGGGAAAATAATTAAGTGGGCCATCACAAACATCAGCAGTTTTATGTGGGGATATTCCAGACTTGATCTATTCCATTGGTCTTGGTGGAAGGCCCCTCCCCATGTGCCATTTTAGGCAATCGTGGCTGGTGTTCTTTGGGATTTGTAGGACAGAAGACAGGGAACTTGACAGTAGCTGGAGCCAGAGTGAATGACAGGGAGGGTCAATAAATACTTGTTTTGTCCCCATCCTTGTCAGGAGCAAGCTGGCAGGATTTAGATTTTAAATTTCTTTGTATACTGCCCTGAAATCCATTTTTTTTTTTGGTTGAGTGGTTAGTAAAATAAATGGATAGTAAAAGTGTTACCAGTTACCTGTCTTCCTTGCATGCATATACCAGCAGGGCTACTACAGTGATGTTTAAGATGCATTTTGAAACACTGTGCAATTAATTAGCTAGCTCCTAGATGTCGCTGTTCTACACACTTGGAAGAAACACTTCCTCAGCTGTGATCAGTTCTATTATTTTCTTGGTTTAATTTCCCCTGCTCCCCCCCCCAGCACACACACAGGATAGAAATGGAATTATCTATTATTTACACACCACGAGCTTTTTAAAGAGTTTGGAGAGAAATATCCAATTAGTTTGCACAATGTCAGCCCAGCAGTTCCCAAAAGACTGCAATCTACGGTTCTCCTCTTCTTTTTTCTGGGATGTGGTTAGATCCTTATTCACATTGGGGGCCGGGGAAATTCATTCAAAATTAATCTTCACCAGGAGAAGACAGTGGCAGAGAATCATCACTTCATGGCATTTTTTCCTGTTTGGGGGACAAAAGGGAAAGGAAAGATGAAGTACTATTGAGCAAACCACAGTTTTATGGGGCTTGGCCAACTTTTTCACTATTCTAATGGACAATATCAGCGATCTTCAACTTGCCCAGGCCAGACACCCACCATGCCTGGAATATGGGACCCACTTTCACATATCCACTTTTGATCTCTTCATAATAGCACTAGCAAGGCACATTATTCATCCTAAAATGAAAACTCAGAGAGTTCTTAGTGTTACCTTAGCACTGCTACTAAATGAAAATCAGTGGGGTCTTTTTGTTTTTAAAGATCCAAGTGTCCCTATTTTCCAGGAATAGTCCTAGATTTACAGAAGCCGTCCCTGCTTCTGGGGACGGATTTACAGAAGCCGTCCCCAGAATTTCCTGCTTTTCCTTAGGACATCTGCGAAATGTTGGAGGGTATGGTTATGCAAAACCTGAGCCAACCTTTAGAAGACATCTGAGGGCAGCCCAGTATAATGAAGGATTTAAAAAATGTTTTACTATGTTTTTATATACAGTCGTACCTTGGTTGTCGAACGGAATCCATTCTGGAAGCCCGTTTGACTTCCAAAAACCAAGGCACGGCTTTAGATTGGCTGCAGGAGCTTCCTGCAGCCAATTGAAAGCCACGTCAGACATTTGGGTTCCAAAGAACGTATGCAAACCGGAACTCTCACTTCCAGGTTTGTGGCGTTCGGTAGCCAAAACACTCGAGTCGCAAGGCATTGGGGATCCAAGGTATGACTATGTAGGAAGGTGCCCAGAATGGCTAGGGCAACCCAGTCAGATGGGTGGGGTATATATAAAATAATAACAACAACAACAACAACAACAACAACAACACAGGACATCCCTATTTTCATTGGAGAAATGTTGGAGGCCTTGCACACATATTGAGCATGTGTAAATGGCTGTTGCCTGTATTTATTGCTAAATGTAAATTTTAAAATTAGAAAGTGCCTTGAGGACCCATATAGCAATGGAGACGAGGATAAATTTGACCTGAACAAAGGTTCCCCACTGCTGCCCATATATTTTCAGCTGGCAAAATCACCCGACGGCTTTAGCATCACGTGGGTTTGGCTGTAGAGAGATGACATGCCATTAATATAAATGATACACTCAGCAACCTGTATGTAGAGTTCAATGCCAACCGTTTCCCTTTATGTTTCCATGCAGGTGAGCATACAGGGCTTAAATAGCTGATGACAGTGCCATCTGCAAAAGGCTAACGGCACGCTTATTAATCAGTACGAGCTGCTATTTAATCAGGCGTGTGTGCAATGAATTATTCAGCGGTGACCGGCATATCTTTAATACATATTAAGAGAAGCAAAACCGCACATCTGGTACAACAAAGAGATGTGGAGAAACTGGCATTTTCAAGTTTTCCTAAGCGGATGAGCCTGATTAGACAAGGCATTAATTGTGTGTGCACTTAACACCCGCCGAATTTGAGTCATACGTTCAAAGGCCAGGTAATTGTCCTTGAAGAGCTTGTTCCGGCAAAGTTTGATTGTAGAGTTAAAGGTATCGAAGGAATCGAAATGATACAATGTGAAGTTTGGGTGGTGGGGAGCAGCAGAGTGAAATCTCGTTTCTAAAATTGCCACCACACTCCTGCACTCATGTTTCCACCTCAGAAATTCGTCCTTGAACCCTGGTTTCGCAGTTTGAGGGTGTGGATTGCGTCCAATGTTATTCATTCCCCAGAGTAGACCCATTGAAATTAATGGACACAAGCATTGCTTCTTTGGTTTAAAAAAATGAGGTGCCAGTATTCATACCCTGAAAAAAGTGCCGAGGGGGCCAGCACAAAATGGCTGCCACAGGGAGCAAAAAAAGAGGTGATAGTATTCTGTACTGATGAATACCAACCATGACAAAAAAGCATCAAACATGACTAACAGAGGTCCATTAATACTTTGAGCAGAACGTATTTGGATACAAAACCCTGTTTCACAAGGAGAAACATTCCCTATCTTCTTAGGGATATTGGAAGGTATGAAGCAACAGGGAAAAAATGTAATTTTGTGAGAGAGCTTTTTCTATAGGCCAGAGCTGGCTCCAACATTAGGTAAAATGAGTTGGCTGCCTCAGGCAGATGATTTTGGATGTTGCGAAAGGGAAACATATAAACTTTTTCCTGCCAGGGAGGGGGAGAGCACTTGAGTGGTCTTTGGCTTTGACCAGCAGTGAGTGCTACCCACCTTGACTTGTGGGTGGGCATCATTAGCTGCTTGGTCTCAGGAAACAAAATGTCCCGGGACAGTCCTGAGTGGAGCTGGAATGTTTGTTCCCGGCACAATTAAATGAAGGGCCGGCTCTACCATTAGGCAGATCCAACCCACTGGCTGTTCCTCCAAAGTCCTCAGCCAAGCACCTCTGTTGCAGACTAGAGTTGTGCATGTCACACGGCCTGCTCTGCAACCCTTAAATGTGCCTGCTATCTTCAGGTTTCCTGGAGGATATTGTGCTACCTTCCTGTTAGCGGATTTGTAGTAAGATTCAGTTGAAATTCAGTGTAGGAAGCTCAAGCTTGAAGAACTCCTGGCTAAGTGAGATTGCACAGACACCCTCCTTACTAATCTTCAGGTGTGTGACTAATAATTTCTTGCTCATTTTAAGGTAATCTTTCATTTTGTGATATTGTTTTGCCATTTCATTTTGTGTGTGGTTTGGTTTTCTGTACACCACATGGAAATGTCCATGATTAAGTAGTATATAAATGTCTTATCTGCCAGTACAATTGACTTCTGCACATGGATTTGAGTTGTGTGTGTTCTCTTCTCCTTAGCCTCAGGCAGCAAAATGCCTTGGGCCAGTCCAGTCTATCATTCGGCAACTCTAAGGTTTGCTGTTAGCTATTACAGCAGGCTTCCTTAACCTCAGCCCTCCAGATGTTTTTGGCCTACAACTCCCATGATCCCTAGCTAGCAGGACCAGTGGTCAGGGGTGATGGGAATTGTAGTCTCAAAACATCTGGAGGGCCGAGGTTGAGGAAGCCTGTATTACAGTATATCAGAGTCCTGCCCTCTTGAGGCTGAATAATTTTGTTTTCAGGGACCAAGATCAGAACTCTAGAGCAGTAGTGTTCAAACTTCCTACATTGAGGGAACCCATGTACACATCAACTCATCTGCCAAGGGACCCTTGACTATATGTCACAGAACCTCTGCTCATTCAGAGAATATTTTAGCATTTAGTTCCCAAATTCCCCCCTCCATGGATGACTCGAGATTTCCAAGGGCCATAGAATCATAGAGTTGGGACCCTGAGGACCACTGCAGTGCGGGACTACTGGGATCGAAACCGCAACCTTGGCATTATCAGCACCATGCTCTAACCAAACGCGGCTGACCACTTAATGATTTTTCTGCCTATTTTGTTGTTGTTTAGTCGTTTAGTCGTGTCCGACTTTTCATGACCCCATGGACCAGAGCACGCCAGGCACTCCTGTCTTCCACTGCCTCCCGCAGTTTGCTCAAACTCATGCTGGTGGCTTCGAGAACACTGTCCAACCATCTCGTCCTCTGTTGTCCCCTTCTCCTTGTGCCCTCAATATTTCTGCCTATTACTGTATAGCAATTACAATGCACCATGCTAGATGGTTTTAAACTGCAAATTTTTTTATTGCTGCTTTTATTTGTTACATGCTGTATTTTATTGTATTCCAAATAATTCAAATCTTAATGCAATAAAATGCAGTGTTAAGAAATAATGGCAGCAATTAAAATACAGTTAAAAATCAATATTAACTAAGCTGATGGATGTGCCATATTGTCTTCACCACAAATCCACGGACATGTTGAAAACCACCTGAATGAAGATTGGCCCATGGACCGCAATTTAGGAAATTCTGTCCTGGTGTGCACATTCTGTTCAAAGCACTGGCCAAACCTTTTTGGTCTCACTGCCACCGCAAATGTACTGGGAGTTCATCCTAAAAAGGATTGGTCATATTTGTGATCCACTTTTCTGATGTTATGAAACAGACTCCATAGAGTTCTTGGCTCATCTCACACTTACGCACTGAACAGCTCTAGGTTGCTACTTCATGTCTTCACACCATACCCTTTGAAGGGGGAGATCGGTAGTTAAGGGCAATCTTGTCTTTTTCCGAAATCTTAGAAAGTAATACAAAGCACATTAAAAATCATATTAAAGGCCTCTCACAAACAGTAGTGAATATATTGCTTAAGTTTGTAAATCATAACACAACGCTGATCGCTTTGGGAACATGCCCCAAGTTAGCAATTAAGCTTCTAGTCTACTGCTGTTTTAATAAAAGTTTTAAAGATGCTTGATAGAAATATTTTTGACTTCCAGGTAAAATTTAATGAAACATACACGTTTGTTAGTCCACCAAAAATGCGGGGGCAGATGAGGTGAGGGTTTTCTTTCTAAAATACAGCTTCGAGAAACTTGTGCGTTTATCTGACATACTGAAACGGGAAAATTTAAGGGTTTGGTTGTCTAAAGACTCCTTTTTAAGAATCGTTTTAATTTAGAGTTCAAATGGACAACAATATGCTCATTTATTTCACCTTCCAAAAGGGCTCCGTTCCCAAGTTACCTTGGCGCTGGCTGCTACCCAAGTAGTAAAAGGGAAAGATAAAGGATCCCTAGGTGGTTAAATCCAATCGAATTTGACTATGGGGTGTGGCACTCATCTCTGCTTTCAGGCCGAGGGAGCCTGTCTTGTTATAAGAATTTAAGGTCTCGAATATATAAATTAAATGTTCATAAATGTATCAGGCAAACACATACATAAATATATAAACCACATGACTGAAACAGTACAGGAAATCAGTCCTGAAACCATTTTGACTCTCCCAAATTGACCTCAAATGTTTCTCTGCAAGGAGGAAGGAAATGGGAAAACCTCCCCATTGTCTCTTTGCTCACAAATCCTGTCTTAAGGGCGTATCTCTGTATGAATAGGGTGAGCCTGTGACCTGGATTCAGGAACTGAGTATTTACCATCACAAAAGAATGGTCAGACTGCCTAAGTAATGCAATCAGTGACCATTATCAGATCCTGGCAGACAGAATCTGCTGTAGACCGCCCTTTCAGTAATGTATGTATGATGTATTGGGGGGTGGTCTTGGGCTACAGGGTGGGCAATTTCAAAAGTCTATATAAGAGCTTGCACATCAATGTTCTGGGTTCTTTCTCCCTCCTGCATGTGATGAGTGAGCACCTTGTTGCAAGATCAGGCTTACTAGCTGCTTTGCTTCTCAATATTCTCTGGTTGGCCTGTTATTTTCTCCTACCAATAGGGAACCCACTTAAGGACGCTATACAGGCTCTTGGATACCCCATAAGGGAAAAGGGGAAGTTTTGTTTACAGCAGCCTGCAGACAGCTTTTCTGGGTCATGTGGCCAGCATGACTAAACCACTTCTGGTGCAATGGGACACCACGTTGGACACAGAAATGCTGTTTACCTTCCCACCGCAGCAGTACCTATTTATCTACTCATGGTGGTTTGCTTTCAAACTGCTAGGTTGGCAGGAGCTGGGACAAAGCATCGGGAGCTCACCCCATCACACCGATCTGAACTTCTGACCTTACCCAAGTATTCCTAATGGTCGCATTGGGTCTGACGGAGTCTCATAATAATTAGGTATTGATAGAGAAACAGCTTTGAGTAGAATATGGTCTTAACTCAAGAGGTGGGGAACCAGAGACCCTTCAAACGCCCGTCATTCCCAGCCAGCATTTCCCTCTACTACATGTGCAGTGACCACCTTCTTGACCACTGGACCCACATTGATCTCACCCCCTCAATGTGCCAGAGCCTATCTTCACATGCAGAAAATATCCCTAACTCGCTGAAGTTTTGAGACTGACCAGCTGCAATTTGCAGATGCAAATTTGCTGTTAGCAAAGTGGTAAGCACATGCTTTTACATGTAGACAGTCCCAGCGTCAATCTTCAGCTTCTCTATTAAGAAGGGTCAGGCTACAGGAAAGAACCCTCTCTGCCTGATCCCCTGGAAAGCTGCTAAATAGGACAATATTGGGCAAAATTGGCAAATATGGCGACCCGATGCATGGCTATAGCCAGGATTTTTGTTAGGGGGGCAGGCCTTTTTTAGAGGGGGGCAGAACCTGTTTGCTATGTATTTGTATTGAATTTTATTGATGGGGGGGCAGCTGCTCCCCTGTCACCCCCCCACACACCCATGGCCTGATGCTAGGAATTTTCCTTGGCTCCTAACGCATGGTATGCATGCAAATATGCCCCCAAGAGAGAGAGAGAAGAAAATGCACCTATAGAAAGAGGGGGTGCGAAATGGGCACTGCATTTATGCTATGGAAAAACAGGCAATGCAGTTCCCAGAACAAAAAAGGTGTTGACATGCAGATTAATTGCAAAAGCACTGAAAACTGCTGTGATGCATAGTTGAGGGATGCTGCTGCTTTGTCAGTTAAGAAAACCTACTTTTCCAAGAATACAGATGCTTATCAGAGAAGTAGTCAAGAGACTCACTTGAGAATGGGCCAAGAAAATAAAAGGGAAATTGTTTCCTTGCCTCCATGGTGCAGAGTTGAAAAAAATATCTGCGTACGTGTGTGTGTGTGTGGGGGGGGGGTTAAATCAAGGGTTTAAAATGTCTTCTGTTTTTATTGAGCCACATGAATTATGCTCCCAAACAAAGACATCCTTATGATTTTAACACTGGCACATTTGCTGTACAAAGCAAGGTAAGAGTGAACTAAGATAAACCCTCCACAGATGCAGGTTGTTAGCAGCAAATGTGAGCACGCTTAATGTGGACGCCAGTAAAATTAGAACCAGTGGTGGGCTAGCTCACATACATTATTCTTCTGCCCTTATTCCTCAAGACTTCTTCATGAGGCCCAAACTAGGGATGAAGTGAAACCTGTTTCCATTTTCTGCTTCGTCATCCCTATTTGCTCCCATACCAGATTGTTATTTTACTCTTTACACTAGACAGAGCCTTTTAAAAACAGGGCACAACTGCCCCGCCCCAAACCCCTGAGAATATCAGTCTGAGGAAAATCCATCATTCTTTGTTCACCTGAATTATATATCCATGTTTGTTATGTACGTGGATGTGTGTGTATCTATCTATCTCACCTGTCTTCCAACCTAAGGTATAAAATTATTCAGATTTATACTACACAGGCATGTCACACACACACATTTTAATTGAGCTTTACCTCAAGGAAGGTGGGTGGAGGGGAGGGGGGGGAAACCTCTTTACTTTTGTTTCCTTGTCAGCCCAACTCCGGCCTGCTCAACCTAGTTTCCTGAGGAAGGTTGCAAAACGCAACCAGCATCGCAATCCCTGCACATTGCAGCCTTTTTGCAGGTCCCTTTTTTCCTTCACCTCAGGAGCCTCGCCTTTTCTTCCTTGCCTGTAATTAAAACATGCCAGGGGAGGGGAATGGCTTTTAACTCCTTTCTCCACAAGAGGGAACCCCTGATTTCTAAAGTGGGGGGTGGGAGAGAAGCTTCTAGAGACGAACCACCAATAAAGGGGAAAATAAATAAATTCCTTCCTTCTCTCCCCCCTCGCCTCCGTTTTCTTCACACTCTGGTGACAAGTTTTAAATTGAATCCACAGGGGAGATCTCTTCCACCTACCCAGCCCCAGCCATCCCTCCATCCCTTTTTCCAAGCCACAGAGGCACCCCCCACCCCCACCTTTCCCCCTCCTAGTCCTTGCAAGAGCCTCGCGCGCGCTCTCCCCCTCTGCCTGCCTTGCCTGCCATTATGTGCAACCATCTTTTTTAAAGCCAGGCCTCTCTCGCTCTCGCTCTCTCTCCTCTCTGCAGGCTCCTCTTGGCAAAGGAGAGAGAGCAGTGAGCTCTTAAACATGTCTGCCTGAAAGCACCCCTTGCAGGAACAGCCCCTCCCCGGGTGGCAGCACACTGGCCTCTTGCCCAAGGCTACCAGCAGCAGCAGGTCTGTTTGCATGGGGGTGTGAGCAGTTTGCATGCGGTGCGGGGAGAGCCGGGGAGAGAGAGAGAGAGAGAAAAAAGGAGAGAGGCGGTGGTTTTTTTTTGGTGGCGATGATGATGATGATGATGGTGCTGATTTCCCTTCCTTGCCTCTTTTCTTTCCCACCCTGGTGGGGCCTCTGCCTGATGCACCTCCCACGGGAGAACCCTTTAAAAAAATAAATACACAGGACAAGCTATTTTAACACCCTCTCCCTCCCGCCTCGATATTTGCAGGAGCTTGCAAGGGAAGGAAAATCCAAAAGCAGCAAACGCTTGGTTCCTCTCCGGAGCTGCCGCTGCAGCGCCTACGCGGCATGGAAAGGAGGAACCGTCCTGGCCGGGTGGTGGTGGTGGTGGTGAAGCGAGGCGAAGCTGCAGAGCACTTGCAGCAGCCGCGCGGGAGAAGCTAGGGAAGGAAGCCGGCGCTTGCCAGGCAGGAAGGCCGCTGGAGCCTTTCTGCAGCCCGGGAGCTCGCCCGGGAACAGGCAAGGCGCCTGCTGCTGCTGCAGCCGCCGGAGATTAGGCCTCTGCCGCGCGCTGCAGACCCGGGAGAAGGGATTGCTGCCGGGGGCATCTTGGAGCTGGCCTGCATCGCCAAGCCATGGGAGGAAGGCCTTCTCCTGGCTAAATTTCAAACGCCGTTGTGTGCTTTTTAAAAATAAATAAAGCGTGTGTGCTTAAACAGCCCCCCCCTTTAAAGTGCTTTCTTTGCAGCCGGATATGGGGCCAAGCGATTTTCCTGGGGAGGGCCTTTCTTTGTGTGTCTCTTAACATTAAATGCATTAGGAGGCCATGTCTGCTCCCCCCCCCCGGCCCCATGCACACAGCCCGTAAGTGGGTACTTCTTGCGTGCCCGCAGGAGACTGCAGCACAATGGCCTCTTCCATGTATACCTTCTGGGCCTCTCTTGTTTTTCCAAAACTGGCGCAGCCTCCTGCTCTCGCCCGCGGCGCCCTTCCTGGGCCTCTTGGTGCAGCGCAGGCCTGCGCGCTTTTACCCAGGATTTCTGCAGTGGCGCTTACTTCCAGGTAATGGGTGCGTAACTTTCGCAGCCCCAATTAGAGTGGAGCTGGATTGAAAAGACCCAGAGGCCAGGAATCGTTGTCTTGCTGTCAGATGGGGCCACTGGGTGAGGTCGAGCACACCTTGAAGGCATCCTTTAGTAAATATGAACAAGAAAGGTTGCTGTGTTGGTCCATAAAGGCAAGGAGGAGTGGGGAGGTACAGATCCACAGTTGAGCAATGTTTGGGTTGGATCCACCCAATGAAGTTAATGCCCAGCTATGGAGTTCTTAGTAAACATGATTTTCTTGCAGCAAGGGGTAGTAAATCTTACTCACTGAATGTTGCACCACTATGGGAGTAGCGAAAGCTATGTTACTTATGCTTGCTTCGGAAGGGGGTAGGTTTTCAGTGTCCCTGTGTTGCCAAGATAACAAAATGGCCTCTCCTCTGTAGAGATCTTAGGACTATTGGTTAGCTGCTTTATACTAGGCTAGACTTATTTTACGTCTAGACCTGCCCAGTCTGCTCCCCAGCAAAAGCCTTTCACATCACCTACCTAAACTGGAGACGCCAGGGACCTTCTGCACGCAAAATGTGTGGTTTGCTACTGAGCTGTGGTCCTGCACCTAGGAACAATGGCGAGGGACTTTTGAGCGAGGGGTGGCGGCATGTGACAGAGTATGGAAGGAGATGAGGAAGCATGTGGTAGAGAAAATGTGGGTAGGACCCACGTTGTTGAGAAGAAAGTGGGGGTGGGTGATAGTGAGATGGTATCAGGAGGATCCTAGCATGATCAGGTCTTCCGGTGGTTGGGCAATGCAGAATTCCATATCTTCCCAGTACGGAAGCAGCCAAGCTGTTATAGTCAGAAATAGGGAAATATAAGGTAAGATAAGATAAGATAAGATAAGATAAGATAATGAAGCTGTAATTATGTCAGGATGGTGGAGACTCCTGTATTTGTTTGCAAACCAAGTCAATGGTGGTTGCTCTGTTCTACGGTTGGCAATAAGCTATTAAGTAAATTTGAGCCTTCTGCCCTGTCCTGGATGGGGCACCAGTGACCCACCCGATGATGTTGGACTCCAACCTCATCATCCCTGCTTGTTGACCATACTGGTTGGGAATGATGGGAAATGGAGTCCCAACAGCTCAGCTTCCCCATCCCGGATTGAATGAAATGGCCTAATCCTTTAAAAAGCCTATGCAAATACAAACACAAACAAAGAAACTGGTAAAAATGGTTTTGAATTACCCTCATGGGTAATTCAGATGTTGTTGGTTTCCCATCTGCCCCAGTCAGAAGGACCAGTAGCAATGGATGATGGGAGATTTAGTCCTGCAGCACCTGGAGGAAATGATCGAATTTGCCCCCCTAAGGTTGTTAAAGGCAGAGGTTGGAGCCTGTGTCCAGGGGACGTGTGGAAAACCATGGTTTGGTGTTGCACTTTATGCCACAGCATCCCTCATTGGTCCATTAGGGTGAATGGGGCACTGCCTCCACCAACCTGAATCGGCTCTCAAGCCAGCCCACTCCTGCCTACCTGCCTGTTGTGATTTCTCCTCCTTAGCCTCACGGTTGACCTTGTAGACCTCAACGGGCAGGAAGATGAAGGCAGAACTAGAATAGGTTGGGTCTCTGCCTTCGGCTCCCTGCCTTCCACTCCGCCAACCCCAGTGGACTCCATCATCCATTTGCAAAGGATAGACAGCTCTTCATGAGGATGGAGATGTTGGTAGGTGAGGGAAAGGTCTTGATCTTCAATCACCTTCTAGTGAGAAGGGGGGGGGGGGGAGAGACCCTGTCTCCACAAGGCCAGGGTTTTAGATATGTGTTGCTGTAACCACCAGGATGGGTTGAACAGACCCATAATAAGCAGTGTTGGACCGGGGCAGAGGATTCCTTTCAGCCTCCCCAAACATTGCAAGGACGGGTTGGTTTCTGAGTCAGGAAGCCTTGCTTTGAAGATGCCCTGGTGAAGAGGGCAGTTAAGAGAAGCGATGTCTCTCATTAGAAGCATCTTATTCTCTTGGGGAGCCGCGATTTGGGGGAGGGGGGGGGACTCTGCTTGGCAGCAGCCACCCTCTTGCTCCTCTGTCCGAGAATCCTTTGTGCAGCAAAAGGAGATCCTGTGGGGATTTCTTTTTATTTTTATTGCGGTCTCTCTCTTGTTAGCTACAGACACACACACAGCTTTTCGGCCAGGTTTCTGGGGGAGGTAAGTTGTGGAGCAAGACGAAAAGAGGAGGCTGGGGTTTTGTGATACTGTTGTGGTGTTGTGTGCTTGTGTAGGGGGAGGGAAAGGGGGTCTGCGATTGAAAACAGGAGGGCACCCAGGGCAGAAATTGCCCTTGCACCAGAGAAGAAAACAACCCGAGTCCCTCTGATTTTCAGGGACTTGTTGGCAACTCAGCGAGGGTTGCCATAGCTTTTTATGTAGGGTGACCAGAACCGGCTGAAACTGGTTTGAGGCAGATCAGCTCCTGAACACAATGCAGTCATTGAGCTACTACAGTGGGAGAGCTTCCTCCCTCCATGGCAGCCAAAAGCAGAGGATCTTGCAGAAAGATACCATCCCATAACAATATGTGAATGCACACTTTAGACACACAGCACTGGTATGTGGCTACTGTAATAGTCATAAAGGATTCTGTGTATCTGTGTACATATTTTCAGTAACTGAGATTACTTTTGGCTGGTTCATGCCTTTTTTATCTCCTTTTTTTTTGGTTTGCTTTTGCTGAAGTAATGGGCAAGAACTGAGATTTATCACCCTTTTTTGTAAAGGAGAAAAAATGGTTTGCTTTGCTAGGTGGCACACTCGGATATGTAGGTGTTGGGTTGTGGTGTTTTTTGTTTTTTCCAGCTGCACAAAATAATAAAAAAATGGATTGAAAGATTTGTATTTCTATGCTTGTGAGTCAGGATTGCTGCTTTTGCATGCTGTTTTGTATTTGCAGGGTGCTTCTGTCGTTTCTTTTCAGGAAAGAAAATAGCATTATTAAGTCTATATGTCTCTCTGTGTGTTGTGTCACTGTTAAAGGCCAAGAGGGAACCCTGTGTGTTGTTGTAGAATTGCTCATGAAAGCATTTTCAAAAGAGGCTTAAAAGGCATTCTCTCTTCTTTTTCTCCTTGCAGGCCTATTGATTGGGGCTGCCTTTAACCCTTTCAGGTTTGCAGTGGCTATGCATCTGTGGTTGCATAGCTGATCATTGGCATTAAAAAAACCCAAAACAAAAATATTGTCACAGGCCAAGGTACACAAGGTGAGCTATGGTATTATTTGACTATGATCACAATGGCATTGAGGAACATGTATGCAGTTTTGTGGTTGCACACCCAGGCACCTTGGTGGAAAAAAAGCAGCGGTCTAAATTGGGCGAAGGAACGCAATTAAATTTCTCCAGATTTAATAGGATTAAAGCTATGGTTTATATTGATAGCCAGGCTAACAGTACTACATTTTGTTTGGTGTACAGTACCTTAAAGGCAGGAATTCTCTTTCCTCTGCTGATTCATAAAAGAACAGGCCCCTGTATGACAATCATAAATCATGGACCACATGGTAGAGGGCTGTTTTGCATTACTGGCCCATTGAACTTTTATAATTTTCCATCTAATCATCAAAAAAGTGATGATTTCTTATGTCCTTCCTCTTTCGGCCAAACTAAATAACCTTGTTCCTTTTCCTTCTTTCTCGGTTTTTTTTTTTGAGAGGTAAGGGAAAGGAGTTTTTGAGGCAGACATTGAGTGTGTGTACAAATGCCAGATAAGCTATGCATTTTGCTTACTAAATTGTATTGTAAATGGAGGCTTTTGCAGTCCAACAGAGAGGATGCTTTTTTAAAAGGTTTTGTGTAGAACTCCAGTGGATTACCAGTAGCATGAATTACAATACTCGAGAATTAATTACATACAAATAGGAAACCGGATGGACAGTGCATCAGCTGGTAAGGAATGTCTCCTCCTGACTCAAAGCTTCAGAGCATTAGATAATGGATAAGATTTGTTTTCCTTCCTTAAAAAATGAATGTGTGCTTGGATCAGAGCAGGCATTTTGCATCTTCTGCTGAAGCTGGGAGACTCAAGAGAAAGGGAGCGGGGGAGGTAGGAGAAAGCAATAATGAATGTGGCAAAAGGAAGAACAAAGGCTCTCAGAGATTATATTGGAGCACTAAACATTTCTTTGCCTTTGGGGGTTCTGTGGCTAGAAAACTCTGACTTCCTAAAACAGGAAATCGTCAGGAACGCTGGAATTTTTACGTGCATTATGATGTTTCTGAAAATCCAGCCTGCCTTAGGTGGCAGCTGGTATTATAAATCTGCAGTCATGGGAAAAAAAGAAAAGGGGGGGGGAGGATGTGCGGAGAGAAGGAACCCAAATAAAGATGGAGGATAAACAGTAGGATGAAAAAAATTGTCCTGATCTAGTTTGAAATTTAGGTTGTCCATTGTATTCAAGCGGAATAAAGTAGACCTTGGGAGTATTTTGATTGGGTAAGTTCCATGGAGGCTGGTGACAGGCAAGGTTGGCTGCATTTAGAGGGTGACACAAGCATTAAGGAACCTCTTTATTTCCTGATTGTGCAGCAGATGACATAAGGTATTTAAGGAATAAATTGCAGTGTATTGAAAGTTGCATGTGGTCTCTTAAGCCTGCAGACATTTGATATGGAGGCTTTTTAAAAAAAAAAAAAAAAACCCACCAGGTATACTGTTTTGTGCGTCTCAGATCTGACAGGGCATTAAATAGCTTGCATGGCTGGGGGTGGGGAGAGGGACAACTGTGCTGTGATTCCATTTTTGTGCGTTGAATTTAATGTCAATATACAGTGGTTCGGTGGTTGGGCTGTAGATAATGCTGTTTTAGGCAGCACCAGCCCATGTAACATAATGGGGAGAATATGGATGGCTAGTCTGCATTTGGGTCTTTCTCCTCCCTAGGGTCAGCTGAGATCCCTGGGGTTACATGAGATCACCTTTCTGCTTTGTAAGGTTTTTATAAAACTGTAAGTACTAACACTTCATTTTGTGGCAGTGTTCTTGCTGGGTTTGGGGTTTGGAAGAGGCATTGCACTATGCATGGATATGTGTGTCTGTGTCGTGTGTGCGCTCTCTCTATTTTTTTCTTACTGCAAAGCATTCCTTCTTTATTTTCAGTTACATTTTGTGCTGGAACTGTTTTCTATAGCTCAAGAAACCCGAACAGATAATTGTTTATGATTCTTTGGATGTTTCTCTATAATGTATTCAAACATTCTGTTCTCTGAGAGATTTTTGAGGATTGGGGTTTGTGTGTGTGTGTGTGTTGTGCCACCCACCCTCCCACCCTCTGCACATGTAGGCCATCCTTTTAAGCTGAAAATGCAGATTATTATTTTTTGAGAGCTGGTCTTCTTAGGAGGAGCTGGAATCTGCTTCGTAGCTGATTCTGAATCAGTTCATGGCTTTTAGGTCTTCTCGGAAATAAAGCAATTTGCTTTGTCTTCACTGGAAGTGTTACCCTAGGTACACATAGGATATTGATTTGTCTGTGCAAGTGTGAAAACGTTGACACAAACATTTCCAGGGCCTACTTCTTCCTAGTTCACTGGGATTACGTGTGGGTGTCTTGAACAATGAATTGCCAGTGCTATCCGTTCACCACTGCTGCAGCAGAGGAAATACCCCCCTCCCCCCAACCCCCCCCCAACCCCAGTGTAAATAGAATACTATTCCTGGATCCAAATAATCCCATGGGTGTGACCAACTACTTTGACACATGTGTGAGAGTTTTCCCAATTTCCATTCCAGTAGGAACCCTACTCTGCCTAGGAGATGGTTCCTGATGTTCTCCTGACTTTCAGGAAGGCGCCTGAGTTTTAGAAGCCCTTAACATGGTCCAGGATATTAATAAATGGCAGAAGTAAATTATCCTTGGAGCGCTCCATCAATCTGATATTCACGCCAGGGATGGGGGACCTGTGTCCCTCCGGAGGTTGCTTGGACTGCAACATCCGTCATCTCTGATCCAGCATAGTAGGCCTGATGTTGTAGTTCAACACCACTGGAAGAGTTGCAGATGTTGCTGGACTCCAACTCCCAGCAGCCTCGCCCACTATTGCTAGTGATGAGGAATGATGGGAGTTTATAATCCAACAGCATAGAATTGTGGAGTTGGAAGAGACCCTGAGAGTTGTCTAATCCAACTCCCTGCAGAGCAGGAATCTCAGCTAAAGCATCCATGACAGACGGCTGTTCAACCTCTGCTTAAAAACCTTCAATGAATGAAAGTCTTACCACCTTTTGAGGGAGCCCATTCTACTATCGAACAGCTCTTACCATCCATCAGAAAGTTCTTCCTGATGTTTAACATCAGGAGGGTCATGGGTTCCCTATCCTTGTTGTTCGCCAGGGGTAGTCAAAGTGGTGCCCTCCAGATGATACTTGACTACAACTCTCACCATCCCTTTCCATGGGCCATCCTGGCTGTGGCTGATGGGAGTTGTCGTCCAACAGCATGTGTAGGCCACTGTGTTAATTACCCGGTGTGATGTTGTGTTGCATTTGTACCTTGTTTTTTTATGTACATTGTACATCACCTTGGTATCCTTGTCTGAAGGGCAGTTGGGAAATATTTCTAAATAAATTCTTATTTCATTTAAACTGGTAACATGCATTGGCAATTTCTGCTAGAGGGTTGATGCACATGTTTTGATTCTTTTGAAGGTATCTGCACACAGCATGTACATCAGAATTGACAACCTGAATGTGTGAAGCAGTTTGCACCAGGTTATTGGTTCAAGGAAATATCCCAAATAGGGCTGGTGAAGCTGAGAAGTGATCAAAAGCAGTGCAGCACTTCGGCGTTGAACCCTCTTCGGTTTGAACGTATTATGGCTTTTCCTCCTCCATCTTTTTTTCAGTTTTATTTTGCATTTCCTTAGATAACCCGCTTTGCTGATGTGCAGAGTGACTTCTTGTCCGTTTGTTTCTCTTGATGCTTCTATAATCACAACTGAAGCTAAAGAGAGGCAAAATTTTCTGAAGTTTAAGAATCCTAGACCCAAGTAGCATGAACCTCAGCGGAAGCCCTGCATAAAGTCTTCTTCTTGTTCAGGAGCCTTCCCCCACCCAAATTGGCTTGGGCAGTGGTAAGAGAACCCCCAGAACAGTACGTAGCGGGGGGGGGGGGAGCAAATCTTTTCATTTGCAGGCATAGAATGTTTGTAACAGCACAACGTTCAATTCCAACAAGGTTCTAGAATACTCCTGACACTCTCGTTGCCTGAAAGCAGGGAACCTTTGATGTTGGCATCCAGGAAACTGAAAGATTTCTTTAGCTCTTTATATGCAAGCATCTAAAAACCACCACTGAAACCCCAGAAATGGGTGCCTAGGAGTTGGGAGCATGCATTGCAGTGTCACAGCCTCACAAGCCTTGGAGGTCAAGCCCCACTGTGTATTTCCCCCTACATATTATGTTATGTTGTTCCTCTATAGTAGAAGGTTCCAGATGCTAAGAACATTGAAAGAGACCTGCTGGGTTTGGCCAAAGGCCCATCTAAATCAGTGCTCTGAGAGCCAGCGTGGTGTAGTTGTTAAGAGCAGTGGACTCGTAATCTGGTGAACCGGGTTCGCTTCCCCGGTCCTCCACATGCAGCTGCTGGGTGACCTTGGGCTAGTCACACTTCTCTGAAGTCTCTCAGCCCCACTCACCTCACAGAGTGTTTGTTGTGGGGCGGAAGGGAAAGGAGATTGTTAATCGCTTTGAGACTCCTTAAGGGGAGTGAAAGGCGGGATATCAAGTCCAAACTATTCTTCTTCTTCTTCTTCTTCTTCTTCTTCTTCTTCTTCTTCTTCTTCTTCTTCTTCTTCTCCTCCTCCTCCTCCTCCTCCTCCTCCTCCTCCTCCTCCTCCTCCTCCTCACCTGGATGCCCATGAGCAGAGATTTAGTCCAACAAGGCTCTCTCCACCCGAGGTCCCAAGCACATGGTATTCAGAGTCCTACTGCCTCCAACATGGAGGTGGAACATAGTAATCATGGCCACTGGCCACTGATAGCTTTATCTGCCACAAATTTGTCCAGTCTTTTAAAGCCATCAGAGTTGGTGGCCACCACTGCTTCTTAGGGCAGCATTTCCATACTTCCACACAATTATTATTATTAATATTAATATTAGCCAATCTGGCTAGGTTTCCCCAGCCACTCTGGGCGGCTTCCAACAGAGATTAAAAATACATTAAAACACCAGTCATTTAAAACTTCCCTAAATAGGGCTGCTTTCAGATATCTTCTAAATGTCGAATAGTTGTTTATTTCTTTGACATCTGCTGGGAGGGCATTCCACAGGGCGGGTGCCACTACTGAGAAGGCCCTCTGCCTGGTTCCCTGTAACCTCCACTTCTCGCAGGGAGGGAACCGCCAGAAGGCCCTCGGCGCTGGACCTCAGCGTCCGGGCAGAATGATGGGGGTGGAGACGCTCCTTCAGGTATACTGGACCGAGGCCGTTTAGGGCTTTAAAGGTCAGCAGCAACACTTTGAATTGTGCTTGGAAACGTACTGGGAGCCAATGTAGGTCTTTCAAGACCGGTGTTATGTGGTCTCGGCAGCCGCTCCCAGTCACCAGTCTGGCTGCCGCATTCTGGATTAGTTGTACTGTGCGCAGAAGGACTTCATTTTTTCTGTCCCAAATCTTCCAGTGTTCAACTTCATTGGTTGACCACAGGTTCTAGCATTGCAGCAAAGGAAGAAAAGTGTCTCTATCCAGATTCCACTTACCATGTGTAAATCTCGTACACCTCTAATGTGTTCCCCTTGCCTTTTTTTCTAAGCTAAAAGGCCCCAAATCTTCTAACCCTTCCTCACAAGGGATTTGTCCTTTTCTGAACTTTTTCTAAAAAGTTAAAGGTAAAGGACCCCTGACAGTTAAGTCCAGTTGCAGACGACTCCGGGGTTGTGGTGCTCATCTCGCTTTACAGGCCGAGGGAGCCGGCGTTTGTCCACAGACAGTTTTTCCAGGTCATGTGGCCAGCATGACTAAGCCGCTTCTGGCGCAACGGAACACCAAAACCAGAGCAGCACACAGAAACACCATTTACCTTCCCGCTGGAGCGGTACCTATTTATCTACTTGCACTTTTTGGCATGCTTTCAAACTGCTAGGTTGGCAGGAGCTGGGACAGAGCAACAGGAGCTCACCCTGTTGTGGGGATTTGAACCAGCAGCCTTCTGATCAGCAAGTCCAAGAGGCTCAGTGGTTTAGACCACAGCGCCACCCGCTTCCCAGCTCTGCAATATTGTTTGCTCAGACCTGTACACAGCATTCCAAGTGCAGGCTCGCCATATCATCATCATCATCATCATCCATACCATCATTCATCTAGAGATCACAGAATGGTTTGCAATATAAAAACACAAAAATACATACTTTTTAACGACAAACAAAAACAATACCCCCCCGCAAGAGTATTATTATTTATTAATTTTTTATATTGACAACTGCATTCTCCATCTCTGTTCTCACAATTCTTCACATGGATCATAAAATCCCAGAGTTGGAAGGGACCCTGAGGATCATGTAGTCCAACCCGCTGCAATTCAGGAATATGCAGCTGTCCCATACGGGGATCAAACCTGTGACTTTGGTGTTATTAGCAACACGCTTCACCTTTTCGCAGTTATGGCACACTGGACCTTTCTGTTTATTCCACGGCTACTAAGCATACTCAGGTGTCTTTGGTGAGGACTTTATCATAAGCTTTGATATATATCTTTTCTTTTTGGCTGGGCTACAACTCCCATCATCCCATCCCTTTCATTGGCCATCCTGGATGGGGCTCAAGGCGTCTTTTGTCATCCGGAGGGCCAGAGTTTCCTCAGCCCTGCTACTTAATCGTAAGAAGATCCTTTAAAAAAAAATTTTTTTTTACTTTATTTACAACATAGTCCACAACAACTCATACATACAAACAAACAAACCCACCACCATTGACAATTTAATTATCAAAATTAAACTCCTATCCACGTACACAAAGAAAGCATACCATAAAAATAAAAAGACTTGCTTTATCCTGTAAATGGCCTCCTTATTCACTTTTTGTATACTGTTTCTTTTGTATGTGATTATTACAATTTTTCCTAATTGGATCAGACCAAAGGTCCATCTCATTCAGCATTGTGTTTCCAGCATGGTCTGCCAGTTCCCATCATCCCTGACCACTGGTCCTGCTAGCTAGGGAAGATGGGAGTTGTAGTCCAAAAACAGCTGGCGACCCAAGTTTGGGAAACCCTGCACTAGTGTATCTAATGTTCTTAAGTATTCTGCATCTGAACATGGAAGTTCCATTGAGCCACCGTTGCTCAAATGTTGATAGACCTCCTTCAGTTCCCACCCCCTGTTTTAAAGTCATTTATTTGAAGTTGAGAGAGACCCATAGCACCCCAGTGCAACCTGCAGGACAGTAATAAGGTAGTCCCTCTCTCCCCCCAAGATTACAAAGACACCAGAGGAAAGGAAATCAGAGGAAACAAGCTAACCCAGGCACTATATATTGTCTACAAACTTACTTTAACAGGAATCGAAACAGGAAGAGGAGCCCAAAGTTGCTACTGTCTCAGCAGAGCTGATGGAGAGGCCCTTGTTTTCCTCTTTCCCTCTAGTTACCATACAGCCTGACGGAATCTAAGCTACTGACCATCATTGCATCCCTGAGAAAGTTTTCTTCTAGCTCTCTTCAGCACAAACCTCAGTTCTCTGTCCTCCATTCCGTCTCTCCCAAGACATAGCCCTCCCTGCTTGGTAGCTTGGCTTGAGATGCTCAAAGTGCCCCTGCAGTCGTCTCCTCTTACTGGCTTTGACAGATGATGGGGAAAAGGAATGAATGTAAAGTCTCTTTATTGCAGTGCTTCTCAAACTTGTTTCCTCTGGGCTGCACTTTCAGAATAAAAATTTGCTCACACCACACCGAATTTTTATATTGATAAGAAATAACGTTGGAAAAGGAAAACAATCATCAACTTGATTCATAACCCAGCACACAGCTACTTTATAGTATGATCGCGGGACAGCCAGAAAGTATGAAACAACGCAGAATCATGCCCCAAAATAATTATAAATGAGCCTCTTGCACCTGGACTTTAAGGATCCATAAACTCAGTGAGAGGTATGAGCTCGCTTTTGCCGGGCAATCTCATTTATATTAGGTCTAATTTGAGACAAACTGTCATCTCCTCATCAACACAAATGGGCCTTTCTCTTTTCTGATCTTCCATATTTGTCGGGAGTTGAAAATTCCTGTGTTGTGGGGAACTTTCATAGAATAGCCAGTGCTCTGGAAGAGAGTCGCGGATGCTGGTTCTAGTTTTATATCCATGCTGCATTGAAATGTTTAAATGTTTCTTTGATTGCCCTTGAATCTTCCTGCCACACTTGCCATCCTCTCCTGCCACACCCTTTGAGGACCATTGCTCTGTTGGAACACATCCGTAGCATACATTTAAATTACATGGCTTTCCCCCAAGGAATTCTGGGAACTATAGTTAGCTAAGGGTGCTGTAAACCATAACTCTGGGAGGGGTAAGCTACAGTTCCCATGATTCTTTGGGGAGAAGCAGCATGCTTTAAATGGATGGTGTGCATGTGACCATGCATTTGCGCATTTGGAGCATGCATAAAGCTACCTCCCCCTCCCCCGGCTTAATTATTTTCCTGTTCATTTCGCTCAGTATCTGAATTATTTGAGAGACTCATGCAACTTATTGACCAGAACTTGGCTGCCCCTGTATGCATTTATTTAGGGGGGAGGGAAACTGTAGACCCCTTAATCAGAAAACTTTCTTGAGTGTTGCACATAATAAAATTATCAATGAAACACACATATTTTCAGCCAGATGTAGATAACTTAATTATATGTCTGAGTAGGCTTGATGATAATGCATCACTGGTTAAGATTTAAGCTGCAGTCAGTTTTATATAATGACGGTGTTGCTGTGACTGAGGATGTGACTCACAGACTCCGAGACTGCAAGGCATGTTGAAGACATGCATCAGGCATAGGCAATGTTGCCTTGGGTCCTGTCAAGGAAGAAGGCGGGGTATAAATAACTATATAATAGTGTTAAACCCTTGTAACTCCTCCCTTTTCCTGAATTCCTGCAGCGTCTTTAAAAAGGCCCACGTCTTTCAGAAGTTAGTGGACTACAACACCCATCCCATCATCCCTGACCGTTGGCTGTGCTGGCTTTTAGTTGATGGGTTGTGGAGACCAATAATTTGTGGAGGGAATTGACTACTAGGCCACCTATACTTTAGGATCTGGAGATGCTTACTAAGCCAAGGTCCATTGAGGGCCTAGTGATAGGCATCATCATTCGGTCCATGTTCTGATGCAAGAGTTTCCCAGGGGTCCCTGGAGCATCTTGACTTTTGGATCTACCGTAGTTCCAGAGCTAAGTGTCTTGCTTCATGCCCAACACATGCAGAGAGCAGCTGTTACATGCAAGTAAGAAATAGATATTTGTTCAGGCAAATAATGGTCCAGGTTTGGCACAGACACAGAGTTTGGGAGTCATGATTCAGGAATCACACAAGATATTCAGAACTGGACGGAAGCAACGAAGATGTCTCAACAGCTTCCATGACTTGCTCGCCAAGCTTTTAAAGACCAGGCATGGCGTGCTCACTCAAGAGACTCGCTCAGTTTGCAAGAATGTCAGGGTTGCAAAGTGTGTGCTTCAGAAGTGAGTCCTGATTGCAGAAATGGCACCTGGTTCTAGTCAGCAATGCTACACCCTTTTGTTTGGGCTTCTAATCAGTTGATGATGCTTCCTGAGTTGCCTTCTCTCTGGGTTGCCTACAGGCTTAGCCTCCACTGAGACGTTCTTCTCTGTTGGGGAGAGGAGTGGGCATCCCTGCTCCCCTTTCCAAAGTGGCTGAAGTTGAGGCACAATGAGCAGAGCCCCTCTTCCCATCAAATGTCCCACCCTCTGTTTCTTCCCACTACTGCCCTTGTGTCGGGGTCTGCAAACCCAGGAATGATAGTCGTATCCAAGAGGCACTACTGCAAGGTAGCCTCTGCCCCGATCCACTGTCCCTCTTTACACTGTCTCATTGGGAATAAAGACAACTTCATCCTTTGAAGCAGAGTCTGCAAGGCCAGCAGGAGATTAGGACAAGGGTTAACCACGTTGCATCCTGGAATTTCAGGGGAGGCAGGAAATGATGTAGACACAGGCCAAGTGAAATGTCTGGTTGCAATCTGTCGAGGGTGATCATAAGCAGTTGTGTATATAAAGCTCTGCCTCACAGCTGGCTTTCGTAACTCTGTTCCTGAGGGAGAAGGTGGAGCTGGTCCAAGAAGGTTTGCAACAGACTTTGCTCCTATTCTTTCTCTGTGCACAAGTTTGCGATTTGATCATCCTCAAGGGCGAAAGGCATAGTCAAGGGGCGTTGAGAAGAAGCCAAAAAGAATTGGGTTAAAGAGGCAGCCCTCTTTTCCAAGCTGTGTTTTGTCACGAAGCTATTGGACTTGAATCCATCAAACTACACAGTGCAGTGCAAACACCGCAGTTTCCCAAATGAATTAGCCAGGCTGTCAGCATTGGGCGATTGGCAACGAACACAAGAAAATCCGGATTCCTAGGTAGATGGTCTCTCTATAGGATTGGACGGTGGTGTCCCCAGAATCTGCCAAGTGTGATTTGTCAAGAAGCCAGAATCTTAAATGCCTGCGGAGTTGAAGCATTGTGCAGAGGCTACAGTTGCATCATACACAAACCAGAAAAGGAGACGCAAGGTTGAGGGCTAAGCAGCATGTGGCATTTATTTTATGGACGCGGTAAACATGCATTTTCTCTCTCTTGAATGTACCGTATTTTTCACCCTATAGGATGCACTTTTTCCCCTCCAAAAATGAAGGGGAAATGTGGGTGCGTCCTATGGGGCGAATGCAGGCTTTCACTGAAGCCTGGAGAGTGAGAGGGGTTGGTGCGCACCGACCCCTCTCGCTCTCCAGGCTTCAGGAGAGCCCCAGCGCCAGCCCCACAAGGTCGGGGGACAGAGGGAGGCGGAACGCCGCCATCCCGCTGTCACCCGAAGTGGTTTGGAGGCTGACGGCGGGGAGAAGAGCGCTTCTCCCCGCTGCCTGCCCCACAAGCGCCTGGGGGGGAAATAATTTTTTTTTCTTTATTTCCCCCCAAAAAAACTTGATGCGTCCTATGGGCCGGTGCGTCCTATGGGGCGAAAAATACGGTAAATGGCAGCATAGGCTGAGGAATGCTTGGCCCTGTGCTGGGACTGTTTGTCACCTTACTCTGTAGTGCTGTTGAAAATCCCTACTCAAACCCCTCCATCTGAATGCTCCCATCGCTTCCTGGATCATTTTAACAGAGATGGTATATATGCATTGTAAATGGTTCTTCTTTTAAAAAAGAAAAAGGGAACTCTCGGACCACCCCATAAGTAATGCATTTTTGCTGTTGGCACTGATAGATTCACCTTTGTTCTGATGTTCATGGGTCAGGGGAGGCAGCTGATGCAGGCATGTTGACTCCAGAAATGAGAGCGAATGGCTTCCTTCTCCCATTCCTTGCATGCCAGAAGATTCCCACTTGGCCTTGACCTGCCCTCCGCATGTCTTTGACTGCAACTCCCAGCTGTGCTGGCAGCCAACGGATGGGTGTTGTAATCCGAAGCGTCTGTAGGCGTAAAGTTGGGAGAAGGCTGGCTTTGACCCGACTCCGATCTAGGTGCAATTTAAGATCCTTGCTCTTCCTCCTCCTCGTTTAACACCACAGGTAGGTGTGTTCTGTAGTCACAACCCATTAGCAAACCTATTACTGGCTGCAGAGACGGGCAAATAGAGACTGAAGAGAAAAGGAGGGAAATGCTAGTTAAATGCTCGCTTTTATCGTTTTCATAAAATATGCATTTGTGTGAAATCAGCTCTGGCTGGCTTGTGGTTTTGGAGGAGAGCAATGGTACTTCTGTAAGGTGGTGAAGAGGAATGAGTGTTCGATAAAATCCATTTCCCCCTTCCTTGCCCCCTGCCGCCTCCCCCAAAACTATATGGGCTGATTTACACAGCTCCCATGACTTGTCAGGAAGTGAGCTGAATAAATCCTGGCTGAGTTAGTGAGCTTTATTGTTTTCAGTGATTCACCAAGGAATCAGATTCAAGATGGCCAGGAGGGGTGGAATCACAAAGGATGTGTTTTCCTGATACATGCAGCTTTCCCCTGAACTTGGAACTTCCTGACCTGGAATTCTGTTAATTCCTCTTTTAACTATTCTAAATGCTGTTTAACCGGCTTCTTTCATTGTGATTTTTTTCTCCCCATTGCAATTTTATTTATTAAATTTATGTCTTGCCCTTCTTCCTAAAGGAACCCAGTGACAAAACACTAACAACAAACATCTTAAAGATAATTCCAGTACAGATGCAGTCCTGGGAAAGATCTCGGCTTAAAAGTCTTGATGAAGTTTTAATCATGGACGCTTTGAACTTTTTGGTGGAATTGTTTTATTGTGTATTTTAATTATAGATTATACACCTGCTTGTGGGGTAGAAGAGCTTCAAAAAAAAAAAAATCACATCTGGCAACCAGTGCGCCCCTTTGGTTTCAGATAGTACATGGGTAGAGGAGTCTAAGAAGCCTGGGACACAAATTTTTCATGGCCCTCTAGTGGCTATGCTGGCTCTTTTACCAGAAGTAATGTATCTGGAAATGTTTACTCAATTCTGACCAAACTAAGCCTCCTAATGTATATCATGTTCTAGGAGGGTAAGTTTAGTCAGAATCGAGTGAAATATATTGACATTATTTTCAGTTCCTCCTACCCCACTATGACAGCTTCCTAGGTTCCTATATACACTCATACAGCCACTTCGGGTTGCGTTTTTTCGGGTTGCGGACCACTGCAACCCAGAAATACCGGAACGGGTTACTTCCGGGTTTCAGCAGTCACACATGCGCAGAAGCATTAAATCTCGCTATGTTCAGAAGCGCCGAATCGCAACGTGCGAAGATGTGGGTTGCGAACACTGTGGGTTGTGAACATGCATCCCGCACAGATCATGTTCGCAACCTGAGCATCCACTGTACTGTATTGTGTGTTCTTTTTGGATGCTACAGTTGTCAGTGGGCCCAGAAGGCAGAATTCCCTGAACCCTGTGTTCCTGAGTTTTTAAATCTCTTTCCTTGGAGAAATCTAGGACTGCCCACAACTAGGGACAATTGAAATGTTGCTTACTTCCAGCCAAAGGGTGTGATTTTTAAAAAGCTCCATACCGTGTACAGCGTTCCAACTCCATGTGCTTTTTGGCATTTGCCTAGTCCCATGCTTTAATTATTTAGCTAACTCTTCGGGGCTTTCATCCTTGAATTATCTTGGAATCTGTAGAGCAACACTTTTAATAGAATTTGAATTTGGGATTGTTGTTTTAAAATAATAATAATAAAAAACCCCTCCAGGAATGGCTAGCTTGTGGCTGCTTAAAAGGATATTATTTCATAGAGGAATTTTTTTTAAAAAAAGAAAAATATATATTTTGTGCATCTTATACTGAGTTCGTGCTTCAGCAAATGTAATTATGATAATCTAGCTTTTGCAATAATCTCTGAAGAAGATAAGATGCATATCCATTTGCAGCAACTCAACTGAGCGAAGTCTTTTCAGTATTTCAAGATTAGTGACTGGTCTCAGCAGTTTGCCTAATTTAAAGGCAATAAATAAGAACCCATGAACTTTTGGAAGAAAGTGCCTTGGTTTGGGGAGGTTTGTATTGGAGAGATTTAGAAATTGGATATAGGGATAATAAGTGGATAAAAAGTGACTTGTTTGCTGTTAACAGGGCTTTTGAGTCATTGGTATGTGAATGCTAGTGATCCCAGCATTTTATTTTGCCATGTGAATTATGACTTCAGGCAATCTGAATGCCTTTGGTATTCAGCATACTTATGATAGATATAAAGAGATTTCATAGCTGGGTTTTTTGTTTTGTTTTGCTTTATACTAGCCTCCTTGTGATGCTTCAACTGTATCAAAAGTGACTTTAGTGCACTCTCAGTCGGTTTTCAGTTCGGTATTGGATCACTGCATTAGGTCGATACAGAGGTGCTGTGAAATTAACATTGTAGGCCAAAACTGGAATTAGAATTACATTCTGTGCCTCCGCATTTCTAGAGTTGTTGAATTGCCTCCAGCGATGACTTCCTGTTGGGTTTTGGTTTCTGTCCTTTTTTCATCTCTCTTATTAAATCCTCTTGATTTCTCGTGTATATTTTGGGGCTATTGTGGGCATATTAGCACAGTAGTACAAATATGATGTACCTGGGCATCCGTAAGAGAGTTCTTAACACTCTTTGCACCCTGGCACTCCCTGGGGTCAATAGGAAGATCGATTCAACTGGGATCTGTATCACTAGGATTAAATTCAGCCTTGAATAGCCAAATGGATGGTTAGCTGCCAGCACCTGCTGAATATGGAAAAGTAGGACTCTGCTGTCTCTTGTGTGAAGGTCCAAGGCACAGACGTGGGATGACAGATACTATAGGTCAGGTATGGGGAGATAGTTTTCTCTCCCACCCCTCATGGGCCAAGCTTGAAAGGTGAGCAGAGTTGCCTATCTGTCAGTCACAGTGACATACCCTAGAGCAGGCATATCCAACTCCCAAGAGACTGTGATCTACTCCCAATATAAAAAAAACTGGCAGTGATCTACCCATTGTCATTGGAGGGAGGAGGAGCGTGCATGGAGTGGGTGGATTGCTCAGAGTTGTTGACCTTTTTTGGGGAGGATTGCACAGCACAGTTTTTTTAGCTCCACCCCCAATAACTTTTTGTACACAATAAGGACCCCGTGATCTACCAGGATCAGCTGGGGATCTCCCGGTAGATCACAATCTACTGGTTGGACATCCCTGCCCTAGAGGTCCAAGATTTGGAGAGCAAATGGCAGTTAACATGCCCACTCTGTAATTCTTGCTTTTCATTGACTGCTTTCAGTCATGCTGCTATCCATGAACAGGAAACTAGCCTGTTCACAAGCTCGGTGTTGGTGCATGCAGCTCATAGCTGTCAACTTTTCCCTTTTCTTGCGAGGAATCCTATTCGGAATAAGGGAATTTCCCTTTTAAAAAAGGGAAACGTTGACGGCTATGATGCAGCTTGAGCAGTCCTTGCTTTGCTCCTCCCTTCCTAGAAGGGAAGCCAAGAACAGACCTTCGTTTCCAATTATGGTTTGCCTTGAGAAGAGCAAACTACAAACACTGGTTTGCACATAGCACTGTGGTTTGTTTCCCCTTTATAAGAAAGAAGCAAAGGGCAAGGTGCTTAACCATCTTGCATAACCATCGTTTATGGCCAGCATTACGTGTGAATGAAGCCACTGGCGACTTGGGCTGCTGGTTCTGAAACACAGTTTTGGAGGTACATGGAAGACTTTCCTTGGAATTTCCACCCTGTAGGCTATCATGTTTTTATTTCCTACTATATTTTTATTATATCCTACTATATTTTTGTGGCTATCCATCACGAAGGAGCAGCAAGGGGAAGATTTGGTAATTCTGTGAAACCATTTCCACCCTTTTTTCTTGTAGGCAAAAAGCATGACCCTCTCTGAAAGAATTCCTGGCTGTTCTTGAAGACGTATGTCTATTCAGTCATGTTTCCTTCTGTGTTCAGAACTGAAAATCTAATGCATTTTTTTTATATTAAGTGTTGCCCGTCATTCTTTGTTTTTTCCCCCTGATCAAGAGTTTTCCTATTGAATTTTTCTCTTGCACGAGTTGCCATTTATCTGTAGACCTGCAGATGTGTCCCCTCTGTTAAAATTCACTCCCCCCACTAGCCCTGGGGAGGGTCTCTGCTTTGAGACTATCCACCGGCAAAGTGAGTGGGGAGGGGGAGAGAAGCAGTTTCCCCAGTAAATAGCAAATCCCCCCCCCAATCTACAACATTCTAACTTTATATTACCTGGATATTAAACTGGTTCCCACATATTACCAGATTCAGAATTGTTTATTTGTGTCTCATCACCAGACCATCACAAAGCTAGAACTAAACAAAAGGGTGCTTCGTATCTGTAATGAAATTAACAAAATGTAGAATGAATAATAATTTCACAAACCTAAGTAAGATTGTATAAAACTGTCAACACACCTAAAATATTGAATCTTCATAGCAAAGAGGCAGCATTAAATTAGTGTGTATGGTGCTGGGCAGATAAAGCTTTTTTTAGCATAAAGAAGACAGGCTCTTCATGTTCCACTAGAACTTTAATGATGCCATATATGTTATAAACTCGGTGGAAAATGTGAATGGAATGTTTTGATGGAACTCCATAACATTTTCTTGACGCTCTGTGCCTGTTCTCTTCCATGCTATAATAATAATAATGATAATTTATTATTTATACCCCACCCATCTGGCTGGGCTTCCCCAGCCACGCTGGGCGGCTTCCAAAAGAATATTAAAATACTATAATACATCAAACATTAAAAGCTTCATCCAGTACTGCTATGATAACTGAGATACTGATCTTTTGTGGATGAAATGCCCTGGAGTTTTAGTAAATAACTAGCACTGACATACTTTGCTCACCTCTTATCCCTGTTATTGAATTTATATACCACCCTATACCCGGAGGTCTCAGGGCAGTTCACATAAAAATATCACAGTATATAAAATAAAAATAAAAGCAATAACCCAATAATACCGCCCCCCAAAAGAGCCACATTTTAAAAGGGTATGGGATGTTGATCAGGTCAACCAAAGGCCTGATTAAAAAGGAACGTTTTTGCCTGGCGCCTAAAGGTGTGTAATGAAGGCGCCAGGCGGACTTCCCTGAGGAGAGCATTCCACAGACGGAGCCACTGCAGAGAAGGCCCTGTTCTTGTGTTGCCACCCATCGGACCTCTCAAGGAGGCGGCACATGAAGGAGGGCCTCAGAAGATGATCTCAGGGTCTGGGTAGGTCCATATGGAAAGAGGCAGTCCTTGAGAAGAAAGGTTTCCCTTGCAATTTGCTTAAAAAGCAAAAGTGTTTCCTTACTTGCAAGTCCTCAAAGTAATTAGAAATCCTTCAGAAAGTTTGTGTAAGTTTCTTGAGTGGGCTTCATTTTCCACCAGTGTGGGTATTTTTTGCATGTTAAAAATCACAGTACTGATAGGAAACATTTCTATTCATTTTGTAGATTTGCTTCTAAGCCATTAGCGTGACCATGGGAGATATGAAGACCCCGGACTTTGACGACCTCCTTGCGGCATTTGACATCCCAGATATGGTTGACCCTAAAGCTGCTATTGAGTCAGGACACGATGACCACGAAAGCCACATCAAGCAGAATGTGCATGCTGATGACGATTCTCACGCACCGTCGTCGTCCGATGTTGGCGTCAGCGTCATTGTGAAAAACGTGCGGACGATTGATTCCTCTGAAGGAGCGGAGAAGGAGGGTCACCCCTCTACAGGCAATGGCTTGCATAACGGGTTTTTAACTGTTTCGACTCTAGATGGTTACAATAAGGAAGACTGCAAATCTCACAAAGACGAGGGCTCTGTTTCTGAGACAACACTGAAAGAGTCTACCTTCAACCAATTTAGCCCTATCTCAAGTGCTGAAGAATTCGACGACGATGAAAAAATTGAGGTGGATGACCCCCCTGATAAGGAAGAGATGCGTGGGAGCTTCAGAGCGAACGTACTGACGGGGTCCGTCTCCCAGCAGGATTATGAGAAATTAAAGGTACTTGGAGGGGAAAACCTGATGAAACCTGGAGTTGCAGGTTCCGGTAATGCCGATAAAAATAAACTTGTTAAAAGAGACTCAGAAACAAACTCTACGCCTTTGGGTATGTACGAACCCTTTAAAGCGAGAAAAACAGATGATAAGCTACACAAAGAAAATCCCGAAAAGGTACATGAAAACCGGGTACTTGATGGGAAAATAGGCGCCGAGAAAGCGGAAGCAAACCTCACCAGTGTTTCACAGTCGAAAGCAAAGTCATCAGCAAAACTCTCCTCATGTATTGCTGCCATCGCGGCACTTAGTGCTAAAAAAGCAGCAACAGACCCTGTGAAAGACCCACAGTCTACTTCAAGAGAGCCGTCTCCCTTGCCAAAAGATATGAATGAAAGCCCTAGGGCCATTGACAAATCACCTGAACCTCAGAGTCTCATTGACTGTGCTAAGAAACCCTCCGTTAAGCAGCCTGACAGTCCCCGGAGCGTATCGAGCGAAAACAGCAGCAAAGGGTCTCCGCCGTCGCCCGCAGGCTCGACACCAGCAATCCCGAAAGTCCGCATCAAAACCATCAAGACGTCGTCTGGTGAAATCAAGAGGACGGTTACGAGAGTGTTGCCGGAAGTTGATTTGGATGGCAGCCGCAAAGCAGAACAAACGGCTTCCATGGTGGCATCCATGACTTCGCTGCTCTCTTCCCCGACTTCCGCCGCAGTCCTTTCTTCTCCCCCTCGGGCACCCCTTCAGTCGACGGTCGTCACCAACGCCGTTGCGTCCGCAGAACTCGCCCCGAAGCAGGTCACCATTAAACCCGTGGCTACTGCTTTCCTTCCGGTGTCGGCTGTTAAGACAGCAGGATCCCAAGTTATCAACCTGAAGCTCGCGAACAACACAACGGTGAAAGCCACCGTGATATCTGCTGCTTCGGTGCAGAGTGCCAGCAGTGCCATTATCAAAGCTGCCAACGCCATACAGCAGCAGACTGTGGTGGTGCCAGCGTCCAGCCTTGCCAGCGCCAAACTCGTGCCAAAGACAGTCCATCTTGCCAACCTTAACCTACTGCCTCAAAGCGCTCAGGCCACCTCCGAACTCCGCCAGGTGCTCACCAAACCCCAGCAGCAGATCAAGCAGGCAATAATCTCTGCGGCGGCTTCACAGCCTTCGAAGAAAGTGTCCCGGGTCCAGGTGGTGTCGTCTTTGCAGAGCTCCGTGGTCGAGGCTTTCAACAAGGTGCTCAGCAGTGTTAACCCTGTCCCTGTTTACATCCCAAACCTAAGCCCCCCTGCCAACGCGGGCATCGCTTTGCCCCCGCGTGGCTACAAGTGTTTGGAGTGCGGAGACTCCTTCGCCCTGGAAAGGAGCCTGACGCAGCATTACGACCGGAGGAGCGTGCGGATCGAGGTCACCTGCAACCACTGCACAAAGAACCTTGTTTTCTACAACAAGTGCAGCCTCCTTTCCCACGCCCGCGGGCATAAGGAGAAAGGGGTGGTGATGCAGTGCTCCCACTTGATTCTGAAACCCGTCCCGGCGGATCAGATGATAGCTTCTCCGACGAGCAATAGTTCCGTCGCCTCGTCCGTCCTTCAGAGTTCCATCGGGATGGGCGCCCATACTGTTGCCAAGATACAGTCCAACATCACCGGAGCGGTCATCTCGGCTCCTGCAAGCACGCCTGTCCCTCCAGCCATGCCCCTGGATGAAGACTCGCCAAAGCTGTGCCGGCATAGCTTGAAGTGTCTGGAGTGCAATGAAGTTTTCCAGGACGAGACGTCTCTAGCAACGCACTTCCAGCAGGCTGCAGACTCAAGCGGACAAGTACAGTATCTTATATTTAAATTCCAATGTTCCTGGTACTATGCAAAGGAGATTGAGATGTGCTTCCCCTCCCCCTCCCCTTTATAAATGTGTGCTTTCCTTGGCATCCTTTTTTTTGGTCATAACTTTTATTTTTTAAGTGGCAAAAGATTGAGAAAAGCAAATTTAAAGTGGGCTGGGAGGAGGAATCGTTGGGAAGCAAAAAACAGCTTTTTGAGAAGAAAAGTGCTCATAGGAATTCCTAAGTAGTCCTTAAGCTACTTAAACATAATAACGAGGCAAAGTATTTCAACTATTAAGGGTTCCATAGCCTGTCACCTTCAGAAGTTGTTGGACTATAACTCCCATCAGCTCCAGCCAGCATAGCCTGTGGTGGGATAGGAGTTATAGTTCAAATTTGGAAGGTACCAAGTTGTGGGAGACTGCTGTGAAACAGTTTTCTGCATGCTGGTGGAGAGATTCAAATTTCAAGGGTTCCGGTTAAATGCTTAGCTGTGAAGGAGGCCATTGAGGTTACTGGTGTGTTACTTTTCTGGGGTCTGGAAGCAGCATGGTTCCTGATAGAGAACTTTCAGTCCATATGTCTTCCTGCATGTAGCACTCTCATACAGACTTTGTTTTTCTAGTGGTGAGTGTGCACATGCACGAACATGCGCATACACATGTTCTGTATCTATCCTGATCTGCTCCAGAAATAATCTGGAGGCATCTAGAAAAGACTCCGGATTGTGTTGGGTTTCATCAGTCCCCGTCCCCCACCCCCCCCGTAATCAACTTAATTTGCGTTTTCCAAAATGGTATCAGAAACAAAACACAGTTATCCAAGTTTTGCATTTTGCTTCTTCGGCCAAGTTATGTATACAAAAAATGCATAAACTAGGCTAAAATGTGCCTAAGATGTGCAGATAGATAGATGATAGATAGATAGATAGATAGATAGATAGATAGATAGATAGATAGATAGATAGATAGAGATAGATAGATAGATAGATAGATAGATAGATAGATAGATAGATAGATAGAACCTATAAAATGCATTATATCTGCAAATAGCTTTGCAAAAAACATGTGTCACATGGAATTGTATACAGAAATGTGGCTATTAAGTGGAATTCACACTAAGATGCTGGACATATGTGTATATATATGTGTGCCTATATACACACAGAGAGAGAGACAGGCATTTTGCAAACTGGTGTGGAGAACTGCAATTAGGCCTGGAAAATGAGAAAGTGAAATTGAAAGGTTCATGGTCATGCTTATGTACAATGGATTTTGTTGAATTGCTACCCTTTTAATAATTTGCCAGTTAGTTGACAGACACAATCGTTGCTTTGTTCTCCGTCCCCCCCCCCACCCCCCGTAGTTAAATTTCCTGCATGAAGTTTCCTTACCATATTGGGCGCTTGCCTTCTGAGCTTTGTTAATGTGTGAAGTCCATGGAAAGACATGCCCACCATGATTTGCAAGCCTGTGTCAAAAATACTGCTGAAAAGTGATTAATAGGTCTCATTTTCTGCTCCATGGTAGCCTATGTGCTTAACACTGCTTTTCATATACAGTCAAACCTCGGTTGTCGAACGTGATCTGTTCCGGAAGCCCGTTCGGCTTCCGAAACGTTCAACAACTGAATTGCACCTTCCGATTGGTTGCAGGAGCTTGCTGCACTCAGTGGAAGCTGCGTTAGACGTTTGGCTTCCGAAAAACGTTCTAAAAAACCGGAGCATTTACTTCTGGGTTTTCTGCATTTGGGAGCCGAAACAATCCAAAATGGAGCCGTTTGGGAGCCAAGGTTTGATTGTACTTACTGGCTGTTAAAGATTTATCGTTCTCCTCCGGTGGCGGTCTGTGTATTTTACTGCAGCTGCAAAGATACCGTACATAGTGAAGTATCAAAGTAAAGCACAGGCTTGGTCTTTCCCCAAAAATATAGTTTTGCAAAAAAACACACAAAAGTTTAGGAAGTTTTTTAAAAAGAACCAATCAAGCTTAAACAGGCCAGCAATTACCATATTTTTCGCTCTATAAGATGCACCAGACCATAAGACGCACCTAGTTTTTGGAGGAGGAAAACAAGAGGAGGAAAACAGGCTGCGCAGTGAAAGCAGCAATCCCTCTTGCTGTTCTGGCTTCTGGGATAGCTGCGCAGCCTGCATTCGCTCCATAAGACGCACACACATTTCTCCTTACTTTTTAGGAGGGGAAAAATGAGTCTTATAGAGCAAAAAATACGGTACGTATTAATATCTAAGTCCTTCCTAAGCATTGGTCGAGCTGTGATGCCATGGAATTTTGACAAACATTTTGACTGCTCAAGTAAAATTTAGAAGAAAGAAGCTTTGGGGCAGAAAAGGCTGTATACTGTTTGATAGAAGAGGTGCAGAGAGTTTAGATGTGTGAGCCAGCGTGAACTTCTGGTGTCCCTGTTTCTGCTCATGAGTATTCGCTCCCCTTTCTGGTGCAGGGCGAAATGAACTGAAATTCTCTTAGGGATAGTTCCTCAGTATTCCCTCTTGTGCTGTTGGATGTGGAGAGGCAAAGAGAGCTGCTTTCAGGACAAGCGGAATAGAACGAACCTGCCTGCACATTTTTCGCAGTATAACGTTGTTATCCGCAGAGTGGAGCAGCCCGTTGCTTGGGGAAAGCAACTTTAGCAGCCATGCCAAACTCTGCACATATGATCCTTTAGGGCTGATTCCCACTCTTAAGGTACATGTCTGTGACAGATATTATAGCCAATGAGACCTTGCTGTCACCCCCCCATCAAAACGGTTAAAAAGCTTCCAAATCTTGGCATTTATTCTCGTGTCCTTTATAAAACAGCACAGTCCCTCTCCACATGTGTGCAACTTGACCTGACGTTTATCCCCCAGCCCTATAGTTATTCTACGCTTCCTCCTCTCTCTGCGAGGGATGGCATCTCTAAGGAAACCTTTAGGATCTTTGCCTAATAAGAGAAATGAGGAGTGAAACCTATAGAATGGCACCAAGACACACACAGTTTCAGTACAGTGGTACCTTGGTTGTCAAACTTAATCTGTTCTGGGAGTCCGTTCGTCTCAAAGAACCATTTGAAAACCAAGGCACAGCTTCCAGTTGGCTGCAGGAGCTTCCTGCAACTCAATTGGAAGCTGCGTTGGACGTTTGGCTTCCAAAAAACGTTTGAAAACCGGAAAACCACTTACTTTTAGGTTTTCAGCATTCGGGAGCTGAAATGTACGAGTACCAAGGCGTTCGAGAACCAAGGTACGGCTGTACTGGTTTTGGAGCAGTGGTTTACAGCAGTGTTCTCACAAGCCCTGTTTGAGCATTCAGATGAACGTGTGAAGGTTCACGTTTTTGTGATTGGGGCCATGTGCACTGGCTTCACCCCTATGAAACCCCACCTCCCTTTCTCCTGACGGTTTCTTTCTGTGTTGCCCATAACAGTCGGAAGGGGGAATCTTACAGTGTTTAGCTAAATGTAGTTGAAATCGCCCCTTTCATCCAGGTGATCGCTCGGAGGATTCTGTCTGTGGCCACATGAATGAGTTAGAATTTCCCTGGAGATTTTTGTGCTCCATGCAAAGAAAGGTTGGAAGAGGAGGGGGCAGGATGGTGTTGCATACAGATCTTGGAAGTGGGGATGGCATCTGTACCCTTGCACCTCTGCACAGTTTGAGTCCTTCTGTGTTGTTGAAGAAGGTTACTGCTCTCACCTTTCCGGGAGATCATAGATTATGCGTCAGTCAGAGAGAGGGGGTAAATACCTCCCCTGAAAGGCTCCCTCATGACCCATATTCTCCAGAAGAAGGGATGTGCATTCATCCAGTATTGTAAAAGTTTGTGGGAAAGAGTTTGTGAGTTGTACTAGCTAGATCTGCTGTTTCTGTTTGGGTTCTGAGCTCAGGTTATGGTGCTAGTAATATCTGTTCATTTTATTTCATTTGAAACATTTCTGTGCTGCCTGTCCCCTTGAGGAAGGATACCTATTTAAAAAGCTCACACACCAGGCAGTATCATACACAGTATAAAATGTGGCTGCACCAGGCAGGACTAAAACCGGAATTAGATATTTGTAAAAGCACAATTAAATAAGTAGGTTTTAAGGAGGCACTGAAATAAAATCGGAAATGTCACTTGCCCAAATTAAGTGCTACAGTTGGAGAATAACTTGATCCCAAACTTACGGACATAGAAAACTGCCTGGGATTTTTAGTCTGCGATTAGCAAACACCTGATTGATAAGCAACTGGGACAGTGCCTTCTTCGTGGTGGTGCTACAGTTGTGGAAGTCTGCCCCCTCATAGATCCTGCAAGCCTTTCTTCTGTCCCATTTTTATATGGCTCTTGAACACATTTTTATTCCAGAAGTCGTTTTGCGATGGACTCTGGATGTTTTCATTGGGCTTTGCTTTCTTCCTTTTCATGCCACCTTTCCATCAAGAAGCATTCCCAGGGCAGGTTACATCATCCACGTAAAATGTACACCGTAACAGTAACTTTAAAAACAACAGAAAAACCTACAAATAGAATTGTTCTGCCTGCTCCTTCTGAACACCAGAGCCCCTTCTGCACCACCAAAATCCTGGAAGAAGAGGTGGCAACGAAGGCTGAGCAATGCCAGGGCCAGCTCTGCTTCTGAGGGGAGTTACCTCCACAACTGGTGGCAGTGCTGGGTTTTGCGGCCAACAGTATTTTAGTACTTCATTCATTTTTTATTTGTTACGTCTCCAAAGCTGCTTACATTAAAATGAGAATATGTGGTATTCAACTGACTTTTGTGCTACTGCAAGGATTGACACTAGCACAAACAGACATACACTTACCCCAAGTGTCACACGCTGTCCCCAGATCTGTTCTAGAGGGGTGGGGGAACCCTGAGAACAGATTTAGAGGGTGCACAGGGGAAGGACAGAGTAATTCCGTTGTGCAAAGAGAAATCCTTGTGCCAACAGAATCTGAGACTTAGCGCACAGTGAGATTGGAAAAGCAGGACATAAACAACTTAAATGAATAGACAGATCTTTTATTTCTCTAGGTCATGAATCATGAATGAAATTTATTACAGTCAGAGACCAGCTTGAGAAACACAACTGGAACTACAATCCCAAAAGCAAAACAAACATTTAAAACAATATACAACAATGGATTTTAAGTTTAAAAGTGCGATAGGCATATAAACACATAAAAACTTTAAAATAGACTATCTTAGAGAAATGACCCAAAGTTGCCCGTGGATCCGGGTTTGGGAATTTTCTTAACAAACTAGATTGAATCATGGGATGGTCTGCGCCTACAGATCTGTGCGCAGAATCTGGTGACAATCCGGGTCGTCTTGTGGTCTTTGCCTAACAGGAGAAGACCAAATTTTTGCTTTACCGGGAGGTCAGCAAGCCTCACCAGCAGGGGGTCAATGGTTTCTCTACGTGCCTCATCGTAAAAGGGACATCTAAAAAATATGTGTTCAGGGCTTCCTATATCCCCGTATTTCTCTAGGTCAAAGAGCAAGAACATTTTACATGAAATACATATCAACAACAAAAAGTTCATTCAGAAACAAGATAATGTACCGTATTTTTAGCTCTATAAGACGCACCAGACCACAAGATACACCTAGTTTTTGGAGGAGGAAAACAAGAAAAAATAATATTCTGAATCTCAGAAGCCAGAACAGCAAGAGGGATCACTGCGCAGCAATCCCTCTTGCTGTTCTGGCTTCTGGGATAGCTGCGCAGCCTGTATTCACTCCATAAGACGCACACACATTTCCCCTTACTTTTTTGCAGGGAAAAAGTGAGTCTTACAGAGCAAAAAATACAGTATATCATAGAATCCTAGAGTTGGAAGGGACCATGAGGATCTTCTAGTCTGCAACGCAGGAATCTTTTGGCCCAATGTGGGGCTTGAACCCCTAACCCTGAGATTAAGAGTCTCATTCTCTACCAACTGAGCTATGTAGCCAAAGAGTCTTCAGGAGAATGATGTAGCTAAAACCACTGATGAACAAGCATAACCAATTAACATGGCTGTGCTTCAGATGGTGAAGCAATTTGTCCAGTTAACTGCAGTTAACGAACCAGACTCTGGCATGGTAACTAGATCTGTAGCTCATCAGTGGGAAATCCATATTTTACATTATGTTTACTCATACAGTTACAGAGAGGGAGGTTCTAGTAAACAGCCTTTGCCTCATCTCCTGAGCCAAGATATATCTACATATAAGTAGCAATGGGAGAGAAATATGATTCATTTCACATTTAAAAGCAAAGTTACCTAATTTGCACTTCTGAAACCAATAAAATAACTGGAATGCTGCTATCCTTTGAAATCTACACTCTCCAAATTTTGCTCTGCAGTGCTCCAGCCAAGTAATGTTTAGATAGATGTGTATACTGGGGTTAATTGTGCACGCAAATGCCTATATTAGTGAAAATAACATACAAAAGTGAATTATATTAGGGAAAAATTATCTGCAAAAAAATGTGTATATTAGGCAAAATTCACACCAAAATGTCGGTGAATTAAAACAAACAAATACATTGCAAACTGATATGGGTATGTAGAGAACTGAAATTGAGATTGGAAAAACAATAAACAGAGGAAAACCAAAATTTGTAGATTTCACCCATCCCTGTACATAAGGTAGATTCATTTGTGTGTGTTTTCAAAAGTGGTTTGTTCATTATCCAGAGTTCATGTTGCTCAGGATTTTTAGTCATATCATTCTCTTGTGGATTGTTTGGATCCATGTACAGTATATTACTCTCTTCTTCTTTTTTGGACTCTTGGGACAGTGTGTTTGTGTGTTGCTATATTTGCATTGCATTAGTTTTGGTTTATGTGATTCTAGATCTACTGTTGACAATAAACATCAGCTGCTTTCTGGAATTGACTGTATACTTTATTTAGGGTTTACTCTTGGGGTTTGTGGGCTCAAGAACTTGGGCTGCCTTTTTGTGCCTTTCTGTTGCCCGATTCCCAAGTCTGAAGAGCGGTTTGCTTTGGGAGCAGAAAGGCTAGGAGAAAATGTGTATGTTTCTGTCCTGAATATACTTTTGACATTTTGCTTTCTAAAGTAGAAGAATCTACCCCAGCTGGAAAAAAAGTCTTCCCCAACCCTTTCCTGGCTCTGTTGCAAACTGTGATCAAAGCAAGAGTTGGTCCCTACAGTGAGTATCAAGGCATTTCCAAAGCTGGCTAGCTAGCTGCTCCTGTCTAGAATGGAAATTTACCAGGGGATTAAGAGGCTGTGGAAGATGAAGTCTCTGCAGTAGAGCTGATTATGATTTGAACTTCTTAAACGAGCCAGCATGTGAGATAGCAGAGCCTTTTTGCAAGCCGTTCACCACCAGTAGACTGTAAACTAGCCCCCGTTTTTCCTTCTAGAAATCCTATGTAATTATAGTTGCTAATCTTAATAAAAGCTTGAAAGCCAAATCGGAGCAAGGGCCATGCTGCCTGCCATCACTCTGAATGTACGAACACTGTTACAAATTTTGAGGAAGGGGAGAGCAGCCAAATGAACAAAACAGCGTGAATGGGTTGCAGGAGTGAAGTTTATTTGTGAAAGTAATATTTACCACCCTTTGGGGCTTATGTCTTATATACTGGTAGCTTTTAAAATCAAGCAATGCCACTTTTGGAAATCTAGAATTTGTCATAAATTGTGTAATGCTTTTTTGTAAGTTCAAAATGTTAATATTACCTCTGGTTTAGTTTCCTTATTTGTTTGTTGGTTTGTTATTCATTGATATGAAAGCAAAACCACTAACACGCACAATTATATTTTAAATGTAAAATTTAGCAAGGAAACATTTCTGGGGGGAAAAGAGAATTTACAGATCTTTAGTGCATGTTCAGCTTTAGGGTGGGAAAAGCAAGAGGCAAAATAAAATATTGGCTCAGATCCCAGCAAAAGAACTGGGTGGCTTCAGTTGCTGATGCGCACCCCCATTCCCAGCAAAAGGCACATCTGGCCAATTCGGTGTAATGTAGATCGGGATGTGCATACATAGATGCAAATTGTTCCTAGCAGAGCACACTCTTAAATCTGAGCTTGTACACATCTTGTGTGATTTATGAATTGGTTATAATTTCAAACAAGCTAGAAATCTCTTTTTTATAAAAAAAAATAGCTAGATTCTGTGGCAAATTGTACTTGTGGAGCGGAGTGAAATTCCTTCCAGGTTGCTAGGTTACCCATGGATTAACTGCAGAACCTCATTTATCTCTTCTTTCCAAACTGAAAAGCCCAAGCACACACAAAACGCTAACATTCTGGTTTGCACCTACTTTAGGCCACAGGTGGGGCAGGGCTTGTATTGTTGAATACTCCCTCAATCCCTGCATGTAATAATGAACTAGAATACCTGAGAGAAATGTGTGGCGCAGGTCTCTCCGAATGTTAGTTCGTTGCATATAAGGCATATTCCCTCCCTCACTCTCCCCCCCCCCCCAGTTGATGGTGCCTTCCAAAATTCGACCCCTGAAGGTCTGAAGTGATTCAGTCCAGAACTGCAGAACCTCATAATGGCAAACTCAGGGGTTAAGTGCTGACAGGATTGGAGGCCACTGGGGAACAAGAGAGGAAGGTTGCAGCGTTGTAATGGGATTCCTGAGGTTTGCAGGTATATAAATTTTGGTGGACATCCCCCTCAACCTTCCAGCGAAGACTGAGCATGCTCAGTAGTTGCAGAATGTCAGATATCAGTTGGAAGGAGTGCTTCTGATAGAGGGAGGATATACTGCAACATTTTGCTGCTGCTCCTCTCACATGTTCTATGTACAGTGCTGCCCCACAAGACAAATGCCTCGCAAGACGGAAAACTCGCTAGACGAAAGGGTTTTCCGTTTTGGAGGTGCTTCGCAAAACGAATCTCCTATGGGCTTGCTTCGCAAGACGAAAATGTCTTGCGAGTTCCTGCGGGTTTTTTCCCCTCCCCCCTTTTTCTAAGCCGCTAAGCCGCTTATCAGCTGATCCGATAAGCTGATAAGCCGCTAATAGCGCTAATCCGCTAATCCGTCAATGGGCTTGCTTCGCAAGACGAAAAAACCGCTAGACGAAGAGAATCACAGAATGGATTCTTTTCGTCTTGCGAGGCACCACTGTACTGGGTTTTAGGCGCTACAAGCCTATGTGCATTGACTCAGAAGACAGCCCCATTGTGTCTTGTGGGTCTTACTAAAGAGTAAGGCTGCACCAGCAACATACATTTAAACCAATATCGTGCTACTCCAAGCAGTCATGGCGGGGTGATTTAGCAACCAGTCTTCCAGGGAGCTCTGGGAATTGTAGCTCTCAAAGCCCGTAAAAAACAACACCCAGGAAATCCATGCCTATTCAAAGGGGTATCTTAACTGCTGTGTTGATGGCACCTACTCATGATTAGGATTATATTCCAAAGAGGCGAGTCTGATACTGAGGGCTGGTGGAGAGGGGCAGATAAAAGACTAGACAGTGCTTCAAATTTTCTCTTGCAAAATATTAAAATAGCTGTATTTATTTATTTATTTTTAGAAAAGACAGCAAGGGGTCAACATTACATTCATTGCTGCTGTACTCTCTTGTTCTGTTTTCTATACTGCTCTTCCCTCCAAGGTTCTTAGAGTTGGTGTGGACATAGGACGTTGATGCCGTAGTGGCGCTGTGCTCTAAACCACTGAGCCTCTTGGGCTTGCGGATCAGAAGGTTGGCGGTTCGAATCCGCACAACGGGGTGAGCTCCTGTTGCTCTGTCCCAGCTCCTGCCTACACGGCAGTCCGAAAGCACACCAGTGCAAGTAGATAAATAGGTACGGCTGTGGCGGGAAGGTAAACGGCATTTCCGTGCGCTCTGGTTTCCGTCAAGGTGTTCCGTTGCGCCGGAAGCTGTTTAGTCATGCTGACCACATGGCCCGGAAAGTTGTCTGTGGACAAACGCCTGCTCCCTCGGTCTGAAAGCGAGATGAGCGCTGCAACCCCATAGTCGCCTTTGACTGGACTTAACCGTCCAGGTTACCTTTACCTTTCACCTATTGATGCAGTCTCCCATCCCCAGGGAATAACCGGACTCAAAGCTTGGGGAGATGGGACTGACCAATGGGGTTTGTGGGGTTCACGAGCTGGACCAGACAGAACTGAATTCAAAACCCTGTCCAGCTGCATGGTTTCCTGGCTGATCTTGAGCCAGTTGCTGTCTCTCACCTTAACCAATATTGTTGTATGGATGCATAACACCACCCAGAGCTCTGGAGGAAGAGCAGTACGAAAACGAAATCAGCATAGCCTGATGTAGATTTGTTGTGGATGCCATGACACCCCTACCAGTCTTTGCAACCCATCCGCAAACCTCATTTGCTACAGCTGTAGATCAGGGTTTTGAAATGACGATGAATTATGAAAAACAGCTCATTTCTGTTCGGTTTTTCACCTTCCCTAAAGTTTCTGATTTCTTCTTGAATAAAAAGGGAGCCTCCCCCCCCCACTTGCCCCATGCCTTTCAATACAGTCCGTAAAGCACATGATGTTTTATTTACAACTTAAGCAAAAGAAGGCAAGGTTCCTCCTTCGTGGAGTTTAACCCTTCAGGGTTGCATCTAACAATGACTCTACACAAGCAAGTGGAATAACTTTCCCTTTCTTCCTCCTGTGCAACCCCCCACGCCGCCACACCCCAACTTTGGTGGTTCTCCCAAGTGGCCCGAACAAATTACAGGGGCTTGGAACTAACGGAAAAGTTAGCAAAATATATTGGGACTCTACACAATCCGAAAAAGGACAACTTTTCTAAAGTTTGGCATCTGTTTGTTGAACCCATTAAAGTTAAGGAACATGACTGGCAGCTGCCCTCTTCTCATGGGTTCCTTTGGAAAAACATTCTTGGATAACATGCTGACGAAAGACAATTGACTGGAATTACAATGTCGTTTTTTGGAATACTCCCTCCTTTCTCCTCGCATCCTTCCTTTCTTTTGTTTTCCTTCCTTGCTTTGATTTCTTTTCCTTTACTCTCTTCTTTATTGTTGTCGTTATGCTTTTTAATGTATGAGGGAAGGGGAGGGAGGCTGGGAGAAGAGAGGGGTGAGAGTTGAGGGAACACATCTTTGTATGAGACAACAGTTAAGATATATTTGTGAGAGGGGATCTTGAATTCTTCTTTCTCTATCGCTTTTCTTTTCTCTTTTTTTTTGGTAGATTAGCTTGTCTTGTATTGTGAAAAAATGTTAACATAACTTTATATACAAAAGAAAATGCAAGGAGAAATTTCATAGCTCAAGCGGAATGGCTTCGTTGGATTCAACCCTTAGGTTCTAATCTAATTAAAAGAGAAGGAGAAAGAGTTGTGACAGTGAATGTGGTTAGTAAATGCAGTTACCTGTGCTTTACAGGACATAATGCACCTGTCCTTTCTTAACCTGGACCTAAGAGACAGGAATTCACTTTAAAGGAACAGTGGTGTAATGGGTCCATTTTATTGCTTTGTTCTTATCCCTTTTAACTGAAACACCCATAATGGTACTTTCTATGATGATGATGATGTGATGAATCGTGACTACCTTTATTAAATGTTAACGTGTGCCCAGGACAAACAATTGGCTTATCATCTCATTTGTTTCCGGTTTATTGTGTAGAAGACGTGTAGTATATGTCAAATGCTGCTCCCCAACCTGTGCAGCTTTGCATCGCATCAGAGAATTCATCAGCACAAATCGCCGTACACCTGTCCCGAGTGTGGTGCAATCTGTAGATCGGTACATTTCCAGACCCACGTCACAAAGAACTGCCTGCACTACACTCGAAGAGTTGGATTTCGGTCAGTATAATAAAAATACTTTTGAGACTGTGAAGTGGTATGCTGTATAAAGTTTCAGAAAGCCAAAACTTCAGGGGAAATGGCATATTGTTAGTGCCACATAATTATTCGAGTACATTTTTTAAAAAATACCTGAATCTACAGGCACATAGCAAGGGACCAAATTTTACAAGCTTAGTCTTTAAACAAGTTTCAAAATCTGTTATATGCATATTTCAGAATAATAATTATGGTATTTTGTGGTAGCTCATCCACTTGATGAGGATATTTTGAATTGACTCTCAACATGCTTCTTCTAGAACAAGTTCCATGAGTAAATTACAGATGGAAAGGATATGTGGGAATAAGTTAACCACATATTTTTTCCAGGGGCAAGATGCAAAAACCTCCTTACTTTGGCATCTGGCCACTCTAGCTGTACAGCATCCTCAAGCTTTAAATTTGGGGGATGACATTTTCATTAATATTGGTAGGTTTGTTAAGGCAGAGCTACTTCGGCATGGCTCTGAACTATGCTTTTGTTCCACCTATGAGTATCTTTGTGGCATGATATCAGAAAGGGAGAGAGGGTCACAGGTGGTTTTGTTTTATCTTTTGCTTCTTTCATCGTGAGACTTTTCCTGCATGCAGAACAGAGCTGTCGGCTTCTTACTAACCTTGTACAGAGGAAGATAAAATCCTTGGTCTGGGCCACAGTCCTTTGTGCCCTGAGCCCCAGGGTTGAGAATCTTTCAGTGATACAGTGGTACCTTGGTTCTCAAACTTAATCCGTTCTGGAAGTCCGTTCCAAAACCAAAGCGTTCCAAAACCAAGGCGTGCTTTCCCATAGAAAGTAATGCAAAATGGATTAATCCATTTAAAAACAACCCCTAAAACAGCAATTTAACATGAATTTTACTATCTAATGAGACCTCTGATCCATAAAATGAAAGCAATATTCAATGTGCTGCAGTCACACAATCAATCAATCAATCAATCAATCAGTAGCTGAACTGGGTTCTGCACAGTCACAAAAACAAAACAAAAAAGCCACAAAAATGCAAAAGAAATAGCAAAAGCAGGGAGACCTCAGTGTAAAACTCAAAATGGAAGTGTGGCACTCAAATCAGAAGCATAACACTCAAAACAGAGGATGTTCGGCTTCCGGAAAAAGTTCACAAACTGGAACACTTATTTCTGGGTTTGCAGTGTTTGGGTTCCAAGTTGTTGAGTACCAAGGCGTTTGAGAACCAAGGTATCACTGTACTTAGAAAGAGTAGAGCATACTGAATACATTTTGTATCCTTTATTTGTTCTGTGTGCAGTTATAGCTGTGTCCTTGGCCATTTTCTACACACTGTAGAAGGATGCTAGCACTTAGACCCTACGGTGTTGCGTTGCACTGCACAACAGAAAACATTGACATAACTCTCCGTCTCTTGCAGCTGTGTCCATTGCAATGTGGTATACTCTGATGTGGCGGCGCTCAAATCCCACATCCAAGGTTCTCACTGTGAAGTCTTCTACAAGTGTCCCATTTGTCCAATGGCATTCAAGTCGGCGCCCAGCACTCATTCCCACGCCTATACGCAGCACCCTGGAATCAAGATAGGGGAGCCCAAGTAAGCAGCTCTGATCTTTGCATCCTACTTAACTATTGACTTGCAATGCTACGGTTATCATGCTCAGAAATGAATGTTGCGTGTCATGACCAGAACTCCCCATATGCCATCAGAGAAGCGGGAACAGTCCTGGCAGGAGCTGGTTCACCTACTTTCCACGGTGTTTCTAAAATTAAAGGACAGGTGCAATATATAAATGAGACAAAAGAGCAGCATGTTCGACAGCATGTGCTTAGAATTCTTAATTCAAGAAGGTTATGAGTGAAATTGGTGAGAGTGTATGAGCACCCTGCTCCCGTGTAACTGAAAAAGTTGTACAGAGATCCGTTTATTTTTAGCGTGTTGAAAAGGTCTTGCGTCAAAGCAAATTTTAGGCCATGTTTTCCCACACAGAGCCGACCTTTCAAATAGGGATTTTGCAGTGGTTGAAGCCTCGCTGTTTTCCTCTCCCCAGATTTCTCATATTCACTTCAGTACTTCCTTGCTGATGGTCTAGGGCAGTGATGGCCAAACTTGGCCCTCCAGCTGTTTTGGGACTACAATTCCCACCATCCCTGACCACTGGTCCTGTTAGCTAGGGATGATGGGAGTCGTAGTCCCAAAACAGCTGGAGGGCCAAGTTTGGCCATCACTGGTCTAGGGGAACCTGTTTCAGCCCAAGGGCAGGTCCCCCTTATGGACAACTTTCCAAAGGCCACACATCAATGATAGGCAGGGCCAGAGGCAAAAATAAAAATATGGGTGGAGCCAGAGGCAAAAGTAGGCAGGGCATTGGGTACAACTTTGTACAACAGGCTACATTCCAGTTATGCACATACAAACATATATACACATATCTTCATTCTACATGTAGACAGGAAAAAGGCAGTTCACAGGCACATTCCAACCAGGCAAAAGAATGTGAGGAGAGTGAAGCCAGGCACTTGAGGGGCTGGGCCAAGGAAGAGCCACGAGAGGCAGGAAGCCTCCCCCCCCAAAAAAACTCTGCTCCTTAAATAGGGGTATCTGTGCTCACTCCAGATGCAAATGGCCATTCCTCTCCCAAGGGAGCACTCTGTGTGAGAGAATGATAAGGGTCTTTAATAGAGAAATCTAAGCATCCTTGCTAGATTACATTTCCCAGGGTTTCTTAAGTCAGAACCGGCATGCCGCTGTTATAAATGCATAATGCAGATACAGCATCTATAATGCATCTTCATAGAAAAAGGAGGAAAGTGCAAAATGAGAATTTAATTATTATTTTTGCCGTTCCTTTCAAACGTTCCTCCGGCTCCCCTTGACGTCCCTCCAATTCTTCAGCTGAATTTTGCTCCGGGTGAAAATTCAGTGTCAGTTCTAATGATAAGTGGCTGGTAATGCTTCCCTTATTAGGAGCAAGAGTCCTTTGTCTGCGTTTATGGAAAGGCACTGAAACCACCAAGATGATTTACAGCCTCAAGGGGTCGTTTGAATGCCCATTGCCATGCAAGCACTACTTTCAGTTCTGCAAAGGTTGTTCTTATGAGCCTTAGAAATGAAAACGCCTGATTGCCGCTGAGTGACCTACATATCTGGGCCTTTTCGGGTATTGCTTCCGTGCATTGGGCTTATGTGTGGTTAGCTTCACCTACAATTTCACACTGCCCTGTGAGGCAGTATGAGGTAGTGGTTAGAGTGCTGGATTAGGACCTGGGAGACCAGGGTCCAAATCTCTACCTGCCTGCTTTCATGTGTAAGCCTCTTTGAGCAGCCCCTTTGTGGGACAGAAAATTGGGGTACGGTTTAAAAACCTATGCCAATAATGCAGTCTTTTGGAATAAATGAAATGCCACAACAGACTGACGTTATGTCTTCAACTGCCTTTTTCTGTGTGTTTTTCTTTTAAAAGGATAATCTACAAATGCTCCATGTGCGACACAGTGTTTACCCTGCAGCCTTTGCTGTATCGCCACTTTGACCAACACATCGAAAACCAGAAAGTGTCTGTCTTCAAGTGTCCAGACTGTTCGCTTTTGTACGCACAGAAGCAACTCATGATGGATCATATCAAGGTGTGTGGGCTTTGTTTGGCAACCATAACGGGGAGCCACCAGAAGTAGATGAAAGTAGGTGTAATGATCTCTGGCAGGCAAGCAAGCCTGTAATGTAATGACTCTCCGGCAGTTTTATGCACGTTTATTTACAAAAAAGACACATCCAGAGCCCGGCTTCTTGCCTGCCCGCATTTACAATAGTTGGTCAGTCTGAATTTTCATCCCTCCTACAGCAGGAAGGATGCCAAATTCCCGCCTTTCCCCTCTTGCCCTTCCGTTGCCATCTGATATTATGCAGACACCAAAACGGGGACTGAGAGACTGGCCTGCCCCCTCCCCACTCCCACTTGACTGACTCAGACCTCTGCTTATCTGCTGATTGCCTAGCAGTGCTCTGGCTGCCGTAGAACTCCGCCTCTTCTTGAGATCTAACAGAGTCTTCCCCAGGAAGGGGGGTCGAACTGCCCTTTCTCGACTCTGTCAGCCAGTTCTCATCTGCAGAGTCAGACCCTCATGCACCTAGTTCGATTTCTGAGTCTAACTCTTCCCCTGCGCTTGGGGGGACGGGGACATTCCTGACACCAGTTTAGATGCCCTTGTAATCACAAGGGGAGCAGGCTTGCAAACGATAAAACTGTGAATGCATGAAACGGCATTATATTCTAGGAACCAGGTCACTAAACTGCTTAACCCAGTACTGTCTACTCAGGCTGGCAGCTGCTTTTCCCCAAGTCTCAGAGCAGAGGACTTTCCCAAATCTTTGAACTGAATAGATCAAAGCCTGAACCTGGACCTTATGCCAGGGGTGCAGTGCAATGCCTTCCAAATGTTGTTGGCCTGCAGCTTTCATCAGCCGCAGCCAGCGTGGCCTGCAGTCATAGATGATGAGAGGTGTCCCAGCCTCTGCGCTATAGTACCACTGAGTTATGGTCGCTCCCTTAATCTGCATAGAATCTAAACTTCATGCAGATTACTATGAAGTTACAGAATCCACTTTCAGAGACTTTTTCTTTCTCTGTTTTATAGGTTAAAAGAAAACAAACACCCACAAGATTTTTCTGGATTGGTGTTTTGAGGCTGACTACTCCTTCTGGTCCCTAGAAGGGACGCGGGTGGCGCTGTGGGTTAAACCACAGAGCCTAGGACTTGCCGATCAGAAGGTTGGCGGTTCGAATCCCCGTGACGGGGTGAGCTCCTGTTGCTCGGTCCCTGCTCCTGCCAACCTAGCAGTTTGAAAGCATGTCAAAGTGCAAGTAGATAAATAGGTACCGCTCCGGCGGGAAGGTAAATGGCGTTTCCGTGTGCTGCTCTGGTTCGCTTAGTGGCTTAGTCATGCTGGCCACATGACCCGGAAGCTGTACGCCGGCTCCCTTGGCCAATAAAGCGAGATGAGCACCGCAACCCCAAAGTCGGTCACAACTGGACCTAATGGTCAGGGGTCCCTTTACCTTACTACTTCTGGCAGTTTCATTCCTTTGAACGTTGGTATTTATAATGATATATATATATATTTATACTAAGGCATTATGCAATCAGCTGCTGTTTCCCACTGGACTTCTGCTTTTAAGCTATTGGCTTTACCGCAGTGATTTTCAGCTTGTGTTCTGGGCAAACCCAGGGATTCCTCAGTGAGATTTTTATCTGTAGCGGACAACCTTGACAGAATATAAGGGGAAAGTCTAGTCTAGAACACTCCCCGCCCCCCGACATGGCAGCTCTCTCTGTGCAAGGTAATGGCGGGTAGGGGGAATTCAGACATGCAGTCCCCCATCTTTGAAGTGGTACAGTCCAGCTGTGTCATGTGGTTTTTGCCGCCTCTGTACATTGGCCTATGGGTGCCATGGATTCGTGAAACTTAATCTACAAGCATTTATTTTATTTTATTTATCACATATCTGTATTCCACTTTTCGTCCAAGGAGTTGAAAGTGGCTTTTGTGGTTCTCCTCCTCCCCATTTTATCCTCCATCAACCCTGGGAGGCTGGCAGTGAGTGACTGGCCGAAGGTCCCCCAGTGACAGAGCTGTCAACTTACAGATTTGAAAATAAGGGACCAGCAGCCTCGAAAATAAGGGATCAGCAGCCAAAATAAGGGATCAACAATTACTTTGATGAAATACATATTTTGTTGCGTGCAAATGGCTTTAGATACCTATTAGGTCCATAAATTACCAAATAGCATATATTCAACACAAAAAAACAGCAACAATTTGTGGTTGACAAAGCACAGCTGGACATAGAAAGGGCCCCATTACCTTCAGTAGCTTATTTAAGGGACATCATCAATAAGGGACAGCAGCGGGATATGGTGCTGGGACAAGGGACTGTCCCGCCAAATAAGGGACGCTTGACAGCTATGCCCAGTGAGTTTTGTGGCAGAGTGGGGATTTGAACCCTGTTGGCTTCCCAGGTCCTAGTCCAACGTGCTAACCACTACACCACACTGGCTTCTCCAGCCTTCCGCCTGCTGGTCATCTCACCTTGTATTCTCTCTAGATAGCAAGTACCACCTTGCTTTGTTCTTTCTTTTTGAATTAGTCTATGCACGGGACGCTGAAAAGTGTCGAGGGGCCTCCGAACCTGGGTATCAGTTTGCCGCTGAGCACGAAGCCCACCACTCAGAACTCGGTCAGTCACAACAAGGAGGACTCCAAATCCGTCAACGGGACAGAAAAGACAGAGAAGAAGTCCCCCTCCCCTGTGAAGAAAGCAGAGCCCCAGAAAGTCCCCAATCCCGGCTGGACGTGTTGGGAATGTGATCGGCTGTTTACTCAGAGAGATGTTTACATATCCCACATGAGGAAAGAACACGGAAAGGTAAATTGCGGGTGTTGAGCGGAGAATTAGAAGATTAGATCTGGGCCGTTTTCAAGTTGTTGACGAGGATGTTTAGCATGGAAAGAATCTGTCCCCGTTAGTCGCCCACCTTGCAACCAAACCAGCAATGAGGTTTATTGATTACACTTACCTGTTGCTGAAAAGTTATTATAAAAGATAATATCCCACCCCTGGCAAAAAAAATAAATCCCTTCACCATGGTGAAGCCCAGGACAAACTGACTGATGTCAATTCTTCATTCTGGAATGGGCTCTTCCTCTCTTTCTAAGCCAGGCCAGGCAGATTTGATTGCATTTTAAGTAACCAGCCACCACACAATTTCAGCGAAAGAAAGGCCACTATTTAGTTTTATGTAAGCATAAATCTAGAGAATAAATAAGATCATGCACGCTAAAAGGGACAGGGTTATGGAGGGAAATAAAATACAAATCAACACAATGGATCAGCCTGGTTTACATTTCCTACAGCGCTGAAGGGAGAGTCAACGCTAGAAATTTTCACGAGTACGTTATTGCCTAGATCCGTTAAATTTTAAGTGCTTTTCCAACTTGGATGGCTTTGAAAGAGGGTTAGACGAATTCGTGGAAGAGAAGACTGTAGAAGACTACCAGCCACAATGGCTATGATGTCCCCTGCACAGTTGGGAGCACATTGCCCCTGAGTGCTGTTTTCCTGGGAGTAACAGTGGGCAGACGGCTGTTGTTTCAGGCTTCTCCTAGGAATCTGGTTGGTCCCTGTGAGAGCAGGTTGTTCGCCTGGTTGAGCCATTGGCCTCATCCGGCAGGCTCTTCTTATGTTCTTAAAGCTGCTGCGATGAATTAGCATGACAGGCGTGCCCTGATTAGTCGGTCCTATTGAGCAGAATGCGTCTGATCCTATTTTTATGCATTTCGAATAGGAGTACAGTCATACCTCGGGTTGAATGTGCTTCGGGATGAGCGCGTTCAAGTTGCGCTCTGCGGCAACCCAGAAGTAACCGAACGTGTTACTTCCGGGTTTTGCCACATGCGCAGACGCTCAAAATGACGTCACACGCATGCGCATAAGCGGCGAAAAGCGACGCATGCGTGCGCAGACGTGCCGTGGCTGGTTACGTTTGCTTCTAGATGCGAACGGGGCTCCGGAATGGATCCCGTTTGCATCTAGAGGTACCACTGTACAGCAAAAAGGGCTTGCAGTAAGTTACTCGGACCAGTGGTGTGGGGAGGTGCAATAAACAGAAAGGCCCCCTGTTCTTACTCCTCACAGATTGGTTTTCCTAGGCTCTGTGGTTTAACCCACAGCGCCACCCACATCCCTGGTCCAAAAATGAGTTTGCATGTGTTAACTTCTTGGTTCCATCTTGGCCACATGTAAAAACCTATATTTGCTTTGTTTGCCATGAATAATAAACCTTAGGTTTATTCTTTCAGTCACCAGTCTTACTAGACTGTTTCCTTGGTCACACTGCTGCAAAATATGTACCAAACTCCAAGCAGGGTGGGCAGGCAGTATGCTCAGTGTGCACAAAAAAGGCACCTCAGAAGAGGAATAGAAACAGAAGTGGAGAGAGGGAATGTAATGGAGTGTCCTGAAAGAGCACTGGCTGGCTGGAACCCTGAGCAGGAACACTCCATACTGTAATATTTTCTTGCAAGTCCCACTTCACTGAACTAATAACAGTCTTATCGACTCCAACCTGCTTTTGGCTCCCCCCTGCCAACGAGGCTTTCAGAGTAGTAAAATTAAAAAGAAGGAAGAAATTTTAAAAGCTCATAATTTTTCATGGTTGATGTTCAGCACAGGCCCCTAGGCAGGAGTAAAACTAATAAAAACCATGTCAGTTTTGCTGCCTTGGGTGGAAGGAGAGAGAGACGTGAGAGAAAGCCATATGGGAAATACCGCGAAAATGTAATAAGCTCAGAGGTGTTGGTAAAGACAGAAGAAAGCTCGTAATAAGCAGGCTCTCATGGGTAGGAGATGCTATAATGAAACACCCATGTAGCAGCTTTCAAAGATGGAAGCTGAAATAAAGCAGTGTGTGTGTGTGTGTATGTGATTTGTTCCAGAGTAGGATAAATTCTCGGATACGGGTCGTTGGTTAAAATGTTTTACTACTTCTTGGGTCATTTATGTAGGTCATCATGCAGCAAGCCTTGTTCAGATCCACTCGCTGCTGTTTATCATTTGTGTTGCGAATGGCTACTAAAGCAACCTTACACAGAGAGCTTAAGGGGTTGCTTAGCAACCTTGGGTTTGGCTTGGGCCTAGCAGGCTTGTCAGCCAGAGGCGAGGAATGCCAGTGATGGATCTATGTCCCGCAGGTGGACTGGTTAAGAGCATCACATAACCTGCTGGACACAGACCTCCTTATATTGCGGTCCAGCAACCAGTTAGACACTTCTGGGACTCACAGAGCAGCGCAAGAACTGCTCTACGTTCTCTGCATCTCGTACCTCAAGGCAGGCTTGGAAGTTCCATGTATCCAACATGGCTCGTAGCCATTTACTAGTCCCCACTTATTTTGGATTGGGGGGGGCGGGGGGGACACTATGGTCCATAGGTCTTGTGAGTCAAATGACAGGTGTGTGAGCCACCTGTTCAGGAAGATCTGAGCACAGGGCATGGAAATAATGCACATGTATCCCTCCATATGCTGCTCTGCATTTAACAGCTGGCTTTTGTGTACGACGCCATTCCTCCTCTCGTTAGCTGATTTCCATTTTGCCTGGTTAATTTCCCCCACTCGATTGACTTCTAGGGCAGAGCAGCTGCAACTGGTAATTGCAAATCTGGGAAACCACACAAGTAGGTCTTTCAAAGCATTGTGTTTGTAGAGCCATCCGGCTACCTATACTGGATCAGAATTAGTAAGGGGGAAGTGGCTTCCATTGCTTTCTAGAAATAATTCGCTGTACAACCCAGCCCTGCTCCCTCTGGTGGACACATCACGTCATAACGGTGCCCTGGGAGGTGTCATGCTCGCGACATTGCTTTGTTTAAGGTAAAGTTTTAAGTTAACTGGCACATATCGTAATGTACCTCCTTTTTAAAAAAACGTTTTGACTTCCTTTCTTTAAAGCAAATGAAGAAACATCCTTGCCGACAGTGCGACAAATCCTTCAGTTCCTCGCACAGCCTTTGCCGCCACAATCGTATCAAGCACAAAGGCATTAGGAAAGTTTATACCTGCTCGTAAGTTCTGCTTTTTAGAGTTCTGCGCAACTATGTTTGTTATAGTCAAAATAAAAAAATTCCTTCCAATAGCACCTTGAAGACCAACTAAGTTACTTCTTGGTATGAGCTTTCGTGTGCATGCACACTTCTTCAGATACACTGAAACAGAAGTTGCCAGATCCTTCTATATAGTGAGAAGGTGGGGAGGGGTATTACTCAGAAGGGTGGTGGGAATGGGTGATTGGCAGATAGCTGAGATGAGCCTGTTGACGACTCTTAACGACTGCAATAGGTCTTACAGGAAAAGGCAAGGGGTGAGAAGGTGAGAAATGGCTTAGTCATGTATAATGAGATAAGAATCCAATGTCTCTGTTCAGACCAGGTCTCTCCATGGTTTTAAGTTTGGTAATGAGTTGCAATTCAGCAGCTTCTCTTTCCAGTCTATTTCTGAAATTCCTTTGTAGTAAAACAGCTACTTTGAGATCTTGTATAGAATGTCCTGGGAGATTGAAGTGTTCTCCTACTGGTTTCTCTGTTTTGTGATTATTGATGTCTGATTTATGTCCATTTACTCTTTGGCGTAAGGTTTGGCCTGTTTGTCCAATATAGAGAGCTGAAGGACACTGTTTGTTATAATAATTCTTAGACCTTTTAAAAAAACAACGACCTGCCCTTCTCTCATTGAGAGGCCAGGTAGCATATCTGGAGACAATCTGCTCTCATTTCAGCCTAGTCTTTAGAGGAAATGAGTCTCCAGGTGGAGCCACACAGTGTTCTTCAACCTTTTGGTCCCCAAATGTTGTTGGACTACAATGCCCATCATTTTCAGCTGGCTTTGCCAGTTGTCGGGAATGGTGGGAGCTGGAGTCCTGCAGCATGTGAGGACCCAGAGTTGAAGAACAAGGTTTTACAGAACCCCGTTCTTGTCTGTCATGTAAGACTGCCTACCACAGAGGATGGATAGCCGACACGGTGCCCTGCAGATGTTCTGGACTACAAATCCCATCATCCCTGCTATCGGCTATGCTGAATGGGCCCCATAGGAGTCCAGAACATCTGGAGGACTCATTGTGGTTTCAAACATCTAGTGGGACCACATTATGTACCCTTGGTTGTAGAGGATTATGGGACAATTGCTAAAGTGCGTTGTCAGCACATGCTTGGTGACAGTACTGAAACCAGAAGTGTGTCCTGGAATGCACCCAGCTGTTTCCTAAGGTAGCTTGTTGCTGGATAAAATAGGTAGCAGCAGTCAAGCTGCTTTTTATGCATCAAATAAGTTAAAATGGCCTGGGTGTATGTATGTGTAAGAGAGAGTGCTCCTATTGTTCTTCAGGTTGAATCTAAGTAAAATGTGTGTGTGTGTTTATTAAAGATTTACTTGTGTTACAAAACAAAGGAAAGTACATATAGCATCTCCATTTTCGGTTCATAGAGTCTTTTCCACTGTCTGTTTACGTTCGGCAACCAAGTACGATGTAATCCCATACATCCTAGAAGATGAAACAAAACAATGGGTGTAGATGGAGATAGATAACATCGGGAAAAGCCCTCCTCTAGTGTACCCATTCCTCCAAAACAAACCAAGGAAAATTCCCACAATACTAACCAAGTTCAAGGAAAAAGCAGGAAAACTGGCCCCATTCCCACTAACTGCCCCGGCCCACCACCCACTATTCCACCCTGCATCCCCAAACCTTCCAAATAAAGACCTGGCAAGCTGAAGGCCTGTATCGCCTCACTGAATTTTACAAAAGTAAATTATATTTTTGAGTACACCCATTGAAATCAGTAAGATCTTAGTTAGCCATGTTCATTCATTTTAAGTTGGGCACTCAAGCACCTGTGGAAACACTGTTAGTACCAACCAGTTTCTCATAACTGTTGATGGTCTGCTATGCATTTTATTCATGCAGGCACTGTCCGGATTCAAGGCGTACTTTTACCAAGCGGTTGATGCTCGAAAAGCATATTCAGCTGATGCACGGCATTAAAGAGCCTGATGTGAAAGAGATGACAGAATCAAGCAATGTAGGACAAAGCGCCGTAAAAGAAGACGCGAAGGTGAGCTCTTATTTGTATGCAAGTCCTGGTCTTTAAAAAGAAACATGGAATACCAGCGAAATAAACTTCTGTGTCCTCTCAACAAATCCGAGTTGGGAGACTTGAAGCTTCTTTTGTCTTTTGAGGGGAAAAGTGAAGAAAGCACTTTGTGACCCGCATGTGTGCAGACACTCGGGTTGCGAACGTGCATCCTGCACGGATCACGTTTGCAACCCGAGCGTCTACTGTAAATAAATAACAGCTGTTGTAAAACCTGTCCTCTGTGTCGGATACACCACTACGTTTTTGAAAGCCATCTAAGGTAGTAACCATCACCACCCCAAACACATACACAAACTTTGGCAGAGTTCCATAAGTTAAATTGTGCCTTGTGTCAAGAAGTGCTTCCCAGTTGGCTGATTCCGAACACGATCCTTAGCTCAACACACACACTTATTTCTAGTGCAGAAGCAGTGAACTTTCATGAGAACAGCTACATGATCATAGCTGGGTTGTTTATTTTAAAACTGATTTGTTCCAACTTCAGGTTCCCAGTCCGAAGCGTAAATTGGAAGAGCCTGTGCTGGAATTCAGGCCCCCTCGAGGCGCCATCACTCAGCCGCTGAAGAAGCTAAAGATCAACGTTTTCAAAGTCCACAAGTGCGCAGTCTGCGGCTTCACGACCGAGAACCTCCTTCAGTTCCACGAACATATTCCCCAGCACAAATCTGACGGCTCTTCGTTCCAGTGCAGGGAATGTGGCCTCTGCTACACCTCCCACGTCTCCCTCTCCCGCCACCTCTTCATCGTACACAAGCTGAAGGAGCCCCAGCCCGTCTCGAAACAGAATGGGTCGGGGGAAGACAGCCAACAGGAGAACAAGCCCAGCCGCGAGGAGGAGTCGTCTGACAGTGCCGTGTCCGACAGGAAGTGCAAAGTTTGCGCAAAGACCTTTGAAACAGAAGCGGCCTTAAACACCCACATGCGGACACATGGAATGGCCTTCATCAAATCCAAAAGAATGAGCTCGACTGAAAAATGACCCTCCCTCCCTCCCCACACGCATATCCCAAAAGCGAGAGAAAGAAGAAGAAGCCTTCTCTACTTCAGAACGTGACTGACCTTTCTTTCTTTCATTCATTCATTTTTGGTACAGAAAACCTGCCACACAATGGAGATAACAGCTCTTCACATGCTGTTGCAATATATTCTGTACTGAAAACAATATCTTCTTCACCTCATCGCTAGAGAGAGAGAGATATATAGAGAAATATATATATACATAGATATATATAAGCCCCCTAAAGACTTTTTTTAAAAAAAAACACTCCACGTGAAATAAAGCAGTATTTGAGTTGAACAGAGTTTGTATATATTTAAACAGATAATTTTTATACTCTTTGTTATGTGTTGGTATTGGTATTTAGTGGGAAATCCTTGTTTCGTTTTGTTTTTCGGTTTTGGTCAGTTGTTTCTGTTTTTTTTCTGGACAGCAAGTTTGTTTTAAAACAGAGTTCTTCATATTAGGGCATTGCTTAGGTTTCCATTAAACCGCTTCGTGGGGGTGGTCCCTTTCTGATGTCACTAAAACATCAAGGGAACATGCCCGTCTGTCCCATAACTCTATGATCATGCTAGAGGTCACATGGGAGGAGCCATGATTCCCCCAGCTCTTTTCCATGTTACCATTATCCTTCCTGGAAACCGTGGTTAATTCTGGCATGGTAAGGAGCTGTACCATGTGTCATTGGACTGCCACACAATCTACAGCTTCTGAAATTGCCAGCGTTGTGTGTGTGGAAACGTTGCACATTGTGGTGGCTCACACACCTTAGCATTGAAGTCATGAGGAAGCCTATGAATATATATATACCCAAGGGAGGATTGACAAAACTGCACTAGAAAGCAAAAGTTAAAAGAAGATAAATGAAAGGCAAGTAGCTTTTTTGTTTGTCTGATTGCTTTGTAGTTACTGGATTTATGCCCCCAAATAACATTCTTAACGATCAGGAGGATTTAGAATAATTTTATTATGGCCTCTTGCATAAACATTATAGGTGCTTTTTTGGAAAATCTCCCCGTATTAATGTGAGAGGGCATTTCCGTGTGTAGACAACACATCGGCTACAGAACCCAGCTGCAGTTTCCTGCAGAAAAGCCCCCCTGAAATAATGGGAGCTGCCCCAAAGCGCTATCCTTCCTTTTCATCACTTCTTACATGTAAGGAATGCCCTGGAGGGTCTGTGCTGCTTGTGTTTTAAGCATCATGCTCTTTTGCTCTCCTCCACTGCACTTTTGAGAGAGGTCCTTGGACTCTTTCGAAAGGCCTGTTGAGGTGCTTCAGTATTTTGCTGCTTAGCTGCTCCCAGTTAAACAAATATGTAGAGTACTGTGAATTGAGTTTACAATGGTGGAGAGGCAGGGAGAAGGATCGTGCGCGGTGTCATTTCTTAAACACTACATTGAAAAACCCGTGAAATGATGTATTTTTTGTTTGATGGAGAAGGCTGAAGCCTGGATACTTGCATAAGATGGTAGGCGGCGCCAGTTTTATGTCAGATCAGGAGCTCGGAGGCGTAGGATAAATTTGTAGCCCCCATTGAAAAGCTAACACCCCGTAGGTCAGACTATGCATCCATTTAGCCCAGTATTGTCTCCTCTTGTTTCGCAACAGCTTTACCAGGATCTCAGGCAGAAAAAGGGTCTTTTCTGTCACCTGCTACCTGATTCGCTTTAACTGAGGCCGCCAAGGATTTGCTTCCCTCTCCTACAGTTTTTGTTTCCGTTGCTTATTGAAACGTAGACTAGATCGGACACCAAAATGCACAACCAGGAATCTGGGAGGCTTTCTAGAGCTGCCTTCCTCTTCCGGGTAGAGTTCTGCAAAAAGCGTGCAGTCCCCACTTTCCCATGGTCACATGGGAAGTCTTAAAGCAAGGACAAGGGATTTGGACAGGTGGGTAGGGCAGCCCACCTGTCCATCATATAATTGACAGGGGGGTTGCCTTGCCCACCTGCCAAAGCTGGCACAGTCCCATCAGTCTCAGCCAGCAAGGCCCAGCGCTGGCAGATGCTGAGAGTTGTAATGATCTGAACCACAGGGAAGGCTGTAATGATCTGGACCACAGTGATCCTTGCAAACCATGGTGTTCTTATAGCAGTTCCTGTTATGTGATTTGGGAATAGCATGGACTGTGGGAACAAGAGGGATTTAGTGCAGCGCTGTGTGTAGGAAGCTGCAATGCTTCTGAATAACCGTTGCTGGAAATCACAGAAGGGGAGAGAGCTCTCGTGCTCACCAGCATTTGGTCAGCCGCTGTAAGAACAGGATGACGGACGAGATGGGCCTGATCCAGCACACCCTTCTCCAGTTCTTAACGTATTCAGCAGTTCGGTTGCATAAACAGTATTCAGCAGTTGTTATAAACAGGGCTTGGTACCTGGCACAGAATCCTGTATCATTTGAAATACTCTTGTTTTACTCTTTTTAAAGCAAGTCTCTAGTTCTCAGAGGATGGCTGTCAAATTCTAAGAAGCCAAAGGACAGTATGAACAGGATTTCCAGTGGCTAGGCTCTAGCCACTAGGAAATGGTGCTTCTGTGTATAGGGTGGTTCTTTGCCACTCGCTGTGACTAGGAGAGACGTTTTAAACCATGCAAGGTATATGAGTATATGGAGATGTGGTTAATTTGCATAACTCGCACAGGTGGCAGAATTCAGTTTTTGTTGATGCAGCGTATACATAGTGCAGGCCTGAATTTGTGTGAGCTATGCTTGACCCTTCATAGCAAGCAATGGGACTTGCCTCTGGTGCTGTGTTGTAATCTGAGGCTTGAGTGATCTCTTAATGATTGGTGAGCTTCTGAGACAGGGTGGCCAAACAAACTATGATTGAGGAAGGGCACTGGGGTCATATGTAATGCCAAGCCAGATCTAAAACAAACCAAATGTTCATAAGCTAGCAGCTAACCATTACTTCAGACTGTGTTTTGCTGGTAGAAGTAAAAAATAGAAAACCAAAATATAGTTAAGCTGCTGGGCAGGCTTCACACATAACACTACGCCATTGTTCAGGAAACCATGGTTTAGCGTTATGTGCAAACCAGGCCAATGCTTTAATGTGTGTTTGAGGATGGTTGTGGTTTGCAGTGGTTGGTTTGTGCACTTAGGAATACATAGGAGTGAGCTGATTTCTAGTGTGTTCCTCTGAATTGGCCACCTAGTGAGTTTCAGCTTCACGTGCCCTTCCTTCCTCACAGTCTCTTGGTCTCGCTCTCCAATTAGTCGAGTAAAGTTTTGAATTCTGAACTACACGGTTACTATTTTCAAGGTTGCTTGTCTTCTGGTTAACACAGACATAAGACAAGCACCTCCCACTGGCTCTTTATGTTGCTTTCAGCTTGTTTTAGCCTCTCGGTTTACATATATGAGAACGAGATGCATTCAGGTGCAAGCAATCGCAGAAATCTGAACTGAGAGGTATGTTGCCAAGGTGATAGATGGAAAGGGTACTATTTGAGCACTGTGAGTCTTTTTCAGAGCGCCATCGTATAGTACCAGGCTGCATCACATAAAGATGAAGGACCATGAAGCACTCTGAATAATGAAACTGTTCTATACGTGAATAATACTACCTACATAGTAGTTCTAATTTTGCAGCTAAAATGTAATTTCTTTTTTAAAAAATAATAATGAAAAAGAGCGAGGCCTGCTGTGTAATTCACACATCTCATAGATTTCTTAAAGGTTCTGGACCATACCAGCAATTATAAAATGTTTTGGAATATTCAGAGTGCTTCACATAAATTATCTCAGTAATCCTTACAACAACCTTGTAAGGTCGGTCAGTATTATTATTATTATTGTCATCCCCAGATTGCAGATGGCTGCATGTTCGGGGACAGAGCTCATATTTAAGGCAAGATTTGAACGTGGGGTTTCTCAGCTCATGGTCTTAACCCTCTGCACTAAACGTACGCTCTCGTCTACTCTGAATTGCACCCAGAGTCTCTTGGGACAAATCGTGTTAGCTCAGTGTTATGCAGTTCCCAGATCGCCCAAATTCTCTACCAAAATGTGTTACGTGGTGGAGTATTTGAGATTAATGGGGAAGCTGGTGGCGTGTGTTTAAAAACACACACCATGTTGCTAGATCTCATGGTTATGGAGTTAGCAAGGATTTGAAGAAGGCTGTCAGTGGTTTCTAGCCTTGATGGCTTTGCTCTGTCACCAGGGTTGAAGCCAATAGTGCTTCTGAATACCAGTTCCTGGAAACTGCAGAAGGGGAGAGTACTCTTGTGCTGGCAGGTTTCCCACAGACATTTGATTGGCCGCTGTGAGAACAGGAAGCTGGACTAGATCTTAAGATCTTCTAGTTTTATTTTCAGCATTTAAGGCAGCTGTCTCCATGCATTTGTCCATGCCGCGCACTCACACCCCCATGCAAGTTTTAACAGACACCCACAAGACTGTGCCTCTTACAAAAAAAAATCAGCCCCGAGATGCCTGCAAAGTACAGTGGTACCTCTGCTTACGTACTTAATTTGTTCCGGAGGTCCGTTCTTAACCTGAAACTGTTCTTAACCTGAAGCACCACTTTAGCTAATGGGGCCTCCTGCTGCCGCCGCGCCGGCGGAGCACGATTTCTGTTCTCATTCTGAAGCAAAGTTCTTAACCCGAGGTACAATTTCTGGGTTAGCGGAGTCTGTAACCTGAAGAGTATGTAACCCGAGGTACCACTGTATATATAAGTCAACTTGCAAAAAGTGCGGCTGGTGGCCACGAACCAAGTGTCTGCAGTAATTAAATGTTCAAACCACTGCCGGTGTACCCATTTTCTTCTGGGCTGGCAAATGCTCCGTACGGAGCCCTCATGTGCAAAAAGCTCCCCCTGGTTTGTGACAGAACGTGTGCCTGAGGTGCTCTGCGTACAAGCCAGCTGCACCACATTGTTGGATTTGTGTGGCTGTTAACAGGAGACACCCTTCGGAGGCAGGTAAGCGATCTTGCACTATGTGCTGATTCTTCCTCCTCCTCCTCTCGTGGCATAAACCTGTTAATTTAGCACCTTTTGATTTGCATTTCCTAAACACTGTCGATCTCCTCAGTGGAAAGTTTGGTGCTTTTGGAGGTGGGGAACACCTCAGAATGTACCTTCTATCGATAACTTGTGTTTTTATGGAAGTACAGAAGAGGTTCCATGCGCTGCCCTTCTTACACTAGGTTGGATTTTTGTGGGTTGCTTTTATACCATATATGTATTCCCTGAACCCAATTTTGTACTTTTTTAGAGGGGGAAAAACACATTGAAAACAAAATGTTCAGTGTATGTACGTATGTATGTATGTATATATAAATATATATATGTATGTATGTATAGGGGGAGAGAGAGAAAGAAAACTGCATGATTATACTGTAGTTAAACGTTCCATTCTTGAAAACCAAGGGAAGGCATCGCTGCTCTCGGGAATTATACATTTTGTCCATAGTTACTTGTATGAAGACACATGTTGTATGTAAATAAATGTGGGGTTCCCCCTCCCACATCTCTTTTGCCCCTAAAGAATTGTGATATTCCGTTATTTATTGAGCAGAGGAAATACTGATCCACTGGTGTCCAAAGGGGGTAGTAGCTGTGTTAAGTCTTTTGCAGCAAAAAAATATCCAAAAGCCTTGTGTGGCACCTGAATCATAAGTTTCCAGCTTGGAGGTTTCCAGATGTTTTGGCCTTCCGTTCCCATCAGCCCCAGCTGGCATAGTCTATACTGGCAGGGGGCTGATGGGAGTTAGAACCCAGAGAACCGGAGAGTTCAAAGGGACCATGAGGGTCATCTAGTCCAACCCCCTTTTGCCCAACGCAAAACTCGAACCCACAACCCTGGGATTTAAGAGTCTCTACCGACTGAGCTGTAGGCCAAAACACTCTGTTGGCAAGAAAGCCGTGTTAGCCTTTAAGGTGCCTCCAGATTCCTTGCCATCTTCTAACGTTTCCCCCGGATATTCTGTCAGAAGCAAAACGAGTTCTCAGTAGCTGAACATTATTTGTTCTTCGCTTCGTTGATGATGACCAGTGAATGCTTGTTATTCCTTTTCTCCCTCTTTTTGTACTCATCAAATATCGGGAGGTTATGGAGAACGTCTTGATTCTACCCTGTAGCTAAATATGCAGGATCCTGTTACACTTCTGTCAGTGATGTATACTAGCTTGTCACTGCCTTTTAAAACTTTTTTAAAAAAAGAAGCTGTGTACCTCTTAAAGCCTCACGCTTGTCGATGTGCACTTTTTGACCTGTGTAACAAATGGGCAGTCACTATGCAGTGATGGTGTTTTATTTTGGGGGGTTTTTTTGTACAGAGTGAATGGAATAATAAAGGTTACCTTTTTATTACGAGACTCTTTCCATTGTTGTTGTTTTGTTTATATTTGTATGGCCTTCCCGTTATCGCAGTCTTCCAAGACAAAATGCTGTTCTAAACTTTATCCCTGCCACCACAATCAAGTACATTTTTAGGCAGTCAAATGCGTTCATTCAGATATATTCTTGAAGCTGGTCTGTACCTTTGTGTGTAAGCCTATGTTGAATTTTCGGAAGTGTATACTTTCGTGATAGCTCTGAAATTGTGGTGCGAGAGCACCATCGAAAGGTAACAATCACCTGCCTTGATCTCTGTAACAAATTGCAGCAGGTGATTTTAAAAAGCACAGAGGAAGTAAGCAAGACATCCAAGCTGAGAAAACACTGAGGCGCAAAGAGCCTTTTTCACGCTATTTGTGCAATTTCCACAGCATTGCATCTGTTTTGCAAGGCGAATTGATCCTTTTTCAATTAAGACACGGTTGCCTTGTCTTCTCACCTAAGGCAAGTGGCCTGAGGCCCTAATATATACCGCCAGGCCTAAAGGAAGAAGTCTAGAGGTAAACGAGGTGTAGAAATGGCTTCTGGGTTCAAACTCCTCCTGCTTCTTTTACTGCCTTTTGCTTCTGTTGCAATAAATATAACTCTTGGATGCTGGGAAGACGTCGCAGAATTCCTTTCTGACCTGAATGCAGAAGAACCCAAAGCTTACGCCGTAAAGAGTAAGTAGAATTTTTTAAAAGTGTGCTTGCTTGAGTTTTCTTGGCCTGTTAATTTATTTGAAATAGGTATCTCCCACCTTCTAACTGGGATTCTTGGTGTGGCTTAAAAAAGTATTTCAAATACGTATAATTAAAGCGGCAATCAGGATATTAGCTGAGGTGGTTGTTGTCCATTGGAAAGGTTAGAGTGAACATCAGGAAGACCAACAGTAATTGTAGCCAGAGCCAATGACAGGCAGAACCAACTACCGTATTTTTTGCTCTATAAGACTCACTTTTTCCCTCCTAAAAGGTAAGGGAAAATGTGTGTGCGTCTTATGGAGCGAATGCAGGCTACACAGCTATCCCAGAAGCCAGATTGCTTTCACTGCGCAGCGATCCCTCTTGCTGTTCTGGCTTCTGAGATTCAGAATATTTTTTTTTCTTGTTTTCCTCCTCCAAAAACTAGGTGCATCTTGTGATCTCGTGCGTCTTATAGAGCGAAAAATGCGGTAATTTTTGTTTTGTCCTCCAATCTTCCGGCTGAATTCCACAAGTAAGCTACCATCTCACCCCCCTTAGGAACACTTTGGCCCAGGCAAGAATGCTTTCTGGGTTCCAAGGCAAATTCTTAAAAGGGAAACAGAGATAGCATCCGGCTCATCCGTCACTCTCCAGAAACCAACTCCCTCTCATACAAAAATGTAGCCTGGACCGATAGGCTAGGTGCATGCGGGGTTGGACTAACCCCAGGGCTCTGGCAAAAATGCACTCAAGACCGCACCAGCCAAATTTTATGATGCTTATTAATAATAAAAATGTAAGGAAGAAGACAAGCAGAAGAGGCAGAATGTTGCTTCAATAAAATTTTAAAAAGGAACCTTTCAGTTTAAGTCTATCCAAATACACCTGCTTACAAACAGGCTTCTGGTCTACTCACGTGTAGCAGTCGTTGGATGGGATTTGTGGGACAGGGACCATTTGGCCGCAGTCCATTTTTAAGGGGTTTGGACCCAGGTGGGACTTGTCTGACAACAGACTATGTCCTGCCAGTCACCAATAATGTCATTTTAGGTAGACTGACACCTTTTGGAAGTTGGGGTTTGTGTGGCCATCATGGTCTTAATTACCACCAGAATTCTCAATCTCTTTGCCAGATGGAAGAATTTTACTGGCGTTACTTTTTCATTGCAGTTGGGTAAGAATAATCACCCTGGTGATGCATTTTCCTACACAACTATTAACTAGGATGGAATATCAGTGGTTGTCTCCATCTCTCTGCCTGCGTATTCAGGGAGAGGCATAACTTCTTCTCTAAGGCAGATGTAAGAAATCAGGGCTCTTTGCTACACCCCCAAGCTAATGCCAGCTTTGGGGAACCCATCCTTAACTACCATGTCCTAGGGTATCATAATGCAAGTATAAATAACCAAATTAGTAAAAAGTAGGACCGGGTGGCGCTGTGGGTTAAACCATAGAGCCTGGGACTTGCCGATCAGAAGGTCGGCGGTTCGAATCCCCGCGACGGGGTGAGCTCCCGTTGCTCGGTCCCTGCTCCTGCCAACCTAGCAGTTCAAAAGCATGCCAAAGTGCAAGTAGATAAATAAATTGTACGCTGGCTGCCTCGGCCAATAAAGTGAGATGAGCGCCGCAACCTCAGAGTCGGCCACGACTAGACCTAATGGTCAGGAGTCCCTTTACCTTTACCTAGGACCATTCCAACCAAAGCATTTGGCAGAGTAGCGGTGGGTGCAGGAAGCTGAACCCTCTCATTTCCCTCAAATGCCTCTGGCCCCCATCCTTTCATTGCATCCTTCCTTTAGTCAGTTTATGGGTGGACCATGTGTAGTTTGCCCGGCATTCTTGCTTTGATTTTACAGTGTACGATTCTGTTGGGAAACCTGGCAGCAATGTCCTTGGTGGGAATGTGGACAGACTGGGATCTTACACTGAATGCATTTCTGCTGAGGCACCTTCCGGAAGATTCCGAGGGCAGTACTGCAAACTCCAAGTACAGCAGGTGTGTGACCTACTTTGGGTTGGCTGAATGACTATCTTGGAAGGGCAACTCCCAAAGGTTCTTCAGCAAAAAAAGAGAGAGACTCCATGTGAAGACAGAGGTAAAATTGGTGAAGACAGAGGTAATATTCTAAGGTGAGGAGAAGTTACCTTGAGGAATTTCATAGGTGGAAAGTGTCCTGTCTCCTCCTCTCCACACCCTGTACTCCTTAAAAACTGCTCTGGAAGGTTGGGGCGCACGCTGACTAATGTGGAATGAAGTGGGGGGACTTCTAGGGGGGAGGGTATAATCCAAAATTAGGCCGGAATTCTAAAATAAATTAAGTAAGTTAACAGCAGTCATTATCTCTGCTGTTTGTTAGAGCTCTGCTAAATTAAAATCTTAAATACCTGGTCTCAAATGCCTACTCATACGTGAGCAAAGCACTGCCTTCTAGGCTACAGGTTTATTCTGAGGATAAAAAGCTCAGGATACAAATGGAATTCATACCTAACTGGCAAGTCCTGTAACTTTTAATAATTATACAGAAAGAAGGATTTTTAGCAGGCTTTCCTACTTTGACTTCAGCCCCTCAGACAGCTCATTTTGAGTGTCAGGGAAGAGCAGCGAATTGTTAGTTTTTTAATTTACTGGGGTTGCATTTTTACTGGCAGGGAGTGGGCAAGGGGACCATTTCTTATTGCACCACAGGCAGCAAAATGTCTTGGGCTGTACTTTTAAACCCCAGAGCAGATCTGTAACTGTCCCCGGCTGCATGACAGCCTGGCCTCTGGTGAATCTTCTTGTCCCGCTGATGTGCAGAATCTCAGTATTTTTCAAGTTTTGCCAGAATGCCCTTGAAATCAGTGCATCTTGGGTATCTACTCTATTTGTCTACTTTTGCCAGTATCTCTATTTTCTCTTAAACCTATTGCAACAAGAGAACTGAAAAGCATTCTACTTCTTAGGACAGAATTGATTACTACAGTGGATTATGTGCCCCCAGTTCCTGCCACGAAGAAGAAATTACGGCACTGGCCATGCTAGGTAAATTGACTGTGATTTTGTTGCTTGTTGCTGTATAACATATTGTAGGTGAAACTGAAGATCCAATGTGTGTGGATTTATGAGACGTGTCTTGAGTTCACACACCGTGTGTAAACCGTCACTCATGCTTTTTAACATGAGTTTTATTATTTGCAGATTAAACAAAGAAAACAAAGGGGGAATTATTAAAGAAAATAAAGAAAAGGAAATAATATATGGAGAATACTAATAGTAACCATGAGCCACCATCCATTCACACCACAGACACATTAATGTCAGAACATGCATCTGGTAATTAAACATATAAGTTTGGAGAGAAACAAACCATGGGTCTGCATTCAGATGACATGTCAAGCCAAGGGTTATGGTTTGTTGCTCCTAGCGCAACCCGAAGCAGAATAGTGCAGACTTCGTGCACCAGCGTGATGTTCATAAACCATAGTCAAACCTTGTTTGTGGTTTAACATTACAAACAGGCTAGAGTGTGTACCTAGACGGATCTACTTTTGCTCTCCCTCAAAGCTCCCGTGCTTACTATCTAAAAATAAATAACACCCCATTTCCACAGATAACTGTCAGTTTACATTTCTTAGCACAGAATGTATTGATCGTAGAGATCTTTCCTGTTCTGTTTAGTTCAAGAGGGTTCTGGAAGGTTTATTTCTATGTGAAAGAAACAAGCGGACGGTTTCTGGTGTTTGGGTTATTCCTTCAGAGAAGCCGAGTACCGCTGGTTTAAACTGGTTCTGTTATCTCTTCTGTCAGGGTCATGCTGACTATATTAATAGAAGGAGTCTGGGTTTACTTTCTCTTTCTATCTCTTTCTTCTGGTGTGGTGTTCTGTATGCTTAGTGTTAAGGTTTAGTCTTATTATAACTTCTTGTAAGTTTACGATAAGTCTAAGATAAGCTGCAACTGGATTTCTTATGAACAGTGCCAATCCTGAATTTATTGGATTTGTGACCATTATGCTCCTTTCCCTTCAGTAGCAGCAGTGCTTTTTTCCTTAAAAAAATGTTTAAGGGTACTCTCATTTTCCTACTCATATTGAAATACTGCCCCAAAATGAGGCCAAACTTAGATTCACAAAATGTTTAGGGGTACGAGTACCCCTGCGTCCCCCCATTAAAAAGCAGTAAGGCTCTGCTGGATGAAATACAATTGCCTCTGGTCTATTTTTGGGGAATCCTGCAATGTGCTTAAGTCGTTACTCCTATTTTTCTTCCTTCTCATTTTTCATTGGCCTCTTTGTTCTTTACAAAGAACAGGAAAAACAACATTATAAGTACTTTTGAAAGGGAGAATGGATACTTTTATTTTTCTGATTGCGCTGTATGCTAGCCTTCCCCATCCTGTCACCCTCCAATGGCTGAAGAACTCCATATCCCATCGTCCCTGACCCTTGGCCATGCTGACTGGGGTCCAACAACATTTAGCAGACCTCAGGTCCTAAGACCTAGGTCACTGTTGGTCACCTGCAATTTGGCCCTTAAACTGACCTCTCAGGGGCTTATACCAACTTTTCTTCCATATTTCTGCAAGGAAGGTGAAACAACCAAGGGAATTCATGTGAGAGATTCATTTCCTAAGGCCACTAGAAGTTTATAATTTTTTGGAAAATGTGCATTAAAACCTTTGTGCCGAATAGAAACGCTTTCTGGGACTTAAAAGAGCAAATGTTTCTATTTACTCCGTTGAACAAGCTGGTAAAAATTGTGATTACAAAAGGCTCCATTGTCCTGACCGTGAAATTATTAACGTATTCTTCCTTTGACAGGTGTATTTAAATTCAAGACCATCTCTTTCCTATTGCCTTTTCCGTCTCTGTTCGCTGTGAATTCAACGGCCTCGTTCCCGACTGTGGCCAGATGCGCTAAGAACCTCTTCCCTATTGATGTGTTTGTAGCGGTTTGTTTGTAAGTACTGAGGGCGGACGTCTCAGCCCAGCCGTGAAACTGACCCTGAAGACCGTGCCTCTCAGGAGAGAGAGTCACTCTGCAGTAATGAACTTCTATTTCCCTTCCAGGTTCGTTAGCGTTTCCTTCATCATCTTGCCAATCATCGGAACCATTTACACCGCTGATGTATGGAAGAAGGCTAAGCGCGATGAATTGCCATCGGGTGCTTTGCCTCCTGCAAATTATGGGAGCACATCTTTTGTTGCAAGAGATGCAAGCGAATCAAAAGCAGAGAGGAAATATAGTCATGAACCTGTATCAGCAGCGTTGGCCGCAGTTGATGGTTCAAAGCAAAGTAGGCATTGCATTATTATTAATGGTGATGTTGGTAATAATTTTTATGGCACCTACTGTGAGCAGGAAGCATCACAGAGTGTGGGGCGCGGAGAGGGCAGGTCTCCGTCCCGAGGAGTTTACAGTCTATTTTGAGATAGTAGGAAAGGCAACAGAGGGAATCAAGGACAAGGAGGTGGGAGAAAGCCAGCCCTGAAATCTTCAACTCCCGCAGGGTTCATTTGGGTTCAGGTTCAGGATAATTTTAGGAGGATTAAAAATTCCGTGTCAGGTTTCTATCCAAAACAAATTCTGAAAGGTATTGAGTTGTATTCCGTGTAACACCAAGGAACCATCTCCATCTCTCCTCCACTCACACCCCTCCCCCAAATCTGTTCTGAGTTTCTCCCCCAACCCTCCGGAGTAGAGAAGGGGGAAGTCCTGTGGCCCTAGCAATAATCCTTGCACAGGCTTCCCCTTTGCAGATAGATGTGACTCCAAGTGCAGCCTATGAAGCTGGAAGAAAAGCACTGTTGTTTGTTTTGGAAGCTGTTTGTCCATTAATTATCCCCCATCATCTGCCAGTCTTAAAATGCGATCCCATGCATGTCTACTCAGAAGTAAGCCCCATGGAGTTAAGTGCATACATGCTTTCAAAAAAGGACTATTTCTTCACTCTACATGGCAGAACACGTATAATCTACATTGTATAATGAATTAATTTCTGCTGCTTTAATATTCTTAGGTACCTTGGACTGTGTCCTGAAGTGTTTTTCCTTGCAAAACCATCTCCCAGCCATCTGGCTGATGAAACCCTGTAAAGAAGTCTCCTTGTCTCTAAATGGTATCAGAGCGCTGAGTCTCTTGTGGGTAATTTCTGGGCATACAAGTCAAATGACAGCGTGGCAGAATTTAGGTAGGAGCTGAAGCTACGAAGGCAGATACATTCCTGTTTTAAAGGAAACACAGTGTTCTCTAAATGAACTCACTACTCATTTCAACTGCTGTTTTATTCCATATTTGACACTCGGGATTGCAGTTCATGGGCTGTGACTTGCTGCTAAATAGCCCTGGCTTTGGGTTTTTTTCTTTTTTTTTGACAGGGCGATCAGTTATGTAGAGGCAATGAGATTTGTTCAATAGAGAGCTGTAAAGAACAACGAGAGTCCTCGCTTGATATATCTCATTCAGCGCATTTCACATCTTTCCTGGGTCCTTTAAGAATGATTATAGAGAGGCTGAGCTGCTGTTTGAACTGGAAAGGACCTTTTCAGTGACCAAACCAAAACTTTGTGATTCTCTGCTTCAGAGAGTAGAATCTGATGTTCTTTCCCCACACTGTGGAAGACCTGTTTGCTTCTGAACTTTGGTTGATAGGATTTCACAGCTTTCCTCTATTTCTCTCTCTCTGTTTCTCTCCCTCCTTGTGTGTGTGTGTAATTTCAGAGGCAGGAAACCTGTGGCTCTCCAGATGTTGCTGACCTCCAACTCCCATAATCCCCATCCACTGAAGCTGTTAGCCAGGGCTGATGGGAATTAGAGTACAACAATATCTAGAAGCCCGTGAGTTCTCCTCACCTCTGACATATGGTGTGTTTCTTTGTCTTTCTTGGCTTCCTTGGACATTTTGGAAATGTGAGATATAGATGCTGTAAATCAATAAAATTTGGAAGGGTTTCCTGAACATACGTTCTGTAAAAGAAGGATTAAGGACACAGCAGTTAAGAACTTCGACAAGAACTTCATTGTCTATCTTGAACAAGAACAAATCAACAACAGGACACTGCTGACTCAGTGTCCCAGATATAACTAAATCTAGTTCCATCTAGTGACACCAGACACATACCAATTTTCATTCCAGCACCTCAGCCTTCAAGGAGGATAATCACACTACAGTGTGTTTTGTTTCGTTTCTTCCTCGCCTTTGAATGGGCACAGGAGGTTGTGTGATTGTTTCCTGGGTTGCCCCAATTTCAATCCAATATTTCAATCTTCAAGTCAGGCACACACACTCATCCCTTTTAGCTGGAGAGGAGCAGCAGTTCTAACATTTCAAAACATCCTCTGTCTAACAAATAGTTCCTGTAAGTTTCCAAGAGACATGAAAAGATCAGTAGGGCACTGTATTTGCAAACTCTAGCCTAACATAAAGTATGAATGCCATAGCCTGAACATTCAAAGACTCATTTTTTGAACTGCTAATATTTGTAAGCTGCTTTGGAAATGTATTAAGTGAGAGGAAGGGAACTTATTTTTTTAAAAAACATAGACACAATTGGACCTGATTTGTTCTATGTTTCTCTTCGTTTGCAGAGATATGCTTGAGTTAAGTAGATTTCCAAATATCTCCTGACTGTTTATCTTTCTCTCTCTCTTCCTTATATGTTACCACAGATAATGAGTTGGAATGGGAAGCTAAAGTGCTTAAAAACCCTATTTACGTATTTTCTCTAAGTGGACCATTTTATTTAGGCGTTGACACATTTTTTCTCATCAGGTAAGTCAGATATTAGGGGATGCGGATGGCGGTGTGGTCTAAACTACTGAGCCTAGGGCTTGCCGATCAGAAAGTCAGCGGTTCGAATCCCCACAACAGGGTGACCTCCCGTTGTTCGGTCCCTGCTCCTGCCCACCAAGCAGTTTGAATGCATGTCAAGTGCAAGTAGATAAATAGGTACTGCTCTGGCGGGAAGGGAAACGGCATTTCTGTGCACTGCTCTGGTTCGCCAGAAGCGGCTTAGTCATGCTGGCCACATGATCCGGAAGCTGTCTGCGGACAAACGCTGGCTCTCTCGGCCTATAGAGCGAAATGAGCGCCGCAACCCCAGAGTCGCCCGCGACTGGACCTAATGGTCAGGGGTACCTTTACCTTTAAGTCAGTAGTTATTAGAAGTTTTTCTCCCTCTGTTATATTTTTAAATAAAAAATAACCATCTAACATCTCATGGCGGTGAACCTTGCAAAGTCTATAAAGATGGAACATGAGAATTATTCCCTGGTAATTATTTGAAGAAGCATTGGACAACAACAGGTGTTTTATTCATGCAGGATCTGTAGGAGAATAGATCCTGCTGGTCGTCCATGCTGCCTGGCTCTGCTGCTCACCTACTTGACCTCCCCTGCCCCTGGGGGAGCAGGCGCATGGCAGCAACAGAGGACAACAAGCCCAGGGTCGACTCCATGGAGAGAGGCCAGATCTGCTACCCATCTATCCAGAGCCTGCTGCTCTGAGGCAACTGCCTCACCTTGCCCCATAGGTTCACACCTTGCCCCTATGGGATCCCTTGCCATAGGGATCACATGGGACTGCTGGTGAGCTCAGACAGCCAGGATTGCGTGGGATCCCTGGTTGTTTGAACTGACACCTTCAGCACCAACTACTGTGATCACACAAACTGCGCCCCCTCCTTGTCCATGTTTCATGATGCCTGAGGACATATTTTTCAACAGGATTTTGAGTCAGTTGCTTATTACATTGTGATGTCTACTGTGTGTTTTTTTTTTCTTCATTAGGGCTATTTCGTTTTGGGTATTACATCATTATAACGCTGTGTGTTTTCCTGTATTATTGCATTTGAGTTTATTTTTAATTTTGTGGGGCTTGTTTTTGTTCATCACTTTGAATACCTCTGTTTGGAAAGGTAACTGAAGGACAGGCATTTTAGAACGGGCGATTAAACTGCCGTTCTTTTTCTCCTCAGTGGCTTTTTGAGCTGCCGGTCCTTTTTGAACATGTTGAATCTCTCTGAAAAACGGATCACTTTTCGCCTCACAGTAGAGTACCTGTGGCGCCGATTTTTCCGGTAACTGTTTGTGAGGGTTTGATTCATGTTTCTGCTATTTATTTTGCATTTCTGCTTTTGTGGCTTTTTTGTTTTGTTTTTGTGACTGTGTGGAACCCAGTTCAGCTACTGATTGATTGATTGTGTGACTGCAGTACATTGTTTATTGCTTTCATTTTCTGGATCAATTGTCTCTTTTTGCATTACTTTCTGTGGGAAAGCATGCCTTGGTTTTGGAATGCTTTGGTTTTGGAATGGACTTCCGGAACGGGTTACGTTTGAGAACCAAGGTACCACTGTACTATTAATTACTCCAGTTTGCTATTGAGCTGGGCTTGCAAAGGAATGCAGGGATGAAGTTTAAGGGAAGAGAGTCTGCTTTGCAAATGCAATCAGGTTTGAATTTGTTTAACAATGTGTTGAAAACTGTGTGCCTGCATGCAACCTGACCACATCTGCTCTTGTGTTTGTAGGCTTCAGCCGCTCCATATATATTCCTTGTGCCTTTTAATCGGTTTATACTCTGTCACTCCTTGGGGGACATTTTGGGAGCTCTCGAAACTCGAGGTTGATAACTGTAGAAGAACATGGTGGGCCAACCTACTGCTGATCAACAACTTTATCGCTGGGCAAGAGTCAGTAAGTCTGTACGATGGAATATTTATTGGGGCATTGTGTCATAATATATATTTTAAATAATATATATTAAAAGTATGCATTTGTCTTCCTATTCCTACCCTGTTTTCAGTGTAATGGATGGACGTGGTACCTTGCAAATGATTTCCAGTTTTACTTCACAACACCTCTGCTGGTCTATGTTTCCATGAGGTGAGTATTTCTTCGGCAAGGAACATCCACCATGAGGTTTCCTCGTAATTTATTTATTTGATTTATTTCATTTCCATACCGCTTTGTATTTTCAAGAAAAAAAACCTCAAAGCAGTTTGCATCATATTAAAACATCAACAAAACAATCCAGAATCGAACATTTCTGACGAAAGTCAAATATAGAGTATACAGTCAAAGCAACATAATTAACAGAAAACTAAAATATTATCTTAAAGATTTCAAGATAAAACATTGCAAAGGAAGTCTACTACAGAATACATATTTAACACAAACAAAGTTTTAAAAAAATTCAAAGAAAAAAATTTTATAAGTGAAGTCAAATATAAATAGCACATTTAAAACAGGGTGTGGGGGAAGGAAGAATGGCAGTTTCCAGAAAAGCCTGCCTAGCCTTCTGCTGTTGCTGCCACCAGAGGGATCTAAGACCCCTCCACCCCACATAGGAGGCACGGATCAGAGTCCTGTTCATCTGAGCCTCTTGGGTTTGCCGATCAGAAGGTTAGTGGTTTGAATCCCCGCGACGGGGTGAGCTCCCATTGCTCTGTCCCAGCTCCTGCCAACCTAGCAGTTCGAAAGCACACCAGTGCAAGTAGATAAATAGGTACTGCTGTGGCGGGAAGGTAAACAGCGTTTCCGTGCGCTCTGGTTTCTGTCACGGTGTTCTGTTGCACCAGAAGCGGTTTAGTCATGCTGTCCACATGACCCGGAAAGCTGTCTGTGGAGAAACGCCAGCTCCCTCAACCTGAAAGCAAGATGAGTGCCGCAACCCCATAGTTGCCTTTGACTGGACTTAACCATCCAGGGGTCCTTTACCTTATCTTTTAGCATCCGTATCTCTGTGAATTTGTTTTAGAACATGAGAAAACTGTACCAAATGGGACCCATTTGGTCTGTTGCTCTGTTTCTTCCAAACTGAATGCATGCCTGTGGGTAATTAGAGTGTCAATTATTATTCTTCCCCTTGGAAAACTACTATTACTTCAGTTATAACAGTGAAATACATGCCCTCTCAAGCAACCCTTTGAATATAAAGGTTAGAGATTTTTGATATTACATGTTTTATCATTTAAATGAATAATGTGAAGTCCCCCCCCCCAAAAAAGGCCCCATCTGTTGCTTATATTTCTATTTTTGCTTATATTTCTATTGTTTTGGCAGGAGCAAGCAGGGAATTATAATTCTGGGGACTTTGCTGTTCCTGACGACTTTTACAGTGACAGCCCTGCTGTCATCGTTCTACAGGCTTCCTGTTGCAAATCCTCGTGATATGAGGTAAGGTTCTGGAAACTTCCCCCTTCAATAATAGGTCACAATATTATGCTGGGAGAGATCCAAAGCGCAGTCAGGAATCTAATTAATCAAGAGAAAGTAACCCTCTGCGTGTTATGGGGTATGTCGGAGGTTCTTGAATTTTTGGAAACAGAAGTTGGAATGGCACCCTGAGAAGAAAATTGCCCTTAATGGAGATGTCATCTGACTGACTCACTTCATCTGCCTAATGTGTTTTTCTCCTAACCGATTTTTTAAAAAAGGCAGAACCTGTGAATTTTGAGAAGCAAATAAACAGGTGGTGTTATCACACTTCCTTTCAGAGCAGAACACTTGGGTTATGCCACACTTGTTAACAGCAGCAACATTCAGACTTGGTTCTCATATATTTTACCTCAGGAGAATCGTTCCATCTGAGTCATTTGGCAAATGTTTTTAGTTAGGAATAGTTATCAGTTAATGCTCTTTCTCTCCCTTCAAGCCTTCCGTATAATCTTTTTATAACCCGTTTCCAATATGCTTGCAGGAAAACGGCTACCGTGATGTATTTCGCAGAGTATTACTCAAAACCTTACTGCCGATACGGTCCATTTCTAGTTGGCATTCTTCTTGGGTTGTACATGAACCAGCAGCAAACCCCAGTCCTAAGGAGCAAGGTAAATTGGGGGGGGGGGCGTATTTAACAAACGTTTGGGATCCTGTCTGCACAACAAAATGTGTATTGATTTTAAACCATTTTAACTGCGGTGGCGTCCTCCAAAGAAATCTGGGACAGGTTTGGTGAGGTTTGTGTCGTATTCCAATATGACCAACAGCGCCATTCAGAATATCTGGAACTCTGGATCCCTCCTGAGAATGCATTTGTTGTTGTTTCATTTCTGATCCTTTCCCCAAGTTTAACACCCCCCACCCCTTTTTTTAATTTACAACAACCGGCTGGTCTGAACTGGCTAGCTCTTTTGTCAAAAGGTGGGACCATCCTCCTGAGCAATTTCTGATTGGCTGTCTCAACCATTTATGTTGGAGATGGAGCTTCTTTCACCATTGGCTCAAACTCCACTCCATCTGAGAAGGGAGACTGGCTTCAGTTGGTCTCAGATCCCCCCAAATATGTGGGGTATCACCCCAATCCCTCCTTTCCTTTGGAACCATGTGTATTGGGGGACCAAAGATGCTCTGCAAGAGACTAATACCCTCTCAAACTATCTTGTCCTGCAAGGAATTCTGTGCATGCTCTGAAATGCCATCCACTCAGAGTTGATGGTGGAGATGTGTGATTTTCTTTCTTTCTTTCTTTCTTTCTTTCTTTCTTTCTTTCTTTCTTTCTTTCTTTCTTTCTTTCTTTCTTTCTTTCCTCTGCTTTCTCATAACCCCCCTTTCCTTCTAAAGTTCATTGGTCTTAAAAGGATATTTCTCTGGAAGATCTTCCTTGTACGTTAGATTCACTGTTATTAAGGTATCCCTTGTGCTCTGAGGGTAGTTCATAAGGCTCTGAAAGATTTTGTATCCTCTGGGCTTTGGAAGAGTCAGTCTAAACCTCCTTACTGGCAGATTTACAGGGCCAACAGCTGGGGGATAATGCCATCCACTGTAATGCAAGTGGGTGATGTGCTGTGTGTGTCATGCTATCCACACTTTTCTTTTAGAAGGCAGAAAGGTATCACTAAGGCTTGATCCCCATAATGGGGGCTCCTTCCAGTAGGAGGAATAAAAAATAAAAACAAGCAGGAACTGCAACAAAAACGTTGCAGTGCAGAGTGCTCCTGTTCAGGGTTCCAGCAGCCAATCATGCTCTCTTCCAAGAAACGCCATTCCTCCTCTCCCCAATGTTCTATCCTCTCCCAAGAGTTGGTTCGTATTCTGTTCCCTGTCTTTGGTTCCCTGCCTTCACAGGCAGAAATACAAATTGAAGGGTTTTTTTCTTTTTTAAAAAAGTATACTTCCACAAACCTTGGGGTCCCTCCAGACTGACTGGTGTTTCCCTTCCTGTACCTTGATGGATCCATGCTCAAGGAATTAATTTTGCTATTACAATAGATGATGAAACCAAGAAGGGACGAGTCCATTTTGCACAAGCAACATCAGTCTACTGCTGTGAGCCTTTGATGAAGGGTTCCTGGGGCACTGCTTGTTGGCCTGACAAATAAGGGAGCCCCTTTGATTCCAAATATTCAAGCCACCTGGAAGTGCTGTGCAAAATATTACCACTGGGGCAAGTGTTGCCTTGAAGTGATCCCACTGCAACCTGGAGAGAGAGAGTGAAAGCAGCCTTGATCTGGCAAGGAGAGAAGTTGGCACGTTTCATGGCACACAATAAATGGGGAAGGTTTTGGCAAGGGGAGCAGCAGCCTCGAGAGGAGAGCAAGATGCGGTTGCAGCATCTAAGGGAGACTTTGTAGTTAAAATGAACACCATAAAAACACGAGGGACCCACAGTCTTTAGAACAGCCATGTCATATTCCAGTTTTGAGTGGAGCTGCCTTGCTGGGTGAGAAGTGTTTGTCTCCTCTCCCTTTTGTGTCCTGCACGCCACTTCCCCAGACCTAAATTTGTAACCTGTGGTTATGATGCAGGGCCCAGGGAACGTCCTTGGTTTTCCTATTCACCCAGGTATTTGGTGGCTGAAATATTCTGTTCCTGACAACCTTGAAATTACTCCATTGTGAAGATTTGTGACTGTTTCAAGATGTTGTTGTTGTTGTTAAAATTTTGTCTTTGCTGGGATAATAGTAATTCTTATTATTTATTATTTATGAAGGAAGAAGCTAAATTTATTTTGATTTTGGGTAATGCATGCATATATCATAGTAAGCATCGTTTGAGAAGAGGAATTCCCTCCTATGAGAGAGAAGTGTCTTTCATCTGCAGTTTTTTAGAGTTCTTTAATTAAAATAAGCACTTTTTACAAATCTCCTCTACATTGGTTGGTTTATTTTGCTCAATTAAACTAATTGGTTATGATGCATTAAAGACAGCGGGCCTAAAATATATGTATATTTTATTATTAAGTGTCTGAAAGCTGAGTAACTGAAGTGAGTGATCTAAACATGTCAATTTGCATTTCTTAGTGCAGAAAGTATTGATCTGATGTGTAGAGATCTTTCCTATTCTATTTAATCCAAGAGGGTTCTGGAAGCTTCTCTGTGTGAAAGAAACAAGCAAAAGGTTCATGATGTTTGCGTTATTCCTTCCGAGAAGCTGAGTACAGCTGGCTTAAACTTAATACTGTTATCTCTTCTGTCAAGGTCATGCTGACTATAAAAGTTAGGGCCAGAAGGAGCCTGGGTTTCACTCTCTCTTTCTATCTCCTTTCCTTCTGGTGTGGTGTTCTGTATATAGGGTTTAGACTTATTGTAAGTTTAAGTTAAGTCTGCTGCAACTGGATTTCTTATGGACAGGGCCAATCCTGAATGTATTGGACTTGTGACCATTATGCTCATTTGCCTTCAGAAGCAGTAAAGCTCTGCTGGATGAAATTGCCTCTGGTCTATTTTTTGGGAATCCTGCAACATGTTTAAGTTTTTACTCTGCTAACTATGCATTGGCATCTACTCTGGATCAATATTGAGTAGAATTTCAAGGACAAAACATCCATTCAGAGGAGGATGGAAAGAGACCAGCAGCAAGGCATTGTAACAGCTGACAGAGGCAGCGCTGGATTTAGGGCAGTGCATGCAATTGCCCCGCACAGGGCACTGAGCTGAGGGGGCGTAAAATAATGATGATGATGATGATGTTACCAAAGTCTGTCCATGACAGAAGAGACAGGAAGAGAAGGCCTGAACATTCCATTGAAGAGAAGCAAAGTCGCTTTCCCCAAAACGACCAGAGTCAGGTGGAATTATCCTAATGAACTAAGATGCAATCAAATGTCTCATTCTCATGTTTCCGCAGGTGCAGGCTTCCATCGGATGGCTTTCTGCAATGTTTTCCATGTTTATGGTAGTTGCTTTGGCCTATACGTTACAAGACCCCCTCGACTACTCACCTGCCACAGCCATTTACCAAGCTACTCACCGGACGGTGTGGGCTATCGCTGTGGGGTGGATAATTTTTGCGTGTGAGGAAGGCTATGGAGGTACTCTACAGAGAAGGAATGGGGAACCTCACGCCCGGGCAGTGGGGCAAATGTGACTCTCAGAGCCTCCCCATCTGGCCCACAGGAGTGGGGAATTGAACCTTGGTCTCCCAGGTCCCGATCCAGTACTCTAACCACTACACCACAACTGGGTCTTTAATAGTTTGTTATTTGCTGTGGTCTAAACCACAGAGCCTAGGGCTTGCTGATCAGAAGGTTGGCGGTTCGAATCCCCGCGACGGGGTGAGCTCCCGTTGCTCAGTCCCTGCTCCTGCCAACCTAGCATTTCGAAAGCACGTCAAAGTGCAAGTAGTTTAACGGGTATGGCTCCGGCGTGAAAGTAAACGTCGTTTCTGTGCGCTGCTCTAGTTCGCCAGAAGCGGCTTAGTCATGCTGGCCACATGACCCGGAAGCAGTCTGCGGACAAACACCGGCTCCCTCGGCCTATAGAGTGAGATGAGCGCTGCAACCCCAGAGTCGTCCGTGACTGGACCTAACGGTCAGGGGTACCTTTACCTTTTAGGTTTCATCAATTGGATGCTTTCATGGGGCTTCTGGTCGGTGGCTGCCAAAATCAGCTACGCCTGCTACTTGGTCCACCCAATGTTGATTTTGTTGTATAATGGACTTCAAGAAACGTCCATGCACTACTCGGACATGAATATGGTGAGTGATTAAGGATAGATGGATCTGTTAATTTTGGTTCTCTTCAGGATCTCGATTTTCCAAATTTTCAATTCAATTCCTTGCATTTCTGCAGCAATTTGAATTTTGTGTATGTGTGTGTGTGTGTTTAAACTCCTCTTGAAAATTTGTCAGCATTTTCGTGCAAATTTCACATTTTTGTGTGAAGTTTTGCCAAACACACACATTCTTTCAAAGCGTTTTCCATAATCTAGTACACTTTGGTATGTTATTTTCACTAATATATACACTTTTATGCACATTTACCCTAGTATGGTTTTTTTTGGGGGGTGAGCACATTACTTGGCAGCAGAACTGCATTATGGTCAGAGAAAAAAACCAAAGCTCTGTCTCTCTCATAGCTTGCATTAGCCTGCATTCAGCCTAAGGCTATGCAGCTGCTGTAGAGGCTTCATTATCACATCTTTCTCTGGCTGTGCCTGAGAACAAAAGATTAAGAGGCAATTCCTTTTCAAAATGGAGATTAAAAATTGAATACCTTAATCACATGACCTAAGGCTCAGTTGTCATATTTCAAATCCGGAAACAAAACTTGTTGACCTTTTTTTGGAAAAAAACAACCCACAATTGAAGGTTTGTGAACTATTTTTCTATGAAAGTCATCAAAATAACCACACTTCTGACATGGGTTGCCATACGCCTGGGTTTCCCCGGACATTTAATAAATTTTTGGAAATTCCACCCGGACCCAGTTTCTGAAGTACGAATCCTGGATATGTCTTGGGAATTCTGGACGTATGACAGCCCTATCTAAGGTTAAACACTCAGATGAGAGCTAGCAGAGAACACCAGTTGATTAAGTATCAGCCTGTTAGAGCTCAGAGAGCTTCAGTATGCTTCAGTGGCATGTCCCAATGTTAAACCCTTTCAGCAATATGCATACAGCCAGTCTCCATTTCAGTGTGCAGTTGAACAATTATGCTGAACAGATCCGCCCTTATTTCCATTTGCACTTATCTTTTTAGTTCTATCTGTTCCTTGGACACTGCCTGATGACATTCATGGTTGGGCTGGCATTGACGGTGATGGTTGAGATGCCTCTGCAAGCGTTAAGGCGGGCTGTGCAACGACAAGTGGTTCAGCTGTGAAGGAGGAAGCAGGAAAGGTGTGATGTCTTTAACCCCCCCCCACCATACCCTTTCCCTTTGAAGAAGAGGCCCTTCTGTTGTGCTCCAGAAGAACTGTATAGTGATGAAGATCTGAACTTTTGCACGATGAAGATCTGAAGCAGGCTCTTCAGCAGTGATGTGGCTAGGGAATTTCAGAATCTGGAATAAATGGTCTTGCCAGGCCTCCCCTTTAATGACCAATTGTGAAGCACACAGCTAACACCCCTCTTCTCTTCATTGTCTCTGTTCCATGCTTTGCAACTACTTCTACATTCCTGCTATGTTACAGTGAACAAATGGTTTACCAACCCTAGTTAAAAGAAAAGAAATATTCTGAGCCCATGCAGTTCCGCATTTTAAATTCACTGAAATCAGTTGTTCCTAAACATTTTTGGGCCTCCGCCCTCTTGGCTCCATAAACTCACCCCCAGTGCCCCCTGACCTATAAAATGCATTACAGTGGTACCTAACTTAAGTAGTTAAGTACTTAATTCGTTCCGGAGGTCCGTTCTTAACCTGAAACTGTTCTTAACCTGAAGCACTACTTTAGCTAATGGGGCCTCTTGCAGCTGCCACACCGCCGGAGCACGATTTCTGTTCTCATCCTGAAGCAAAGTTCTTAACCTGAGGTATTATTTCTGGGTTAGAGGAGTCCATAACCTGAAGGGCCGTGCAAACCGAGGCTACTTGGGGTAGTCACTTTGCCACTTCTTGAGGGCTTCCAAGTTGTAGATTGAAGTGCTTGCTTGGTATCCTATACATTGCCCCGCTGTTTTAGAATAAAATATTTAATCTTCTCGCTCACTTGTGTATTTTGTATTGCTTCTGAATCTCATTTTAAAAGAACTACCTTGCCTTTGGCAAGACATCCCCCCAGGTAATCCTAACACCCCTCACTTGAGGATGTTTCCTCCCACTTTAGGAACCCCGCAATTTAAATCACAGCACCCTCTAGGCTACAGGAATAAAACGGGAGTTTGCTCCTCTTGACCTGATGCTAATTAATACAATGCCTTGGGAATAAATGGCATTTTGTATGTAGAACCTAGAATTGTAGAGTTGGAAGGGACCCTAAGGATCATCTCGGACAACCCCCTGAAATGCAGAAATATGCAGCTGCCTCCTGGGGATTGAACTCATGTAGAAAAGGTTAATATATATTTTTAGAGTAAAAATATCAAAATGGGCATCTTGTAACCAGGTGCACACTTGGCTGGTCATCCCGACTATCTATCTATCTATCTATCTATCTATCTATCTATCTATCTATCTATCAATCTATCATCTATCCACAATTCCCATCATCCCTGACCACTGGTCCTGTTAGCTAGGGATCATGGGAGCTGTAGTCCCAAACATCTGGAGGGCCAAGTTTGCCTATGCCTGGACTAGCATCAGCCCCAGAGGGCCCTTGTACACTCATCCTAACCCAGGTGCTGATGACGATTAGGCAACTTTGTAGAGGCTCCTAGCCATGATGGTTGTATCTTTCCCAATCGCAGTCACTGGAAACCGCAGGAAGGGAGGGTGCTCTTGTGGTCAGGTTCTGCTTGTGGGTTTCCTGCAGGCGTCTGGTTGGCCACTGTGAGAACACGTTGCTCAGTCCCTTGGCCTAATCCAGCAGTTCTTTCACGGGCCTGTTTGCTGCTGCCCCCTGATACGGAACGGAAGGGGGGGGGCTCCTTTCCCCCTTCCTTCTAGGAACATCCGAGGCCCCGCTTATTCCTATGGCCCCGCTTTAGCCAATCACAGACCTCCTGTTACAATGTATCCATTCTGTTTCTGCTTTTGCCCTATAGTACAGAATGGGTTTGAAATCATTGAAATCTTTAGAAATTGATATAAAATCAACCGTAACTCCGATTTCTTCGCTCTCAGTGTCATTCAACTCAGTTCCCCGTGGACTCCATGATGCTATCCCTACTTCCATAATCCCTGAAGCGGCAGGTCACGTACGCAGGAACTTCTTAATTCACCAAACCTTCCCTCTAGGCAATATTAGGTGGCAGACGATGCATATCTCTGACCCATTGTCTTGCCACCACCGGTACTCAATAAATGTGTATCTATGTATATTTCCCGCTCCGCATATCCCCCCTCCCTCATCCGAAAATGCTAATTAATGTAATCCCACCTTTTCATAATGTATTCATGACGTGTAAAGTATATTCATGATGTAACTTGTGAAACCCAACCTTCCCATAATGTATTCGTGACGTTTCATGCACTGTATTCTGGGATATGGAGGAAAATTTCAAAAGTTCATGTCACCCCTTTCTCTGGGTTCAATCTCGCCTTGAACCTGTTGCGCAATAAACTTGGATCTTCTGCAGTTTGCTCCTGCGTCCGGCTGAGCTCATTTTCTTCCGCAGGGACCCACGGACTTAGTCCGATGAGCTGGGTGGCAGAGTAACACTGCACCCAGATTTTTCCGTAACAGTTGGCGCCCAACGTGGGGCTTGCGGTTCTCCCAAGCTGCTGACTGGGGGCCCCGAAATCTTCAGCCGGCTCCGGGCCATTTTGCCTGGGAAGATCCTTTTGGACCCCCAGCCATCTTCTGGGCGGTAATCGAAAGCCCTAGGAGTTCAGCCGGGGAGCAAAAGAGGGATCCAGCCGGCTTATTCATCGATCCCGGGATCATCATAGAAGACGCGTGAGTATAAGGAAAAAAGGAAAATCCAGTGCACTGGTGGGAAGGGGGTGGAATCTCCTGGCAACTGAATTCTCTGCCCTCCTCTCTATCGCTCCTTCTTGCCTTTCTCTTGGTCCGGTTAGTGAGAGAGACCGTGGACCGCTGCTCAACCCGAAAGGGGGGTTCTGAGCTCTATCTCTTTTCCTTAAAGTCTCCAGCCAGCCGCACCAATTGGGTGCCCGAAAGTAAGACGGTGAGACCCGGCTTGGAAAGACAGCCGACTCTCCGCAACGGGCATCTCAGTTGAAAGCAAGGGGTTGGAGTTCTCTTTCCGAACTTCCCGAGCGTCCTTGCTAGGGGGCAGGAAGTGGTCTTGCTTTCTATCCCAATCCCAGCCGCACTGGTCGGTAACACGTGTATCGTGCGTGAGCCCGCTTCCAAAAGCAAGGGGGATTTTCAGTTCGAAATTCTATCCAGGGATCACCCGATCTGGCACCGCATGGCGCGGGCGTCCAGTAGGGCCCCTTTTCCTGAGATGTGACGATAGGTAGGAGGTTGCCAGGAGGGATAGCCCATGAGGAATTGGGCAGGACCGGCAGAGTGGAAAGAGACCCCAGGTTATAGGAAATAAGGAAATAGGAAATAAGGAAATAGGAAAGGGAACGCAAGGAACCGGATAGCTAGAGCTCTCTAAAACCCACTAAGGAAGTTGCCAGGCAACTAGAAGCCCCTTCTCCTCTTTACTATACGTCCCTGTACTAAGCATACCAAACCCCTAGACATACCAATCCTAATCAACCCCTCTCTTTCCCCCTTCTCTATCCCAGACACACCCCCCCAAAAAAAGCAAAAAGCAAAAAAGCAACAACAGCAACGCATGCATCTATAAAGGGGTACCCAGTCGACCAAGCGTTATGAGCCCTACCAGTTTGATTAACTGGTGGTGTGTTTGAAGAGGCAAGGAGGCTCATAAAACCATGTGGGACCTTCCTACTAATTTCACTTAATGAAGCCAGAGGTAGTGGCCCAACTCCTTGCAATAACCAACTAAAGGATGAGAATATATCTGTTTATATGTTACATGTTGTCTGTTATGTGTGTTGTCTGTTAATACATATATGAGAATATGTATGTTTACATGTTGTCTGTTATGTGTGTTGTCTGTTCCTTCTGTCTCTGGCAGACTGCTTTTCTTAAGTGTGCATAGTTTAAACTGCAAGCTTGCTTCAAAATTTAAATCTAAGGAAGCCATGCTGGATCTTAGCAGTCCTAAATAAGACAAGATGAGAATGAAGTGTGCAAATGTTTACCCCACCTCTTGCTTTGCCCCAACTTTTGAGATTGTGAGTCTACAGTCTTATTTTGGAAGGTGATGATAACCTAATGTTTCTGCTGCAAAAGCCTAGTTGAGCACAACTGCTCGCTCAAGCTAAAATGCAGTGTATGTATTTCATTAAGCGTATGCCTATAAAAGTATGGTGTTCATTCTAAGAAAAAATATTTGAGTCCAGTTTCAACTTTGATTTGGTTGGACAGAAGAGTTATTGTAAGGCTCCTGATATCAGTCTCTATAAGACTTCATGGCCTCTTTTGTTAGAAAATGCCCCCCCCCTTGTTTCACTCTGCCTCTTTCAGTTGGTTTCTCCCTTCTTACTTCTGTGCTAGGTAAATTTACTCCCGAGTAAGCTTCCTTTAAAGGAAACTGCAAAGAGGGGAGGGGGCAACACTTGTGTATTCCCTTTAAAAAAATCAAATCTAGGGCTGCTTTAACTGTGCTTTATAAGAGATCCTCTCAGGAGTATAGATGTTTCCTTTCCCAGCTGTAAATCTGTACTTAAATGTGTATGCCTCTTTGGTAGTACAAATCTTGCTGTGAAATCTTGCTGTGAACCCTATATTTTGGAGGGTTGGACTAGATGACCCCAGGGTCCCTTTCAACTCTCCCAATTTGTGGCTGTGTGGAAGACCATGTGTCTGCAAGCATTGGAGGGTAATTCTTAAATTCTGGTGTGGTAATGGAGTTGAAATTCAGCCTAGCTTTGCTCTTTAGTTTTAAAAGGTGAGAGGTGAAGCCCAACTGGTAATACCAAGCATTTGAGTGATTACAGTGTTTATCATTTTGTCTACTATTTAAAAATCAGACTTAAAAGTCTACTCAAAGTTTAAGCACATACAAATGAATAATCAAGTAGAATTAGCCTTGACCATTCCTGTAAATAAAGGGCAGGAAATAATAATAATATTAATAATAATAATAATATTTTTTTGTCTGCAAATGGTAAGGCTGAAATGGCTGAGAAGTTAAAAAAAAAAAATCCTATGAATTCTAACTCTGGCCATTTTTACTCATAAATAAGAGAGCGGTTGATTGTTCCGCGAATGGCCAGAGGGATATTAGCCCTTTCCTGTACATAAAGGAAGCAGTCTCAGTTTGCTTGGGCTGAAATTGCTAGCTTTGGTGAATACTTAAATTGCTGAGTTTCTTTTTTTTTGTTTAAAATCAAACCCTGTTTTCAAAATCTACTCCTTACCCTTCCTTTCCCTTATTCAAATGGTAATTTAGCCAAAGGATGCAACATTTTCAATAGTATAAAAGGTTTGCTGAGACATGAACTCTGCACATGCACAGAGGCTAGATCAGCTAAAGAAGAGAAAGAGAGGAAGGGGGGAACTGTAAGGGGGGAGAGGAGGTTTCTTCCAAAAAAAAAAAAAAAGGAAGAAAAGAAGACTTGGAACCATTGAGGAACCATTGAGGGAAATCACCCTTAATCTGTCTTTGCTCCAGGGGCTACAAGACAAAAGGCTAAAAAAAAAAAACAAAAAAAAAAAAAACAAAAAAAAAAACAAAAAAAACCACAATAGAAAAAAAAAACACCAAAAAAAAACTAGCCCATCGAAAGTCAAGAGCTTTCCAGGTTCCAAATCTTAACATGCCAAATTCTTTTCACAGGTAAATATCAAAGCATTCCCCCCCTCAATGGGAATTTTAGGAACAGCATTTCCTGACAAGCTTCTCACATGAAATAATTTTCCCTTTTAACAGGATATGTGAACCCCGATAACAAAGTGTTTGTCCCTTTTTCCTCCCACAGCAACTTTCTTTCTGTTCTGTGAAACAAGTCTGAATCCCTGCTATATTAGTAACTCCAATCTCTTTGTGGCCTTGACACTTTTTTTTTAACTTACAAATAATCTGTTTTCATTTATTTAATCCGTTTCTCCATGATGTCTATGAAGTTAATCGAAGCACAACCAAACATTGTTTGTGGAATGGTACTTGTTTACCTTCGGCCTGAGTATCTCTTATTAATTCTGTCATTTTGGCTAGTGCAAGGTACTTACACAACTTTAAATTGCCATTCATTTTTTCTTGGTATTAACTCATTTCCCAGTATTAACATTACAGCTGATGATGTCACATCAAGAAACATTTTTATTTTCATTTGGGATGTTAGAATGCCAAAACAGATTACTTATTAATTGTGTGTCTTAGCATTTATTTATTTTTGGTTCCTCATAGCTCATTTTGTGTGTTTGTGTTTTACTTTGGGGACATGTTCATCACATGTTGAAAGCCAGTCTCATGAAGTTCTTTTATTGGATAGCACATGGTGAATTTTAAGTTTTCCCCATTGTTTTCCCTTTTTTTCAGTCCAGTAGTAATATGTGTGATTTTGATAATATCTTTGTACTATTTAATAATAGTTATTTTCTGAATCTGATGTCTTTGTGTCAAGTCCATTTTCATCTAACTGGTAATCTAATTTTTTTTGCTTCCTTTTTATTTTTTAACCTTTGTATTTTTACAGTTCTCTTTCTATACATGTGGAGTAATTTTTTATTTTATAATATGAAAAGAACAACAACAACAAAAACTAAGTGAAGAAAAGCAAACAAACTTAGCAGATAATAACAGTAGTTATAGGAAAATGTGATAATAATATTGGAATGAATGAAACGCTTAATTCGCTAAGATTTTATTATTTGCAACTTCCAACAGAAACCGAAGGACATCACATCCTTTTCGCCTTTTGCCCCCTCCCTTTTCTAACTGTCTTTAAGCCCCCAAACCCTGCCCCTTACAGGATATCACTTCTACAGATGTGCAATGATGAAAAGCAGCAACAACCCCTCATGGCTAAGGGGAGGAGTTGAATTGCAAGGACATTTTCTCACTTTTGAACCTTAAGACTGTGCTCCAGGATTCAAAAGATACATGCATAAAAGATCACAATTGTGTCAAGATATGTAACTGATATTTAATTAGTTTGTTTTGTATTGTGTGTTATTATGTAAGAATGTTGAAATGTGTCTGACAGTGTGATTTCCACAAAGGGGGGCAATTTTTGTGTGTAATTGTTTTTATGTTTAATGTCTTATTGCTTACACACCAATGGAGAATTCTCATGCATTTTATACTTTCTAATAGCTCACACTATTGTGTAGTCCAATGTTTAGATCAACTTGTAACCACATTTAATTGTTCCACCGCCAACTTTCCCTATCCATTTTAAAATGTGTTAAACCTCGTTTTGCCAAGGACAAGCTTCTGGATCCATAAAACACCAGGTACATGAAGGTGCGTATGCTTTGGTTTAGCAGGAATGATCCCTTATAGAGTTAAATTGACTTATTTGGACAACTGCCCTTGTTAAGAATGGTTTTCTTTTAACAGATTGGTTTGAAGAGTTGAGAACCATGGGGCAAGATAAATTCAAATTGGACTCAGTTTGAATTGGGCAAGTGTATCCAGGCTGCAATTAGCCTTTTGGTCCTTTAAGTGCAAGTGAGCAACCCCCATGCGTGCAAAACCACAGCCTATAATAGAATCCCATAGCTAAAGGCCAAGGCGAAGACCTCTCCCTCACGAGATGCCCAAACCTGTGCCAGCTATGGTGAATGCCAGGCGACATGGTTAAATGAAAGCCCTGAGGGGATTCAACAGACAGGATGTGTTGCTGTAGCACTATGTCAGTGTGAGACCACAGAAGAGCTACCTTGACACCTGAGAACACACAAATGGCGGGGGGGAAGCCAACTGCATTTTTCAGTCAATTAGACCTTCCTGCTAGGTGTAAAGCATAAAACACTATTGAGAATGCCACAACTAATTTAGCAACAAAATACAAGAGGTGTTCTTTATATAATACCCTATATGCAGCTACCTGCACTGCTATACTTGCAAATGACCGTAAGAGGCATGGCTTGCAAGTCCCTTTCAGGTTTGCATAAAGCCACACATCCCATTCACCGAGATTTAGGGTGCGGAGAAAAGATTTGCAAGTTCTTACAGAACTTTAATGCAAATCTATCTCCGAATGGGGGACTGATACGGAACGGAAGGGGGGGGGCTCCTTTCCCCCTTCCTTCTAGGAACATCCGAGGCCCCGCTTATTCCTATGGCCCCGCTTTAGCCAATCACAGACCTCCTGTTACAATGTATCCATTCTGTTTCTGCTTTTGCCCTATAGTACAGAATGGGTTTGAAATCATTGAAATCTTTAGAAATTGATATAAAATCAACCGTAACTCCGATTTCTTCGCTCTCAGTGTCATTCAACTCAGTTCCCCGTGGACTCCATGATGCTATCCCTACTTCCATAATCCCTGAAGCGGCAGGTCACGTACGCAGGAACTTCTTAATTCACCAAACCTTCCCTCTAGGCAATATTAGGTGGCAGACGATGCATATCTCTGACCCATTGTCTTGCCACCACCGGTACTCAATAAATGTGTATCTATGTATATTTCCCGCTCCGCATATCCCCCCTCCCTCATCCGAAAATGCTAATTAATGTAATCCCACCTTTTCATAATGTATTCATGACGTGTAAAGTATATTCATGATGTAACTTGTGAAACCCAACCTTCCCATAATGTATTCGTGACGTTTCATGCACTGTATTCTGGGATATGGAGGAAAATTTCAAAAGTTCATGTCACCCCTTTCTCTGGGTTCAATCTCGCCTTGAACCTGTTGCGCAATAAACTTGGATCTTCTGCAGTTTGCTCCTGCGTCCGGCTGAGCTCATTTTCTTCCGCAGGGACCCACGGACTTAGTCCGATGAGCTGGGTGGCAGAGTAACACTGCACCCAGATTTTTCCGTAACACCCCCTAATCACCTGCCACTCTCTGGGTGGTCATTTTGGGGTCTGTGGGGCCCTGGACTTTGCCCAATCCGCACCAGTCCTCTTCAGTTCTCCTTTCAAAGTTCTGTCGCCCATCCTAACTGGCTTTGGAAATATATACAGCTTAGTGCATATTTCAGCTTGTTTTCTATTTAAACGTGTGTTGCTTTGGAGAAACAAATAAAATTAAAACAAGTTTCTCAACTGCATTATTAAGCATTCCCTTCTCGCCTCCCCAGAGCCAAGCATTCTTGTGAAGGTCAAACTTTGCCCTTAGGTTTTCGCATGTGGGATCAACTGGGCACAATCTTCTCCCGTGTGCTTACCCTGCATTGATTGGAGGTGTGAACAGGACAGTGTGAACTTCAGGCAGTGAGTTGTCAAGGAGGCAGAATCCTGATTTCTAGCTTGGTGTTATCTTTTTCTCTGGCTGGGTGGAGTTTCTTTTGAGCAAAACAAAAGTCACTCCTTCTTACTGTTAACAGAGAAATCTGAGGGCTCCCTTGGACAAAAAAACAAGGACACCAGCCAGGAATACAAGAGCAAAACAGCAGCCAGTAGGCTTGGTCTTTATTGAAGACTGTCGCGACAGGACTCCCACCTGCCACCAGGTGGAACAAGATGGAAGCTCAGAAGAAAAGAAGACCCCAGCTTTTATTAGCTACTAATCCCCCAAGCTACACCCCTAGAACTACATCACAACTACATCATGACTATGTCATTGATACATCACAAAAAGGAGGGGTTGCAGGAGGGGTTTGTGGAGGTAACCTGAGTATCTTGTCACCTGGCTGGTCTCTCCTTTCCCCCTCCCCATGAGTATTTTCCAGAGGACAAAGGGGAGCTGGCAGTTTCCTGCCCCCAGAGGGAAGAGCTGATCACTGTCCTTTATTTCAGCCCGTGTTGAATCCACTCCCATATGCAAGTTCTTTGTGTCCTTGATGGTCTTCTGTCTAGGACCATCTAGGTTGGCATGCCAACTGGGTCTGGCTCCTGCGTACGTTGGTACGCTCAAGGGATTATGGCCGTCCTGTATCAAACCATCCCCTTTTGATAGTCCTTCCTTCAGGGAGCAAAATAAAAGTGGACCAGTGTAGATCCGATATACAGTTGATTTTCTATGAATTTATAACAGAAACATCGCGTATGTCATGTGTGAGTGTGTTGAGTTTGTACAAACTAAATGATTGGGGGGGTGGGGGTTTCCTGCAACATTACATAGGAAGATGCAGCGGCTTCTATATCCCTTCTTTTGGTCAGCCAGTTATATGGCCAGTGCTGATTCAGATACTAACCCAATGGCCTTTGCTGCTCCGGAGGCAGACTTTGGTCTTTCAAATTTCAGTGGCAACCTGTGCGAGGCCAAAATTTGGCACACCCACCCTTCCCTTTTGCTCTGCTCAATTTTGTAGTTGTGCTGCCCTGCAGCGCCCCCTAGGCTTAGTGCTCAGTGTGTCAGAACTGGTTGTGCTGCCCCACACTTTCTCCTCCCTAAATCTGGATAATTCCCTATGCTCTGAAAATCCAAATAGGAGAGATATGTGACTGCCTTGGGAATTTCGGAAACACCACATGGACAAGGGGGAATTAAAGGTGGCACTAGGGCAGGCTTCCTCGACCTCGGCCCTCCAGATGTTTTTGGCCTACAACTCCCATGATCCCTAGCTAGCAGGACCAGAGCTCATGGATGCTGGGAATTGTAGTCTCCAAACATCTGGAGGGCCGAGGTTGAGGAAGTCTGGGCTAGGGGTTCACAATCTGCATTAAGCCAAGGCATGGACGGGCTCTTCGTCTGAGCAGAACCCACAGCTGAAGCTATTTTCTTTTATTCTTCATAACTTCCCTATAGGTAAAGGTAAAGGGACCCCTGACCATTAGGTCCAGTCGTGACCGACTCTGGGGTTGCGGCGCTCATCTCGCTTTATTGGCTGAGAGAGCCGGCGTACAGCTTCCGGGTCATGTGGCCAGCATGACTAAGCCGCTTCTGGTGAAGCAGAGCAGCACACGGAAACACTGTTTACCTTTCCGCCGGAGCGGTACCTATTTATCTACTTGCACTTTGACGTGCTTTTGAACTGCTGGGTTGGCAGGAGCAGGGACCGAGCAATAGGAGCTCACCCCATTGCGGGGATGCGAACTGCCGACATTCTGATCGGCAAGTCCTAGGCTCTGTGGTTTAACCCTCAGCGCCACCCGCGTCCCTATACTTCCCTATGCCCTGCACTAATATTTCTGAAAAGCTGCTGGTTGCTTTCCTAAGGGCACTTCTGTATGGTATGTCATTGTCATACTAAAACCCTGCTCACAAAACCACAGCAAGGCTTCCACCCTTTTTGTTTTTTTTAAAAATAATATTTATTAATTTTCCAACAGTTAAAACACAACACTACTAAAAGAAAAAAAAACATAAAAAGAGACAATACAATACAATACAATACAATACAATACAATACAATACAATACAAAAACACTACAAAACACTAACACATAAAACTAACAAAACAAAAGCAAAACCCATTTGAAACACATCAAACAGTTTCATTATATTATCTTTCATTCACTTATTTCCATGACCTCCTCACACCTCCCTTTTTGTATTCCACTTCTATTAATTGTTTCAGCAATTCCTTTCCATCTCCCTCTGTTTTCTATCCTATAATTATCTTAACACATTCTAACCTTATTTTCCCCTTTAATACTCTATTAATCTATTTATACTTAATTCCTTATAACATTTCTACTAAAGCCATATAACTTCATTCCAACATTTTTCTAACATTCATTAATTTTACGATCTTTCTGCAAATAATCTTTAAACTTTTTCTAGTCTTCTTCCACCGATTCTTCTCCCTGGTCTCGGATTCTGCCAGTCATTTCCGCCATTTCCATATAGTCCGTCAACTTCATCTTCATCTGGGTAAATCTTGTGTTTTCCAATACTTCGCGATGAGTATTCTTGCTGCTGTTGTTGCATACATAAAAAAAGTTCTATCCTTCTTTGGCACCAATTGGCCGACCATGCCCAGGAGAAAGGCCTCTGGTTTCTTCAGGAAGGTATATTTAAATACCTTTTTCATTTCGTTATAAATCATCTCCCAGAATGTCTTAATCCTTGGGCATGTCCACCAAAGGTGAAAGAATGTACCTTCAGTCTCATTACATTTCCAGCATTTATTATCGGGCAAATGGTAAATTTTTGCAAGCTTGACTGGTGTCATGTACCACCTATAAATCATTTTCATTAAATTTTCTCTTAGGGCATTACATGCCGTGAATTTCATACCTGTGGTCCATAACTGTTCCCAGTCAGCCATCATAATATTATGTCCAACATCTTGTGCCCATTTAATCATAGCTGATTTCACCATTTCATCCTGAGTGTTCCATTTCAACAGCAACTTATACATTCTTGACAAATTCTTAATTTTTGGATCTAACAATTCTGTTTCCAATTTTGATTATTCCACCTGGAAACCAACTTTTTTGTCCAAATTGTATGCCTCCATTATTTGGTAATAATGGAGCCAATCTCGCACTTTGTTTTTCAATTTTTCAAAACTCTGCAATTTTATTCTGTCTCCATCTTGTTCCAAAATTTCCCAATATTTCGGCCCTTTGGCCTCCATATTGAGTTTTTTCTGTGCCTTCGCTTCCATTGGTGACAGCCATCTTGGGGTTTTCTTTTCTAACAAATCCTTATATCTTATCCAGACATTAAACAATGCTTTTCTAACAATGTAATTTTTAAACGCTTTGTGTGCTTTCACTTTGCTGTACCACAAATATGCATGCCAACCAAATGCATTATTGAAACCTTCTAAGTCCAACACATCTCTAAGTCCAACACATCCGGCTTCCACCCCTTTTGAAAGTCCCACCTTTCCCCTATTAAACATCTGCCCTCCACATGTCACTGAAGTGACCATTGGCCATGATGTTTGGGGAGCTGGAATCTCAAAAAAAAGAGGAAAAACCCCTCTGGAGGTCATTGCATTGGTATTTTCTGTTATTATGCACAAATAGATTAAATATTCTGGAGAATAAAGTTCTTTTCTTAGCTGGAAACAAAAATGCACAACTCTGATTTAAAAGGCAGAATAATTTGGCTTCGCTAAATGTTCTGCTCAGTTCATGCTCCTCCCAAAAACATGGTTGCTCATCTTTGCAAATGTCACCTGGATGGAGGAGGAATGCAAATGAGCTACGCAGACAGAATCCAGTTTCATCCAGCAGCGAAGCAACTTCCCTTTGTTTTGGGTGGGCTTTCATAACAACTAATTGCATGTCCAAATGTACATAAGGTGAGCAGTGAGCTGAATTGCCCTTGCCCCATTATCGCTATAAGCACAGTCCTCTCCATGGGGTCGGGCTACCTGCACACACCACTCAACCCTCCATCGAAGTGGAAGTTTCTTTGGGGAGGGACCATAGCTTAGTGGAAGAGCATCCATTTTCCCTGCAGAAGGTCCCTGGTTTTATCCCCAGCGTCTCCAGGTAAGGTTGTCCCCAGTCTGCAGTTCTCAGTCATATATAATGAAATGAAAAGGATGTTTAAAATAACGTTTGCAAAAACAAACAAACCCAGAGGCTTTTCTTTTGGGAATTATAGGGACAAAACTACCTAAACTTAGACACTTATTCATGTATACTACTACAGTGGCAAGAATGTTACTTGCCCGCAGAAGTCCCAGGAAAGGCAGCCCTTTTAAGGGAAGTTTTTGATGTTTGGTGTTTTATTGTATTTTTAATATTTTATTGGAAGCCGCCCAGAGTGGCTGGGGAAACCCAGCTGGATGGGCAGGGTATAAATATATTATTATTATTATTTTATTTAGAAGAATAATGGATACAAAAATAACAAACTTTTTATAAAAGAATGGAAATGGTTTATTGAATATTTACAGATGAATTGTAAATGGATAAGAACATTGGCAGGATTATTATAATAACCTGCAGTTTCATAAGAGTATATATTTTAAAGTAGATTAATAAATGAAGAGTTAATTTGGATATGCAGAAGATATGAAAAATAAATTTAAGGAACCACAGAAAGAGGGGGAAGGAGGTCAAGTTCTGAAATGTAAAAATGGTTGTAAAATCAGTGAAATGTATAAACCTGAAAAGTATAAATAATAATAATAATAATAATAATAATAATAATAATAATAATAATAATAAGTCCCCAGTTGGCTGCCAGTCAATGTGCATCAGGGGTAGGCATTGTGGTACCTAGGACCCTCGTACCTACGGGACCGCCTGTCCCGGTATGCCCCACGGAGAGCCTCAAGGTCCAAAAATAGCAACACCCTAGAGGTCCCAGGCCCTAAGGAAGTCAGATTAGCTTCAACCAGAGCCAGGGCCTTTTCAACACTGGCTCCGGCCTGGTGGAACGCTCTGTCTCATGAGACCAGGGCCCTGCAGGATCTGATATCTTTCTGCAGGGCCTGTAAGACAGAGTTGTTCCGCCTGGCCTTTGGCTTGGAGCCAATTTGATTCCCTCCCCATCTTTCTTTTTCCTTTTTCCTCCTGTGATGAGGCTGCATTTTAATATTTTAATGTTTCAATATTTTAATGTTGTATTTTAATCTTGTCTTTAAGTTGTATTCATTCAACTTGTTTTTATTATTGCTTGTAAGCCGCCCTGAGCCTGGCCTTGGCTGGGGAGGGCGGGGTATAAATAAAAATTCTTCTTCTTCTTCTTATTACCCGGTGAGCATGGCCAACCGTCAGGGATTATGGGAACTGGGAATCCAACAACAGCTGGAAGGCACCACATTTGCAATCCCTGACATAAGTAGAACTGAACTAGATGCGTCAATGGTTTGACTTACTATAAGGCAAGTTTCTGTTCCTAGTTTGGACAGGGGTCAGAATGTTGATATGTTGACCCCAAGTCTGTGCATGCAAAGTAGATGCTTTACCACTGACCAACAACACTTCTCTGATCTGCTACCATCCTGCACACAATGTTACATATGCTCCTTTATGCACACATTGTAAGGCAGTGATCATAAGGTAAGCAATCTTTGTATTGGTGGGGCTTTTGACTAAGCAGTTTGAAATCAGTCCCAGCACCCAGCAATGTGTTCTCCACTATGTTTCTTCCTTCCGTTTGCAGAATCCATAGCACTCTCTTTAATTCTTTGGCGTGTGACTCAGCACCTGGAAACGGCAACTTTTAATTAAGGCTCAAGAGATTCGTTTGACATGGGTGGAGATCAGATCAACTCTCCATCTAACATTGATGAGAATAACCTGTCTAAACGTTCCCTCCGGATCAAGGAATAGATGCTTCTGGGTAGATGTGCAGGTCTTGTTTCAAGAGCCAAAGGGCAGAGGGATGGAATTCCTCCTGGGATCCGATTCTCATTTGCAGTGCAATTCTAGAAGCAGCTAATTTTGCCTCACTACCTGGATGGATAACCTATTGCTGTCTGATTACTTCGTCTATGAATTACAACAAAACAAAGGTGGTGGCAGGAACAAGCCAGTAGTAAATCACACAGAGTAAGTGAAGTTAACTCTTTATTAGAAAAACAGGATCTGCATAGGGATGCCAGGCCTTAATAAGCACAACAATTCATATTCAGTAGGTTTTGCCCCTATGAGGCAGTTGCAGAGACATTGGAAGGTCCCTGCCTTCCACAGTTGCCTAAGTCCTCTCCTCTCCAGGGTTTCCCCCAAGCAATCTGAGACTGCACCAGGATGCCTGCCTTTGCTCCTCCCACTTCATGCCTCTACTGTTCCTGGGAGATGAGGGGGAAAGGGTCACAGCAGGAAGGAGAGACACCTGTGCCTCTTCACCAGCCTGACTCCTCTCTGCCTCTTGGCCTTTCTCGTCCCCCTCTCCTGCTTCAGCTTCTGCCTCTGGACTTCTCTCTGCCACAGACTTCCCCCCTCTCACAGCCCTGTTACCTCTTCAGCTTTTGACACCTCCTCCTCCCAGTCTTCTCCCTCTGACCACTCATCATAGTCCCACCACCAATTCCCAGGCTCTGAACCTTCTTCCCTTGTGGATTCTCCAGCTGGTTCTTCCCATCATTCCTCTGGGTCCAACCAGTCCATGACAGATGGTTAGATAGGGCACTTTCAGTTGTTGTTGTTGTTGTTGTTGTTTGAGATGGACTAGACCAAGACCGAGAGCTGGACCATAAAGAAGGCTAAAGAAAGTAGAATTGATGCTTCTGAATTATGGTGCTAGAGGAGACTCTTGAGAGTCCCATGGACTGCAAGAAGATCAAACCTCTCCATTCTGAAGGAAATCAGCCCTGAGTGCTCACTGGAAGGACAGATCCTGAAGCTGCGGCTCCAATACTTTGGCCACCTCATGAGAAGAAAAGACTCCCTGGAAAAGACCCTGATGTTGGGAAAGATGGAGGGCACAAGGAGAAAGGGACGACAGAGGACAAGATGGTTGGACAGTGTTCTCGAAGCTACCAGCATGAGTTTGACCAAACTGCGGGAGGCAGTGGAAGACAGAAGTGCCTGGCGTGCTCTGGTCCATGGGGTCACTAAGAGTCGGACACGACTAAACGACTAAACAACAACAACAACAGACCAAGACCCTGTTAATTCACTCTTGGACACTGGGTCTTTGATTTTAGTATGTTTCAGCAAGGTTTAAGGTCTTAGTCTATAATATGTTAAATACTAAACTGTTTTAATGCAGTATATTTTTAAGAAAATTTGATCTGTTTCTATTATTTTTCAAAACAGGTCAAGTCACCCTGCTTTGTTTGTTTGTAAGCAAATCGATTTGTGCCTTTGGCATGCATAAACTAGCACAGAAGCACATTTAAGTGTTGCTCCTTTAACAATGTAGAGCTCTGGGCTACTTATGATGTAATTGGGCCAGCCCTGTTCTGTTAAGGGGGCAATGCACCAAAACCAGGTAAGGACAGCAAAATTACAATATCCGATGTTGCTCCTACTTCACAACAGGGGCTCATTTTCAATTTGCAGATAAAAGAGCTGCAAATGTCTAAGCAACAATGGCATAATGATTTGTGGGGCGGAAGAGCTCAACAAGAGTGGGTCATGAGACATAGCAAAACAGCCTGTATGGATGCAAACTGCTACTTTAGCGCAAAAGGAAACTGAGGTTGCAATCCTATGCACACACCTGCAGGAAAGCCCCAAGGAACTCAGTGCATAGGGTTACACTGTTAAATGCCTGGAAAAGGATTGCAACAGCATCAAATCTAGGGATGGAGGAGGAAATGTATTTGCATTTATGGACAAAACCTATCTAATGTGCACTTTCTGGGGCAATTATGCCACAGGCTTTGAGATGAAAAGGCTTGAGATGGGTAAGCTTATTTAAGCATCGTGTATCCATGCCAGTCAGAAGATAACTGAATTGCCTAGAATTAGCTTTATGTAAAATCCGTATGCCTGTTGTCTTTGTCCATGGGATACTGGAGTGGCTTGCCGGATCAGTGGTTAGATCAGGGGTCGGCAAACTAAGGCCTGGAGGCCTGATCAGGCCCAATTGCCTTCAGGATCCAGCCTGTGGACTGTCCGTGGATCGGCGTGGGGATTCTGTTCATTTGGGCTGCACCATTTCTCCCCCTGCACCGTTCCATTCCCCCCCACACACCATGGTGGCACCTCCTCCCTCTCTCCCTCCACCTGGCTACTCCCCGCCCTGCCTAGAAGAGGAAGGGGGCTGGGCTGAGCTGGCTGAGCACCATTTTAAGCAGCCCCTCTCCAGAGCCAGCCCTTTTGCGCCACTCATCTTCCCACCACCGCCGCACTGGTGCTCCTGTGGGCCAGAGAGCAGAGTGAACGAGCTCCCTCTGCCACGAGAAGCAGCAGTGGCGGTGGTGCTGGTGGTGGTGGCAACAGCCCCTGGGAAGGTAAGCGCAGTGGCTGGGGCTGGGGTTGGGGGGTTGGGAGGAGGACTACCTGCCCCCCTCGCCTCTCCTTCCAGCTCCCCTCCCCCCCCAGTGCTGCTTCTCCGGCCCGCCACAAGGTCTGAGGGACAGGGGACTGGCCTGTGGCTCAATTTTTTTGCGAAGCCCTGGGTTAGATGGTCATCTGTATGATCTAGTTGAGATTTCTGAATTTCAAGGGGTTGGACTAGATGACTATCAGGGTCCCTTCCAACTCTACAATTCTATGATTCAAGCTGTGACCGAGCTATGGAAGCTGACTGATGTTTAGACTCCTCCTTGAAAGGAACAGACTTTTGAGAACAGTGAGAGCTGAAGAAGAGAGAAAGGGGGACATCAGAGCCGAATCTTTTTTTTTACAATCTCTTTAAATATGGTTTGAGACAATGAACTTATACTCCAAAGGCGAGGCAGTGCCAAATGAGAAAATGGAATATTTGAAGGCAGGAATCAAAGGTTATATTTAAAAGAAAAGGAAACTCCCATAAGGTCATGAAAAGGCCATTTTTTTTTGTACCAACTTACTTTGTGACGTAAGTACTTGCCCAACTTTTCCATGTTGTTAAAGGTACAGAGTTTGCTCGCCTTTCCCATGTTGACAGGAGAGCTAATGAGACTACTTGTGGAGTAAGGTATTAATTAATCCTGATCCATTTACTGAGCATTTACTCATACATACCTTAGCCTATCATGGGTCCCAAAATATGCTAGTTAAACAACAAAAACAAACCACCGGTGTTCACTATGTGTCCTGGGATTTTGGAGTGCCAGTCGTGTTTAGTTTAAAAAAGAATTTCCTACAGTTTCCTGACCTTTTCATTCTGTTAATATTACTTCCCCTCTGAGCACCAAGAGTACACACTTAGATGCCAGACCAATAATGGGGCACTTAAAAAGCTACTTTGTTTAAAACCATTCACAAATATTGGGATATGCTCGGAGTGGATTTCGCTCTATTTGCATTTCAGATTACTATTAAAAGGTTATCTGTCTTAAGCTCCCACAAGGAAAGTGGAAGGGATGAGAGGAGCAGAATACGGTTGCAAATGTCTTGCACTTTGAATACCAGTCCACCTGCTACAGAGACACACTATATGCAGGCTGTAGTGAAAGCAAATAGAAGGTGAACTGTCTGGTCTCTCCACCCCCGCCCCACAACTGTTAATTTCTTCCTCTTCTACTTAGGAACAAAGGAATCTGTCCTATACTTAGACAGACTGGTTCATCCAGCTCTGTAAATGTCTTAGGAACCACAATACCCCAAGGACCGTTTCTCCCCATATAAACCAACCAGGACTCTGTGATCATCCTCTGAGGCCCTTCTTCATGTGCCTCTTTCACGAGAGGCCCAGAGGGTGGCAACGTGAGAATGGACCTTTTCTGCAGTTGTTCCCCATTTGTTCCCCATGGAGCTTCACCTGGTGCCTTCATTGTACATCTTTAGGCACCGGGCAAAAGTTTTTCTTCTTTGACCAGGCCTCTGATCCCAGAGGCAGTACACAACCATCATGATTAGTAGCCATGGTTGCTGTTGTAGTTATTTAGGCAATCTTTCAGAGCATAGCCCTCAGAAGGCAGCTTACATCACCATGAAAATAAAACAACAACAGGAAAAATCAACATTACAAATATGAAATACTTATGTTCAGGTGTTGTTGGACTTCATCTCCAATCATCCTTAATCATTGTCTGTGCTGGCTCAGGCTGCTGGAAGGTGATGTCCAACATCACCGGGAGAACATCAGGTTGGAGAAGATTGGCATAGATCGTGGATAGCCTTATAGAGCAGTAGAAAACCAATCCTATTGAATCTGGAGTTATGATTTCCATGGACTTTGTAGTTATTCAGCAAATTACATTCAAAACTGCATTATAAAGGTAAAGGTAAACTTCTTGCCTGCTGGCATGAGGAATAACAAGCTAAACCAAAGTTTTGCATTGTAAGAGTGAGCAAACTTCTGTTTTTTCAATAACTGCAGCTAGTGGCAATGTTAGGACCCAGACAGACTATGGTTAATCTTAACTATGGTTTATTCAAACAAGTCAATTTCAAGTGATAGTTTATGAAGCTGGCTCCCCACCCACCCACCAGCCACAGCTAGGATTAACCATAATTTAGGTTGTGGACAACATGCTAAACTGTGGTTAATCTAAAACTGGAATGAAAGCATCCAGTCTCTTTCTTACAGTCACAGCGGAGAAGGAATGGGGAGGGTGAACATGCTCAGGCAAGAGGGCATGGAGTAAGGTGGTGTGTTGGTGCTGATCTGGAGCAAGGCATGTTCAGGATCCTAGTTAGTGCTCTGCCAGAGATTCTTGATATGAGTTCAGGACCATGGCTAGCAACCTTGCTAGTAGGAGGCAAGTTATTGAAATGGAATTGAAATACTTTATTGTCACTTGTACAACTTCTATACAGTGAGATTACACAAGCAGCCCCCACTCAGCTCTCTTAGTCTTAATTCCCCCCGTTTACTGACGCACACCCACCAAACCCAAAAGTCAGTTGGCCTGTTGTTATCTTTTCATTCAGCAGCCTAACAGCCCATGGATAGAAGCTGTTCTTTACCCTGTTGGTGCGACTAATCATGCTTCTGTATCTTCTGCCCGAGGGCAGGAGATCAAGAAAGTGTGAATCATCCCTGATAATTTTCCTCACTCTCCTGAGGCAACGTTCTTCCGCGATGTCATCCAGCAGATTCACAGGACAGCCCATAATATCTTATGCTGTATTCACCACCCTCTGTAGGCACTTCCTATCAGTTGATGTCAAACCAGCGTACTGTGATGCAGCATGAAATGACACTTTCTATTGTGGACCGGTAGAAGGAGATCATCAGATGTTGGTTGACATCGTTATCACAGCCTGGGACAACTTGTAGCTTGACCAGGGAAGTCCTTCTGGAAAACTCCCTCTTTCTCAAATGCTGCAGCAGGCTCTCTTACAGAGCCCACATCATGTCTGCAGTCTCTTGCCCCTTCTTGGAGATGAAGGTTTGAACAGTGATGACCTGGTTGGTGAACTCCTCCCAGGACCTTCCCATCCTTAGAGGGACATCACTTTGCATCTGAGGAGAGTGGCATTTCCCCAGGTTTTAGCAGATGGGATGAAGGGTCCTTCTCAGAGTTTTTGCTGCTGGAGAACAGAGTCTCTGAAGTCCATGATGCTGGGGAAGCTTCTAACACTAAACTGTGGCTTATTGTTCCATCCAAATGCAGCCGCATGTCTGCCACCTTAGGTAACCAGGTCTAAAACCACCAGACAGACCAAGCATGGAGATTGACCTGGTTTCTTTTGCTTCCTTTAGCATATGCTTGCTGTACACTCAGAGGGGGGAAATAAATGATTTTCAGTCGTAAATCACTAGCTGGACTAAATTGAACTTGGTAGTCATAAATGTGTGCCCGTAATGCAATTCTGTGGAAGCTTTCGCCGCATTTGCTAATGTTATAACTCCTGGGCTGCCTCTTTTGTATTCGCTGATTCCAATATTGTTAGACTTATAAAGATGCACTTAACATATTAAGCAGAGTTCTTCTTGAAGCTCTGCAGTATAACTTGTAAGCCTGGCATGGCCATATTAGTAATTGGGGTCAATGGGGGAATGTATTTTCTGCTCCAAGTTACTGCCACTTTCTCCCACGTTAAAAATGCAGAGCAGCTCCCGGAGGAGGCAAATCATCCATAATTGAAGGACATTCTGTCTCAGGCTGAGCGAGCTGCTCACTCCGTTTATGCACTATTGCTGCTTTGAGGAATGAATGTTATCCTTCTTTGTATGCAAATAAAGAGCCAAGGGATTTACAAGGGGGCATCTGTCAAGCCCACAAGAACCCACATCTTTTCCAAGATCCTTGCAAACTCCTGAAACCAGACTCCTGCACTCAGGGCTGGCCCTACAACTAAGAAGGCTGAATCAGCTGTCATTGGCAACAGATGGCAATAACAAGAGAGTGATCCCTGCTGTACAAGTTCCGCAGCCTGCCCCATGCCCTTGGGTGAAGAGCTCTGTCCTGTTGCCAGTGCTGAAGTAAGATTCACTGCCAGCCCCCTTGGCTTTTGCACATGGGCTGCTAGAGGCACCACCTTCGCCGCAGGCAGCAAAATGCCTTGGGCTGGCCCAACCCACATCCCCAACATGACTGGAGTGGGTTGTAGAATCCGCTGCTGTGTTAGGCCCTGATAAACATGCCTCAAGGTAGCAATGATGTAGCAGCACAGCTGTTTCCAGAGTAGTACCTGCAGGAAAGCCATCAGCTCCTTCTGGGTCTGCTGCTCCAGAAATGTTTCTGCCATGATTTGAACTCTGAAGTTCTGGCACAGATTTTGATTGGAAGAGCATTCTGGAACACGCCTACTGTCTGGTTCACCCTCATTTGTTCAGTTTCCCTGATCAGGGATGGGGAACATGTAGCCATCCAGAATGTGTGTGACACTTCTCAGCTCCTGATTTGCTTTTCAACCTGAACTCCTGCTCTGTCCTATAGTCTTGACTTGCTTCATGGCTTCTTCCTCCTGTTATTTCAGTCTGCTTCCACCTTTTAACTCAGACTGTTGCCCACCCCTCTGATGCAATTCACAGGAAGCTGGAACATAGGACATAAGTCTCGAGTCAGGCCCTCCTGGCTCAGTACTGTCTGCACTGACTGGTAGCAGCTGTCCAGGACATTCAGAGGTCATTCCCAGTTGTAATGGGTATGAGTTACTCGTGCGTAAACTGGTGCCTTTCTCGGTTAATTTGCCTTGTTAAACCTTTCTGACTGCACAGCCCCTTCTCATCGTGGCTGCCTCAGTCACTGGCAGAATCCGTCAGTGGGCGTTTCTTGAACCTCTTCCAACATAAAAGTTGTTTGACACCCAGTCTCCTCCTCCTCTCACTGCGCGGGAGTCTTCTGCGTAGGGAAGGCGTGGGTAGCAGAGGACCTGGGCTCTCTTCACTGATGTCCAGTGAAGAGTCCTGGCGCCCTCTCTCCAATTCCCCCATCTGCCCCCCTTTCTCCCTGGTGTTGCGCTGATTGGCTTCCCCCTCTACTGAGCTGTTTCTCCCCCTGCTGCTGGGTCCTTTGCCAGCATCATCTGGGAGCCTCCCCTTCGCCTCTCGCTCCGATGTCAGTTCCCTGACACCAGTTCTACCTGCAAATGCCAGAGCTTGGACCTTCTGCATGCAAAGCACATGTTTTACCCACTGAGCTGCAGTCCCTCCCCTAGGCAGGCCTTGGGACATGGCCGAACTGAGGCCATGTCCTCTTCCCCAGCCCTTGTTTGGTGATAGCTCAGTGGTTGAACATCTGCTTTACATGCTGAAGGTCCCAGAGTCAATCCCCAGCATCTCCAGGGAAGGACTTGGAATGTCTTTGTTGTTCATCTCTTTCTCAGTCGAAAGATGCCATCCCTGTTCTGAACCAGCAATGTGGATGGATTCTTATCCTAACTAGCCTCAGGGGTGCAAAGTCATCAGAGCAATGAGACAAAGGTTAGGCCTGATGGGAAGGTAAGGAGAGGGGAAACACAGCAAAGGCAAAGGTAGAGGAGGAGGATGGGGAGGAAGGATGTAGAACAGGCTTCCTCAACCTCAGCCCTCCAGATGTTTTTGGCCTACAACTCCCATGATCCCTTGCTAGCAGGACCAGTGGTCAGGGATGATGGGAATTGTAGTCTCAAAACATCTGGAGGGCTGAGATTGAGGAAACCTGATGTAGTAAGCCATGGTCCTCTGCAGTCTGTTGGGGAAGGGCACTGGGCATCAGCAACAGGCCATGCGCTATCACATAGTTCTCATTTGTGTCAATGGTGTTTTGCCCGCCGAGGACAGACCTGTGGCTTCACCTCCTTTATTCAAAGAAAATCTGGGGTATTATTATTTCTCTTATTCACAACTTCGCCAGCCACACAGCAGGCTGCGTGGTTCTCCAGCAGTCTTGTGCTGAAACTCCGTCAGCCTCCTGGCTTCTTATCGATGCCTCGTTAATTCCCTACATTAAATACAGTTCCAGAAACATAAGTGTTGCATTGAGTACATACAACAAGATAATTGTGGGTTTTAAAAACATTTGACTTGGTTGTATGTAAAATTGTGGATTAAAATTTGGCGAAATGTGAAGGGTGGGTGATGCTGGGAGATTGGCAGTGTTAGAGGTGGGGAATGTATATTATATATTTATACAAAAAATATTCTAGGGGTTTCATTTTCACCCTCTGCATGCTGCACCAGTGAGGCTGAGTTGTTGATTACTGGGGCCAGATGTCAGACAGCAAGGTTCAAGGCCATGTTAGGGAGGAATGTGTGTATTTTGTCTGGGAGGAAGCAAGATCTGTTTTTCTCAGGCAAAGTGTTACTCCAGAGGTATCAAAAGGAAATGTTTGAAAATCGTTGAACGACTATTATAGAAGAGGATTTGCTCTACTCGACTATTTTGAGGACAGGTTATAACAATGTATAAAAACCATAGCAGAAATCGGTAATTGAACAGGTGATGTGTAGGGAGAAGGGATGAATGTATTTTGAAATGCTAGTTGGAAAAGTTATTTTATTGGGGGCAGCAAAGGAGGGAGGAAAATAGAGGGGACATTGGAGGTGGGTGGGAAGTCAACTTTTAAATTTGTATTGAATTTGTATTAATTTGGTGACAACTAGTTAAAAGTTATGGAATATCAATAAAAATAACTGGCAAAAAAATGAATTGGGGAGACACAGAGTGAAGCCAGGAGTTTTTGTTATGCATGTAGAGTTTAAAGCTTGTACACCAGGGGTGTAGAACCTCTGACCCATTAGTCTCTCAGGCCTCCCCATTTGGCCCACTAGGATATTTTGGCCGTGCCATGCCAACATGATGTCATATATGATGTCAAGTCTGGGGCAGGGCCAAAACGTGGCAGGTTAAAAATGAGGTCTGCAGGCACTGCCAATCATGTATATACTGCTGAGAAAAGCAAAAGTTAAAGGCAAAAGAATTAAGAACGAACATCAGTGGACCATGGTGGGGGATCATCGGATCATCAGCGCAATGTCACTCAATGTCATAGTGGCATTAGATGATTGACAGGTGGCAGCACCACCTAACCTGTCAAAATTCACCTTTGAGAAACAATTTTTCTGCACCGCTTGCATTCCACCTTGGTTTGGTGGCTTGGAGTAAAGGCTAGGGGCTCTTTCTTGAATTTACATTGTCGTTGCTGCTGCTATTGCTAGTAATAATATTTCTAGCAGGCCTACAAAAGCTCAAGCAGCCTGCTTGAGTCTCTCTTTGCTGCTTCTGTAAGCTTTACCACTAAAAACCCAAGCTCTGCAGATGCCCCTGCCCCTTTGATCAATACCTATTTGAAACTGAACAGCTTTGGGGGTTGCAGATCGCTTAAATCTGTCTCTGGTCCTACAAATATCGGCTCCATTCACAGCTTCTGCCATGCACACTTCTCTGAGGTGCTTCCAGTTTCAAATGAATCCATGGTTTGCACTTTTCTCGTAGTGCTCTGTGGTGGCCGTGACTTCTGACACCATGTGCTGTCTTCAGCTGTGCACGTAGAAACCGAGTTAGTGGTTAAAAAAGCTTTAATTCAGGCGAGAGCTGGGCATAGATCAGTCACCAAGTTCTCCAGACAGGTGACACCTCTGAGTCAGCTCTCCTGGAGCAGTTCCTCTTAAAGGGGGCAGACATTTAGTTGATACATTATACCTACCATCAACCAGGCACTGGGCATCAGAATTAAGACACCAGCTGTGCCCTTATCCTACTAATCTGAAGACAACGCAGGAAGGAGAGGGAGGGAGACCAGGTGGTGAGGGAAAGTGACATTTAGCAGTGATTTAGTAGTGGGATTAACGCCAAGTATCAAAAGGCAGGCGTGAATTAGAGAGAACACTCCAAAGGTTTATAAGAAATGGCAATATCGATTTAAGGGCAGGCAATAAGGCGATACAGTAACACTGTATTTGATGTCCATCTTACACGAAGTCTTCTCAAGGGATATTTCTTTAATAGCAAAATGATGGCCGTCTGCTGCGTGTTTAACATTGCGAAGAGTAGAAAGGAATATTGAAACGAAGGACGGAGTAAATCAGAAGGAACGGCAAAAACAAGATAAAACAACACGACTGGAAACGGGCCCAGTGGAAACATAGAGAATAAATACCACATAAAACAGAGGACACTTCGTCTCAAGTCGATGCTCCAGCTATGGGCATGCCTTAGTCATCAAATGCCACAGCACTGTTGTTTCTTCAGGGTTTAGATGCAACTCTGCAGAACGACTCCCTTTCTTCTGGCAAACAAGTTGAGAACAGATTGTCTTCTCACAATCAGATTAGGGTAGTCATATCCTAGTCCAGAGATCACCAGCAAGGCACCCAGTAGGGGGCAGTGGAAGCTCTTGAGATCTTCCCCTGGTACCCACACATTCTCTTAACCAGGAGGGGTCAGGGCTGCCGGGGAGTAGGTCCCAGCCAACAAAATGGCTGGGGCATGTTCCACAGGGGGGGATGCACTGGGACAACCAATCTCAGTGATCACGGGTAGGAGGAGGAGTTACGCTAAGACCAGACCATGTCATTACAGAGGAGGCAGGTTTAGTCGTTGTCTGAGGACCATCCCTGCCTCCGGGTCTGGTCCTGACCGGATGGATACTAGAATCAGCAAGGGATACCCACATGACCTGAAGGTGCTGCTGTGCAATGCCAGGTCAATGATTCATAAGACCACTGCCATCCATGACTTGATGGATGGAGGACTTGACCTGGCATGTGTGACAGAGACTTGGTTGGATGAAGCAGATGGGCCTGTCCTTGCCGCTGCTTGTCCACCAGGTTTTTCTTACGCACAGCAACCCAGGTCATGTGGGCGGGGGGGGGGGTTGCAGTGATTTTTAGGAAGTCATTAGTTTGCACCAGGCGCCCTATTGGGAAGACCCAGTTTTCCGAGTGCATGTTCTGGAAGTTGGGCAATAGGGGCAGCACAGGATTCCTTTTGGTGTACCGACCTCCCCGCTGCACCAAGGATTCCCTGCCCGAGCTGCTTCAGGATGTGGCGGGTGTTCTCCTGGAGACACCTAGCTTGGTTGTCCTAGGGGATTTTAACATCCATGCCGACACGACCTTACAAGGGGCCGCTCGGGACTTCGTGGAAGGCATGGCCTCCATGGGGCTGTCCCTGAATAAGTCTGGCCCAACCCATAGCCGTGGACATGCCTTGGACCTGGTGTTTACCTCTATGGATGTTGGTGATCTGACACTAAGTAAAAGCGAAACGAAAGAAGTGCCATGGTCAGATCACTTCCTGGTGCAACTGGACTTCTCTGCGACCCATCCCCTCTGCAGGGAGGTGGGACTGATTCGGATGGTCCCCCCCACCACTTAATGGATCCAAATGGTTTCCAGAAAGTGGTAGGGGATGCTTTATCCCATGTTTCAGCTGATTCCCTGGTGGCCCGCTGGAATGTGGAGTTAACCAGGGCTATTGACTGTTTGGCTCTGAAGCGCCCTCTCCGATTGCATGGAGCCCGGGCAGCCCCATGGTTTTCCGCGGATCAGAGGGCAATGAAACAATCGTTGAGACTGCTAGAGTGCCGGTGGCGGATAACTCATTCCAAATCTGACCGGACACAGGTTAGAGCTCAATGTCGAGCCTACCAAGTGGCGATAGCGACAGTGAAGAAGACTTTCTTCGCCGCCTCTATTGCATCTGCAGAAAACAGCAGCAGGAGACTTTTTCAGGTGGTTCACAATTTAGCGGACATCGGGGCCCAGTACGGGCCACATGATCTCCTGCAATGATTTCGCAAAGTTTTTTGCAGATAAAATCGCTCAGATTCGGGAAGAAGTAGACTCCACCGTGGGAGCAGGGCCAGGGCGGGAGAGTGCTAGAGTCCTGTCTAGTCAAGTTGCATGGGATCAATTCCAATCTGTTACCTCCGAGGATGTGGACAGGCTGCTTGGACGAGTGAAGCCAACCATCTGTCTCCTGGATCCTTGCCCATCCTGGCTTATAAAAGCTAGCTGGGAAGGACTGGGCGATGGGCTTCGTGGGGTGGTGAATGCTTCCCTCCGTGAGGGAGCCTTCCCAGACCCGCTGAAAGAGGCGGTTATTAAACCGCTTCTTAAAAAACCATATTTAGATGCGGCCACGATGGCCAATTATCGCCCAGTCTCAAATCTTCCATTCTTGGGCAAGGTGATTGAGCAAGTGGTTGCTGAACAACTCCAGGCATGCCTGGAAGAAGCGGACCATTTGGATCCCTTCCAGTCGGGATTCAGGCCTCATCATGGGACTGAAACTGCCTTGGTCGCACTGGTTGATGATCTCCGGTGGGCTAGGGACAAAGGTGAGAGTTGTTTCCTAGTTCTGCTGGATCTCTCAGCTGCGTTTGATACCATCGACCATAACATCCTTCTGGACCGTCTTGAGGAGCTGGGAGCTGGGGGCACTGTCATACAGTGGTTCCGCTCCTTCCTCCTGGGCCGTGTTCAGAAAGTGGTGGTGGGGGATGAGTGTTCAGACCCCTGGGCTCTCACTTGTGGGGTGCCTCAGGGTTCTGTCCTCTCCCCCATGCTTTTCAACATTTACATGCAGCCACTGGGAGAGATCATCAGGAGGTTTGGGCTGGGTGTTCATCAGTATGCGGATGATACCCAGCTCTACCTCTCTTTTAAATCAGAACCAGTGAAGGCGGTGAAGGTCCTGTGCGAGTGTCTGGAGGCGGTTGGAGGATGGATGGCGGCTAACAGATTGAGGTTGAATCCTGACAAGACAGAAGTACTGTTTTTGGGGGACAGGAGGCGGGCAGGTGTGGAGGATTCCCTGGTCCTGAATGGGGTAACTGTGCCCCTGAAGGACCAGGTGCGCAGCCTGGGAGTCATTTTGGACTCATAGCTGTCCATGGAGGCACAGGTCAAATCTGTATCCAGGGCAGCTGTTTACCAGCTCCATCTGGTACATAGGCTGAGACCCTATCTGCCTGCAGACTGTCTCACCAGAGTGGTGCATGCTCTGGTTATCTCCCGCTTGGACTACTGCAATGCGCTCTACGTGGGGCTACCTTTGAAGGCGACTTGGAAACTACAACTAATCCAGAACGCGGCAGCTAGACTGGTGACTGGGAGTGGCCGCCGAGACCATATAACACCGGTCTTGAAAGACCTACATTGGCTCTCAGTATGTTTCCGAGCACAATTCAAAGTGTTGGTGCTGACCTTTAAAGCCCTAAACGGCCTTGGTCCAGTATATCTGAAGGAGCGTCTCCTCCCCCATCGTTCTGCCCGGACACTGAGGTCCAGCTCCGAGGGCCTTCTGGCGGTTCCCTCACTGCGAGAGGCCAAGTTACAGGGAACCAGGCAGAGGGCCTTCTCGGTAGTGGCGCCCGCCCTGTGGAACACCCTCCCATCAGATGTCAAAGCGATAAACAACTACCTGACATTCAGAAGACATCTGAAGGCAGCCCTGTTCAGGGAAGTTTTTAATATGTGACATTTTAGTGTATTTTTCATCTTTGTTGGAAGCCGCCCAGAGTGGCTGGGGAAACCCAGCCAGATGGGTGGGGTACAACTAATAAATTATTATTATTATATTATTATATTATATGGTGAGAGAGGTGAAAAACGACATAGAACTGAAGGAGGAAGTTGGGAGAGAGACACTCTTTCCTACTGCCTTGTTATGTACAGAGTTGAATAGGATCCAAAATGCAGCAGTCTGAGTGGTCCTAGAACAATAGGATTCAGAATGCAGCAGTCTGATTGGTCCTAGAACAATAGGATCCAGAATGCAGCAGTCTGGTTGGTCCTAGAACAATAGGATTCAGAATGCAGCAGTCTGATTGGTCCTAGAACAATAGGATCCAGAATGCAGCAGTCTGATTGGTCCACATGAGCCACCCAATCCCGCTCCAGGTGGAAGTGAATCCGCAACTTGATTGGCCTCCAGGAGAATCCCGGAATTATCTAGCCAATCACATGGAGCCCATTGTGTAAATAATGTATATAAAGCAGACATTCTGGGGGAACTTCCATTCCTCCTCACCACTATGAGCTGAATAAAGAGCATGAAATCCACTCTCGACTCCGAGTATATTTCATTCCTGTTTCACCTCTATGGTGCATTCTCAAGGCTCAGATTAATTATTTTATCCAAATCCCTTGAAAAAGTGATCTATCCAGAGTTCTGCTAGCCTCGTCCCTAATCTGCTTCATAATCCTGAGGTTTATGCATTGCATTCCAGTCTCTGCCTGTACATATCTGTTTGGAGCTAACAGGCGGCATTGCTTGGGAATATAGTAACAGGAAATTATTCTGGTTGCCATTTTCTGACACCCCACCAACTTTTCAATATATTTTTTGAGGTGAGGAGACTCTCACCCCCACACCATACATTTAAAGCACACATACTACTCTGTCAGGGTCCCCCCCCCAAACACTGAGAATCCTGGAAACTGTTGTTCACCGAGGGTGCTGCCCTCACAGAGCTACAATTCCAGTACCTTTAACAAACTACAGTTCCCAGGATTCTCTTAAAGGGGTATAAATGTGCTTTAAATATATGGTGTAGACATGGCCTCAAATAATCAGACTCTCCTCTCTCCCTCCAAATCTGACAACCAAGCAAAAAAAATCTGATTTATTTATTTATTTGCTTACACATACAGTATACATGCACCAGTTTGTGTCAACTAGTCCAATGTTGTTGTTGTTTTTTTAAAAAAAGAATTAACCCACAGGGGTCTGTTTTCTTCAATTCAGTAGGCAACTCTTATTCCTCATTTGGAAAATACGGGCCAGTTGCTGTTCTAGGATTTTGGCACCAAGCAGTGACACACATCAGTGGAAATGCCGCACAAACGGTGGATAACAAAACACAGGCATCCACACTTACTGAGAAGCTGGAGGAAATTGTATGGAGGTCAGGAGAGACCATTTCTTTGTGTTTCCAAGTTGGGAACAAAGTGCTCTTCCTCTCTAACGCAAGGCTTTTTGAAGACAGTCTGAACATGCTGCATTTTCGCAAATTGCTCTTACAATAATGAGAAGCTGAGTCAGACGCCGTGTACCTTGGACTAGTTTCCAAAACTGTTGTGAAAATGCTTGCACAAGAGTTTTACACAATGCTCCTACAGTTGAATTCAGCAGCTGTTCTCGTGTGGCCACATAAGCAGGCAGATGGAACTTGTGATTTAATGTTCACTTTCTCACACATCTCTTGAATGCTTCACGGGCCCAAACGATGGCAGGAAACCATCCCAGTAGCTCCTGGAATTTCTGTGTTAAAGTAAGTTGCCATGCAATAATGTAGCTGGAATGGACTAAATAGCGGCCTGACGCCTACGGATCTTGCTGGACTACAATTCCCATCATCCCATGCTAGATGATGGGGCTGATGGGAGTTGGAATCCAACCACCTGGGAGATCGCAGGATCCCCACTGCTGATTTTAACCAACCCATTGAAGTAAAGCACCCGCTCGCCATCAGCTCTTCAACAAATCTGTTAGCCAAACTCCAGCAGGGGCCATATGATCTGCATAAAGTTTATTCCAGAGGAAGTGCAACAAAACAACTCTTGCAAGTAAGCCAAGGCACACGGTGTAGGCAGTTGGTGTGTGAGAGAGAGCTTCAGACTGAGGAAGGATACATTCACATTTCTCTGTCCAGGCATTGGGACTCTCCACAGGCAATACACCTCACCCGTTGTATTTTGCACCCACCCTTGAGTGGTTTTTGCCTGGCTGGACCATGTCCTTCTTGCTTGCATGGATGGAGCATAGAGAGGTGTTATGTACTGAAGTTCTCACCCTGGGCCAGCAGGGGGATACTGTAGATAGTTTTCACTCAGGTCCGCATATGCACAGGGACGCGGACTTATAAAAAATATTGGGGGGGCCCGGGAAAGCTCATGAATAATAAATAAGCTCATGAATATGCAAATAAAGTGGCTCCGGCCCTAAATAGGGCAAGCCACGCCCCCCAGCCAGCCGATTGGCTGGCTGGGAGGTGTGGCCAGTCGGGATTCCCCTGTTCTCGCGGGATTTCCGGCAGTGCCTTGGCAGTGGCGGTGGTGCTGCGAAGCAGCGAGGCAGGAGCCCCCGCCATTAGGGCGCGCGGCTGGCTGGCTGGCTGGCGAAGGAGCAGGTGGGGAGGAGGCGGGGGACGGCGGCGGCGCTCTGCTGGAAGGGCGCCCGAGATTATTGGGGGGGCTGAGCCCCCCAAAAATTTTTTTGAGGGGGCTCGAGCCCCCTCAAGCCCCATGGAGTCGGCGCTTATGCATATGCAAATAAGGAATTGAAAGTGACGTTCAGTGATTGGATAGTTACAGAAAGTTGTTACTGTTGCTTTGTAGTTGAGCTCTATACAGTGGTGCCTCGCAAGACGAAAAGAATCCGTTCTGTGATTCTCTTCGTCTAGCGGTTTTTTCGTCTTGTGAAGCAAGCCCATTGACGGATTAGCAGATTAGCGCTATTAGCGGCTTTTAGCGGCTTTTAGTGGCTTATCAGATCAGCTGATAAGGGGCTTAGCGGCTTAGAAAAAGGGGGGGAGGGGAAAAACCCCGCAGGAACTCGCAAGACATTTTCGTCTTGCGAAGCAAGCCCATAGGAGATTCATTTTGCGAAGCAACTCCAAAACGGAAAACTCTTTCGTCTAGCGAGTTTTCCGTCTTGCGAGGCATTCGTCTTGCGGGGCACCACTGTATAAGCAGGCTGGCTGAACCCTTCAGTTCAGTTCTGGCCTGTGAATAAACAAGAGCTGTTTGAAGAATGGATGTGTCGTCTGATATGTTCACCCACAACTTAACAAGAGGGTTGTGTGAATGTGGAGAATCTACCTGCTGGTGCAAAAGTGAAATTCACATTTATTGAAATTCACCCATTTTTAGCCCTCGAACAGAAAAAAAAAAGGTTCTCCACTAGTGATGTAGGGAAGAGAATAAGGCCCAAAGAGAAAACCCTCCAGGTTGCAGTCTCTGGTCATGCCTAGGGAGGTGAGTGTGCTTGAGGACTACCACCTTGCATTTTATATTTGACACCTCACTATCAAACGCCTTCTCACTAACCCCGCCTCCTCCACCAGCGTCATTCATATCCGTAACGCTGATTCTGAATCTTCAAATCTAACACGGCATCCTTCTTAGCCCCGCCTCCAAATCCCAGCAATGGCTCAGCTTACCACGCCTCTTTACCGCTCGATTACCTCTCTAAGCCCCGCCCCTTTCTTTTCCCCTCTCGCCAATGAACGACGTCCACGGTTTAACAGACTCTCTCGAATGCTTAGCCGTCCTAAGTACCGCCTGACGCGAGTATCCGAATCTGCTTCCCTCGAACCCGAGTCGAATTGGTTCAGCGCGGCGGCCCTGTATCGTGGCTGGTTTTTGTTTTTTAAAAATTAAAAAAATTAATAAGCCTCAACTCTCCCCCCTCCCTGTGACAAAATATCGGTGCTTTCAGGCACTAGCGCGGCTGCCAAGACAGTAAACGGAAAGGGCCCCCTCTCCCCGCGCAGCTGCATTCTGGGAGACGTAGTTCCCCAGGTCTCCGCTGCTGCACCGGGATCGCCGCGAGAGGGGAAAGGGGTGGGACTACAATTCCCAGAAGCCTGAGCGAAAAAGCGTGAGCCCTGTGCCTTGTCCCACCTGGGCCAGCTGCTCTGGGGAATGTGAATGGTCTGCGGCGGCGGCGGCGGCGGCAGGGAGGAGGCTGCTGCTGTGAGTAGAGGTCTCGCGAGCCCCTCTCAGGTGGGGCTCATTTGGGGAAGGGGGCTCTAGGGGAGGGGCTTCTTCCAGCAGAGCCTTAGCCCCCCTTGTTTGGCGACCCTCTTTACCTGCTGCTAGGAGGGGGGGCACACACACAGATAGGGGGTCTAAAGGGTCTAATTGCCAGGTTGCAATTAAGTAGGCTTGCTTTTGGAACTCAGTGGAGGCTGGGGGCTCGCAGTCTTATATATCTATATTTGCACTGTTTTCAAAAACGGATTAATAATAATAATAATAATAATAATAATAATAATATTTAAATTACCAGTCGCTTTATTTTGCAACCTAAAGTTGGTCCTTGGGATAGCTCAGTCGGCAGAGCATGAAACTCTTAAATCTCAGGGTCGTGGGTTCGAGTCTCACATCGGGCAAAAGATTCCTGCATTGCAAGGGACCAGCTGACCCTCGTGGTCCCCTTACAACGCTACTTTTGCATGATGCACCCCAAGCGTATATGGGGGTGGGGTGTTGCTTTCCCCTGCTCCTCCCCATGGTGCTTTGTTTTGGGCTGCCAGCTGGTTCTGACTCTCCAGCCTCATCGTATGGGGTCCGGACATCACCCTGCAACCAGGAGTGAGCAGGGAAGACTTTTGCAACTCATAGACTTGTAGGGGTAGAAAGGGCCAGGAGGGTCATCTCGTCCAGCCCACTGCAGTGCAGGAATCTTTTGCCCAAGGTGTGTCTCGAATCCACATCCCTGAGATCGAAAGTCTCATGCTCTACCCTTTGCTCTTGGTCATTTTTCATTTCCTTCTATAGGAACAGCTCTGCTACATCAGGCCAGCGGCCATCCAGTCCTGCAGCTCGTTTTCACATTGTCCAGCCAGATTCCTGTGGGAAACCAGGGAGCAGAACCATGAGCACAAGAGTATTCTCCAGTGGCGTAGCATGGGGGGTGCAGGGGGGGCCGGCCGCAACATCTGGGGGTTAGGGTTAGGGTGCGCAAATCCACGGGTTAGGGGGCGCAAATTACTTGCCTTGCCCCGGGTGCTGACAACCCACGCTACGCCACTGGTATTCTCTCTTCCTGTGGTTTCCAGTAGCGGCATTACTTCCTCCATCTGTGGAGGTGAAGCATAACTATGGTGGCCAATAGGAATTGATAGCTCTTTCCTCCACGGATTTTCCCCCCAATCCTCATTTAAAGCCACCCAAGTTTGTGGCATCCCTGTCTCTTGGGGGACACTGGAGGACATTGTTCATGCCTCCCCCTCTCTTGCCACATGCTGCTACAAGGGTGTAAAGGCTGAAGAATACCTAGTGTGGTTTGAGAGACATCAGATAGACATCCTTGAACTGTTAGGCTTGCAAACTTTGATGTGTGAGCCCAAAGGGATTTCCGCTGCAGTTCTCTGCTGCTAAGTTAAAATGTTGGAAAGTGTGTGCTAACTTCTCAGATTATAAGGACAGGGGAGGCCAGAGCTTAGTGGCAGAGCATGTGTGTTGCAGGCAGATGGTTTCTGGTTCAGTCCTTGGCATCTTCAGACAAAAGGAGCTTAAATAACAGGTCTGGGGGAAACCCCTGTTGAGCTGCTGTCAAACTTCTTAATACTGTCCTAGGCTGACTAAGCATCTCCAGTTAAGATACGCCAAACCTGGGAAATTGAAATGAATCTGCATTTTGTACTACATGCAAGGTGTATTACTCTTTTGTAGTAATTTTGGAAGCAGATATTGTGTGATTTGTGAGGTTTTCATACATATATCTGTTGAACAGTATGAAGTTCTGGTTCCTGCCTTGCTGGCCTGGTGTCATGTTAAGTAACATGAAATGCTTCTGTCAAAAAGCAAACACTTAAAGAAAATATAGTTGCTTCTAAAGGGGAAGTGTAGTAGTTAAGAAACTGAGTTATGAATTGGGAAGCCTGTGGTTTGAATCTCGCCTCTGCCAAGCTGGTGTCCTTCCAGATGTGCCATACTACAACTCCCAACAGCCATGCTCACTGTGCCTGATGGGAGTTGTAGTCTTAACACATCTGGAAGGGCACCAGGATGGTGAAGACTAGCATAGGTGGTCTACAGTATGAGGGCTAACGATACAAGATTCCCTGAAAGGTAAGTCATTAAGTATTGCAGCTTGATAATGCACGTGAAGCCCTTTGAGCAGTTGAAAGCAACAATTTATTAAAGTTGGCTAGGGGTGTATTTGAAGGCTGGGGAAGCTGTGGCCCTCCATGTTGTTGGACTACAACTCCCATCATCCCTGACCATTTGCCATGCTGGCTGATGGGAGTTGGTGTCCAACAAGATTTGGAAGGCCAAAGGTTACATATTCTTGTCCTAAGTCTCTCCATACAATTGATACCAGAACGAGGGTTGCAGTTCAGTGTTCACTACAACCTAACCATACTTTTTGCCCACATCCTTTCTGTGAAAGATACACCTGGTAGAATTCACAGCTTTGCACTTCAACCTAGTTTAAGAAAAGGGGACACGGGTGGCGCTGTGGTCTAAACCACTGAACCTTTTGGGCTTGCCAATCCAAAGGTTGGTGGTTCGAATCCCCGCAATGGGGTGAGCTCCCGTTGCTCTGTCCCAGCTCCTGCCAACCTAGCAGTTCAAAAGCACAACAGTGCAAGTAGATAAATAGGTACCACTGTGGCGGGAAGGTAAACGGCATTTCCATGTGCTCTGGCTTCCATCACAATGTTCTCTTGTGCCAGAATCGGTTTAGTCATGCTGGCCACATGACCCGGACAAATGCCGGCTCCCTTGGCCTGAAGCAAGATGAGAGCCGCACCTCATAGTCGCTTTTGACCGGACTTAACCATCCAGGGGTCCTTTACCTTTTACCTTACCTTACCTAGTTTAAGAATAACATTTCTCTCTCCTTCTCTCTTTCTGTTATTGGCTCCTCAGAAAGCTGCAGCCATGGATATATTTGGTGACCTGCGGCGAATGAACAAGCGCCAGGTAATAGAAAAGCACAATTACAGTTTGTCTTGTTGCCTGCAAGACCTATATATGTATAAACCTTTATAAAAGCAGTTGCATATTTAAAAACAGAAGGCCATCCAACCTCTGTTTAAAAACCTCTTTGGGAGGTTGTAGACTTTCCTTCATTAGACGCTTTTAAATGGAGGTTGGATCTATCAGGGATTCTTTAGTTGTGATTTCTGTCTTGCTGGTGGTTCATGATGTTTGGGTTATTCCTTCCGAGAAACTGAGTACAGCTGGCTTAAACTGGTTCTGTTATCTCTTCTTTCACGGTCATGCTGACTATAATAATAGGCCAGAAGGAGCCTGGGCTTCACTTCCTCTTTCAAGCTCTTTTCCTTCTGTTGTTGTGTTCTGTATACAGCGTTAAGGTTTAGTCTTATTTTAAGTTTAAGTTAAGTCGGTTGCAACTGGATTTCCTATGGACAGTGCCAACCCTGAATGTATTGGACTTGTGACCATGATGCTCATTTGCCTTCAGTAGCAGTAATGTTCTGCTGGATGAAATATTAATTGCCTCTGGTCTGTTTTCTGAGAATCCTGCAATGTGTTTAAGTTGTTACTCGGCTAACTATACAAATATATGTATTCCAAACTATACATTGGATTCTAGTCTGGATCGATATTGAGCAGAATTCCATGGTAGGCTTCTCATTCTGGAAAACAAGAGCTGAAAAGGGTTTGTTTTTCTACTCTTCAGAGTTCCAGTTTCTTTCCTTTCATCCTCCATATTTAAAATTGGTGGGGTTGTGTGTCTGTTTCTCCTCACAGCTGCCCCAAAGCGTCTTAGGAGCAAATAAATGCGGACCCCCCCCCCTTGTCATACATGATGCTGAGAGATAAAATAAGGAAGCCTGGAAGTGCTTGAGAGGAGAATGTTTTGATGGAGGAGACTTGTCTTGAATGAATGTAACTGTGCCCCTGAAGGACCAGGTGCGCAGCCTGGGAGTCATTTTGGACTCACAGCTGTCCATGGAGGCGCAGGTTAACTCTGTGTCCAGGGCAGCTGTCTACCAGCTCCACCTGGTACGCAGGCTAAGACCCTACCTGTCCGCGGACTGTCTCGCCAGAGTGGTGCATGCTCTAGTTATCTCCCGCTTGGATTACTGCAACGCGCTCTACGTGGGGCTACCTTTGAAGGTGACCTGGAAACTGCAATTAATCCAGAATGCGGCAGCTAGACTAGTGACTGGGGGCGGCCGCCGAGACCACATAACACCGGTTCTGAGAGATCTGCATTGGCTCCCAGTACGTTTCCGAGCACGATTCAAAGTGTTGGTGCTGACCTTTAAAGCCCTAAACGGCCTCGGTCCTGTATACCTGAAGGAGCGTCTCCACCCCCATCGTTCAGCTCGGACACTGAGATCCAGCGCCGAGGGCCTTCTGGCGGTTCCCTCATTGCGAGAAGTGAGGCTACAGGGAACCAGACAGAGGGCCTTCTCGGTAGTGGCGCCCGCCCTGTGGAATGCCCTCCCATCAGATGTCAAAGAGATAAATAATTACCTGACATTCAGAAGACATCTTAAGGCAGCCCTGTTCAGGGAAGTTTTAATATGTAACGCTGTACTGTTTTTAACACTGATTGGGAGCCGCCCAGAGTGGCTGGGGAAACTCAGCCAGATGGGCGGGGTATAAATAATAAATTATTATTATTATTATAATTATTGTGGGTTGTGTGCGAAGAGGATGTAGAACACAGCTTTTCCTTTTTTTTACATTTCCGGTCTCTCTTTGGGTGGGTGGGTGATTGATGAAAGGATGATTCATCCAACCCAATTGGTGTCTTAAGAATGTAAGTCAAGTGGAGCTTCCTTTTTGAGGTTAAGCAGTTATGACACTTCTTCCACCACCTGCCCAGCATATAATCCAAGTGTACATTTCACTCCCCACGTCTTGGCTGGAGCTTTTTGTCAGCTTTGTGGCGTCATGGAGAATGTGGGGTGAGCCTGTTTGCATGACTATTTCACTGCATGTCAAAATCACAGATCCATTTGAGCACCTAGTCTAGGGAAGGGCTAACTTATAGGAACACCAAGTCAGGCTTGCTGCACCATTGAACTTAGTATTATCTACACTGACCACCAGCAGCTGGCCAGAGTTCCAGTAGGGACATTCCCAGCTTTCCCTGGACATGTCAGGAATTGAACTGGGCTGTTCCAAATAATGTTTGTATTTGACTAAGCTATGCTCAGGATAGAACCATTGAAAGTGAATGGACCTCAGTTAGTCATCTCCATTAATTTCAGTGGACGGTATCTTAGAGGGTGCAACAGTCAATTTAACCCACAAGTAGGAATGAACATATAAGCAGCAGATAACACTAAATAAATGAACATTTGAGACAAAAATGGGTGAAATAAAAGACTACCTAGAATGCCAGGGAGAGATGGACTGGGAAGTCTGAGGATAAGGGATAAATGATGGATATTGTATGATGTATATATAAGTTGTAAAAATGCATAAGCAACAAAAACTAATAATTTCAATGGACGCTGTCAATATGAAGTACTTCTGCTAGTGCAAGCTTTTCTTCTTGTGCAACAGAACTTTCTCTCCCCCTCCTCTCTTGGAGCCCTCACCAGATTTGCTCTGGAGGGTTGGGGGTAACTTCAAGAACAGTTCTTTTTTGGGGGGGGCGGTGTATGGGCAGAGGAGAAGGGAAGGTTCAGTTGTACAGGCCCAAGTCCTTGTGCTAATGGAACTAATTCACTAGACGCCACCCAATGGGTGGTTTTATATTGATTGATTATTTAATTTCTATACCATTTAATATATTTTAAATCTCTCTAAGCGGTGGTACTCAAAAAACTGAAGCAGCAACAGACATCATAAACAAAATATTACAAAAGCACACAGTTACATATAAAAATGTAACATTAATAAACAGTTTTATCTATAAATCAATATCCATTCATTTTCCTCCCTTTCAGCCACCATATTCTCACCCAGGGTCCAAACAAACCCTACCTAGCTCAGCTGCTTTCTATTGTGTTGTGTTTTTCTCTCTCTCTGTATTTTTTTTTTAAAAATACTGTTATTATTTTAACTTTCGTGAGCAGAGTACATATGTTTTTGGGTGACTACAATAAATCATGGGGGGTGAAGGTAAAAAAATGTTCTAATTTCTCTCCCCCTACCCCCAGCCTCTGCCTTTGAACAATTTTACCTGTTCTGAAAGAAGCCAGGAAATGAGGCCATCCTTTGGGCTCCTTTTGAGCACTGTACAGCTGCCTTGTGCAGGCAGGTGAAATCGGAGTGCCCTACTTTCCCCTCTGCATTGATCTACTTTCCCCCTCTCTGGTGAGGGCGGCGGTGTTGTGGTCAGTGCACCCCCCCCCTTCCCGGCAGTCTGTTTTTGATTGCCCTGTTTTGTGCAACCCCACCAAGCCGCCTGTTATAAAGGCACGGCGCCCTGGGAAGCCTTCCCCTCTGTCGAAGAAGCTCAACGTGTGTCTGTTGAAGATAAAAAGATCCTGCAGTATTTACATCTCAGAATGTGCCTCCCCTTTCCTTCCTGGAAGCAAACAATCTCGACCGTTAATAGGTTTCTGCATTGGTTTGGTTCTTTCAAGACTAGCAGCTGTGGCCATTTATGTTTCTGTGCAGTATAATAATCTCTCCCCCTAGCCAAACATAGAAGTGGGGGTCACTGTGACTTGTAGAGCTGTAAAAGCACAAATGTGGGTTACTGGAGTCCAGTCTTATCAGGAGATTCCCTCGCCCTGGCGCCTCCTTTCACACTTGCTTCCTCGTTCCTTAAAAGTGTTTGGGCTGTGCCATTCACACCCAAGCTAGTTTCCCCAGCTCTGGAGCTGGAGCAATCCCTCTTAAGCCCAGTGCATTCTGTGCTAGTGCGGCCTGTGCTGCTATAACATCAGGAAATGAGAACCCTGCTGGCACCTGTTGGCTTGCTCTCTTAATCTCAGGTTTTTGATCTGCTGTTTCCACTTATCACAGCTCTTCCCTTCCTTACAGCTCTATTACCAAGTCTTAAATTTTGCCATGATTGTGTCTTCGGCGCTGATGATATGGAAAGGCCTTATTGTTATCACTGGGAGTGAGAGTCCTATCGTTGTAGTGCTCAGGTATGCCTATGTTAAACCAAATCTGTTGCTGGGTTAGCGAGTGACCCAGAGCTTATGCCCCATTCCACTCCTAAAATAGTATCTGCAGATCTTGGAAGGAGACCAGGATGTGTGGTTTCTCCAACTGTTGTCTGTCTGATGTATCTCCTTCGTTAGGTTTATTCAATCTGTGCATCCTGTACCACTAAAAAAAAAAGTCCCAAAATTATTTACAACCAAAGTAAAAAGTACAATTAAAAAAATCACATAAGCTTGATTAAAAACAGATTTAGTCCCTGCCTATGGCATGCCCTCTGGGATGCGGGTGGTGCTGTGGGTTAAACCACAGAGGCTAGGGCTTGCTGATCAGAAGGTCGGCGGTTCGAATCCCTGCGCGGCGGTGAGCTCCCGTTGCTCGGTCCCTGCTCCTGCCAACCTAGCAGTTTGAAAGCACGTCAAAGTGCAAGTAGATAAATAGGTACCGCTCTGGCAGGAAGGTAAACGGCATTTCCGTGCGCTGCTCTGGTTCGCCAGAAGCGGCTTAGTCATGCTGGCCACATGACCCTGAAGCTGTACGCCAGCTCCCTCAGCCAATAAAGCGAGATCAGCGCTGTAACCCCAGAGTCGGCCACAACTGGACCTTACGGTCAGGGGTCCCTTTACCTTTACCTTATGGCATGCTCTCAGTCAGTCATTTTATTTGTATGCTGCCTTTCCAGAGTTAAAACCATGCTTAAGGTGGCTTGCAACATACAAAAAAATGCATAACTGCAAACACAGCAAAAGTAGTAATAAACAAATGTAATATCAAGATGTACACAACCAAATTGAGCAATTTGCACATTTTTTTATTAAAAAAATATGCAAAAAAAATAACAGCAGCACTCCCCCCCCCAACAAAGACCCCAAACAACACTGCAGCCCAAGAGTCTGTTCAGCAGCCTCAGCTTTTGTAGCTGGAGTCAGTCAGGGCGCCCCCCCCCCCAGCCAGGTGGGCAAAGTCCTGCAAGGCAGGGAGCAGGTTGAGCAGCGATTCCAAGTCTCACAGCCAAGGGGGGCCTGCCAGACACCAACCCTTGTCGTCATTTCATTTCCAGGCAAATACATTTGAAATGTATTTTGGGCATAGTGGAATATAGTGCATCTTGGAATGTGAAATACGTCACCTGTCGAATATCAGGGTATGGCTTCAATAGCCTGTGAACATAACTGATTTTTCTTCAGTTACCAGTGTAATAGTAATTTTTAAAGAAGAAAACTAGTACCAAGCTTCCTCCCTGACAGAAGAATGATACTGACTCTTTAATTCCTGTTTCTCTTCTTTCCTTTATAGTGGCAGCATGGAGCCAGCCTTCCACAGAGGAGATCTGCTGTTCTTAACAAACTTCCGGGATGACCCCATCAGGGCCGGGGAAATAGTGGTTTTTAAAGTCGAAGGCAGAGATATTCCGATTGTACACAGAGTAATCAAAGTTCACGAAAAGTAATGGCAAAAACAATTCAGTGCTGTCACTGGCGTAGTCATCTTGCTTGGCTGTTAGAATGCAGAATGCTTAGAAGGAATGGAGATTTGCATTTGAAGTGAAATTGGGAGGGTGAACTGGGCAGGAAATACTTGGGCTAAATGTACATTCCTTAATTTAAAAAAGGACGTATTTGGTGCATGTATGTATTGAATGAGTGCTGTCAATGCAGTCAGCCTCAGCTCTCCAAATTATTGGGTTTCGAAAGCACCTGCAGTACTTTCTTTCACTCTGCAGCTGTTCAACCGCTTTTTAAAACATCAGCTCCATAAAGTGGTTTATCACAGAGGACTGCAGACGAAGGGGTTCCTTAATGCAAATGTGCAAGCTCTGGGAAAGAAGGTCATGGCCTTTTTCCTCATCTCCAGGCATTCTGCTGCTTCCCTGTACTGAGCTAAGCCATGGCTTGGCTTAGTGTGTGCTTCAAACCGGGCTTGTGCTCCAGACTTAATCACGAGCTGAAACCAATGTTAGGAACATAGGAGGCTGCCTTACACCATGTCAGACTATTGGTCCATCTAGCAGACTTAATGTACACTGACTAGCAGCAGGTGCTGAGGGGTTCAGCCAGGGAGTTTGCCCCTGTAGTTTGCACCACCAGACTTTTTGGATCACAGTTTCCCTCTGCCCCAGCCAGCATGGTCCAGTATACCTGAAGGAGCGTCTCCCCCTCCATCGTTCTACCCGGACACTGAGGTCCAGCACCGAGGGCCTTCTGGCGGTTCCCTCACTGCGAGAAGCCAAGTTACAGGGAACCAGGCAGAGGGCCTTCTCGGTAGTGGCGCCCTCCCTGTGGAACGCCCTCCCACCAGATGTCAAAGAGAACAACAACTACCAGACTTTTAGAAGACATCTGAAGGCAGCCCTGTTTAGGGAAGCTTTTAATGTTTGATGTATCACAGTATTTTAATATTCTTTTGGAAGCCGCCCAGAGTGGCTGGGGAAACCCAGCCAGATGGGTGGGGTATAAATAATAAATTATTATTATTATTATTATTATTATTATTAGGAATTATGGGAGTTGTGGTTAAAAGATACCTGGGCAGAACACAATCCCAGGCTTCTGCCTCTAGCCCAGAGAATGTAAGTCTGGTTGCTATTCCCTCAAAGCTTTTCTGAATTGAAACAACCTCTTTCTTGGACCCCAGATTTCTTGTTACTTTCCCATGTTCAGGTGCTTGTTTTCCAGATCAAGAAACACCCTTATTTCTCTTTAACCACATTAGGGCAGGCATCTAGTAACTAAACAGATAACTCTTTGTTTTGCCCAAAGTAAATTATTAACAGCCTGGGGAGAAATAGGTGCTTAGATCTGTCAGTAAGAGTCAGAAATGAAGGTCTCGATATTTATTAAAAGGCAGCAGGAAGGGCAGATTGGTACCTTATCCGTTCTGTTTTGCAAACATTCTAATGGGCGACTTCCAGGTGTGGCTCCACAACGCGTTTGCCGTCTTGTTGTTTTGGCAGGGAAAACGGCAACATCAAATTTCTGACCAAGGGCGACAATAACGAAGTTGACGACAGAGGCTTGTACAAAGAAGGCCAGAACTGGCTTGAGAAGAAGGACGTTGTTGGCAGGGCACGAGGGTGAGTGTGGCTGCAGGGTGGGCTGTGCTGCCCCTGAAATGAAGGGTAATAGGTGGGTGACTTTTGAAAGCAGGGCTGAAGCAAACCTCTTTAGCAGGAGTGGGAAGGCTTTTTCAGATCACAGACCCCGTTCCTCTCTGGGCTACTACCTGGGGGCAGGCAGGACCCGGAAGAAAAAGCGGTCAGAGCAAAAAGTGTATTTTTTAATCATTGTATGAAGGTCTAGTTTCTACAACAGGAGTCGGCAACCGTTTTCAGCTGTGGGCCGGTCCACTGTCCCTTAGACCGTGTGGTGGGCCGGACTATTTTTTTTTTTTTTTGGGGGGGGGGAGAGAACGAATTCCTATGCCCCACAAATAACCCAGAGATGCATTTTAAATAAAAGGACACATTCTACTCATGTAAAAACACGCTGATTCCTGGACCGTCTGCGAGCTGGATTGAGAAGACGGTAGGGCCACATCTAGCCCCCGGGCCTTAGGTTGCCTACCCCTGTTCTACACCCTCACATGCCCCTCTCCCTCCTGCACCCAGTCAAGCAAGAGGCATGATCAGCATTCACAGACTTATTTCAGCAAGGGGAAAATACTCAGGGAGGGTCCAAAGCAGGGCTGGTAAGGAGAGCAGCCTGGGGATTTTCCTGAGGGTCAGGTAGAAAGGCCTGGAGGGCTGCATCTTCCTTCCCACCCCTGCTGCAGAGGCATTCTGTGTAGACTCAGAATGGACCTCTTAGGGTCATCTAGTCCAACCCCCTGCTATGCAGGCATCTCAGCTAAAGCATCCGTGGCAGGTGGTCATCCAATCTCTGCTTAAAAACCTCCAAGGAAGGAGAGTCCATCACCTTCCAAGGGCTCTTGCGGTTAGAGACTTCCTCCTGGTGTTTAGCTGGAATCTCCTTTCTTGTAACTTGAAGCCATGGGTTCGAGTCCTGCCCTCCAGGGCAGGAGAAAACAAGCGCTTGCTCTCCATCTTCCATGTGACAGTCTTTTAAGATATTTGAAGGTAGCTGTCCTCTCTCCTCCCAGTCTCCTCTTTTCCAGGCTAAACGTGCTGAGTGGACTGTTTCCCCCCGTGTCAGATTTTCGGATTTCTGTGAAAAAAAATCTTTCCATGCCAGCATTAGTGAGTCTTAATTGCACCGCCGTATTTTCCTTTGCCCGTGAATACTCTGCTCTCATTTGCACCTCGCAAAGCTTTCTGCAGTGCTACATAAACTATTATCTGTCTTGTATGCATTTATTTTGCTCAAATCAGCGCTTGTCTCTCTGGAGGGAGGATGTGGGCTGTTCTGGGCCAACTGAACCCTCACTTCCCGGCCATTACATACATTCGAATGGACTGTTCGTTTTCAGCCTTTATTTATTCTACTTCTATCAGTTTTAGCCATCAGATTCTCAAACTATACTAGCCAAAAGGGCTAGAAACCTTTTTCTCCTTTAATGGTGAATTCTGATATTTGAAGCTCCTGAGGCTTGTACCTGGTCTGGCTTAAATATAAAAATAAAAATAAAAGCATAAAATGCTACATTAAGTCAGGCTATTTTGAAATGACTTTATGCTATTCTGTTTAACCTCCACGAATCAGGTTTTTGCCGTATGTTGGAATGGTGACCATAATCATGAACGACTATCCAAAATTTAAGGTAAGTAAAGATTTAACTTTGGGGCCAATAACTTTTTCGGCAAAGAAGCAATTCTTTCGCCAACCAGTCTGCAAACTTGCATGAACAGATTCCCTGGTAGAGAGAATATTGTGCTTGGAAGATTTCATCAGGCCTACTTCCTTTTGCCACTAAAGGCTCATGTTTCAGATATGGGATAAGTTTGGTCTGCACACAGTGGGCTCAATGCATTGGCATATTTATTTCATAAAAATTTTACACCGCTTGATGGTAAATAAGAAAAACCAAATGCTGATGCAGCGACAGCCAGTATCATTAAAGTGAATGGGAATTGTGCAAAACTACCAGTCGTCTGTTGTGTAGCTCCCATTAATTTCAGTGGAGTTTGTGAAGCAGAGGTCCCTAGCACCCGACTGTCAATGTACAAAGCCTCAATTCCCTGATTTTTTAAAACTATACTCAAGGAAATGTTCGCCTTATGCAGATATCATTCCCGTTTCATATTTCTGAGGGCAGCATCTTGCTTTGCATCAAGGATCATGCTGGAGAATTTTTGCGAGCGTGAGTATTCAAATAGAGCAGTGTTTTTATTTTTCCTGTTCTCAATACGCCACAGAGAAAACTAGCCATGTGTCACATTTACAAATAAGCTTTTTATTCTTTTTTGTTTTGCTCAACAGAATGTTTTTAAATTCCTGACAATGTTGCTATAGGCAGTATTAAAATAAACCTTGCTTTTGTATAGCTGTAGATATAATTTCCACACATAATTAGTCATGCGGTAATACTGTGCGTTCTGTGACTCCGTTAGGTTTCAGTTTTAATCATTATTTGAAACACACCAAGGGTCAAATATTAGATCTCTAATCAAGTAAGAATACATCTACATGCATAAGTATATGCACTCTTATTCAGAGCCCCATGTGCCCTCCAGTGGCACCTAGAATTCCTGCTCCGTTCACTTCAGTCATGAGTGCAGCTTCACTCACACATAGGGATGTACATAGAGTCCAGGTTTATACATAATTGGAAGCCATAGTTCATTTAACCAGCCATGAATGAAATACATTGCTTCTCCAAAGTTAGTCTGTTTCCAGCTTCTTTGTAGTTTAGTGAGCATCTGGTGGCTGAATCACTTTTAAGGATGGGTTCACACATAACACCAAACCATAGCTTTTTAAAAAACCAAACCAAACCCAAGGTTCATGGTTGCAGTTTGTGGTTTGTTGGCAGTGAACAAACCATAGTTAAGCTTTGGGCAGGATTTGCACGTAATGCCAAACCATGGTTTAATAGACCATGGAATGGTAAACCATGGTTTAGTGTTATGTGTGAACCAGGCAAGAGTGAATTACTCCACTGGAAGGGATATTGGCCAGTCAGGAATCCACGTTCGTTCACATTGCAGACAATTTCAACCTATGCTTTGCTTTTTAGAAACTGGTGCCAGTACTATATTGAAAACTTATTCTGAAACAGGATCTGATTTTTGACATCTGAGATGCAAAGAGTTATGTTAGATACCAAAGTAATCTATATGTTTTGTTTGCAGTACGCTCTCCTGGCTGTCATGGGCGCGTATGTCCTCCTGAAACGAGAATCATAAAAGACTGAACATGGAACTGCCTTGCGCAACTCTTGAGCGTAGATATACAAAGAGATACTAATATATTTGAACCGTCCCTGTGTCTGTACAAAATATTTCATGGTCCGCAGACAATACTGTCCCAATGAATTTTCCTGTCCGTGCCACAATCTTAAAAACCCATTTTTGTGTGTGCATAAGTCCTACTGGTTGCCTCTGAACGAACCTCTAAGTGTTCTTACAACTGGATCACAAACACTGTCCACTGGTATTTTGTTTACAATATTGTTTTGAGTTTCTTCATGTTTTCACGGTTGCTTTTCAGCAAGGCATATAAATGGGCAGAATGACTGGGAGGGAGGGTTCAATATCATGGAAATTTCAGCGCTCGGGGTGGGGCAGGGGGCTGGTTAAACGTTCCAGAACTAGGCCAAACATCTAGGTGAAACAGATCTTCACTGCATGGATATGGTTGCTTGGAAGTATTTTAGACAGTAACTCAATGGCGTTTGAGTCTTGAGTTCCCTTTGGCTATATCTTAGCTAAGAAGCCCATTGATGAAGTTCTCCCTGTGCCGTTTCAACCCTGTTTCACTAGGTATTTTTGTCAAGCCACACATAGTTCATTCTTGTAAGTAGGTTCACCAAGTATTCCAGCATCCTATCACAATTCTTCTGATTATATATCTAGTGGCTCGTTTGTGAGAGGAGACTTTTCTGTCGCAAAATTGTACTGCTGGACTGGGCTTGTCTGAGAAGAGCAGGTTAAGTTGACAATCTTCGCTCTTGGTGGCTTGAGATGAGCTTGTGTTATTCTCCTGTAGACGAGGAAGAGCCCCCTGCAGATTCATCAAGGTGGTTCTGCTCCTCCCTGGGTAGCGCAGTCATCTGCATCATTCTGCCCACGAGACCTTGGACCACACACAAGGTGCAGATGCATGAGAAAATTGTCACCAGTAACCAACCAGGAGCATTCCTGTGTTTGAAGACACCCACACTGCCTTGTGTGAATTAGCAACAGATACAGCTCACGTCTTGCAGTCTGTGATCCACGAGATCCTAAACCTCTGGAAGACGGAGCAGGTCCACTCAAGCCTGCTGAGATGTGGCATCCCAGGATTTCAGTGTACATCACTGATCTCACCTTCCCCCAGGAGTAAAGCACTGGGTGAGGAGGATCACTATACCTGCTTACTAAACAACCCAGAAACACCACATTCTGAGCTACGTGACATGCAGTTGTGCACATGTGTACATCTGCAGACTTGCTATTTCTCTCAGGAGCTGCTTCTTGGGGTAGGGGGAAGGAATCCCATAGTTTGGAGGACACTCCAAGGCCCAACTCTTGAGAAAAACCTGGATTGGGACCAACCAAAATGTGGGGAACTCTTGGGTCACCTGGAACTCTTGGTTAGGCGAGATGTCACCCAAAACTAGGTGGTAGGATTGAGTTGGAAAGGAAAGGCAAAATGTCGTATCCACGAGGTAAAATAAAAGGCATTACCCAACCAAGTTTTTCTCTTATGGACCAAAACTTTGGCTTTATAGTATGAAAAGTGATGCTGAGGTACCGTATTTTTCGTCCCATAGGATGCTCCGTCCCATAGGACGCACCTAGTTTTTTTGGGTGGAAATAAAGGAAATTCCCCCCCTTTATTTCCCCCCCAAAACCAGGTCGGGGAACAGTGGTATGGCGGCGCTGCGCCTCCCCGCTGTCCCCTGAGCTTGTGGGGCTGGCCAATGTCTGCCCGGCGTGAGGGGCGCTCTGCTTAATGGCACCCCACACGCCGGGCGGTAGGCTGCTATCCGCAGTGTGGGGAGCCCTGCGGGAGTTCCCAGGAACTCCTGCAGGCTCCCCAGGCTTGCTGATAGCTTCCTGAAGCCTGGAGAGCGAGAGGGGTCGGTGCGCACTGACCCCTCTCGCTCTACAGGCTTCAGCGAAAGCCTGTATTTGCCCCATAGGACGCACACAGATTTCCCCTTCATTTTAGGAGGGGGAAAAGTGTGTCCTATAGGGCGAAAAATACGGTATGAGTATTATGGATTGCTCCAAGATTCACCTGTAGAAATTAATAGACCTGCAGAAATGTAGCATAAAGAGCTTTCTTGTGGGTGATTTAAGCCTGTCCAACAGTTGTGGCTTGTTCCGAATCTCTCCCGGAAAATGGCATTTTGTATCGGTGCTCAGAATCTCTGATTGTTCACATTCTCCCATGTTAAGAGCACTCCTGCCCATTTTTTTGGCTTTTTACGATCCCTTCATGGCCTTAGAGAAGTCACTTTAACAATGTGAATAATATTTGTGTGTGGTTGTTTTTTTTTAATTCTTGAAGAATACTTTTGCCTTTCTGCATAATCACGGTTATAAATGTTGTCCGCTCTATGAATCTGCCTGCCTTTAAAAGTAAAGAAAGTTCGCTGTTACGAAGATTTGTGACATCTGTGTGAAAGGACCTACAGAAAAGCGTTAAGTGAAAAGTGGAAGTTCAGCTGGGTCTTTGGGACATGGGACACAATAAATGTGGTGGCCCCGAAAACATCTCATTCATTTGTCTTATCATGCTATGCAATAATATCATTAAAGACTTGCTGTCTTGGTCTATGATTCACTGTGGTTATTCCCCCCACCCCCATTTCCTCTGGAGTCATCTCTGCTTAGCTCTTTATGGTTGATGATGGTGATGATTCAAAAAGAAACCCAGTTACAGCCCCTTTACCCTCCTCCCCTTTCTGTACTTTTAGGCCGGGGGGGGGGGGGACAGAAGAGTCTTGCTTGTGGACTCCCCTTGAGTACATGGTCGGCCACTGTGACACCAGAATACTGGACGAGACGGGCCTTTGGTCTGGATCCAGTAGGGTTCTTCTTATTGTTGATTCATATAATTGTAGAGTTGGAAGGGACCCCAAGGGTCATCTAGTCCAACCCCCTGCAATACAGGAATCTCAGCTAAATCATCTGTCATGGTCCGGTTCACGGGCAATCAAAGTCCTGGCAGGGGACGTCAGGACCGGGGGCAAGATGGCGGGGTGGGAGCAGGAACGGGAGTCACGAAGTCAGGGGTCCGAGGATCAAGAAGCAAGGAGTCACGAAGTCAGGGGTCCGAGGATCAAGAAGCAAGGAGTCACGAAGTCAGGGGTCCGAGGATCAAGAAGGAGTCAAGAAGCTGAGGTTCAAGGATCAGGAAGCAAGAAGCCCAAGGCAGGGAATGTGTTGCTGTGGCAAAGAGCTGAAGGGAAATGCTGACCTTATAACCCTTCCCAGCTCTTGTCACCAGGTGCTGTGAGTTACCAATCGGCCTCACCTGTGAGGCCGCGCCTTGCCTCTTCAGAACAAACTTAGGAAGGCCCCAATCCTGCAGAGTCCTATTGGTCACAGGGCCTGGCTCCTGCAAGCACACCTGACATCATCCATGACAGATGGCCACCCAACCTCTGCTTAAAAACCTCCAAGGAAGGAGAGTGCACCACTTTTCAAGGGAGTCCGTCCCAGTGTCAAGCAGCTGTTCTTACTGTCAGAAAGTTCTTCCTAATGTTGAGTCGAAATCTCCTTGGGGATGGCCTCAGAAATAGTCAAAAATCCAGAAGAACTTGGTGTTTCTAGAAACCCCCGCCCGCTGCATGCAACTTGGCTTCCTTGACTGAGTCGTCTACTACCAGGACTCTCTCATCGCAGAACCTTGGACAGTTCCGAGCTGGCAGTTTGCTGAGGTCGTATAACCCTTCCCAGTTGACTCCCTGTTTTCTTTGATGGTGTATGCAGCATTTATTTAATCATACCATTGGTTAGTCCATAAGCAGAGTTTTGTAGGTGATGGGAAACTTAAAGCGCAGTCTATAACATCGGCAAAGAATGGGCATGTCAGTCGGAAGTTAATGCAATAGCAGCAAAATAAAAAAATTAAAAGACACCTTAAGAGAGCGACAGAAATAATATTTCAGGAGTTATGTCATATATTTGTACATAATGCTGTGCCTCAGTACACATGTCCCAGTGGCCAGGGATGATGTAGCCCACCAATAACGGAATCCACCAATTCCCTAGCCTTTGTATAGAAAGTAACAGATAGATAGTAATCTGTTTCTTCTGCCTGAACTATACTGTTGAAAGCTGAAGCATATACTGGCTTTTTAATACGTTCCTGCCTTCAAACAGAAGATCAAACAGAAGTTCTTGCTTGGCCAAAATAAAAATCCCCCCCCTTTAATTGAATAGGTGCCTTTCTTTCCCAGAGGCTGTTTTCCACTAGATGCATCTCCGAACATTTTTTGAAAGGGCCCCCTCCCTAGATCCACAGCCTTGCGGATATCAGCAGAGGACCTGGCAATACCCGAGCTGAGAATGAATTTCAAGAGGAAAGCAATCCTGGGTTGGGTGGTAAATTTTGGACAGCATGACCCAGACAAGACTGCCCAAAGCGGAAGAAAACGCCAAGGCATTTTACGGCTGCCAGCATAGCTTCAGTTCTTCACACTGTCCACTGACAAACTCAAATAAAGATGTTTGATGAAAGGCATTGGTAGTTTTAACTCTACTTTTTACTTCTGTGTCGATATCAGGGTTGTGGTAGTCCAACAGGACTAATTTTAAATGGGTGCCATAAGCACAGTACCTGCCCCAGGAATTTGGAGGCCTAGTGGCCTAGGTCTTAGGTGAAGAAATCGGGGTAGATGGGAATTCTTGTTTTTTTTTATATCTCTTGACATTCTCTATGGAACGGTTGTACCCCAGTAGCCCTAGACAGCCAGCCTAAACCTATTTTGTCACTTTCTACATGGCTGCCACCAAACAAGCGAGAGAATGGACATTGCATACCCAGCAAGTGTCCTGGAAATATCGGGACTTTGAGAGATTTATTGCAAGCGAAGTGTGCTAATAAATCTTGTGCCCACACGCTTCCTCTGGTGTGAACTTTGCAGAATACGCAATGTCGTTGGAAGCCGTTTGAAGTCTGAACGCTGTCCTTCTGGACAATGAAGGAAAAAACGGCTTGAAAGCTACAAGTAGTGTTTATTGTGAAGGTAAAGGACCCCTGACAGTTAAGTCTAGTTGCGAACGACTCTGGGGTTGCGGTGCTCATTTCGCTTTACTGGCCGAGGGAGCCGACGTTTGTCCGCAGACAGTTTTTCCAGGTCATGTGGCCAGCATGACTAAGCCACATCTGGTGAAACCAGAGCAACACACGGAAATGCCATTTACCTTCCCGCCGGAGTGGTACCTATTTATCTACATGCACTTTTGACGTGCTTTCGAACTGCTAGGTTGGCAGGAGCAGGGACTGAGCAACGGGAGCTCACCCTGTCATGGGGATTCGAACCACCAACCTTCTGATCGGCAAGCTGAAGAGGCTCAGTGGTTTAGACCACAGCGCCACCCGCATTCTAGTGTTTATTGTAGTAAACAGTAATAAACACACAGATTACTATATACAGGTACAGAGTGTTAACAGCATGTACACTCTCTCAGCAAACTGCCATCAACCAATCACTCATATTCTAACCGCCACAGACAGACCGACTCTCTCAGAACCTATATATACATATATATATAGCTGCTCTGTTACAGGATAACACTGATTGGCTGAGCTCAACCAATCCTTATCTTACACCAAAGTCTAATAACACACTCTGTGCATCCTCAGGGACTAGCTGTTCTCTGCAGGCTGTGAGGGGTTGTGAGATATTCTTGGCAGCCTGCCCAGAATATCCCACAGGGACATCCTGTTCTTTTCCTGCAAGATGTGGGTGCTGTGATCTCATGTGGTTTTTGCTCTGAGATCAAGCCCTGAAAAAAACTGGGGGCGGGGCCATGATGATCTTGTGTGGTGCAAAACGTGTTTCTGGGCATTGTGAGCCCTGAAAAATAAAGTGTGTCTTTGGGGCTCAGTGACCTTGCACAGGTCACATGACTTGTGCAGGAGCACGGACAGGAAGATGCACGTCCCGGTTTTGAGACTCAACATGCTGGAGGGATATGACATTGTAACACATTGATTCCTGAGACAAGGACAGTAGAGATTTTAAGAAAGACTGGGAACCATTCATGTTATATCTACAGAATCAATGTAAAGAAACGGACTCACTTGCGGGGTTTGATTAAACACTTGCAATTAACAGAACAAATGTAGGAAATAGAATGAGGGTGTTAAAATGATAAGAGAATAATAATAATTATGTTAAAGAAAGGTTTTAAAGAAAAAATAATAATAAATAAGCTGGGAGAGATAAGATGCCAAAAAAAAGAAGAGGAAGTTGGGGAGGGAAGGGGAAAATTGGGGAATGGTATTTTTTAAGAATAAGAATAAGAATATCTTTATTGTCATTGCCCCCTTCACCCTCCCTTTCAGAGATGAGCCCAATCACAGTTGTGTCATTTTGCTATATGTTATGATTATTTTGATGTTAAAAATGTAAAATTTCAATAAAAATTATTTTTAAAAAGGATTACATTGGTTCCTTCCAAATGGCCTTCTTCCAGCCCCCTGCCCAACTTAATTTCAGAATGGCTATTGAAACACATTAAATTCAGAACACTTTCACGTTGGGTATTTTTGGCTAGGCCCTCAAACCTTCCTTATGACCCAGCTAGATTGGGCCAATCCTCCTGTTCTTGCGGCAGCCAAACAAGACTTAAATTCCCATAGAAGCTTTGCAAAGGGGGAAGGTAGGGAGAAAACCAGAGAAACTTGGCTGCACCACTGTGACCCTGTGCCACTTGCACCCCACCCCTGGTCTAGCGGCCACCAGCTGCCACTGGCTGCAACGGAAAAGATGGTATCAGCCAAGCAGAAAAACATATCTACTGCAGCCGTTCCTATCTATTGATTGCAAGCCGATTGCTTTACGTGCCAAATCACTCTCCCGTGTTAATAGGAACGAGCTGCTATGTATTGTGTGCCTGTTCAGATGAATTAAAGCATCAATGTGTCTGCAGCAGAGGGGGGACGAGAAGTCCACAGAGCAGATAAGACAGTGTATACTTCTGACTCACCCTTCACGCAATTTATGTTTTCATATTTATTGCCGATTAGCCTTATTGCGTTTTATGCTGAAAGAGACTGTCATCTCCCTGTGTGTAATAACTTCCAATGTTCCACGGAGATGTCCCACATCCTTTATAATACTAGCCAAACATTACTTGGTTTCCTTTTTTGCATTTCCAGTGTGCAATCAAGTATCATCCTGGGAGCTGATATCATTTATATGTTTATCATAGACCACATAAGGATAACAGAAGAGCCTGCTGACCCATGGGCCGAATGGCCCATCTCGTCCAGCATCCCAGTGGCCAACTGGGTGCCTGCAGGGACCAGTTCTCCTGCACTGGGAAACGAGTTGAGTTGGGAGGGCGCTGTAGACCCCCTGCAGCAATGACTTAGAATGGAAGGCAGTGTGTGTGTGTGTGTGTGTGCACTAAATTTTGGCATTGCACAGGGTGCCATGGAAATTTGGAAGCCCAAAGTCCATCACTGGAGAAAGCTGCAAGGAGGACACAACCCCAAGAACACAGCCCTCCTGTGATTCCCGGAAACGTATTCCCAAGCATTCCTTCCCCTGACTGTGGAGGCAAAGGATTGCTGTCATGGCTAGTAGGCATAGATAGCCTCATCCTCCACAAATTTGCCCAATCCTCTTTTAAAGCCATACAATTTTGTGGCCATCGCTGTTTCTTGTGGAAGGGAGTTCCGTAGTTTAAACTATGCACCGTGTGAAGAAGGACTTTCTTTTACCTGTCTTGAACCTTCTGACATTGGGTGTCCACGAGTTTGAGTGTTAGGAGGGGCAGCGGGGGCTTCATCCACTTTCTCCATGACTAACATAATTATAATTATAACATAGACCACAGAGCCTAGGGCTTGCCGATCGGAAGGCTGGCGGTTCGAATCCCCACGACGGGGTGAGCTCCCGTTGCTCGGTCCCTGCTCCTGCCAACCTAGAAGTTCGAAAGCACGTCAAAGTGCAAGTAGATAAATAGGTACCACTCTGGCGGGAAGGTAAACAGCGTTTCCGTGTGCTGCTCTGGTTCGCCAGAAGTGGCTTAGTCATGCTGGCCACATGACCCGGAAGCTGTACGCTGGCTCCCTCGGCCAATAAAGCGAGAAGAGCGCCGCAACCCCAGAGTCGGTCACAACTGGACCTAATGGTCAGGGGTCCCTTTACCCCTTTACCCTTTACCTTTAACATAATTATATAAACTTCTGTCATGCCAGCTCTTACTTGCCTGAAAATGTCCAAATGTGGAGAACTGAATTTAAGGCAGGAAAACTGAGAAATTGAGAGAAACCAAAACTGACATGTTTGCCCAGTCCTAGTTGAAACACAGAGAGCACCCACTATCTTTTCTTCCCAACAGGTACTATGGCTGGATCCACATTTTGTAGAGTACTAAGCTTAGAACAGTGTCATGTGAGCTACCCTGGAACCTGTGCTGTGTGGGTTGTAAACGACGAGAATCGCTTTGTATGCTATCGTCCACACATTTTCACCTGGCCCCCAAGAGAAACAAAATTATTTTTTGACATTGCATAATTCAGGGGTGGAGAACCTGCTGCCGACTCCCAGCTCCCATCAGCCCCAGAGAGCATAGCTTATGGGTCGGTGATGAGGGGAGTCAGAATCCAACCATGTCACGAGGCCCACAGGTTCCTCGCCTCAGGTGTAAAACGGATCCCAGCCAGACCGTAAGTCAAAGAAATCCATGTCACAATTGGTCAACCGGTGCTGAGGAAACCACCACTGTAAACAATAGTCTTCCAAATAAAACAATAAAAATTCTCCTCAGACTTTTTTCCTTCTATCGATCCAGCTTTTTCGTTCTCCTCAACATCATGACTCAGAGCACGTTTTCCACATCCTCACTTTCTTGACACCACAAGTCGTCATCACCATCGCCGCCACTACCGCCATAGTTTGTGCTCCAAAGTCTTACGAGGTTCACAAATCATGTCTAAACCTTCATCTGGGAACCCAGCTGTCAAATAGTGAAGCCCATTTCTTTGACGTTTCTGCTTGCATTGAGTGACCTCTACTGACTTGGCTAGCTGCTCTCTCTAGGTCATTAGGCTTTGTATTAGCAGAAAGGGTGAGTGATGGAGGAAGAACACAGTGGATGGTTTGCCTATATTTTCTGGTCTCTTAGTTTAGGAAAACTGAAATCGTAGCAGGTCTCTCCATTGCCACCACCACTCCTCACCGGTATGCTGCAACATTTAAGCTGAATAGAACATTTCCTTTATGAGCCAGGATGTGTGATCCAAGCCCGGAGTTGTCTCCGACTAAGTTCTACTCAGAGTAAGCCCATTGAAATGAATGGACCTAAGTTAGCCATGTTCATTAATTTTCAGTGAGTAGAACTAGCAATGGATACAGTTCCTAGATCCTAATGGGAGTTTGGAAACATTACCCTGTGGTCCTGCTGTGGTCCCAATTGATCCAGGGCCTCTGTGCCTGCTATTTGCAACAGAAGGAAAGTTTCAATTTGCAACGATGGAAGGTTCAGGGCCTCTGATCCGGACCAGAATTGCACCAGGGGGAAATGGGTTGAAGCCTCAACCCCTTCCGAGAAGTCCCAATCCAGATCAGGGACTCCACACATGCTATTTGCTTTTTTAAAACCCAATCACACGATTGCTAGCTGTGTCCATGCTGCCATGTCTAATTTGGCCCTTGTATTCAGGTATCATTGGAATGGAACAAGAACCAGTCTAGTGCCCAAGTTGTTCTTCAAAGGAACTGCTGCAGAGATCATTCCCCTTCTGGGCATCATCTCGACACCAACTCTTGCCCTCTGACGCAGTTATGGATAAAATTATAGCATGGAGCATATTGATCCCAACTCTCATCCATTGGAGTTTTTCTCAAATTGCTTTGCCAGCTCCGTAGGGTTCTCTTTTTAATTGAAAACCACTTGTACCATTTACTCCTTTCTACATTTGTGCTTTCCGCTATTGCAGGAGTAGCTTGACGCTGCATCATCACCAATCCACAACCCTAGAAGAGACCCTTCAAACTGGTTTTTCATCCTGAGGAGTAACACAATGGAAATTTTCTGACATTTCTTGACATACAGCCATTTACCACTGTATCCTTTTAGTCCCTGCCAAGCTTTTATGAAATTGGTGAATAAGGACCCTGAAGATCTCTTGGTGTGCGTCAGTTTTAGTAACCAGATAACTGGTTGCAGATAAGCATGACCAGCGAGCATTGCTCTTTTCCTTACAAACTTGTTTCCTCCACTTTGCCACTGTGTACTTGTGTTTTTCCTAATAGGGCAAATAGCAGCTGGAATGGGGAAAGATAATCAGGGAAACGGTACTGTGAGGGGAAGGTTAGCCACCCTGCTCCTATGCCCTTGCCCTACTAATCTGGAAGCTCTTTGAAGCTGCTATTTGGAAAGGATTGAAGGAGACCCAGACACACTGAAAGAGGCTGGGCAGCCATCTCTCAGGGATGCTGTGCCTGCATCCTGAATCGCAGGTACCACACTAAGCAAGGAGGTGGACAAGAATCTAGATCACTAAATGACTGGATCACTTGTCACTAGAACAGTGGCATAGTGTGTGTGTGAGCCACAGGGGCAGTTGCACAAAAATTGGTAGGGTGCACAAAATTTCAACATCCAGTGCTGCCTCAATACAGCCGTGCGTTTCCGTTGCTGGACTCGGTTGAAAATGACTTCATGGGAACCTGGAAGTGACCTCTCCAGACAATGGAACGACTCTCCTTTTCTTATCTCTGTGGCTGCGATCTCCTGGGTGACTCGGACGCCATTAGGCAGTTGAATGTCCATTTCCATCCCTTCCACCCTCCCCTCCATGCTGCCCCGACTCTGGCAACCCACGCTATGCCACTGCACTTGGAAGAATGTCCAAGTTCCCTTCCACTTCTAAGATCACCATTGTCACATCGAGTTTGCCCTTAGCCCTTCTCTTTTCTCAGCGTTCATTTGTAGATCTTGCTTCTAAGAAGCCTGTTTGAATGGGACAGATGATTCCTGCGACCCCATCCCAAAGCCCTTGACCATTTGAAATACACTATCCAGAATGACACTACCAAGTCATCAAGCACTGCTTGCAATGAGGTGTCATCACACTCTATCTTTCGCATGCCTGCAGCGAGGTCTAACTCTAAGGAGGGGAGGTCCTTCACACAGTGCTTTAGAAAGCCACTTCCCCATGCCAAGCACCTCCCCCATCTTTAAAAGGGGCTGTGGCTTGGGATGAGAGGGGAGGGGCTTGGGGAGAGCTGGGGGGCTATTTGGGGGGATAGGCAGGGGTGAAGTGTAAAGAGAGGAGGGCTTGGTCAGGTGTGTGGGGTAGGTGGGGTTGGCAAGCAGAGCAAACTGGGGGATGCTATGAGATCCTCCATCTTGGGCTCAGGTTGTATATATGTGTAAATGAGCCATCTATCCTGAAGGCAGCACAGTCTCTGCTGTTCCTCGTTCCAAGAAAACTGAACTCTGGGCAAGCACATTGAAACCCCTGGAATCACTACCTGCTCAGAGATTGTAATGGCATGTAATTATATATACAGTGGTACCTCGGGATGCGAATGGGATAAGCATCCTGAATAGAACGTTCGCATCCTGAATAGAATGTAAGATGCAATGGCACGTCTGCGCATGCGCAGGTCACGTTTTGCCTCTTCCACGCGTGCGCATGACGTCATTTTGAGCATCTGCGCATGTGCGAGCGGTGAAACCCGGAAGTAACGCACTCCATTACTTCCGGGTTGCCGCGGAGCGCAACCTGAAAGCGCTCAACCTGAAGCACATTCAACCTGAGGTATGACTGTATATATAAATATACCATATTTTTCCATGTATAAGACACCCTCGTGTATAAGACGCCCCCTATTTTTGGGACTCCAAATTAAGAGAATGTGGGGAGATTGCCAAGAGTTGTTAAACTTTTTTTTTGGGGGGGGAGATTGTCCAGAGTTGTTGAACTTTTGGGGGGGAGATTGCCAAAAAAGGCTCACCCGCCTGACCAACACTGCCAATCACACGCATCACCAAAGACACCAATCATCATATGGAGAGAGAGAGAGAGAAAGAGCGAGAGAGCTTCTGGCCTTTTTACTATTGGATATGTAAGCGATAATGTATTCTACTCTACTGCTCTTGAAGAGCAAGCATAAACCCTATTGTGCTACCAGTAGTTCTATATCCAGGCTGTTTGGCAATGATTTGCTGCCTGCTTAGCCCCCGCCCAAGACAAAATCTCTAATTATGGGCTTGACCAGATCTTCTTCTACAAGGCCACACACTTCTCGTGATCGCTAACAGTGGAAAAGTGTTTTATTTTCTGAGTTTCAAGTCATAATCAGACAAATGGAAGGGATGACGAGTGCAGGTACTCTCCTTGATGGAAAACCACTCTTCAAAACAAGCGCTGATTAGGGAATAGTGTTGGCTTCCATCAACTCTTAATTTTCCTGAAGGCTTTTGCAAAACACATTTTTCTCTGCCCCTTTTATTTCATTTTATTCCTGTTTCCCGAATTCAAACTCACCAATGACCCTTTCATTTTCTAGAAGTGTATACCCCCTGGGCTTATTCTCCTTCTTACTCTGTCGCTTTCAACCAATTTGCTCGTTCTGCTCTTCTCAGTATTCACTATAATACGTAGTGCATATATACCCGTGGTGATCTCCTTTCTCCTAGTGCTTTTGCTCATGGAGGCAAAATGGCACCACGCTCACTGGAATTATCACCTGTCGGTCACCTTGAAATGCAGAGAGACTTTTGCAGGGGACACCTGGCCACACAGAAGACCAGCAGGGAAGAGGAATGGAATGGAGCAACTCTAACCAGCCTTGAACAGCAGCACTCCATGTTGCAACATTTTGTTGCAGGCATACCCTGGGAACAAATTCCAGGTTTTAAATCCATCATTCACTCTGACCCCTATGGGGAACGTCTGTCACTCAGCGGCAGAGCATCTGCTTTGCATGCAGAAGGTCCCAAGTTAAATCCCTGGCATTTCCAGGTAGGACTGGGAGAGATACTTTGGGATATTTTCGGGAGAACAAAAGGCTAAGGAGTGAACCCTACGCAAATCCAGAGTGGAGTCTCAGGTTTGGATGGTGCCTTGTGCGACTCCTGTCATGGAATTCTACTCCATATTGATCCAGAGCAGATTCCAATGTATAGTTTGTTGTTATTGTTGTTGTTGTTGTTGTTTAGTCGTTTAGTCGTTTAGTCGTGTCCGACTCTTCGTGACCCCATGGACCAGAGCACACCAGGCACTCCTGTCTTCCACTGCCTCCCGCAGTTTGGTCAAACTCATGCTGGTAGCTTCGAGAACACTGTCCAACCATCTCGTCCTCTGTCGTCCCCTTCTTCTTGCGCCCTCCATCTTTCCCAACATCAGGGTCTTTTCCAGGGAGTCTTCTCTTCTCATGAGGTGGCCAAAGTATTGGAGCCTCAGCTTCAGGATCTGTCCTTCCAGTGAGCACTCAGGGCTGATTTCCTTCAGAATGGATAGATTTGATCTTCTTGCAGTCCATGGGACTCTCAAGAGTCTCCTCCGGCACCATAATTCAAAAGCATCAATTCTTCAGCGATCAGCGGTCCAGCTCTCACTTCCAACGTATTGTTAGCAGAGTAAAAACTTAAACATATTGCGGGATTCCCCCCCCCCCCAAATAGACCAGAGGCAATTAATATTTCTTCCAGCAGAGCTTTACTGATTCTGAAGGCAAATGAGCATCATGGTCACAAATCCAATACGTTCAAGATTGGCACTGTCCATAAGAAATCCAGTTGCAGTACGCTTAACTTAAACTTACAATAACTTATAATACGTAAGTCTAAACCCTATATACAGAACACCACACCAGAAGGAAAGGAAATAGAAAGTGAAAGTGAAACCCAGGCTTCTTCTGGCTCTACTTTTATAGTTAGCGTGACCTTGACAGAAGAGATAACAGTATTAAGTTTAAGCCAGCTGTACTCAGCTTCTCGGAAGGAATAACCCAAACAACATGGACCTCTTCTGCTTGTTTCTTTCACACAGAGAAGCTTCCAGATCCCTCTTGAATTAATTAGAATAGGAAAGATCTCTACACATCAGATCAATTCTTTCTGCACCACGAAATGCAAACTGACACACCTTCTGACAACTCCTGCCGCCATGCTGGTGCCAAATGTATTCCTCTGCTTTCCTTTGGACTATAACAACAAGGCCAAGAGAGGACACTGCCCAGACTTTCGTCCCAGGGAGGCCTCTTTGTTGTTGCTAAAGCCGTGGTTTGACTTCACCCACAGAGGCGCACTCCATTGTCTCTCGAGACAGATGCCAGCAATTGTTTCAGAAACTGTGGATCTGGTGGGCTCCCCTTGAAACATGAAATGAACTGAATTCCTTAATTATCAGCACTTCATCCTAGTCATCATTCGCCTGCCCTTTTCTCAGGTGTCATGTAATCATTAACTACAACCTTTATCTCTTTTTTGCACTTCTCAGATCATATTATAATATATTTGGGAGAACGCTTCAAAATCAAACCAGTTCTGCTCTGTCTGGTCCTTCACCACACCACATCTTTGAGATGTTCAGGGGAGTTTTTAATGGTTGACGTTTTATTGTGTTTTTAATATTTTGTTGGGAGCTGCCGAGGGTGCCTGGGCCAATCCAGTCAGATGGGCGACATATAAATAATAAAATGACGATGACAATGACAATGATATCAGAGAGCACATTACAGCAACGAAATAACAATGGGTCATATTGTTTTAATTACCAAGTGCAGTGCTGGTAAATGGATCACCAATACATAATGGTCATTACAGCTCCTTTCCTTGATAATCAGTTTTAGTTTTTGTAGTGGGCAACGGCAAACAAAATCCAATACGTCTCTCACAAAGCAAAGTTCCCTTAGGCTGTTTCTTTCCAAAAAGATTGGTTGCTCTCTGTTTCCTTCAGAAGTGCCCCTTGCCCTCAGACAAATATTTTTGAAACTGAAGGCAAGATTGTTTGAAGCTGGTTCAGGTACACAGTTCTACACGCACGCACGCACCCACCAAAAAATCATCCTCACTGTTTCTGACATTCAGAATGGGACAACTGTTGCTTATGTAACAAAACTGCAATAGCCATTGATAAGGAAGAGGTTTCCTTGTGGGGAACAAGGTTTGCAGAACTATTTTTAAAAAGTTGGCACTTTAAAAAAACCAAACCTATAGGGAACCCCCGAAACACTCCAATCACAGCTAAACAGGTCCAATGACCAGAATGCTCACTGGCAGCTGAGAGGGCAAAAAGAATACAGGAGGAGGGGGGAATCGACCACAGTGACTGAATTCATGATTTGGGGTACTCCATGCTGCAACATTTTTTCGCACGTTCCACTGGCCTATAGTCACATTTCCACTTATGGATGGAGTCTGGAAAATTGAACATCTAAGAAGCAAAACAAAACACTTCGCCTGATCTTTCAAAATGTGATTACCATTCACTCCTGCATTTTCCAAATACAGTGGTACCTTGGTTCTCAAACACCTTGGAACTCAAACAACTTGGAACCCAAACACTGCGAACCTGGAAGTGTTCTGGTTTGCAAACTTTTTTTGGAAGCCGAACGTGCTCTGTTTTGAGTGTTATGCTTCCGATTTGAGTGCCACACTTCCGTTTCGAGTGTTACACTGAGGTCTGTCTGTTTTTGCTATTTATTCTGTGGTTTTGTTTTTGTGACTATGTGGAACCCAGTTCAGCTACTGATTGGCTGCTTGTATGACTGAAGTACATTCTTTATTGCTTTCATTTTATGGATCAATGGTTTCATTAGATAGTAAAATTCATGTTAAATCGCTGTTTCAGGGGTTGTTTTTAAAAGTCTGAACCGATTAATCCATTTTGCGTTACTTTCTAAGGGAAGGAATGCCTTGGTTTTGGAACGCTTCGGTTTTGGAATGGACTTAAATAAAGGATTAAGTTTGTGAACCAAGGCACCACTGTACCCACCAACACTCTTCCAGAGATGAAACACATGTACTTTTCCTTTTTGTAAGAAAGCATTTGGCCAGAAACTTTTTGGGCTTTTAAAAGGACTGCTTTATATACCGTATTTTTCGCCCTATAGGACGCACTTTTCCCCCTCCAAAAATGAAGGGGAAATCTGTGTGCGTCCTATGGGGGGAATACAGGCTTTCGCTGAAGCTTGGAGAGCGAGAGGGGTCGGTGCGCACCAACCCCTCTCGCTCTCCAGGCTTCAGGAAGCTATCAGCAAGCCTGGGGAGCCCGCGGGAGTTCCCGCGGGGCTCCTGAGGCTGCGGATAGCAGCCTGCTGCACGGAGCGCGGGGCTCCCTGAAGCAGAGAGCCCCGTGCGCCGGGCAGACATCTGTAGCGTGGGGAGCCCTGCGGGAGTTCCTGGTTTGGTTTCCCCTACTTGGTTTTGGGGGGGAAATAAAGGGGGAAAATTTTCCTTTATTTCCCACCCAAAAAACTAGGTGCGTCCTATGGGATGGAGCGTCCTATGGGACGAAAAATACGGTAATCTTTATCTGTAGGAAAATGTAAAAGCTTCCCACATTGAGCTTCTTGAGCATGCCTGACTTCTGAGTAAACACCTGCTTTGTTTTTGGCAGAGAGTTAGGCAAGAGAGGCTGCCACAGGTGTCATCTGTCTTAAGGCGTTGCTTGCCAAACTTGCAGCAAATCTCTACCAAGTACATCTTAAGAGATACCATCTGGCGCTTAACCTTGCATAAGGCAGACCCTTAACAGAAAACATCAGGTCCACTATTAATATTCCATTCATTCCCCGAGGCCTTAATTAGGTTCACAACTTCCAATATGGCTTCTGTGCACTCATACATCCCAGCGGGACAGCAAAAAAGACTCTCTTTCCAAACTCTCAGCAAAGTTCTGTGATTTGCAATAGAGTTGTGCTAGGAAAGAAAATACGATACCTTTGTTTTCATTTATTTATTTCTATCTTATTGGTGCTTTTGAATTGATGCTTTTGAATTATGGTGCTGGAGGAGACTCTTGAGAGTCCCATGGACTGCAAGAAGATCAAACCTCTCCATTCTTAAGGAAATCAGCCCTGAGTGCTCACTGGAAGGACAGATCGTGAAGTTGAGGCTCCAATACTTTGGCCACCTCATGAGAAGAGAAGACTCCCTGGAAAAGAACCTGATGTTGGGAAAGATGGAGGGCACAAGGAGAAGGGGATGACAGAGGACGAGATGGTTGGACAGTGTTCTCGAAGCTACAAACATGAGTCTGACCAAACTGCGGGAGGCAGTGGAAGACAGGAGTGCCTGGCGTGCACTGGTCCATGGGGTCAAGAAGAGTCGGACACGACTAAACAACAACAACAATCTTATTGGGGGGGGGCATGGACAAATAAAGTGAAAGAAATGAAAACAAACAAGCAGAATGAAACTTGAAACTATAATACAGTATATAAGTACATAAGTAATGCTATTATTCCAGCGAGTATACAATTATTAACAACTCGCTGTGATTTTTATAAATACATTCCAAGCATCATTGTATTGATCCATACACAACCTGTGTCTAAAAGCAATCCATTTGTTGCAAGGGTTGTCATATCTTTCATCTGTTGATCAAACGGGGCCATAATATTAGAATCAGTATCAGTCTTTTTGGCAGATGTAATGGCGTGAAGAGTCCACTTACGTTGGCCATCAAGCCCCATCCACTATGGGCTCTCAAATTTCAGCAGTGCCCTGTGTGCTGCTAAAATTTGGCCCCTTTGGCTCTCTCGCTGCGTTCTACAGCACCCCCTGCAGCACAGTGCTCAGTGCGACTGCACTGGTCGTGCTACCCTAAAACTGCCTCTGGATATAGTGCCTGGCCAGTCTGCCCCACTATGGGAGATGCATTTAAATTATAGCAATTATTTCTAAATTTGCATCTAGTCATATAAATGAGCACATACAGATTTTATGCAAATTTATGCCCTCCTTTCTCTTTTAGTGATGCGTAAAGGCGTGTCAGGGGCTGGACTGAGGAGAAATTGTGGGGAACCCCCCCCTTCCTGCACCTTCCCAAGAAGAGGAGGATAGCATAGATTTAGAACAGTGGTTTGCAGAAGGCTGCAGAAGGGAGAAGCTGGAAAATATTGGGAGAGCAGCAGGAAGAAGAAGCACCAGGAGAGAGACAGCTAACAGACCGCCCCCACCCCACACAAAACAAGGTGTGTCTTGAGAGTAACAGAACAGAAAACTCAGAGGCAGAAAGCACAGATCAGCTGGCATAGGGATGACGTAGAATAGGTGGGACTGAGGGGGTTGGACTTTACTTGGAGCAACGCCATTATCTAAGAGAGACAACATTCCTTCATATCTCTCTGTGTATATTGAATAAACTACGTGGTAAGAACTCTTCTTGTTTTTCTTCTTGACATCTCACTGCGAGAGGGATAGGATTCCCTGAAGCCTTGACAATGGGCTCGTTCCAGATTGAGTACCAGAAGCCTTCTTTAAATTTTTTTTTAATTCATTTTTCTTTTTCATTCATTACATACATCTCAAATCCTTAACATTTACTATATATTCCTCCCTCCCTCCCCTCCAAGACTTCCCCCAACTTGGGCTTCTGGTTTGTCTCTATTTTTACCCACTTTGCTATCTCTCAACAGAAAAAGTTAGTAATAACATAACATCAAACCTAAAAACATAAAAATAGAAGTAAATACACCATCCTATTTCACTATCTTCTAAACATTTTCTGATGCTGATAATGTGGATGCTTATTTAAATCCTGCCATCAAGTCTATTGATTTCCTTTGTTTTCGCAAATATAATATGAATGGTCCCCAGTCTTTTTCAGAAGACTTCTTTCTTTAGCTTTACGGGAATTTCTTGACAACAGCTTTCTAGATTTTCTAACTATTCTTCAATCCAGAGGTGCTCAGAGCACCCCTATAAAACCTCAGAGTGCCCCAACTTTGCCCTTGGTCATGTGATGTTAAGAGTGGTTACCTTTTTCTCCTTTGAAAAGTACGTAAGAGTTGGAAGAGGAAATTGAGGGAATACTCTTTCCTCCTTCCTCTTTCAATTCTTTGTGCTTTTTGATGCTCACATCAGAAGAAGAAGAAGAAGAGTTTGGATTTGATATCCCGCCTTTCACTCCCCTTCAGGAGTCTCAAAGCGGCTAACAATCTCCTTTCCCTTCCTCCCCCACAACAAACACTCTGTGAGGTGAGTGGGGCTGAGAGACTGGCCCAAGGTCACCCAGCAGCTGCATGTGGAGGAGCGGAGACACGAACCCGGTTCACCAGATTACAAGACTACCGCTCTTAACCACTACACCACACTGGCTCTCACATTAATTCTGCTGGATCCGACTTTTAGCCAAATGCCTTGGAGAAGTAAAGTGTATGTTCTGGGTACACAAGACCACCGCCATGTGCATAAGATGTTATCCTCACATACTGGTTCTGTGTCATGGCGACCCCAACATTTTCAAACTCTGACTGCAAATCAACATGGTGAAAGAAAGCAGTTTCAGTTTCATATTCATCTGATTTTAATAAACCCCTCATAGAGAAGACACTATTATGTGGCAGAAAGGAAGGAAATAAGAGCACAAATAACAACAATTTGATTATAGAAATTAATATCCATAAATGTCTTCCTGATGCAGGAAGCTTGGTTGTGTCACATTCTGCCTAAAGCTAAGCAGGAAAAGGTTTGAAAATTAGAGCTAACCGTCAGTTAGTTGTACACAGATGTGACTGCAATTTATTCACAAGAAGGAGAAGTTGTCTCAAAGGAAAACAGCCGAGTCATTTAAAGTGAATTAGTGTGTTTGTTGCACCTGGATTCCCTTCTAGATGCTTAGTAACACAGAATAAATTACTATGATGGAAAATACAGAATTATGGTGGTGTATCTATACAAACTGATTTTGCAGTGTATAATTAAAGCATAGAAAAGAAGCTGTATGCATGCATTTATATTCAGGTTATACTCTGATTTCCAAACTACAAAATACAGGGAGACTCTGTATGTTCAGGATGCTTCTGCCCTGGTTTCAGCTCAGAGGCTCGTGTGCACAGAAGAAACAAATCTCTGTATGCAAGCAGATGTTGTGAGCACAGTTCCTCTCCTAGTCTAGTTTTTGGGAGTGTTACAAAATTGGTGATAGTGCCGGACAGCTGTTTAGAATGAGGCTCTGGGGAACAGGAGTTAGTCTTGCCTACTCAACCGCTAATCAGTATGACAGGCATTTCTTACATCAGGATCCATTTACACAGCCCCATTGGGAAGAAAGACTTTGAGTACATACTGCCTATGTCATGGGTAGGCAAACTATGGCCTGGGGGCCAGATTCGGCCCAATCGCCTTCTAAATCTGGCCCATGGACAGTCCAGGAATCAGCATGTTTTTACATGAGTAGCATGTGTCCTTTTATTTAAAATGCATCTCTGGGTTATTTGTGGGGCCTGTCTGGTGTTTTTGAATGTGTGCTTTTATTTAAAATGCAGCTCTGGGTTATTTGTGGGGCATAGGAATTCGTTCATTTCTCCCCCCAAAATATAGTCTGAGGGACAGTGGACTGGCCCCCTGCTGAAAAAGTTTGCTGACCCCTGGCCTATGTGCTCCTGTTCACAAGATCTCTGTTAATGTTGCCATTTTAGAAGCCTTCCAGGAGCTGCCACAATCTTTGATGTGGTTAAGGGATTCCATGCAACGTTTCTTCTTCTTGACCCATCAGCTTAGAAGTACCCAAGCAAAATGTTGGTTATAGACCTAAGTGAAGGAGGGTCCTCCCCACCCTGCCCAACAATTGCAATATTTGTCGATTTCAGTCATCTGATCATTCATTCATTCATTCATCCATCTATCCATCTATCTATCTATTTATTTATTGAAGACCATTTGTAAACTGCTTAATTTTATTATAATTTCCTAAGTGGTGTACACCCACACCCACACATCATCATTTTAAAAATACAGCCTAAAACCAATAAAGCAGTGATATAAAAGCATATTATCACAGAATCTTAGAGTTGGGTCATCTGGTCCAATGCAGGAATCTCAGCTAAAGCATCCCTGACAGATGGCCATCCAACCTCTGCTTAAAAACCTCCAAGGATGGAGAGTCCACAGTGTGCTTAAGGAGTCAGTTCCACTGCCAAACAGCTCTTACTGCCAAAACGTTTTTTCTGAATGTTTAGTCGGAATCTCCTTTTTTTGTATCTTGAAGCCATCGGTTCTCCAGAGCAGGAGAAAACAAGCATGTTCCCTCTTCCAGGTCGAAACAAAATTTAAAAATTCCTTCCAGTAGCACCTTAGAAACCAACTAAGTTGGTCGACTACGGCAGACCAACACGGCTACCTCTTCCAGGTGACAGCCCTTAAGATACCTGAAGATATCAAACATATAAAATAGGGTCTGATTCAGGTTAAGGAAAGCCTATTGATTTCCCCAACACCACTTGCTTTCTGAAAAAAATAAAATTAATAGAGTGATCGTTGGTTGGGGAAAGCTCATGTGAACTGCCCCATCAACGGTGTTCTTGTATTTGTAAATGTATTTGTGTTCTTGTATTTGTGTTCTTGTAAAAGCATAACAAAACATCAAACATTAAAAAACTTCCCTGTACTGTGCTTTCCGATGTCTTCTAAAAGTTGCATAGTTATTTATCCCCTTGACATCTGATGGGAGGGCATTCCACGGACCAAGGGCACCAACAGAGCAGTGTCTCTACTTTGCAGAACTACAAAGAACTGCATCCGCGACGCAGAGAAGAATCTGGTGCAGATTTAATAAGGGAAGCAACGTGCTGGCGAAGATACTGCCAGGATCCCCTGGAGCAAAGTTGCCTGTGTTTCTATGCAGAAGAAATGTGTTGGTGAGAGGCGGATGGGGAGCACAAAATGAAAGATGGGTTTGGAAAACTGGATAACATCAACAGACAGGGGCATGTGGTGGGTGTCCGCAGAGGTGTTCCCCGGTATCTCTCAAAGGCTCCAGGCGTAATAAATGCACGCAGGATACAATAACAGAGTGCACGAGGCTTCATCAATCAGAGGCGAGAGTGTTCACGTGTGAATATCCCTGGAGTTATCAGCTCCTATAATTCTCCAAATAAAGAGCCCCTTCCCTCTACTTTGATAAGGGAACAGAAGTCGGAGGCCTTATCAAGTCTCACCAACCAGAGGGGGAAACAAAGATCCCCACTTCATTTATGGATGAGGAGGGTCCTGAAATGGGGAGGGGGAGATGGAGTTTAGGCAAAGCATGTTTCATTCCCATTGAGAGCTTTTGTTTGTTTGTTTGTTTCGTGAATAGGGGAGATATGAATGAATGGCACAGGGCAGAGCAGTGAGAGGGAAGGCTTGCGCATTAATCAGAAAATATCAGGAGCTTGCAACAGGGTGCGTTTGATGTGCAAAAGGAAGAAGGAGAAGAGGCTTCCCCTCAGAACCGGTGCCAGGCCTGTAATAAATTATAAAAACATCACCGCCGAGAAGACACAATCTTGGAAAAATGAAGCGCAAAAATTAAGCATGAAATTAACCAAAAGAGGAACTGTTGGAATGGGCAAGAACTTGAGGCTAGATGAAACAAAATTGCACCCTGGTCACCCTGGACTTGTGCCCTGTAGTCTGGCTCTACTGCTGCATGGCCATATAAAATGGACTTGGGTGACCTTGGGCCAGTCACACTGCTCTGAAGTCTCTCAGCCCCACTCACCTCACAGAGTGTTTGTTGTGGGGGAGGAAGGGAAAGGAGATTGTTAGCCGCTTTGAGACTCCTTAGGCTAGTGCTAAAGCGGGATATCAAATCCAAACTCTTCTCCCCAGTTTCTCAGACAGCATTTCCTCATTCTGGCCCCGAGATCTCCACTTTGGGCTGCATCTGGGACATTATGTAGCATGCAAGGAATGCGCTGTGTTGAGCTACGGGCATCTTCCCTACCATTCAGCAGAGGGGACAATATTGAGCAGCTGGCGGTGGGCTTGGTAAATGGGAAAACCTACATACATGCTTTCCTAGCAGGAAAGCCAAGTGTGATCTGCAACAAACTGTTGCAGTGGAAACTCCCTCCAAATAGGAAAATGCCGGTTCAGTGAACTGTTCCCTCCAAACAGGACATCCCAATCCCTCCCTCCCACCCCCGCCACAATACTCAGCCCTCATTGGACTGTTGTTTTTTTGGGAGGTGGGGGTGCCTCCGTAATATATATATATTAAATTGCTGTCAACTAGCTACCGGGCTAAGTTTGAAGTGCTGGTTTTACTGCATAAAGCCCTATACAACTTGGGATCAGGATGATGAAAGATCTTCTCTCCCCCCCATCGCCCTTAAATACCCAATCCACCACTGCACTCTGCAGGTGAGGGCTTCCTGGAGATGCCATCTTATCAGGATGCCCATCTCACACAACACAGAAATCAGGCTTCTAGCACCTGCCCTTTTCAATTCCCTCCTGTTAAATATTAATTGGGCTGTCGGGGGAGGAAGCTGCCTCTGCAGCTCTCTTGCACCCCGGAGCCAGGCCCCGAAGGCACCACTGAGCTCCGGCGTCCCTTCCTGCAGCTCCAACCTCAATGAGGGAGTCTTTCATGGGGCACCGGGTTGCACCCCTCAAAACAATGTGCCCAGTGCCACGGCACCCCACACCCCACGCTATGCCACTGGTCTCCTCCCAGCACTTCTTGCTAAAATGAGAGTGGACAGAAGCCCTTAGCTTTCAATGCACCCTTACCTCCAGTCGGCGATTTCCCCTCAGAAGTCAGAGAAATGCACTTGGCACATGTTCAGAGGAACACTTCCCTTTTATTAGGACTTATCAGGACTGAAATCTAGTCTGGGGCTAAGCCTTGATATACCTCAGCTGGAATTATCATCATCACCATTCTTTCTATACCACCCTATACCAGGTCTCCTCCCTCCTCAGGCTCTTTCTGACAGGACAGTGCCCCCCCCCGGCTTTCTAGAGGTAAGAGCTTGCTTGTGTGAGTGGGGCACGACACTCTGCACTGTCTCAGAGGCACCCTCTTCTTTAGGAGGACTTCACAAGGCTGAGCCTCGGGAGCTGACCCCACTTCTCCTGGCATTATTCAGAATTGCTATTCCGCCCCTCGCCTGCCATGGGGCTCTCATGTTTCTGACGGACGCTTTTTTCCAACAGGCAGAAGTTCTCCAGGTGCCGTTTTATCCATCCTTGAATCTGAGCGGTGGGGGGTAGCTTTACCTGTGAGTCTGGTGGTGTCAGCCTGCCGTGCAGCTGCTGAAGCCACAGACGGGGCGGGGGAGAGCGGGGTGGGGGAACCTTCCCCCAGAGGGTAGTACTGAAGCAGTAATGGCTGGACGGGTGGGCGTCAGAGGAAGGAGGAGCGCTGGGCTGCGCTTTCGCCGTCGAGCCAGCCAGCCAGCCAGTCAGGCGGGCGGAGAGGCGCTGCTCCAGCAGCGCCCTCGAGGGGAGGCGTTAAGGGCTTGACCTTTCCTGCCACCTCGCCCAGCCTGCATATAAAGGCAGGTCCCGGCCGAGGAGGCAGAAGCAGCGCCGCGCTCAGTCTCCGCCGCGACTCGCCGCTGCCCTTGATCAAGCAGAGCGCCGAGCCGCCCCGTCGAGGCCAAGCCCGGAACGCACCATGGCGCGTCCCGAGTTCCAGCTGCTGCCGAAGCCCCGCGGGCTCTTCTCGCTCCTGGGTCTCTTCGCCTTCGCGCTGCTGCTGGAGGGACGTGGCGTCCGCGCCGCGCCCTTGCAAGGCAGCGAGGGGGCGTCCCCGATGGCCAAGGTCTACCCCCGGGGCAGCCACTGGGCAGTGGGTGAGTACGCACGAATTGCTGAGCGCCCACGGTCGCCAAATGTGTGTGTGTGTGTGTGTGGTGCGCGCGCTTTCTCTCCCCACCCCGACGCCGCGGTTGGCGCTTGACAGACGAGCATCAGTCCCGAGGGAAAGTGAAAAGAGAGCGAGGTCTTTGCCGCGAGGAGCTTGCAATCGCCGTTTCTGCAGGGGGAGCGAGTAGCATTCAGGGAGTGAGGGTTGAGCGGAGGGAAGGAGAGTGAGTTTTAGAGGGACTGAGGGAGGGAATTTCGTACTTTCCCCCAACTTTGAAAAGCTGGCTTGGAGAGCATCCATCCGTCCGTTATCATTTTCCTCCCAGCCAAACTCGGTACCCATCCTGGCGACGCAATGCCTCCGTTTCCAGAGAGCATCCCCTCTAGCTTGCCTCGCTCCCGCGCCGCATCACATTATCCCCTCCATCCTGTCCGTGTCAATCTATTCCGTGTGCAGGCAGATGCGTTGTTGCTGATTTTTATTTTCATGTTTTGGAAAAGAAATTGCGACTTCGCACAGCAGGTCATTAAATATTATTATTATTATTATTTGGGGGGGGGGGACTTTGCTACCCTGTAGTCATAACCGCCACTAGGTTCGAAGGAGAAGAATTCCATCCCTTGGGTCTTTTCAGTCCAGACAAGTGGGTCAGCAAAACATTGCAGTGTGGAGTGCACCTGTTCAATGTCCCAGCCAATCAGCTTGTTATGCCTTTTGCCAGGATACTCCATTCCTCCCTCTCCTTCATTTCCTGTTCCTCCACTGCATTCTGTGCCAAATGAGCATCTTTGGTCCTCAGTGGGCTGCTATTAGACACCCCTCACTTGGGTTTCCCCCTCCCTCAAGCTTTTTTTTGACTGGGAGGGAGGTATTTGGGGTGTCCCCAAGCTTGCTAAAACGTACTGATGAACCGTGGATGGTGTTGCCATTTGAGCTACATGGGGTTCTAAACTCAAGAGAACTGAGTTTTCTATTAAGATATAGGAGAACAAAATGAAATCTCCATTGACAGAGAGAGTATAGCTCTGAATACCAGGTGCTGAGGACAAACCAATCAGGGAGCACTGTTGCCCTCCATTCATGTATCTGGCCAGCCAGCCGCTGTTGGAAACAGGATGCGGGACTAGATAGATTCCCTGGTCTAAACTATCAGGGTTTTTCTTAGGCTGTCATTGCACTGGCATCTGCTAGAGCTACTTTAGTTTCAGGTTATCCTATTGTAAGGAGCAAAGGTTGTACTAGATGAACAATAGGATCCCTGACAGGTTGGTCTCTACATCTTATAAAATTGACGTCTTGTCTCTCCTGCCATTACGAAGATAGGACGCTGCCTTATGCCCAATCGGAGCCCTGGTCCACTTAACCCAGTGCTGCCTACACTGATTGGCAGCGGCTTTTCATGTTTTCAGAGATAGGTCCTCTGAGCTCTAGCTGGAAATGTTGTGGTTTGAACCTGGAATGTTCTGCTCTGCCATAGCTCTTCCCCATTAGAAATAGCTTGCAGAATCCTTGATCTCTCTAAGCCACCTTCCCCTTTATCTGTAGCATCCAGTGAGAGCAAGCGTGGTGTAGTGGTTAAGAGCGGTGGACTCGTAATCTGGTGAACCGGGTTTGCTTCCCCGCTCCTCCACATTCAGCTGCTGGGTGACCTTGGGCTAGTCACACTTCTCTGAAGTCTCTCAGCCTCACTCACCTCACAGGGTGTTTGTTGTGGGGGAGGAAGGGAAGGGAGAATGTTAGCCGCTTTGAGACTCCTTCGGGTAGTGATAAAGAGGGATATCAAATCCAAACTACTACTCCTCCTCCTCCTCCTCTTCTTCTTCTTCTTCTTCTTCTTCTTCTTCTTCTTCTTCTTCTTCTTCTTCATCTTTCTCCACACATCTGTACAGTGCACAAGTATCTGCCACCTCTTTGCTTTTCTTCTTGAGATGGTTCATTCATGCCATTACGTATTTCTTCCATGCAGACAGTTCCAGCAGCCTTCCATAACTGAGTGCATGGATTTACAGAAGAGGGTTGTGTGTGTGTGTGTGTGTGTGTGTGTGAGAGAGAGAGAGAGAGAGAGAGAACCAGGAAATCACAGAATTGGTTCACATCTGTGAATCTGTGGCTTTTCTCTGTTTGAGAGTAATTCCTCTCACGCCCATGATTGCATGACAAAATATCTAAGAGTGCTGAACAGTCCATGAAGACTGCCTGCAGGTATCTCTGCAGCTGTGGTGGCCCTGCTTGCCACCTGGTATAATTTGGTGTGGAGTCTGTCATGACGCCCCTGTCATGCAACTTCAAGCATAGGATCCGGCAAAGAGAGACTACCTATAAGTATAGTTGGCTGCAACCCCCTTAACATGGTGGTATTAACCTCCCAACGCCACCAGCACCTATTGCAGTTGCAGGAGATGATACCGACTGCCCGGAGACAGGTGACAGTTTATTCCAGAAAGTAGAAATGATATGATGGGAACACGGCTCATCCCAACAGAACTTTACATAGGTAGTTGCAAGTAACATTGATTTAACTAGAACAAGCTCCAAGAGAGGCTTTGCTTTTGAGCAGACGAGTTGCTGGAGAAATGGAAGGGCTTCACCCTTTCCCCACCTGCCATCAAAATCGCCCTCCCCCACGCTGCTTTTCTCCTGTGTCTTTTTCAGGGACATTGTGGTGGGGGAAAGCAGCTTGGGGGAGGTCATCATTGGGCTCATCCACACTTTCGCTCGTTCTGTGTTTGATCGTATTGTGTACTGATTAGTTGCTCAGGGTCCGAGGACTTTTCTTGTTCTGCAGCTGTGCCTTCTGAAAATTTGACCTTACCCACTGAACGGAAGCAAAATCTTATGCATCGGATAAGATTCGAATCAGCAGGTAAGATTGGATTTTGACACGGCACAGCCGAGGAACAATGAGGATAGCCCTTGCACCTGGGAAAAATTAATCAGTGCACAATATGATCAAAATATGCGGCAACCGAAAGTGTAGATGAGCCCAAAGGTGGCAAGGTGGCTGGCAGGAATAGGGTTAAAGTCAGGAAAAGGTCTTTCATGTCTATTTTAGCCCATAATTTTTGCATGTTTCTGTAGGGCTTCAAAAGCCTGCAAGCAAAGCCTGTTTGATCAGCAGGATAAAAGAAACGAGTGACTGTGGTCACTGATGCTTCTATCATACCACCTTGAAAATCCACGCTCACCTGGTCTGCACACTCTTTTGTGCATCTATGTGTGTCTATCCAAAAGTCAGGAGCACTCACACGGCCAAAAGATACAGAGTGTGAATTATACCTTTAATGGGGGCTTCTATTTGGAAGGATGTATCACACACACACACACACACACACACTTTTCTGTTTCTCCTCCCCACCCCCATCAGCCCAGTGAAATAGTCCCCAGTGAGTTTGCTTGCAAGGCATCTAGGTTCCTAGCGTTAATTTGTCAGCAGTTGAGTTCCTTTTTATTGGAACATCTTTGATGCGTAAGTGTGCTAGAATGTTGCTGAGAGGGTGAAAGAGAAGAGGCTACCATATTTCAGTCAAGGCAAAAGATTCCTGTTTAACCCCAGCATGAAACCCTCAATCTCCAAGACAGGAGTCACCTAACCAGAAACCTGTGGACACATTTGAACTTTTGAGCAAGTGACATGGGCACAATCTTCTGTGGTGTCTTCTCTCCCCCTTCCTGAGAGAGAGAGAAAGTGTGCGTGTCCACCCACCCACTTTTCCTTTCCAAGGGATCTGGATAAAATAATTCACCTGAGCCTCGGAAAGCACATAGAGGTGAAAGAGGAAGTGGGATAGAGTGTCACGCTTCCAACTTCCTCCTTCGGCTCTACGTACTTTTCACAGAGCGGAAGGTAACCTCTCTTGCCATTTCATGGCCAAGGGGGCAGTGACATGGGAGTGAGGTTAAGAGGCTTTGTGGGCACCATGAGGAAGATCCCAAGGGTGTCATTGTGCCCACGGGTGCCACCTTGCCAACTCCTGCCCTGGGATTTCAGTATAGCTGCGTGCTTCATTTAGCTCTTTCAGGCACAGACTTTAACATGGATTAGTTATCTCTAGCATCCTTTAACCACCATGTCCTATTAACTGTGGACATTCCGCATATTTCCTGTGCTTGGTTATGGGCAAAGTGGCAGTTCTAATCTACTTAGAGATCTTGATTACAAAAACCAGTAACTCTCCTGGATTAATTATGTGATATGATCTTGTGCACATGCTATGCTTTGGGTGGATGGCAACAAACACTGAACCGAGAAACAAATTAAGCTACAAATAATGTCTTCCTAGACTAGATTACCTGTTCCCAGAAGCACCCTATAAAATTTCACAATGACTGCCATCACCACTCTGCTAGCTTGGTACTCTTATGAGGGTACCAACTTTGATGCACTTCTGCCTGATCCAGGCATTCCTTGCCGGACGATAGAATCACAGCATAAAGCAGATAGCTCAGTCCGTAGAGCATGAGACTCTTAATCACAGGGTCGTGGGTGTTAAGTTGTGGGTGAACATATCAGACGACACAGCGATTGTTCAAACAGCCCTTGCTTATTCACAGGCCAGAACAGAACTGAACTGAAGGGTTCAGCCAGCCTGCTTATATAGAGCTCCACTAGAACGCAACAGTAACCATTTTCTGTAACTATCCAATCACTGAACGTCACTTTCAATCCCTTATTTGCATATGTGGACCTGAGTGAAAACTATCTACAGTATCCCCCTGCTGGCCCAGGGTGAGAACTTCAGTACATAACAGTGGGTTCGAGCTCCACATTGGGCAAAAAGATTTCTGCATTGCAGGGGTTGGACAATTTACAGTTCTATGACTTTTGGCACCACTTTCATGGCATTTTGGTTCCTCTTGCAGGGCACTTCATGGGCAAAAAGAGCAGTGGAGATTTCCCTAACTTATATGAAGAACGAAATGAGTCGCCTTTCTCTTTGCTACCCGATAATGCCAAGCAACTGGGAGACTATCTGCACTGGGAGGAAACATTCAAGCAGTTCCTCCGGCTTCTTGAGGGGAACGAAAACCAAAGTGCTCAGGTTCTTAGGGAAGAATCTCCGTTTCCTGTCAAGAGCGCTTGGGAGGCAGAGGACAACAGCAGCCTCAAAGACGTAAGTGTAAACGCTTGCCTTCATCTCTGTGTTGACAAAAGTCACTTCAATAATGGAGTCCAGAGAGGAAAGAAATCCTGTTAACACTTTACTGAGCAAACTGAACAAAGTGTATAATTTGAGGAGGAACGAGCAGAGGGATTTTGTCTCTCTTAGTTCAGGCCTTGTAAGCAGCAGGGAAACATTCAGCCAAACACACAGAGGGAAATTTCCCTGAGAACTGCACAGCCAATTGGAGCGTTTGCTGCCTCAGTAAATGTCAAGCCGCTCTGTCTGGTTGCTAAGCAACACTTCCACCATCCCCCTATTGGTTAGCTGACTTACTGATAACAGAGTTAACCTTTGAGTTGCAAATTGAATGATCCTTGCTGCAGCACTTCTGACGCTTTCATTGACAATTTGAACATGGGAAGCTTCCTGTCACAGTTCGTTTCGTTTTGGTTTGCTTCCTTCAAACAAACATGCCAAACATGGTTCAGCAGAGGTGAAAATACATCTGAGAATGTCAGCAAGTTGAGCCTCAAAATAGGAATATGTGGGGAGGTAAAAAAAGTAAAGGGACCCCTGACCATTAGGTCCAGTCATGGCCGACTCTGGAGTTGCGGCACTCATCTCGCTTTATTGGCTGAGGGAGCCGGCATACAGCTTCCGGGTCATGTGGCCAGCATGACTAAACCGCTTCTGGCGAACCAGAGCAACGCACGGAAACACCGTTTACCTTCCCACCGGAGTGGTACCTATTTATCTACTTGCACTTTGACGGGCTTTCAAACTGCTAGGTTGGCAGGAGCAGGGACCGAGCTACGGGAGCTCACCCCGTCGCGGGGATTCGAACCGCCGACCTTCTAATCAGCAAGTCCTAGGCTCTGTGGTTTAACAGTTAACTCTGTGGAGGTAACTTATGCTAAATCAGACCGTTGGTTCATCCAGCTCAGCACTGTCTCTGCTGACCAGCATTGGGTCTCTAAGATTTCAAGCAGAGATTTACCAACCCAGAGGTGCTGTGGACTGAAGCTGGGAGCGTGTGCATGCGAAACAGATGCTCCACCACTGAGCTACAACTGCTCCCCAATAAAAAAATCAACAGCTTTTCAAGCATTACCTAGAATCCTAAATGGGGCTGTGAGGACCTCCCAGTCAACTATAATTGCACAAGCTGAATTTGATGGTATGTAATTGAATCCCACCCTGAAATAGTGACAATCTGGAAGTGCCCTAGAAATAGCAAAAGACTGGATCTTGGAACTCTTGCCTGTGGAGCATATTCCTAACCTCCCAATTTACACAAAGCATTTTTTAACTTGTTGAAACATAAATAACTTACTGTCACGAGGTACTGGGAAGCTTGCTACACCAAGGGGGAAACAGCTCTCCCTTCCTGATTATTTTGATTTAATTTTCTAGAAAAACTGATTGATTTGTTCCTGGGGCGGCAGTAAATGAACTACAGCCCCAAGTAATGACTTTATTCTGACATGGTTCGGCCAGCGCCTTCATTATACACCTTAGGGGTGCCAGGCGAAAACGTTCCTCTTTAACCAAGCCTTTGGCTGATTGACATCCAATTCCCTTTTAAATATGTTGTGGAAGTGGGATGTGTGTGTTATTGTTATTGTTATTGTGAAGCAGCTGTGTCAGGCAGCAGATGAGAGATGTGGGGCAGTAGTAGCAGCCCCTGGCTGTTCCTCCCGAGTCGCTTAGCTATCCTCATCTGTTGAATGATTAATTATAATGATATGCTGCTTTCATTCAGCCGAATCGCAAAGCGGCTTACAAACAATTAATACAGTTGGACCTCGGGTTTCGAATGTAATCCGTTCCGGAAGACTGTTTGAGTTCTGAAACATTTGAAATCTGAAAACTCAATACGGAAGCCACATGGCATGTTCGACTTCTGAGGCGTTTTCGAAAACCGAAGCATTTACTTCCAGGTTTACCGCATTCAAAAACCGAAATGTTCGTCAACGGAGACGTTTGAAAACTGAGGTACCACTGTAACAATAACATAATAGAACACCACAAATGCAAGATAAACTAGACAGAGTAGTTAAGAAACCATCAGTCAAAACAATTACAATTCACCAGTAAAACAATTACAGTCACAACTTGGAGAAGATAAGCTAAACAGCACAACAAAAGTCATATTATAGGATTACTCAAAGTACTACAGTGGTCGTAATCTATAAAACAATGTTAACAACCTTGACAAAATAGCACCCGAAAAATAAGATAAGCACTGATATATTCGTTGACTCGTCCCAGCCCTGTGACTCATAATCTTCCACTCTGTTCAGTTCATTAAAAGACTCCATACACACTGACCAACCTTGACCTCTGAGGAGGTCACTTCAGTGCTGTTAACATGGTGGTTCGACTTCACCCCCATGGGGCCATGCCGTTGTCTCTTGAGACAGGTGGATGCCAATCACAGTGATATCTGCTGCCACATGGTCACTCTTGGTCCTCCTACTCTGTCCTGCTGCCTCAGGTCTGGTGGAGAATGCTCTCCTGTCACACCAGCGCTGATGTTAGTGGAGGCTGGTCTATATAGGGCAAATGGGCCAATACACTGCCTGTCTGCCTTCAACCAACTCCTGTCCAACGCCAGCCTTCCTTACAAGCAGTGCCGGATTTACGTATAAGCTAAACAAGCTATAGCTTAGGGCCCCACTCTCTTGGGGGGCCCCCAAAAAATTAAAGGAAAAAAAACCTGCATGTTAATTTTGTTATTGCCAAATGCCAATGTGTTTGCATCATTAAGTTTGTTAGGAATAAAAAATCATTTTAAGTTAGAGCTTAATAATTATTTCACTATTAACATACTTCTTCTTAATTATATTTCACTATTAATACACTTCTTCTTCATTGTATTTCAGTTCAACAATTACTTTGATAAAATACCTATTTTGCTTAGGGAAGCTTTTAATGTTTGAGCCATTACTGTATTTTAATATTTGGTTGGAAGCCGCCCAGAGTGGCTGGGAAAGCCCAGCCAGATGGGTGGGGTATAAATAAATAAATAAATAAATAAATAAATAAATAATAATAATAATAATAATTTTGTTATGTGCAAGTGGCTATAGATACCTATTAGGTCCATAAATTACCATATAGCATATATTCAACACAAAAAACAGTGACAATTTGTTGTTGACAAAGGACAGCTGGACATATAAAGGGCCCCGTTACCTTCAGTAGCTGAGGGCCTCATCAGACCTAAATCTGGCCCTGCTTACAAGTAGTCAGTGGGTGGCTCTGGCGATACCTGTTCTTGGTTTTCTGCCTCCCCCACCCCTACCAGCCCTGGTCTGCCCCACTGAAATGTGAGGAGCCACCCAGTTGGCTCCTGTTTGTGGAAGCCCTTCACCTCCAGCAGTGAAACATCTTGGGCAGGAGCTGGTTGAGGGACGTATGACCTCTGCACCCATCACTGCAGCGGCTTTTGTCAAGATTGCCGTCTCACTGTTATTCTTCTTCCTCTCTCTGTCTCTTCATTAGATGATGGATTATCTGCTGCAAGCGATGGATAGAAAAGAGGCCTCTCCCAGTTGAAGCAACTGTCTCCCAGCACCGAAGGCATAGAATAATATCTTTGCGAAAGAGACTATTGGTTTCACAAGCATTTTATTGTATATGATAACTGATTTAAAAATAATAATATTATCTTTTGTGTTAAGCAAGATTTTTTTCCCTCCCCTTTGGCGTAAAAACAACCTGCTCACTTGTATTCCTAATCATGACGACACTCTTTGGCGGTGTTTATTTCCATCTGAGTAGCTTTTTCCCTCTTTCGAACGGTTTCGTTTGTACGACAGCTTTTGCCACCCTTGGCGCCCTCCAGAACACCTGGAGGGCGTCAGGTTGGCAAAAGCTGTTCTGCATAATTGTTGATGAAGGGTCTTCCAGTTCTCTGACGGTAATTTGCCATTTCCTCTCCCTCCAATCGCCTCGTCTTTTGTGTTAACAATCATTCGATGTTTTTCAACATTCACAATAAACAAATATGTTTAAAAAAGGAAAGATTCCAAGGTTAGTGCTTTCATCTGTCTGAAACGCAGGTGATGCTGCAGTCTTGCTGAAGTGAAGCAGGTCGGTAAGGGCTTGAATTTCTGGGGGCCATTTTTGTAAGCTGCCTGGAGCTCAATGATAGAGGAAAGGTGGCCTACAAAAACAAAGGAACCATATGCATGATAATAAATGCACACCTATTTGTGTGTGTGTTTTGATGCATTTCTCTTTAAAAGGCATAAACTGCCCTGTGAAATGGTACAGAGAAGTCTGAAACGAAATTTTAAAGGGACAAATAGATTATAAAACAAATGACGACTAGATTTATAAAACGGCGGATAGGTTTTTAAAACAATGAAGTTAAAAAGCATACCTCTCTCTGGAGGGCATTTTCAATTTCACATACAGTGGTACCTTGGGTTACATACGCTTCAGGTTACAGACTCTGCTAACCCAGAAATATTACCTCAGGTTAAGAACTTTGCTTCAGGATGAGAACAGAAATCGTGCTCTGGCGGTGCAGCGGCAGCAGAAGGCCCCATTAGCTAAAGTGGTACCTCAGTTTAAGAACAGTTTCAGGTTAAGAACGGACCTCCGGAACGAATTAAGTACTTAACCCAAGGTACCACTGTATATGTCCATGGGGCAGCGACTGGTGAGGAATGAGACCTTGTTGGGAGATAGCTTGGCGAAGATGCCGGTCCAGCGAACGGCAGCTGTGAAAAAGGTAAATTCCATGCTAGGGAGAATCAGGAAAGGCATTGAAAACCAACGCTGTTATACAATCTATGATGCAACTGCGTCTGGAATACTGTGCATTGTTCTGGGTCACTGGGTCCACCCAAAGAGGAAATTGTAGAATGGGAAAAGGTTCAGAAAAGAACAACTGAAATGTCTGCCTGGACAGCTGAGTCGGCTAGAGCGTTATAATGTCATGGTTGCAGGTTCGATCCCTGCACAGGACAGCTGTATATTTCTGCATTGCAGGGGGTTGGACTAGAAAGCAAGTACAGTGGTACCTCGGGTTAAGAACTTAATTAGTTCTGGAGGTCCGTTCTTAACCTGAAACTGTTCTTTGCCTCAGGCACCACTTTAGCTAATGGGGTCTCCTGCTGCCGCCGGAGCATGATTTCTGTTCTCATCCTGAAGCAAAGTTCTTAACCCAAGGTACTATTTCTGGGTTAGCGGAGTCTGTAACCTGAAGCGTCTGTAACCCGAGGTTCCACTGTACTTCCTCACATAAGTGCAGGAGGCAGTGATGGGTTACAAACTGGGATCGCTTCAAAGGGGTGTTAGACAAAGTCCTGAAGCAGAAGTCTATCACTGACTAATAACCCCAATGACTACGTTCCACCTTCACTGTAAGAGGCAAGATGCTTCTGAATACCAGTTGATGGGAGTCACCAAATAGTGCTAATGTGCTCAGTTTCTGCTTGAAGACTTCTCATAGGTATCTGGCTGGCCACGGTGGGAAGCCACAGGGTTGATGTGGCAGGGCTTTTGTTAGCCCCAGAGCCCACACAAAGGAGCCCCAGAGCCCACACAAAGGAGCTTTGCACATGGAGAACATGCTTCTCCCAAAGAATCATAGAATCATAGAGTTGGAAGAGACCACAAGGGCCATCGAGTCCAACCCCCTGCCAAGCAGGAAACACCATCAGAGCACTCCTGACATATGGTTGTCAAGCCTCTGCTTAAAGACCTCCAAAGTAGGAGACTCCACCACACTCCTTGGCAGCAAATTCCACTGTCGAACAGCTCTTACTGTCAGGAAGTTCTTCCTAATGTTTAGGTGGAATCTTCTTTCTTGTAGTTTGGATCCATTACTCCGTGTCCACTTCTCTGGAGCAGCAGAAAACAACCTTTCTCCCTCCTCTATGTGACATCCTTTTATATATTTGAACATGGCTATCCTATCACCCCTTAACCTCCTCTTCTCCAGGCTAAACATGCCCAGCTCCCTTAGCCGTTCCTCATAAGGCATCGTTTCCAGGCCTTTGACCATTTTGGTTGCCCTCCTCTGGACACGTTCCAGTTTGTCAGTGTCCTTCTTGAATTGTGGTGCCCAGTTCAAGAAGGAACACAGAGAAGCACAGACCCCCTCAACCACCTTTTATTTAGCACCTCATTTATACAACACATTTCATAAAGCACAGCAACAGTGATGAAACGTAATAAAACAATCACCCAGTGAAAACTGTGTGCAGTACTCTGGGGCTTGTGAATTTCCAGAACAGTTCAGTCTTGAAAACTGAAAGCTGCTCATAACCCACCTACTTTCAGAAGCCAGAAACATCATAGCCAGACACTGGAGAGACCTGTCAGGAGTAAGCATGGACCAATGGTACCAAATAGTATGGGAAACAGCCTTACAGTGGTACCTCAGGTTACATACGCTTCAAGTTACAGACTCTGCTAACCCAGAAATAGTGCTTCAGGTTAAGAACTTTGCTTCAGGATAAGAACAGAAATTGTGCTCCGGTGGCGTGGCAGCAGCGGGAGGCCCCATTAGCTAAAGTGGTGCTTCAGGTTAAGAACAGTTTCAGGTTAAGAACGGACCTCAGGAACGAATTAAGTACTTAACCCGAGGTACCACTGTACTAGAAAAATTAACCAATAAACTGAAATGGACACAGGGACAAATAGAAGAAGATGCCTGGTTCCCCTTTATCACACACAGCCCAACAAGACAATGATAAAAATCCACCAACAGCATACAAATCAATATGGCGAATCTGATCCAAAACACCCACCCACCCCACTCACACACAAAAACAAAGATCACCACAGCCAACCACAAACAAACAACCACACCCTAGGCCAACCCCAACCTCTCTCACCACCAAAGAAACATAAGTGAATAGCAGAGAACCTGCACAAGCGATGCTGACACAAAACCTCACATATATTAAGTAAAATAGAAACATTGCCACCTGACCCCACTCACCTTTTCCCCCTCCACCTCTTTCCCCCTTTTCTTCCTAATGTCTCAATAAATGAAACTGATCTGTAAAAAATGTTACTCGAAGAGAGAGAGAGAGAGAGAGAGACATTGCACATACTTTTGTAAACCAAGAAAATATTTAATAAAAACAAAAACAAAACAAAACAAAAACCCCTGAAAGCTGAACTCAGCGGTGCCATTGATTTGATTTGGCAAGGGAGCCCTTCCGTTCTCAAATCACTCCTCCTGGCAGCGAGCTCAGGTGGCGAGTGCCGACAGCGATGCAGTCAAAATGGAGCCCCCGAGAAATGGAAAAGATGGATTAGCACACTTGAGGGAACCCTCAGGTTTACAGAAGTCAGAAAATACTTTTCTTTAAAAAATGGGGGAAAGCCCAGTGAAGACTGAGCATACCTACTAGCCGCAAAATTTCTGGTATCAGCAGGTTAAAGAAACAGACACTGTTGGGGGGAATGGAGAATGAAGCATCCTGCTATATATATTGCAGCTTGTTTATACTGTTTGCTTTGCAAGGTGTCTCCAATGCTGCTACCACATAACTTCTTGTCTGGAGAGACTGTTGTGCAACACACCCACGCAGACACAAACATTTGTGGCACGAAGCGTTACAGGGTTTCGGCAGCCTGGAAACAAAGCAGTACGCCCACCCAAAATGTTTCTGGGTGCAAATGATATTGCCAGTGGGATCAGTCCCCCAATAGCATAAGGAACACAAACAATCATGCACGTGTGATAGAAAAGGATGTCTGGAGAGGACCTGGGTCAATTTGATATTGCAAAGGTGTGTGCTTTTTTCTCTTTGAGAGAAATTGCGCCTCGCCAACAACTCTTCAAACACACAGAAGTGGGGAGGAAGATTTGTTGAGAGGCCTCTTGCTTTAGCAGTGCTAACAGTAAACACTGTAATCAGATCAGGACTAATCCGCCAAGATAAGCAAATGCCAGTCACAATCCCAGAGCCTAACCACTGTTGAGTCTAGAGTGCCTCTCTTGAGAACATGCTCAGTGCAGGAGAGTGTCATGTTGAAGTTGCTCGGTGTGGCCACTTACGCAACACACACTCATAAGACAAACAAGGACACAGATCTGCATCTGCTAATGCACATGTATAGGTGCAAATTTAGAAAAGATTGTTTTAAATCGAAATATAAGATACCTCACCATAGTGGAGAAGACTGTGACCGGCTGACCTGTGTACCTGCTCTGTCTGCTGCCAACTGTCGGTGGGCAAGTTCATTGCTCTCCTGTTTTAGGATTCTCTCTCTTTAAAACAGACCGGGACTAGGTAGCCAGTGGCGTAGCGTGGGTTGTCAGCACCCGGGGCAAGGCAAGTAATTTGCGCCCCCTAACCTGTGGATTTGCGCCCCCTAACCCATGGATTTGCACCCCCTAACCCTAACCCCCAGGTGTTGCGCCCGGTGCGGCCGGCCCCCCCTGCACCCCCCACGCTACGCCACTGTAGGTAGCAATTCAAACGGAAGACGATGCTCTGTAAATCAGGGCGCATGACCACACTATACTTTGGGGGCTGGGACACCTTTTTCAGCTCAGAGTCCACTTCAAGGCAACTTACAACATTTTGCTATTTAATAATGAGCAGGTCGGAGGAGTTAAACAAGAAATGGTTTTTATTAAAGGACTATAGACAACAGCTCTTTTCTCCTTTAGTTACCCTCTCACCCTGTTCTAAGCTTGCACTCCTGCTTGGGCCTAACCTACTAAGTGAGATGTGGGAGGTGGCCTTAATGGCCACATTTTATTTTTTCCACTTATGCCAGCCAAGCGGAGACACGGGCTGTTAAAGCAGGAGCAGTGTGAGGTGCAGCCTGGGGAGAATTCTAAGGGCCACATAGAGTGACACCAAGGGCCGCCTATCAGGAACTCAAGGAGCTTCAACTGGGCACTTCCAAAGTTATGTGGCTGGGGCCTATCCTGTTAAGCCCCTGTGTGCCAGGGCCAAAACAGGTGTAGATAGAAAGAGGATTATGCAATCTCCGTCCCAGGCAGGCCTTAGGAAGCCTCTGAATTTGCCCAGCCTGCAGACCTTCCAAGTGTCCATATTGTCCAGGGAGAGTCCAGGATTACAGAAGCCATCCCGGTTTCTGCTTTGATCCTGGAATGTCCCACTTATCCTTAAGATGTCCCTGTTTTCATTGGAGACATGTTTGAGGCTATGGAGTTATATGACCTCTGAGCCAAAGAGATACTGTAAGAGATAACTATACAACTTTTAGAAGGCACCTGAAGGGAGATTTTAAAATATTTTATTTTTATTATGTTTTTATATATATTGGAAGCCTCCCAGAATGGCTGAGGCAACCCTGTCAGAGAGGTGAAGTATAAATAAAATATAATAATAATAATAATAATAATAATAATAATAATAATAATAATAATCCATCCCTGTTTTCATGAGAGAAATGTTGGAGGGTATGAGTCAGTAGCTTCCCATGTCTGAATGAATTTCTTTTTTAAAAAAAGTGCACAAAATGTTCAGAGAGAAATAGTTTGGTTTTTTCCTGAATGTTTATTGAGGGAGAGAGCTGAGATTATTCCAGAATCTATCTATCTATCTATCTATCTATCTATCTATCTATCTATCTATCTATCTATCTATCTATCTATCTATCTATCTATCTATCTATCTATCTATCATCTATCTCTATCTATCTTTTCACTACTTCACAGATTGCCCTTACTTCTACCTGCAAAGTAGACAGGACAAGGTAAGGAAAGGGTTAGTTTCACCCACCTCAGTTTCAGAAGGGAATGCATCTCCTCTGGTTTTGGTCTTTGCTTTCAATTCCTTCTTCCCTCCTTGATTAAAACTTTGGCAACTTGGATCAAACACCATTCATTAGTTCTGGTGAACTTCTCTTATATTCCACCAGGTGGCAATCTTGGCCAACGTATCCTCGCTGGAATATACATTTAGGAAAAGCCGTTTTGTGCACAAATCCGAATCATTAGCGATGATTTTGATGGCACAATACGAATCACAGCAGCACGGCAGTAATAATAGTAAGAATAATGATCTCATAATCACAAGTCTAAAACTTCTGCTACCTGAGATATTTTTCAGGCCAGGGGCTGTTCCTGGGACCATCTGCTTTGCTGTCCATCATGGGGAAAAGGACACTGAACTAGGTATTAGGGGTCTTCTTGTGTCCTTAATATGGATTTAGCTCTCTTATTTATATGGTGCTGAAGCACAAAGAGGCCCTACGGACTATGGTTTTCTTTTAAAGCATGATGATCTGTGTCTTGCTCCATCATCAAAAGACTAAGTTTGGAAAGTACCTTTATCAAACCGACAGTCGTCTTGTTGACCTTGGAAAGTTCAGCTCAGATTAATGCCTTAAAGCTACTTTCCTCCTCTGAGTCTTTTCTCTTACTTATGGTTCTTAAGAGTTCATCATCTTTGTCTTTTTCCCCATGCTCTGGATATATCTTTCCTGTGTGGGAAAATCAGGTGCGTACATGTGTTTTGTGTGTGCAGGATTGGTGGCATAAATTTCCCTCCCCAGCGAATGTTTGATTTTGCAAAAGTGTGCTTGAATGTTGATCCAGAGTTAAGCAGATCACGAAGACTTTTGACTGCCTATGTTCCTGCCGGGTTGCCTTGTCAAGGAGGCAGGTAAAGACATAATCAGTCACACAGCAACAGAGCATGTTGCCAATTCCATTGATTCCTGCAGCCTTCAGAAGGGTTGCTTGTGAGCAGGAACCACAACTGTTGCTCCCCCCCAAATTGGAAAGCCTTAAAATGGAGAGACAACGTGACCCAGGCTTTAAAAGCCGCAGAGGGCTTTCAAGTGTGCCAGCAAAAGAATGTGCTAAAGAACCCCAAGCAACAGACACAGAAGAAGGAATAAACAAACAAATTTTTTTTTTGGGGGGGGGGGATAGAATCTGGTCAAAATTCAGTGCTTTTAAGAACTATTGATTTCTGTCTGCCTGCACATAACTTTTCCTGTAGGAATTAATGGGTACACAAGGTATCCTGGGAATTGTAGTTCAATAAGAGTGCTGGGAGTGGTAGCTCTGTGAGGAGGAAACTAGAGTTCCCAGCATTTTTTGGGTGGTTGGAATGAGCTTTAAAGGCATGGCACGCGTTTGCAGATTGAGAAGTGTTTTCGCTTCAGCTGGCCCATGCCCCTGGTCTCCTACATATGTACAACAAGCAGTACATCCCATAACTGGGAAATAATAAACTACCCCTGCAGCTACCCTTTGAAAAACCTTGGATGTGACCCACCCAAAGGTTAAGAATTTTTAATTCCCATTGATCTCAACAAAAGAGATGAACGTTGTCAGAGTTGCTTCCAGATCCTAGCTCACAGAGGATCACGCTAGCCAGTGATCATTAAATAAAAGTCTTTATTGAGTTACAGTTTCCATTCTCAAGCTGCTGCGTGCAACTCTACGTCTTATGGTTAGATCGGCGAAGCTCCGTCTGAGTCTCCGCCCCTTGTACACCAACTTAATATCCTAGCCCTGCTCCACCTTTTCCGCCTGACTGTTCTTCTCTGGGTCCCTCTGCCCCCAGGGTCTCTTCCTTCCGGGATTCTTCTGACGCTGACCCCCCGGACCCTCCTGTCTCCTTGCGCCGGGCTTTAGGACCTGGCTCCCTTTCCGGGCTGCCTACTGCGCCACCTTCCTGTGCATTTGAACTTGGCGCGTGCGCCCAACCTTCCACCTTCCGTCTAACCGTTTCTTCGCTCCCCGATGGAGGTGTGGCCACTCCTGACTCGTGCCCTCCCTCCTGTTGTGAGCTGCCAGCGCTTGATCCCTGGCTCCTTTCCTCTTCCCTGCTCTCTGGCGGTGACGCTGGTCCCGATTTCCAACTGCTCCCCTCTGAGTCCCCTCTGGCTCTATCTTCCTGGGGTGTCCCCCTAGTCTCCCCCCTTGCCCTGGCCACTGGTGCTCCTTTCTGTGAATCTTCTGATTCACTGGAAAGACTCGGAGATCTCGGGTCGTCGTCATCACTCATCTTTTCTTCTGCCTCCTCCCCCTCGCTCTCTGTTTCCTCCCTTGCCCTTGCCTCTGCTCCTGAACCCCTGACAAACGTGCTCAAAATTTTAGCTGCATAGTTTTCGTTATTCTTTTCCCACCCAAATACAGTTTTGTTCGGGAGTCTTACCGGAAATGTTCCTGTCTACCTCCTCTGCTGCCAAATATACAGCGTTACCTACATGAACCCAAGCAACAGCAGAAGCACCCTGTTGCATTTGGGAGGGATTAGCCAGGACAAATCTATCCATACGGAAAATTTTAGGCCTCCAGAAACCTTGCAGGACTTTTCCTAATTCAATAGCTCTGTATCTCCGTAGCCAGAAGTGAGTTAAATCAATCCATAGGTGGTAATGGGGGGGGGGAGTACCCCCCAAACAAGGGCCTCATCCATCCCACTTGCCACCCCATTTCTTAACTCCAGTCATTAGCATATGCTGTCATTTTTCATTCTCACACACCTAGAAATATACATTGCCCCTTCTGTCCCCCCCGTAACCCAATTTTTTCCCTTTTTCTGGTGCTGTCACAGAATCAATCCCTGCTCAAGCTCAACACTAGAATACCCAACCACTCACACATCACAACAGTGAGCATTCAATAATATTTAAAATAATATTTAATATTTAAAATGAGAAACGTTTTACTGATGGGTCACCCGGGTAGAGAAATTAAACAGCCTTTTTGCCGGATGGCCAGTTTGAATTAGGATTTAGGGAAGATTGAAAGAAAGAAAGCCTACGTTTTCAGCAAGTTTCATTTCTGATTATTTCCCATTGTTTCTTTACAGTCTTCTTTGGCTTTCAAACGTTCTGTTCCGAATGTTTAAAATCTTGCCCTCTTTGCTTGAAGAGAGTTTTAAGTGAAAGAGGAAGCCGGAGACTCAAGGAAGGAGGGCCAGGTTAAGAGCCTTAGCGAATTTAGAGCAAAGAAGTGGTTAAGGATCCAGATGATTTAATCCCGTTTTAAGAAAAGGTTTTACAGTGAGCAATTAGATGCTGGTTAAGGAATTAATCACTAATGGGTCATTAACTTTGACTGCCATTGTACAGTTAACAAGCTGAGGCAGGATTATTAGACTCAGCACCCAATTAAGGAGAAGATATTTACAAAAAAAAGGGGGGGAAAGAAAAAAAGAAAATAAAGAAAATAAATCCCCAACAAATAGGATCTTAAAACGCAACAGGACAATGTGTAAGAATCCACACGGATGTACTGGATAAAAATGCACGTAAAATCAAGAAAAGGCGGAGAACCGGACATTGACGTTCCTCCCCAGCCTTCACATATTGAAATGAATTTATTCTGAATGGAAATAAACATTTATTTATACATCTGTCAGCTCAGTGCAAGTGGTGTGTGTGTGTGTGTGCAGGGAGGAAAGCACCTGTTGGGCTTTTTTTATTTATTCTGTATGTAAATGACTGTTCTCTTGGTGATGTCCAATGTCTCTCTAGTAAAACTCTGCTTGCACAATGGCACCTCTCCTAGCCTATCTCCTCGCTCATGGTAGCCCTTGATGTGTATCCTAAAATCAGCTCTGGAGGGATGCCCAACAGAGCCAACCCTCTGGATCAGACTGGGGGGCACGCAGAAAGCTGTGGGGATGAAGTCCTGTTCTGCTCACAGACAACTGTTCCACGAGTCCTACCTTCAGAAGACTTTTTGCACTCAGTGCAATCCTACACCTGTCTAGTCAGAAGTAAGTTCTGCTGACTTCCACAGGGCTTACTCCCAGGTAAGGGTGTCCAGGATTGCAGCCTTGGCCTGCAAGTGGTTCTTGCCTCTTGCAGAGGGTTCTGGATTGCACTCAGTTTATTCATGGTTCTGGACTACATCATCACATCTCAGATTGGGATTGGATTTTGCAAAGGAAGATCAACAGCGAGGGACAAGCTTGCTTGTCCTGCTCAGCAAGGCTGTGGTAAATTTTGAAGTGCGGGAGCTCGTCATGGAGGCCCCAGTTGCCAACAGCCCAAAAGGCCAGTCCCAAAATGCAAGCAGCTTCCGTTACTGTTGCCATTTGTGACTGTTATCAAATAACATTGTGTTATTTGAGTATAGTTTTTTATTCTGTATGCTGTTGTTTCTGTAAACTGGTTTCATAAACTGACTAGGAGAAATCCGATATGCCTTGAAATTATAATGCGGATCTACGGTACTTCATTTTCACCTTCGGAAACAGTTGGGCAAACCGAAACGCGACTATCCTTCAAAAGGTGCACTTCTCTGGGTTTTGTGACATAGTTTCCCAGCCAAATAATGTGTAAATAAATATGTAAATTAGGGGGAACTGCGAAGAAAAATTTGTGTAGCTTTGTTGTTCGTTGGTGGCAACAATTTCAGTCTGTGGTGACCACCAGGGTGTGAGGTTAAGGCTTAAATCTGATGCCAACACTGACAGGCATTGAGGCTGTGCAGTAACAAGCATGTTATGATTCTGTAGTTGGGAGTGAGTAGGCGAAGCTAGTTTTATGTGCACACAATCCAAGGCCAAGGACCTGCTGTCATATAAAAGTAGTCTCCTCTCACGTGAAAGATGGGAGAGAAGTATTAGGTGGTCCAGTAGCAGGGATGCACAGAATGGAAGGGCCAAGGGGTGTCGAATTTTGGCCTCCACTGAAATTTGAATGACCAAAGTTCACCCCTGGAGTGTACAATCCCATTCAGAGATGGGGAGAACATCTTGCATGCCTAGGAGGTCCTGCAGTCCTTTGTATGTGGGTTGCAATATTGTTGAGTACCAATGACAAGCTCAACTCCTGATAAATAACCAAGCAGCACTGGGAATCCCAGAGCCTAGGGCTTGCTGATCAGAAGGTTGGCGGTTCGAATCCCCGCGACGGGGTGAGCTTCCATTGCTCGGTCCCTGCTCCTGCCAACCTAGCAGTTCGAAAACACATCAAAGTGCAAGTAGATAAATAGGTACCGCTCTGGCGGGAAGGTAAATGCGTTTCCGTGCACTGCTCTGGTTCGCCAGAAGTGGCTTAGTCATGCTGGCCACATGACCTGGAAGCTGTACGCCGGCTCCCTCGGCCAGTAAAGCGAGATGAGCGCCGCAACCCCAGAGTCGTCCACGACTGGACCTAATGGCTAGGGGTCCCTTTACCCTTTACCTATATATGACCAACATTTGAGGGGAAGCTGGGGTGGTGGGTTGTAGCATAAATCTCATCTCTCCAGTATCTCCAAATGTTGGTTTATTTATATATTAGGCCAAGGGAGGGACAATGTTTATGGTGAAACCCATCGTCCCTTAAAGACCAGATCCTGCGTTCAGGAGTGGCTCCCCTGAGTGCTTCTTGGTTATGCCGCAAGCCATCCAAACACGTTCGTTGTTTGCCGGCTGCTCCGGGCTTCTCCACTTGGTTACAAGAGAATGGAGAAGGCCGAAGGGCTCAGAAGGAGGAGGAGGAGGAGGAGGAAGGAGGAGGAGGAGGAGAGAGGCTGTTTTCAAAATACAGTGATTCCCATTCTTCCCTGAGAAAGAAGGCTCTCAAGTCGGCAAATGGGAGCGCCATTGTTGGGACCCCGGCCCTCCCCGCCAGCGAGGGATGTTGAGAAATAGCTGAGGTTAAAAAGCTCCCTGAAACGAGGCTGAACAAAAGATGACGAGCTTGTTTCTGACAGGCCCCTTAAAGATACGCACAGATTGTGAAAATATAATTAGAGGCCTGGCTTTGTCTGCCCACAATGAGTGGGAAATGTTGAAAGAAGCGGCCTCCTCACTCTTTATTGAACCATCCCCCCGCAGGAGACAATGAGGGGGCTTGTGAGCTTGCTCCTTCTCCTAATGAGAAACGTTAATTGCCACAATTTCCAGAGTGTGTAAAGCACCCTGTGCCCAAGGAAGCGGGTTGAGGGGGCGTGGGGGGGGGGAGTCGAGAGGAGGGAGGGCCCCGGGAGGGGGTGTTTTATTTAAAAGCTTCTCAGCCCCATTAAATGTGGTAACAGAGATAATGGAAAATAAAATCGCTGTGTTTTCAAATTCTGCAGCTCCGACAATAGGAAAGAGTTAGCTGCAGATGTGCGATTGTCGGCCGATTCTCATCCTCAGAGCAAGTCGCCCTGGGAGGTGCCTCACATTTCTCCACTGTGGCTCTGCGCTTGCTTGCAAGATGGACAGCGGCTAAGAGGACTTCCTAAATTAAAAAAGCGGGAATGTGGTTTGTTTTAATTTTGTGGTAATTTTTAAAGGATCCTCACAGACCAAATGTAAACGTCCAACACTGATTTCCACCCCCCTCCCTGTACAGCATAAGAAGAGAACTCGTTTGGTTCAGACTAACTAGAAGCCCAAATACAGGGCATGAGCAATACTGGAGGTAGGATGCCGATGTCTTGGCTCCTAGCCATGGGGAATTTTTATTCAGTTCACATTTAAAGGTGACCTACCTAACTCACATGTTTGGTTAAAGCGTGATTAAAAATGGACATGTTCATGAAAGTAACTCCCAAAGTTGCATTACACCAGGGGGAAATGTGTATATTGCAAAAATGTGTATATTAGGCAGGACCGCATACGGTATGTCGTTGCTTCAGTTTTTTGCACACCGCTTGGTGGTATCCTTAATACATTAAACGATATAGAAATTACATAATCAATCATACAAAAATACAATTTTTACATACAAAAAATAGGAAAAACCACACACACACACACACACCACAAACTTATGTAGAAATTTGGAGGACTGGACGTAAGATTGAAAAAATGAGAAATTGAGAGAAACAGAGATTTGCCCATATCTATCCTCCATGAGTTTGTCAAATGCCCTTTAAATGTGGCCAGTTATGAGGGGCATCCTTACCACTGCACAGAGTGAGGCCACCGCCCTGGCCATTCATCATGAGACCACTCGCCATTCCCCCTTCTCGGGGGGCAAACCTGCATGTGCCGCAAGTACTGCTGCATGTGGTGGTGTGGCCGCCATTTTGAATCTTCTGCAAAGCCCTGGAACAGACAATGTTCTGGGGCATTGTAAGTGGGGAATGGCCATGCCTAGGGTTGGGAAATAGAGAGACAGGTAATATGTTGGGAGAATTCTGCAGAGTGGCCTTTATTTTCTGAGGAGGGAGGGTGTGTGTGAGAAAAATAAAAATCTCAGACACCTGGCTCAGCTCCACTTAGGCTCACAGGTTGTGGGCAACCTGGAATCTTGCCAACTCTTCTGGATCCCTCTTTGTTCTCGATTTATGTTCCTGGGAATAGGAGGAAGGAATGGAGACAACCATTTGGTCGCAGCGCAGTTGGAGTAAGCAGGCTGTGTGCACCAAGATGGTCTCTTCCACTAGGCAGAGTGAGGCAGCCTCCTTTTTGCAGCAGATTTAGGGAAAGGAAAGGAACAAACTGGCTGTTTCAAAGTTCTCTCTTTTCCATTTCTCAGCTGCCTCAAGCGAGAGAGATAAAGGCTGTGGAACCCTCTAATATTCCATGGTACCTCCACAAAGTATATTTTACTCTTGGAACCATGTGTTCATAGAAACATGGAGTTGCAAGGGACCCCAAGTGGCCTAGGACCCACGTACCTAGGGGACTGCCTCTCCTGGTATGCCCTGCGGAGGACTTTAAGGTCCACAAATAATAACATTGTGGAGGTCCCAGGTTGCAAGGTGGTTAGATTGATCTCAGCTAAGGCCAGGGCCTTTTCAGTACTGGCCCCGACTTGGTGGAATGCTCTGTCACAAGAGACCAGGGCCCTGTGAGACTTGACATCTTTCCACAGGGCCTGCAAGACAGAGCTGTTCCACCTGACCTTTGGTTTGGACTCAGTCTGACCCTTATGTTTTCCTCCCTTTATGGTCTTGATTTATCGGCTGCTTTTAAAATGAGGCTGCATTTTAAATTGCATTTTAACCTGTATTTTAAATTGGTTCACCCCCCCCCATCATGTTTTTTACTGTGATTTTATTGGTGTTAGCCGCTCTGAGCCTGGGTCTGTCTGGGGAGTGCGGGGTATAAATAATAATAATAATAATAATAATAATAATAATTATTATTTAGTACAACCCCTACAATGCAGGAATTTCAACGCGCGCGCGCGCACACACACACACTCATGCAGTTGGAAGGGATCCTGACGATCACCTAATCCAGGCATGGCCAAACTTGGCCCTCCAGATGTTTTGGGACTACAATTCCCATCACCCCTGACCACTGGTCCTTCTAGCTAGGGATCATGAAAGTTGTAGTCCCAAAACATCTGGAGGGCCAAGTCTGACCTAATCCAAACCTCAGCTATGCAGGAATATGCAGCTGTCCCTTACTGGGAGCGCACCTGCAACCTTGGTGTTATCACCACCTGCTTTAACCAACGAAGCTACTATCCAGGCTGGTTCCCCATCCAATTTGAAACCACCCTGGACCCTGCTTAGCTTTGCAAATGTGCTAGCAGTTTTACTGCTGCCTCAATTGTCTTCAACACAAAGTTCCAGGTGCATTGTAGTAATATAGAAGAGATATTTTATTAAAATGCAAACGCCCGTATATATATATATACAATGTCCGTCAGCTGAACGGAACCTTCTTTAACTGAACAAGCTAATGGACAGCCTGGCTTTTAAGGTTCTAGTCATCTTAAAGACACAGTAACATATCTCAGCATGGGTGGGTGGGTACCAAGGAAGCTGAAGAACAGGAGGAGGAGGAGGCATGAAAACTGATCTGTGTGCAAGGAAGAGTTGGGAAAAGTAAGGAGGGCGGAGGAAAAAGGAGAGTGGAATGGGTGCACCATGAGGTGCAAGAAAGAGGATGCAGTAGGGGGTTTGAGAATGGGCTTGAAGATGAAATCAGCAGCATGAAAGGGCCTGAAAAATAGGAGCAGGGGGTGGCTTCATAACTGGACAGAAGTGGGAAAGGGTGCTTAGCAGTTGCAATGTGTGCAAAGAGGAGGATACAGGAGGTTTTCATGGGGTGGTTTGTGTGCAAAGTGGGGGGAAGATGCAGAAAAGGAGGGAGAGGAGGCCTGGGCCTGGAGGTGAAGATGAAAACAGGGGTGCAAAGTGGAGCTGCAGAGATATAGAAGAAAGAAGTGGCTTCAGAAATGGGGTTGGGAAGGTGAAAAGTGAGTTTATTAGTTGCATGGGGTGGGAAGGAGAAGATCTTGGAGGTTTGTTAGAGGTGGGAGCAGGTGAGCAGGGTCCCCAAATGTTGTTGGACTACAACTCCCATCATGCCTAGCTAGCATGACCAGTGGTCAGGGATGATGGGAGTTGTAGTCCAACAACATCTGGGGACCCACAGGTTGAGAACCGCTGCTAGCTGGTGAACAAAATGGCAGATTAATGCGGAAACGAGGCAGAATGGACTTTTGAACATGGGAGGATGTGGGATTTTTTCTAGGGCAGGAGTAAAATACTGAAAGTGGGGAAATGGCAGCTAGACTGGTGACTGGGAGCGGCCGCCGAGACCATATAACACCAGTCTTGAAAGACCTACACTGGCTCCCAGTACGTTTCCGAGCACAATTCAAAGTGTTGGTGCTGACCTTTAAAGCCCTAAACGGCCTCAGCCCAGTATACCTGAAGGAGCGTCTCCACCTCCATCGCTCTGCCCGGACACTGAGATCCAGCACTGAGGGCCTTCTGGCGGTTCCCTCACTGCGAGAAGCAAAGCTACAGGGAACCAGGCAGAGGGCCTTCTCGGTAGTGGCACCCACCCTGTGGAACAGCCTGCTACCAGATGTCAAAGAGAAAAATAACTACCAAACTTTTAGAAGACATCTGAAGGCAGCCCTGTTTAGCGAAGCTTTTAATGTTTAATAGGTTATTGTATTTTAGTGTTCACACACAAAAATAAGATGCACAGTGTATTGTACACAGTGGGTGGAATTTAATGTCACACTATTAGAAATATGCCATCTGCTCAAGCATATCAGCTTGCTAGACAGAATTATTCTCCTCTCCTCCACATGTTCTGGGGTTTCTCTCAGCAACCCCGGAGCCAATTTGGGGGAGGCACAGGGGGCACTGAGGTGGAGGAGAGAAAGGAAAAGCTCTTTGCCCAAGCGGAAGCATGCACAGAGCTGTCAACGCCCATGCTTTTGAGGGAACACATGTGGCGGTGACATGGACAAAAACAAACTGCTTCATTCATCCCTAACTACCGTTCAATAATCCGGCACATGCTTCACTTGCAAGAGGTCTCCAGTACAGCCCTGGATGACTCCAGTTGACAGGAGCAGCTGATGGGAAGAACGTCTGCCTGAGATCTTGGAGAGCCAGTCAGAATACATAGTGCTGGGCTAGGCAGAAAACTGCTTAACCTGGGAGTCCCCCCAAAAGGGGCCGTCTTATACACTGGGGCATGTTATACAAGGAAAAATACGGTATCACAAACCGTCTGCAGATGTCTCTTGATCCTGGCAATGAAATTAAGATGATTCTTCAGACAACAAATGCCTGGTAAAATATTACCTTCGTTAAAGCTCAAAATAACTCCTTTACATCAAGTCCCATGGCAGCTAGGAAGGACCAGCTATTTCTTCAAGAATGACTGGTAGCATGTGCTGCCTAGGGCCCTGGCTTTACCAGCTGAGTCTTGGAGGAGTCCATTGGTGAGTTACTTGACAGTGCACAACACCCTTGCAATTCCCAGAACATGCTCCTTGGTTGAGGCCAGGTAGTGTTCTTTGCATACTGGGCGTGTGGCCTAGCATGTGCCCCAGAATCCTTTGCAGTGCCCCAGAATCCTGCCATGACAAGGGTCAACTTGGGAAGTGTTTCCTGAATGCAAGGAGCATGAAAACTATGGATCCAAGTCCATGTCATGGTATCTTATGCTATAAACATAGACTAGGAACAAGCTAACAGAAAATCAGTACTCTAGCAGAACCATTGAGGTGGTCTAAGCACATGAGCCAAACCTCATGATCAAGGCAGAAGCCAATGTCCCCTTCTCCCAGATGCAAGTCAACTTTGCCCTGTGGGAGAGGGACAAAATCCATCCAGACCTCAAGTGGCAATTATCTGCTCATCTTCAAGGTGCGCTCATTCATCCAGTTTCCCAAAGAGAACATGCCTTTGGCCCTTTAGCGCAAGGGTGGGAAACAGAGTGCCTTCCATAGGGTATTGGGCTACAGCTCCCATCATTCTTGACCATTGGCTGGGGGCAGATGGGAGTTAGAGCCCAGCAGCATTGGCAGGGCGCAGGGTGAGTTAAGTACAAATGCATCACATGCAACATCCCTTATGCGACCACCGAGCCAAGGAAATAAGTAACTATACAAACTTTGGAAGACATCTGAAGGCAGCCCTGTACTGTATAGGGATTTTTTTTTAAAAAAAGTTTAATTATATTTTTATATATGTTGGAAGCCGCCCAGAGTTGCCGGGGCAACCCAGTCAGATGGGTGGAGTATTATTATTATTATTGACATTTTAAAGTGAGGTTGATCAGAACAAATATTCACAGGTTATTTCCTTGTACCCAGGAACAGGTGAAACGAGCCACCATTGGCAGAACTGCAGCAGATACGCTCTATGCTTGTGATAACGAACTCTCTTGTTAATTATTCTGCTTTAAATGTGTGTTTTATATTTGACTTCCTTTAGTAGTGTCTTCTTTTGAAATGTTTTAAGATTTTTTTTTGTTAACTTTGCTGCATTAAATGTGCACTCTGTAGCGGACCTCCTTCGCAATGGTTTATTTTGAAATCTTTCATTTAACATTTTAGTTTCCTGCTAATGTTGCTTTGGGTGTATACTTTATATTTGACTTTATTCAGTCACGTTTTCTCCTGCATGGTTTTATTTGGTGTTTTAGTGTGCTGTAAACCGCTTTGAGTCCCCCCCCCCTTTAAATATAAAACAGTATAGAAATGGAACGAATAATAATAATATGTGATGATCTGCTTACTGATTTAGCTTACAAAACCAAACCTTGATGGTCCAGAGGGATGCCGCAAACCACAGTCAACAGATTTAGAATTACAAACCATAAGTAATAGATACAGAATTAACAACCCCAGCGTCCTGTCTGAAAATATGTGTGCTTTAATTTTACAAAACGTCCCTAGGAAGGATACAACATTTTCCTGCATCTTTGTCACCTCTACTGTAATCCAGCCAATGAGTCAGGGATATTGGATGATTAGATCATTAAAAAATAAGAAATACAACAATCAAAGCAAAGCTAGAACCAAACCCTAAATCTTGTGCCAAAGGTGGGGAAGAACACAAAGATTGCAGTGGCTAAATTGTAGGATTAAGGGGTTGGTCGGTACGTAGGTAGGTGCAGAACGATTTCTGATTAATGCTCAGGTCGCTTCTACAACACAGAATGAGGGGGCACTCTTAACAGCAATAGTCTTTGCTTATCTGTCCAGAACATAAGATCTAAGGGATGAGATCACTTTCCAAAGGTGGAGCGAGGAGAGCCTTTCTCACAAACCACGCGAGTCAGAGATCTCCCTCCTCATATTGTCTGCCACGGTTTCCCGATGGACTGGATGTGCTCCTTCGCCTTCATCCTCAGCGCAGCAATACTGGTGTTGCGGGGGTCCACCTCTTCCAGCGGGAATTTGTCCACAAAGTTTGTCCCGCACTGGTAAGGCGGTGGAGGCCCCATGGCTCCTAGGGGTTGCAAGGTGTGCCCCATGGGGGGAGAGTTTAGGAAAGGGGGAGGGGTGTAGCTGCTGGGGAGGCTCTGTGGGGAAGCCACGAATCCTGGCAACGTCTGCAGGGGGCTGGTGTTGGGCATGGGCGGGTTCAGCCACGAGTCCAGGGGCAAGTTGCTGCCAATGGTCCCGATGGCAGAGGGCTGAGGTGAGCGGTTGAAGGAGAGGATGGGGGAATCCTGCAACTTCATGGATGTCACCTCCAGCTTCTCTTGACGACGCCACTTGGCTCTCCGGTTCTGAAACCAAACCTAAAGGGAAAAGGGAAAACCACATAAATACAAAGCAGACACATACCCTCCAACATTTCTCAGATGAAAATAGAGACATCCTATTCTACATAAAAGAAGATCAAACTGATCCATTCTTAAGGAAATCAGCCCTGAGTGCTCACTGGAAAGACACATCCTGAAGCTGAGGCTCCAATACTTTGGCCACCTCATGAGAAGACTCCCTGGAAAAGACCCTGATGTTGGGAAAGATGGAGGGCACAAGGAGAAGGGACGACAGAGGTCAAGATGGTTGGACAGTGTTCTCGAAGCTACGAACATGAGTCTGACCAAACTGCGGGAGGCAGTGGAAGACAGGAGTGCCTGGCATGCTCTGGTCCAGGGGGTCACAAAGAGTCGGACACGACTAAACGACTAAACGACTAAACAACAACAATCTACATAAGGAAGCTTCTCCTGCTTTTGATCTCCCTCACACAAAGACATCATAAAACACATCGACATTGGCCACCTTGAGCCAGTGACAATGCATTCAAAAAATGAGAAGGCAAAACACGGTTTTGTGTAAAATCCACACGTGCTAATTTATAGGCATAGATGCAGATTTGGAAACAATAAGCAAGGAATCACCCAAGGAGTCCCGTCAGTACAAACCTGCTGCAAGAACCTCTGCTTGTGCAATGGGGCTTTCTCTCCGCTCTCTCACCCCCTGAATTTGGCTCTGGGGGGAATGGGGAGAACCCCAGAACATGGCATGGGGTGAGGACAAGAGGGGATAATTTCATCTGGCAAGCTGCACTGCTCATAGGATATTCACCACAACAAATTACAACCCCTGTAATTTAAGTAGAAATATAATGCAGCTCAGGGACGCGGGTGGCACTGTGGGTTAAACCACAGAGCCTAGGACTTGCCAATCAGAAGGTCGGCGGTTCAAATCCCTGTGATGGGGTGAGTTCCCGTTGCTCGGTCCCAGCTCCTGCCAACCTAGCAGTTCAAAAGCACGTCAAAGTGCAAGTAGATAAATAGGTACCACTCTGGTGGGAAGGTAAACGGCGTTTCCATGCGCTGCTCTGGTTCGCCAGAAGCGGCTTAGTCATGCTGGCCACATGACCCAGAAGCTGTACGCCGGCTCCCATGGCCAATAAAGCGAGATGAGCGCTGCAACCCCAGAGTCGGCCACGACTGGACCTAATGGTCAAGGGTCCCCTTTACCTTTACCTATAAGGTAAAGCTCAGGGATATGACTCAGGAAAGGCTGCGATGTGGTGAGCTGTGAGCCTATTCAGTCAGCCATGCAGGTGCTAAACTGTTGATGAGCCCCTCCTGCTCTCCCTTCTGCAGCTTCGTTAACTTGGACTAGGCAGCCCTTGCAATAGAGGGGTGCTTCAGTGAGCAGCGAGGAGGTTCAGGCAGAGGAAACCAGAATTTATGAGGCAAAAATCCTGGCTATGTTCCCCAGTGGGATCTGGGGAGCTCACTGCATCCTGCTGTGCCACTCAAGCCTGTGTCTGCCAACTTGAAAGACCAAGGGGTGTGTGACCTGGGAGTGTGTCCCTGCCATAGACGAGCCTCCGTCTCCAGCATGATTTGTGGTTGGTTCCTCCATAATTCGGACAATTGGCATTAATCAAGAGGTGCTCTTGGACCGACATATGCTAATAGGCTGCAATCAGTCAGCTGCCAAACGAACAGGGCTTGGCTCTTTGAAGGTATCTGAATGTTTTCTTTGAAGCTTGAGAACCTTTACGGCCGGGAAAGGAAGGTGGAGTATAAGGTGATTTTTGCTTTCTTATGCTTTCTTACGGTTTTCAAATGGCCTTCTTTTTCCTGTCCTCCCCTATATAATGAAAAGGATGTGTGTAGCTCAGGCACAGGCAAACTTGGCTCTCCAGATGTTTTGGGGCTATAATTCCCATCATCCCTGACCACTGGTCCTGTTAGCCAGGGATGATGGGAGTTGTAGACCCAAAACGTCTGCAGGGCCAAGTTTGCCTATGCCTGGTGTAGCTGATGCTATGTTATTCTGTTTGTTACTTCGGAAAGAGGAACAATGGAAGATAGTAATTAACTCTCCCAGCACACCAGGTCCGGAACAACAATGTATATTGTGAAATGGATTGTTTATTTATAAGATGTAACCAAGGTGCTGTTTGTAAGGTGAAAAAGTGGCCAGCTGGAAGAATGGTTCAACGGCAAGTGAAGGATGTCAACTGGACTCTAAATAAGAAACGATGCGGCTATGTTAGGAAATGGTGATGATCATATGTTTGGAACAGCAGTGGGAAACTTGATTTTAAGAAATTGTATTAAATTAATATAAATTGGTTTGATTTGTAATAATCTGGAAAATTAATTTTAAAAAATCAAAAAGTATATATAAAGTATATATAAACTTAGCCACCCCAGAGTCGGCTGTAGATCAAAATGCACATTCCATGCAATTTTCAATCATGAGTTTTCAGATATGTGAAAATATCTCTTGTACAGTGGTTCCTCGGGTTACAGACTCTTCAGGTTACAGACTCCACTAACCCAGAAATAGTACCTCGGGTTAAGAACTTTGCTTCAGGATGAGAACAGAAATGGTGCTCTGGCAGCGTGGCAGCAGCGGGAGGCCCCATTAGCTAAAATGGTGCTTCAGGTTGAGAACGGACCTCTAGAACGAATTAAGTTCTTAACTAGAGGTACCACTGTATATTAAATGAGACTTGTGAAACTAGCTCATAAGTAAACAGCCAAATCACAGTTATTTGCCTTGAAGCCTAAATAATCACAAGGTGCTGCTGGACCCTGTTTTCATTTAAGTAAATGAGATCCCAAGGGTGCTTTAATAGTAGAATTTTGCCTGAAAGTCAACCAGCACTATTTGATTGCCCAAAGAAAAAGAGCTTCTCTCTCATATACTTTCTGAGTTTAGATGCCGGCCAAAATCCTTTAAAACCCATAACAAGCCCTGAGCTCCCTTAGTTAATTCAAACTTCAGGGGTTAAAAAAGAAACCCCCTGCAGGCAATTTTGTCTCATGCTCCCCATCAAATAATTCCCCTTAGTCCATAAACCCAAATCTGCTCTCATTACCCACTAGAAGGGATAAAATTAGTGCTGGTTTTTGGAGGCTGCTTTTTCCAAACACACACGCTTTTGGAATCCCTCCCAGATTTTTTCCTTCTTCTTTTTACAGATGACTAGTAAATATTTCAGGCTTCTCAAACATTTTCGTGATCCAGGGATTACAGATCATTCAGCTTTAATTAAGCCTGCGAAAAACCTCCCACTTACAATTAAGCAGGTGGGGTGGGGGAGAAATCCCCAACTTTCTTCTTTTCGGTGGGAACTGACGTTTCTGAGAAGCAGCGGAGGTGGAGGCTCACACACACAAGGAAAACGCACCTCTTTGCAACACACTCTACAACCGGTGGGATCCAGCTAAGGTTAAGTGCCGTACTTTTAAGTCCTTGGTGGAAAAAACATATCTCCATATGTATCCACCCACAATAGGATCTCGATGCGATAAGGAGGTAAATATTGCTCCTTGACACTTCCCCTCAATTTCTGTGAAGTGTGTGAATCGAGGGGCTCTTGCTTTCTTCCGCAAAGTTCTTCAGCAATCATTCATAACCTCCTCTAAACAAATTAGGCTCTCACAATGCAATTCATTTAGCGAAAAACACGGGTACCGTAAAGAGCTTAGCTGGTTGCTGCACTGCAAATATATATGCTTTTGCTCCGCATTAACTTGCGCAGGACCCTGCCAGATTTAGAAGTCTGGGAGATCAGGGTTTTAAATCTCACTGGGGGGGGGGTGAGGTGGGAGTTTGCTCAAGTACAGCAAACCCCCCTTCTCCAGAACTTCAGCCCCCAACATGTGGGAGGCTGCACCAATGGGGGAGCAGACAAGGGGCTCCTCCCTTCTCCCCCCCACCCCACAGAGCAGCTCCTTATGCATCACCACAAGAGAGGGAAAAAGATCTGCATAAAAGGTGCACGTGCTGTTCTATATGCATAGATACACATTTAGAAATAATTGCTGGAATTTCAATAGAAGTATACAATGCATCTCACCGCAGTGCGGAAGTGACCTGTGCCTGCACAGCCTGCTGTCTGGGGACTAACTATTGAAGGGCAACTTCAAGGCCTTTCTTGGTCTCCCTTCTGAAAGATTTTCAAACTGAGCTTGGACTGAACAGCCCTTTGGAGAAAAGGCTGCAAAGTTGGACACATGGGACAGGATTCAACTCAATAGTTGCATGCACGGAATAAGGTCTGCTTGCTTGCACAAGTGGACATCCTGCTCTTCTGCTGTTATGTATCCTCTTGCATGCTCCCTAAATCTGCTCCAGAGGGTTGGGATGGGGGGAACCCGGAACAGCATATGGGGCTAGAAGTCTCAGTGCTCAAGCAGACCTTGTTCCATGCACACATACCCCGCTTAGCACTATGTTGAATAAAGGAGGGGCAGGAAGGAAGAATACACGAGAATCCTATAGGCACCACAACGCACACATGGTGTTACTGCACGTAGATGGGGGCCGAACCAACTATGAGGTAGATTGAAGTGACTTTTTTGGATGACAAATGCTAAGAGGTGGAGAGGGACCATGAGATGTTGGAAGGCTGAGCTGTGTGTGACGCATCGTGATGTTGACATCTGTCTGTCTCAGGAGACAATGGAGTGCGCTTCCAGGGGTGAAGTCAAACTGCTGCATTAGCAGCACTGAAGTGTTCAGGGCGCAAGCTTGGGCAGTGTGTATGGACTGCCCAGAAGTCAGGACTCCCCTCTCAGCCTTGCTGATGGGGTCCGAAGGAAAGCAGAGCAATATGTTGGGCACCAGCTTGGCTACAGGAGTTGCTGGAAGCGTGCCCCTATTATTATTATTATTATTATTATTATTATTATTATTATTATTAATTTGTAGACAACCTCTCATCTGTAGATCTCAGGGTTGTTCACGACATAGGGCTCCTGCTTAGAAATGTGCTGTGAAGGACATTCTCTTGTCTACAGTGTTGCAGGAAAATTCAACCGCTGGTCCAGTTGGCTTCTAGACATGTCAGGAAGGGGAGCACTGCCCTTTGTGTTTGAGCCAGGGCAGAGTGAGTAGCCCCATGTGCACAAAAGGGATGGGTGCACATCAGTTCTACCTCCACTTCAGCTAATGGGGTGGCCCAATGGGCTTCAGTTTACACCAAAGCCCTGATGAAGCACTGCCACCTCTTCCCCCGGACCCTGGGCGCATGCCTTTAAGTTTATCGTGAAATGGGAAAGGAGGCAGCTGTGGGCCTTCTCACCCGCTCGCTTCCCAGTTCTGTTGCCTTCCCCCTTCCTTAGCTGCTGTGGCAAGCAGGTCTCCAGGTGCAGTGCCGGATTAAACCCCGAGGAGACCCCCTAGGCAGTCGAAATCTCGGGGTCCCCTGCTCTAGTGGGATAACATTCAACTAAGAAAGCTTGGTTCCGATTTTCTTTCAAGATCAAATCAATGTTGTTTTGATCCATTTGTCACGGGGCCCTTAAAAGTTGCGGGGCCGACGGACCGGTGCCTACTCTGCCTGTTTGCTAATCCAGCATTGTCCAGGTGTGCCGTTCAGCAGGTGAAGTAGTGGGACAAACAGACACACACACACCCCAGGACTGGGGACCAAGTGAGCTGATGTCTACAGCTGCATTGGGAAATTTAAAGGGTTGTGTGACTTTAAATGGGAGGCAATCCTGCACTTCCATCCACAGCTTATCACCAAAAAGGGGAAGCAGGTAATAAAAGAAACCCTGCTCTCAATTTTGCAGTGCTGCTAGAGGCTAGATGGAGCAATAAATTCAAATTTGGAAGCAAGAAAATGAACAAAAAGTGCTTGAAAAACCTACCTCTCTGGGGGCATTGCTAGATGCTAAGGTGCCGACCACATAGGCTGTATTTCAAATAACATAATATTATTCCATATCCCAGACCAGTGGTGGACCTACATTTTTTGGGGGGGTCCTGAAGCTTGAACTGTTATGGGGACCCCTTTGCAACCAGCAACAAGGTCTGGGTAACCATCGTTATCTTCTTCTGTGGGGCTGTTCCAGGACAGATCACCACTATTGACTTTGGGATTCACTCAAACATTGCAGGAAAGCTGGTTCTTGTTTAATGAATCCCTAACTTTCATACAAAGGGTTGTAGCAGGAAGAACATGGAAAGAGGTGCCAATTGCACATGCTATTTCTGGAGCATTCAAAGAATTTGAAAATTAAGCCTAATTGTCACATACTTGGGAAACTAAAACTAAACTAAGGTATGTATGTATGTATGTATGTATGTATGTATGTATGTATGTATTTATTTATTTTAGTTTCTCCTTTCCTTTTCTGTCTCCTCCTCTCTTACCCCAAAATCTACGCTACCCTATAAATAAATAAATAAATAAATAAATAAATAAATAAATAAGGAACTTCCAATAAGTTTAAAAACACATACATCAATGTAGATGATATTTCAAATTGCATGATCTACCAAAACGACAACAAATCAACCAACACCTTTCTCCTGTGCTGGACATTGCATGATTAGGAGAATTCTTAGCCAGAGTATCTGAAACTAAACACTCATAATTAGAGAGAGATTGCAGTCTGAAGTGTTAAAAAAGGCAGATTAAGGAAAATCCTTTACTATGTATGCAAAGTCTGAAATTATATCCAGGGTCGGGGAGACTTTTACTGGATTAGCAGGGAAAGGCTGCTTTTGACTGAGGTCTTCTTATGAAAATGAGAACCTGAGGATTAACTGTCCAAGATTTCACCATGTGGCTAGATGGAGGAGGAGGAGGAAGAGAAGACCACCTGACATTTTACCTGGACTCTCACTTCAGGTAGGTTGACCTTCATAGCCAGCTCCTCTCGGCTATAGACATCGGGATAGTGGGATTTCTCGAAGGCTCGCTCAAGTTCGTGCAGCTGGTAGGTGGTGAAGGTTGTCCGGTTCCTCCGGTGTTTCTTCTTGGGCTGGTCTTCATCGGACAGTTTGCCGTCGCTGTTGTTGCAAGTGGCCAGCTCTGGACTCAAGCATTCCTCTGAGCGTTTGGAGCAGTAGGGGTCTGGGGGGGGGGGAGAGAAGGAGAGGTGAGGCAACCCACCAACAAATGGAGTCAGAGCTCATGGATTTAAGGCTGTAACCTTGTACACACTTACCGGGGAGTAAGTCCCATTGAAATCAGTAGAACTTACTTCTGAGTAGGCATGCAAAGGATTGGGCAGCCAAGCTGATTCACACCAGCATGTCTACCTGATGCTAAGCACATTTGAGTGAACGTAAGTATACCACTGATTTCAACACCATTTGCTTCCAAATTTAATAAATCCAGACTTCTTGTCTTGATTTGTTTTAAAATTTTGAGCTGGTTTCACAGAGAACTAATAGAGATAGATGATAGATAGATGATAGATAGATAGATAATAAATAGATAGATAGATAGATAGATAGATAGATAGATAGATAGATGATAGATAGATAGATCTCCTTTATCTTTTAAAAGACTTCAAGTGTTTTACAAGAAAGAAAATGTGTATTTCTATTAATCAGCACCATATAATCACATTACTTAATTAGTGATCTTGCTGTATCCTTCTGTGTGTTCCTCCTTTCTGTTGCCTTCAGTTTTGACTTTATTTCAAAATAAAATCCAGTGTTAAAAGCAACATCGATATTGCTACTGTTTCTGCCTTTTGCAGCCTTACCCTGGATCCTAAAACCTATTACCTATACGCAAATGCCATTGATTTCATTGCTTTGAAGTCTGTTAGCTCTGATCTGGACTGCAGCAATCCTGTGCAGGGCTGCTCAGAATTATGCTGAACTCAGCAGCTCTGTGCCCAGCCAAGGATACATGGTCTTGGTCATTTATATATTATTATGAGTTAATAATATTCTATCAAAATCTAAATAAATGGAAGCTGATCCACTCAACTGCTCTGCACAGCTTGATGCTTCCCTTCCCCTTTGTCCCAGCATTGTACTATTCCCCTGGTAAAACAGAGGCCATTCCGAACCATTCTCCAATGGCTGTTTTTGGACCATCGCTCATCTGCTTTGGAAAGGTCTGAGATTGAATCTTGCTGGCTTAGAGCAAAGTCTGCCTAAGCCAGCTTTCCCACCGCTTCCCACGGTGTTGAGCCAGATGCTCACAAGTGGGGCGTGATTCACATGACACAAGTGCAATGTAGCCAGGGGGAAGCAATTTGAATTTGATGTGCTGGTGGGACCAGAAAACGATGAGACCTACACTTCATCCAGTCTAGCGTCCAGCCAACCAGATGCCCGCGAGAAGCTTGCAAGTAAGGCAGGAGTGCAACAGCGCTCTCCCCACTTGTGATTCCCAGGCAACTGGTATTCAAAGGCATGTAATCTCTGACTGTGGAGGAAAAACATAGCCGACAAGGCAAGTAGCCTTGCCCTCCCTAAATTTGTCCAGTCCCCTTTAAAGTCATGCAGGTTGGTGGACTTCGCTGCATCTTTTGGAAGTGCAACCTTAACTAGGCACTGAGTGAAGAAGAACTTTTAATGTTCCAAGATTTAGCTTCATTGGGTGTCCCCAAGTTCTAAGTAGAAAAACATCTCTGCGTCCACTTTCTTCATAACCTGCACAATTTTGCACACCTTTATCATGCCCCAACTCTTTGTCATAAAGGGAGTTGCTCCAGCCCCTGTGATCATTTTGCTTTGCCCCATGTCTGACTCTTTCCCAGCTCTACGAAACTCTTCTTGAGGTGTGGGGATCAGGACGGGACACAGTATTCTAAGGGTGGCCACACCGGCTAAGCTCTTCCTAACGTGAGCAGAGGTGGCAGCGCTCAGAGAGAGGAACTCCTGGATAAAATGGACAGCTCAGAGGAGTATTGGTCCATTGGTTCCATGCCATTTAATGGATCCATTTGGGAATAAGCTGGACAAGTGTGGCAACCCCAGATGAGATAAGAAAACAAGCTTGAAGAACTGGACAAGACCATGTTTCTCTGTCTCCAAAGCTATTCCCCCCCAAATGGAAACAGCACCCTTAGCACAGAAGCAAGTCCCACTGAAATAATCTGAGCACTTGCCTTCAAGATGATGAGTTTAGGGTGAGAATCCCTCCCTGGGAAATCTGGTCCCCAACATACGTTGTTGTTTAGTTGTTTCCGACTCTTTGTGACCCCATGGACCAGAACATGCCAGGCACTCCTGTCTTCCACTGCCTCCCGCAGTTTGGTCAAACTCATGTTCGTAGCAACATACGTACTTCAGTATAAAATGTCATTGTAATGGATGGCGCCTCAGCCGCATTAACAGCCCTTGCAGGGAGCCTCACTAAGTTCAGTGGGACATGCGAATGTGTCCAGTTTCAGTGTGCTTGCCTTAATTTGCCATGCTGTGCTCTGGGAAATGTTCTCTTTCCTCTTTGCATGCCATAGTGCCTTTTCGAAAGTTGTACAATTTACAGAACACCCAGGGCACTGTTTGCTCAAGTAGCCAAAGTTTGCTCAATAGGTTGCTCCTTTGAAAAGCATCACCATCACCTGGCATCTGCAGGCAGAGCTGGGAGAGCTGGAAGAGACACTTCTTGGAAGCCCTGAAGAGTGGCTGCCAGTCAGTGTAGACAAGACTGAGTTAGATGGACCCATGGTCTGACTCTGTGTAAGGCAGCTCCCTGTGTTTGGGATTTTTAAAGAGTGGGGTTTTTAGAGGGCTGATCTTTATTATTGTGTCTGAGGCGTCTCACAAAGATGCCTGATCTTTAAAATGCTTTCCTCCTCTTCTTCCTCAGTTAACCCCTCCAACACTTAACTAATTTTAAAGGCGCCCATTTTAAAAATGCGCCCCTCTCTTAATAATAATTTTATTATTTATACCCCACCCATCTGTCTGGGTTTCCCCAGCCACTCTGGGTGGCTTCCAGCACATAATACATCCAACATAATAAGACAGCAATCATTAAATACTTCCCAAAATAATAATAATAATGAAGTTATTCGAACTTGCTTCTAAAGGGGTCTCCTTCAAACTGAAGCAAAGGAACCACACACTTTCACTGGTCCCAGAAGCTACAGGAGGACTGGGTTCCTCCAGTAAGTGGGAGACTATGACCTGACACCCCCCCCAAAAAAAACCCCTCACCTTACCTCCAAAGTGTTCTTCCGCTTGCCCTTCCTGGCCCTGGCCAGGCTGCTCAGCTGGCATTTTGGAGAAGCAATCCCTGGGGCTGCGCTTCTCTGCCTCCTTCATGGGCCTGCCTCCGCCACTGGCATCGTGGGCTTGGAAAGCACCCAAAAGGGGGTCCTCTTTGGTAAATCCCAGGATCGCTTCGATGCTGTGGAGCCTCGACGGGTTCCCTCCTCCGCTGGGGCTCCTCACCAAGTGCCCAGTCAGGGAGAAGCCGCCGTCGGTCATGTTCAGAAGGGAGCCTTGCTGCAGGTGCATGGAGCTCTCCTGGCGGCAGGGCAGGGGGCTGGTGTGGGGAGGGGGGAGGGCGAGGAGGACAGCCCTCGATCCTCCCCTTCCAAGGACCTCCGGGGACTCCCCTATGCCATGCGCGCTCCTTCCTTGCTCAGCCGTCCAACAAGAGCGCGACGGAGATACCCTGCTTCTCCTTCTTCTTCTTCTCCTCCTTCCGACGGCTGGGAGGATTTGAGAGGCTCCTCAGGCGACCAACTCCCGTCGGGATCTGCTCGTGTCAGAGGGCAGCAGCGGGCGAAGGCGGCTTGCGAGTCCTCGCTGAGCCTAAGCGGCTCTCGGCCCCAGCCGCCCTTCCCGTCTCCTTCCAAGCTGACGGGGCCGGGTCGTCCTCGGACGGCCGAGGATCAGCGGCCAGGATTGGAGTGACCTTTCTCCGGGCAGAGCAAGGAGCTCGCCCGCGCAGCGACGCCACCAGCCCTGCCTGGGAGAGGCGCAGCAGAGGTGCGTCCCGTCGGAGTTCCGCGGGCGCTGCTGCCTGCCTGCTCCCGTGCGCTCCGTCTCCCGGGGGCTTTGTGCGACTTGGGGGCCGGAGGCACCTGAATTAAGGGGGGTGGGGGCTCTCCTTCTCCTCAGGCTCCTCCCCTCGACGGGAAGGGCGGCCCTTCGAGGAAACTGACCAGCGGGGAGGAAGCAGCCAGAGAGAAACGGTCGCCGTCGAGGGAGGCTGAGGAGTGGATGCGGTTTTGTTTTGGTTTTTTTGCTAGGGTTTCGGGGAGGTCTCGACTTCCGACGGGCTAACTCCGGTTGAAGAGGGAAAGAGGTTTTATTTTTGCTTTTAAAAAGGGCAGAAAACTTGTTTCAGAAGGTCCAGGCGGCTGCAGAGGGAGGGAGGAGCAGGGCAAAGTTTCCAGGAGGCATTTGGGAGCTCACGTACGCACGTCTTAAAAACAAGTGGGTTTTAAAAGAGGGACAAATTCGCGGAGAGGAGCAGCGAGGGCTACTAGCCACGCTGACTATGCCCTGTTCCACAAACACACTTTAAGAAAATCTCCTCCTGCGAACGGGAACAAGAGGATTTCTTTGTCAAAGGAGGAGCGATTTAGGGGCCTAGGGATCTCGTCTGGGAGTCTTGTCAGATTAGGATCTGAATGTGCGGCGGGGGGGGGGGGGGAGGAATCGTGGAAGGGGCGCAGCTTCTTCCTAATCTTGAAAGACTTTCCAAGAAGCCCACCCTTGAAATCCGTGGAGTTTAACGAAAGAATGGAGGTCGTTTTGCCAGAAAGGCGCCTGATGGTTTCACTGGTTTCTCTCTCTCTTCCCTCGCAGGCTGTTAATTAATTAAAGGCAATCAAAATTAGTTAATTGAAATAAATTGGGCAAGTCTCAGGAAGGGCTATCGGACAAAGACAGCGATTTAAGGAGCCGTCCAGGTCAGGGCTGTGGGGTTTTAATTCGATTTCACCCCGTTGGCTTCGACGGAGTGTTTTTGGCTCCTGGGTGTGGGTCTAAAGGACGAGGAGCCGCTTGTTCTTTCTTTTTTGCAAGGACCTCGTTCCCAGCGCGGTATTGAAAGATGTTATGCAGAGAGGACTCAGGGATATGATATCGTTCCGGGGGGGAAACTCCGCTTAAAATCCTATTTAAAATCTAACCGCTTAATCCGTAGTTAAGGCATTAATCGATTTGCCGCGCCTACTAACCACTCGTTTTTCCTTCCCGGCTTTAAATAAATGAAATAAACTTATTTTCTTGCGACTGCCCAACCCAGACTGGATTTTGTGTCTGTTGCTCTGTCCCGTTTCTGGCCCTACAGTTCTAGCGCTGATCCGATGTGCTTAAAAAAAGTTCTGCAAACGGATCTGTTTCTGCGGTGGGCGCTGCCGTCGGTGAGTCTGACTGGCAGGATTCCAGACGCAGAAATAACATTTGATCGGAGTCAATCCGATGTGCGGAATCAAGAAGGCAGCCACAGCCGCTGACTCTCCTGGGATTTATCAGCTGGGAGGGGAAAGGCACTCTGCACATGCTCAGAAACACGCACGCCTTTATTACTGATGGTCCATTCCCTGATCTTTTGTTGTCGTCGTTATTGTTAGGCTTAAACTCACAAGTGTGTGCTTTTGGTTGAAATTAAGGATAAGGGCTGCCAACACTGATCTGAGTCGCTTCCTTCAGTTTCCTTCAGAATGAACCGCCACCCCTATTCCTATTCTCTTTACTCAGTATTTCCAAAATACAAAACCGTTGCAAATCAAGCATCTGGTCGCAGAAACTTCATTGCAGGTAGAAAACAGAGAGAAAATAACAAGGACAATAAGAATATAACACACACACACACACACACACACTATATATATATATATATATATATATATATATATATATATATATATATATATGATAAAATAATAAAATAAAATCGCACAACTGGAATAAGTAAGCAGATAAACCCACAATTTATTTATCACATATTAATATAACAAATGCAAACTGTTATGTTTCGAAGGATCTGTTCACGAAAACAAAGATATGCAGCAGCTTCAGAAAGATGTTAAATTGTGCGAAGGTATGTGTTTGAATATCAACATACTGTATGGGGATGAATTTAGATTTTACTTTTTGGGGGGGAATCAACGTGTGGAACAAGGGGAAGAGCAAATCTTAAAGAAAGAGACACTTAAAGTTTAGAATCTGGCCAATGTTAGCTCTGAAAACACTTTCTGCTATTACTACTGCTACCAGCATGGCTACCAGTAGTCATAGTACCACCCTGCAATACTGAAGCTCAGTCTGTAAACAAATGTTAAAAGCACAGACAGCTATCTGCCCTGAGGAGTCTACAGTTTAAATTTTGCCTCTAAGGCGGGGATTGAAGACCTTAGAAACATGGGCATAGCCAGGATTTTTGTTAGGAAGGTGGCAGCTTTTTTCAGGAAATCAAAATTGTTGAGCTTTTCTTGGGAAATCACGGGTAAAAAACACCCCGCAAATAGGACATTGCGGGTGGCAGGCTTCTGCTGGGGGGCGGGCAGAAACTCAGATAACTGAGTACTTTCAATGCTTTTCGATAATATTTGTGGATCGAGGGGGCGGGGGCAGCTGCCCCCTGTCCCACTTGGCTACTTAAAAATGAAGTTGACAGTGGGTGAAGCATAGGGATTAAGGGACAGACGTAGGCAAACACATACTTCCGTTTCCACTCCGTTTTGAGACCGGAGACTGGGATCTTTAAATAGGCTTTAGGGGAAAGTGGGCTTCTAAGGAGGAAAAGTATTTTGAAGATAAGCAGTGGAGGTACTTGGAGTGGTAAGATTCAGGGTCTCTCTTTCTCTCTCTGTGTGTATTATTTAGGCAGTGTCTTCCTGTTGTAACAATTGATCAGCACATTGGTAGGCGGTTGTTCCAGAGGCCATCCGCTGTCTTGTGAAACTGCAATGCCCAGAAGTTGCTGGTACCTCACTGGTGGTGATGGTGATGGTGATGGTGATGATGATGATGATGATGATGATAATAATAATAATAATAATAATAATAATAATAATAATAATAATAAAAATTATACCCCGCCCATCTGGCTGGGTTTCCCCAGCCACTCTGGGCGGCTTCCAACATAATATTAAAATACAATAATCTATTAAACATTAAAAGCTTCCCTAAACAAGGCTGCCTTCAGATGTCTTCTAAAAGTCTGGTAGTTGTTTTTCTCTTTGACATCTGGTGGGAGGACGTTCCACAGGGCAGGTGCCACTACCGAGAAGGCCCTCTGCCTGGTTCCCTGTAACTTGGTTTCTTGCGATGAGGGAACCACCAGAAGGCCCTCAGCGCTGGACCTCAGTGTCCGGGCAGAACAATGGGGGTGGAGACACTCCTTCAGGTATACTGGACTGACAGCCACTGTATCATTTTATCATCTTGCACAGTGTCTTAAGGAAACATAGCAGCCTGGATTGAGTTTGCAGCATCCAGAACAAACAGCTTCAGGCAGGAGCCGGCACCAGGTTCTTTGAGTTGCTGAGTTCTGAAGCTGCTGAGAAAATAATGGCAGCTCTGATTTGGTTTAAGGCAGCCTCCTATGTTCTCCTTTGAGAACAACACAAGAAGGTCTGCATAAGGACTCAACTACACACCTATTTCACTCTGGGCTCATCACAGATCAGATGGCTACTACATGTTACATTAAACACACATTTTGAAAAGTGTGTGTGGAATGGGTTCTTTGCCATCAAAGATGGTTTTTCAAAGGATGAACAAATGAAGAGCCATTATACAACGTACAATTTTATAACAAGGTATAAGTTTTAAAACATGACACATTACACAGTCATACCTTGGGTTACAGACGCTTCAGGTTGTGGGTTTTTGGGTTGCGCACTGTGCCGAACCCGGAAGTACCAGAACGGGTTACTTCTGGGTTTTGGTCTCACGCATGCGCAGAAGCACTAAATCATGCTTTGCGCATACACAGTAGTGCCAAATCGCGACCCACACATGCACAGATGCGGCGCTGCAGGTTGTGAACGCTGCGGGTTGCGAAAGTACCTCTCACACGGATCACGTTCGCAACCCGAGCATCCACTGTACTATTTGTTCAACTAGCCATGTCTACACTGACTGCCAGCAGGTATTTCTCACCACCTGCCACCTAAGTGAGACAGGGCCTTTTTAACTGTGGCACCTTAACTCCAGTCAGGAGAAGCCTAGGGCTTTGGGAGTTGGTGTTATCTTGTATGCTCAGGGAGTAGCACAGGTGGGATGCCTGTTAAAACGCCCCAGTCCAAATGACAAGGCATTAGGAACATTGCACCACTGTCACTAACAGATTTCCTTGGGAAGACACATGCAATTTTAAGTGGCGCAATGACTCCCCTGCTGACTGCTTCGAGTGTTTTCTCTGCTGCCTCCACGATGCTGCTAACTTGTCTCCTTCCTCTTTCACCCAGTTCCCTTCTGTTTTGCCGTCCCATAAACACACACACACACACACAAAATGGGCTCGATAAAAGGGTAACCTTCCCTGGCAGCATTAGGGAGTGCAGGGCAACGGGTAAAAAGAATTAACTCTGGGAAAACAAAAGACTATAAGCCCCTTAGCAGCACGCAGGCAAAAGCTTAGAGGAAACACAGCCAATCGTGGTTTGCCCTGCCTCTCTGGTCTGGGTTGCAGGTTGGTCTGCCAAGCTGCCTGCCACCAGCAACAGCCAAAGGAGCTGTCTTGCATCAGACCATCTAGGCCCATCTAATAGTCCATTATTCTGTTTGGCCAGGAAGATGCCAGTAGAGAGCTTATTTTGAATGCAGGAGCCTTTCCTTGTTCTTTGTCCCAGATATACTACTTCTGGACGGAGACGTTCCATTGGCAAGAAGAAGAAGAGTTTGGATTTGATATCCCGCCTTTCACTCCCCTTCAGGAGTCTCAAAGCGGCTAACATTCTCCTTTTCCTTCCTTCCCCACAACAAACACTCTGTGAGGTGAGTGGGGCTGAGAGACTTCAGAGAAGTGTGACTGGCGCAAGGTCACCCAGCAGCTGCATGTGGAGGAGCGGAGATGCGAACCCGGTTCCCCAGATTACGAGACTACCGCTCTTAACCACTACACCACACTGGCTAACAGTCATTCTGGTAGATTGAGGGCCACACTAAGACTGATGGAGAGGCTGTGAACCTGCCTGCCCTGCTTAAATATAAAATGGAGGATGGGGAGCAAAAGAGGATGGAGGATGGAGGAGACACACGCATCACCTTCCTTTGCTGTGCTGTACAGTGGTACCTGAGGTTAAGAACTTAATTCGTTCCGGAGGTCCGTTCTTAACCTGAAACTGTTCTTAACCTGAGGCACCACTTTAGCTAATGGGGCCGCCGGAGCACAATTTCTGTTCTCATCCTGAAGCAAAGTTCTTAACCCGAGATACTATTTCTGGGTTAGCGGAGTCTGTAACATGAAGCATATGTAACCTGCTTTCTGTATGCAGAAAGCAGGGTTGAAAGTGAGTTTAATGAACTCTGTGGTTATCATTTTCTGTTTGTGTCATTTTGTACCAAAACCAATAAAATATAAATAACCACTAACCCCCCCCCCCAAACTAGAGCCTGAAGGTACTTTGGGATGAATAATAATAATATTTATATGCCGCCCATCTGACTGGATTGCCTCTGCCACTCTGAAGAGCTTCCAGCAAAATCTAAAACCACAATAAAACATCAAACATTAAAAACTTCCCAATACAGGGCTGTCTTCAGATGTCTTCTAAAAGTCATATCACTGTTTATTTCCTTGACATCTGATGGGAGGGCGTTCCACAGGGCTGGTGCCACTACCAAGAAGGCCCTCTGCCTGGTTCCCTGTAACCTCACTTCTCACAATGAGGGAACTGCCAGAATTATGGAGGTGGAAATGCTCCTTCAGGTATAAAGGGTCAAAGCCATTTAGAGCTTCCAAGGTCAGCACCAACACTTTGAATTGAGTTTGGAAATGTACTGGAAGCCAATGTAGATCTCTTAGGACCAGTGTTATATGGTCTCAGTGGCATTTCCCAATCACCAGTCCAGATGCCACATTCTGGATTAGTTGTAGTTTCTGAGTCACCCTCAAGGGCAGTCCCATGTAGAGTGCATTGCAGTAGTCCAAGCGGGCGATAACCAGAGCATGTACCACTCTGGTGAGACAGTGTGCAGGCAGGTATGGGCTCAGCCAATGTACCAGATGGAGCCCTGGACACAGAACTGACCTGCGCCTCCATGGACAGTTATGAGTAAAAAATGACTCCCAGGCTGCGCACCTGGTCCTTCAGAGGCACAGTTGCCCCATTCAGGATCAGGGATGAAGCTCAAAGAGATGGGGAGGGGGCTGGGAGGGCTAGTATCCAGGGCAAAGTGGGGCAGAGCCCTTTCCATGCTTTTACTACTGCTTTACTTAGGTGTTCACGGCATCTATGCAAGGGATGAGGATTGGAAGAAGACCAGAAGAAATTGACCAGAAGAAAGAGACCTCCTTGGCTCCTTCACCAAACCCCATCTTACCAGCCACCACTGTGAGAGGACAGCCCATGTTAATAAATGCACAGGAGCCCAGAAAGGAGGAAGAGTGTGAGGCTGCCATGCCAACCTCTGTCTTTCATGAACGAACCACCACAACTTATTTGTCAAATGCACTTGTCTCCTCTTCCCGCCCCCTTCACTTCTCCCATGAGGGTGGGGTTTTTGAGTTTCACACAGTAAAGCTACATTAATGCAATCCTTCTTTACTTGTTTTCCAATTAGCCTAATTGAATTCAGATTGCTTAAAAGTGGGCACCCGAGACGTTTATCTTGATGGGATGACGGCTCTGAGCTCCAGCGATCCTATTAGCGGTAAGAAGAATGAAAATCCGGGGTTGTGTTGTTGTTCCTTTGGCAGTGGCAGCCGGCAGCTCCCATGTGATGGAACACCAGTAAGACCACCTTCTTCTTCTTCCTCCTCCTCCTCCTCCTCCTCCTTCTCCTCTTCTTCTTCTTCTTCTTCTTCTTCTTCTTCTTCTTCTTCTTCTTCTTCTCTCTGCTTGCTTCCTTTGATATGGCAGCCATCCCTGGCAGAGATACACCCGTGTGCACATATTATATTACATATCAATGTGTGCAATAAAAGCCATGGCATTTTTCAGAGGGACAAGTGGGAGCTAGGCCAGCACAGACTCTTCTGGATGCTATGCACTGCTGCTCTTCAGCTTTTGTGTGTGTGTGTGTGTGTGTGTGTTTGTAGAGGAACAAAATATCTACCTAAAATTTTGGACCCTATCTAAGGGAGTGGTTAAGGGGGATCCAACACTTCAAGATGTACATCTACATCACTTCTCTCATACACTACGAATACCAAACCTTAATAACAATGCATTGCAACCTTGGCTTTAGTCTTTTGCATTTGCAGGCAGTGTTCTAAGTGTATTGTACTTTGTAAACTTTTTTTTTTTTAAACACCTCCAAAATAAATAAGGCCTGAGAGAAACAAAAGTGGGCTTGCCAATTTTACAGCTGGCCATTGTAGCTGTGTAGCTGCTTGAGCTGCAGATGTCAGCAGCCGGTTGTGTTTATTCCACAGCTCCCTTAAAAAGCAGCTTGACATGCATGACTCAAGTAGGGGAAGGTTTCCCCATAGCTCAGGCACAGGCAAACTCGGCCCTCCAGATGTTTTGGGACTACAACTCCCATCATCCCTAGCTAACAGGACCAATGGTCAGAGATTATGGGAATTGTAGTCTCAAAACATCTGGAGGGCCAAGTTTGCCTATGCCTGCCATAGCTTCAATTCCATGTCAAGAAACACTTTACTGGGTTTTCTGGAATTCTGGGTAAAGTCAGCTGTTAAAGGCACAGAAGCAGCTCCTGTTTCTACTAAGCTGGCGCTTGACTGTTTCGCAGTGACTTTTATGACGTGGCCCCCAATGCACGCCAATGACCATTCCCATGCTTGGGCCATGGACGTGTCACTCACTGAGTTCCTTGTCTGAGCAGAGATAGGAATGTGAGGTCCTTGTCTCCATTAGCACATTCTTCATAATGGGGGGGGGGGGGAGTTGCACAGGTTGAATTTCAGCTGGTCACATAGTATTCGGAGGAAGAGTGCCTTCCATAAAAAACAATGATGTCCTGTTTAGCACATCTTCATCAGTAAGGAGTGGGGCTATATAGCTAAAATATGACTTGGTGAGTTTCATTATGATGGAGCAACATGGTTTAGACTGACCCTGTGGATATATTGATGATGAGACACTGAACAACAGTTCTCTCTCTCTCTCTCTCTCTCTCTCTCTCTCTCTCTCTCTCTCTCTCTCTCTCCTCTCCTCTCCTCTCCTCTCCTCTCCTCTCGCAATTGTCCCTATAATTATATTTCAAACCTGTTAACTCCTATCAGCCTTAAATTTGATGGAATCTCATTAACCACTTGTTTGGTAATTCTGATTGTACTTTCTCCTTTGACCCCTTAAACCAGGAAAATGCTGATCCTATATGTGCTGACGAATTTAATTAGCTCCTCTAAACCACCAGATGCTTTCAATAAGATTTTCAAGATGTTCTTGTCACATTTTAATTCAAAGGTCAAGAGCTTTAGGTTTGTTTAGTGCCGTGTTTTTAGGTAAGGTACTTTGCTCAGTAAAGTACCGTAATGCAAAAGGTTGGAGATCCATCGCCAATGGCCAGCTTGCAGTCGAAGTCTGTGTGTGTGTGTTTAAAGGAATATAGAGCGATCATCTCAGACCAGAGCTAAGAATAATTCTGTGTCTGTAAAGAATCATTCTGAGTCTGATTTGGCATATTGATTCTCTCCTTCTCCTAAACAGAACTATTAATATTTCTTAATTAAGGAAAAGTAATTAAGGGTTTATAGCAGGGTGAAAAAGAAGACAGGATTCTGCCTTTTAGTAGTTGTATAGAGGAGGGAGTATTAGCCATGGTAGCTTGCTGGTGAGTTACACAAATGATGCTTGTCGAATTATTCACTTCCTTAAAGGTGTAGGAATCATGTGTGCTTTTGAATCTAGTTTACAGAGTTTAGAACAGCTCTGAAGTGTTTAGAACAACGCCCAACCCAAGTATCCTTCAGATTCTTGTTTGTTTTATTTTGCAAGGTAAGGTAAAGGTAAAGGTACCCCTGCTCGTACAGGTCAGTCGTGTCCGACTCTAGGGTTGTGCACCCATCTCACTTAAGAGGCCGGGGGCCAGCGCTGTCTGGAGACACTTCCGGGTCACGTGGCCAGCGTGACGAAGCTGCTCTGGCGAGCCAGCACCAGCGCAGCACACGGAAACGCTGTTTACCTTCCTGCTATAAAGCAGTACCTATTTATCTACTTGCACTTAGGGGTGCTTTTGAACTGCTAGGTGGGCAGGAGCTGGGACCGAAGACGGGAGCTCACCCCGCCGCGGGGATTCGAACCACCGACTATGCGATCGGCAAGTCCTAGGCACTGAGGTTTTACCCACAGCGCTACCCGCGTCCCTTATTTTGCAAGGTACTTGTTGTTATTTTGTAGGACAACAGCAAACCAGTACAATAAGAGTACAAGGAACAAATGATGATAAAAAAGAGAAACCGTGTAGAGTGGATTATTGTACATCTCATTACATGCCGATACAATTGATGGGAGTACCTGCTAGCAATCTCACAAGGTGGCACTCCTGCAGGTGCCCCCACAACCCTGCCACCACAGCAGCTGCACAACCCTGGTAAGCAAGACTTTGGCAGCAGGTGGCAAAGTGGGCTGGGCCGCCTCTGGTTATTTGGGGTAAGGATGTGGAACCTGTGGTCAATAGCCAATGGCAATGGAACATGGAACCTTATAATATTAGAAATTGCCCATCCCTGATGTCATAGGAATAATAGAATTGTGCAGTTGGAAGGGGTCACGTGGCTCATTTAGCTCAACCCCTGTAGTGCGGGAATCTTTCACCTATGCGGGATTCGAACCCTCGACCCTGAGATTAAGAGTCTCCTACTCTACGGAGGTGTACCTGTTTTGCATGTAGAAGGTATCCAGTTCAATTTTCCTGGGACTAAGATGGAGGAAGGTTGCAGGCAGTGGCAGCCCCTCGACTGGTTGCAGGCAGGTGGGATCTACCTGAGGGCAGATTGATGTTGGCATTGCTATTGGCCCTCATCGACCAACCTTCACTGGGCATAAGGCACTCTCTTATGTTCAAGATGACCTAAGACGGCAGGGCAGCCTTTGCCAACCTGGTGCCCCTAGGAGCCAACTCCTAGGGCCCATGGGGGCTTTGGCCCCTGCAATAAAATATTTGAAGGGGCTGGGTCCCTGCAAAGTTGATGGGCATTGCCATTCCAATGGTGTGCTTGCGCTGTGTCATGTGATTGATTATGCATGGCAGGACTCACCTGGGCTCACCTGCAATATTTCATTCAAGTTGGCACTTCTGCTGTTGCCCTCCAAGTCTTCTAGGAGACAACTCTTGTCAGACCCACCCAGCATTGGCATGCTGGCCCCTAGAAGATTGCCCTGCAAGGAATGTGGCCCTCTGGAAAAAGCTTCTCCACCTGCGCTGTTATGGTATTGTTGAAAAAGAAGGTTTTCCCCCTATGTGCTCTCTCTGTTTCCCTCTCTCTGCAAAAGGTCCATACCCACAACTTCATTTTCATGGGAAAATATTGCCCGGTGCTGCCATGAGGTGAATGATAAGATTTGTAAGGGATTAGTAAGGATTAGTCGATAATCAGAAACTCTTCCAGGCACCTTGTAGATTAGCAGGTCCTGCTTCTTTAATAAAAGAGTTTCGGGGATAATTATAGCATGATGCTACCTATTATAATAAATCTACTTGGCTGTGTGCACAACGGGGGAAAACCCCCTGCCGAATGCGGACAGGAATCAAATGGCGTTGGTTTCTCATGTGTCTTTCAGACATGTACCCAATGGCATAGTTGAGCAGGGATGAAGTGCCACCACTCTGTTCACAGAAGGGACAACGGCATCATCTCCAGGGGGTGCTATTTGCCGAATCTCTTGCATGCCAAACAAATAAGCTTCTATCAAAGAGAAACTCACCAGATAAGCTCAACAAAGGAAGAGGTAGCTAAGGGTTAAACTGCATGGAAGATGGAGCAAACTTGTCTTCTCCTGCTCTGGAGACTAGGACCCAAACCGATGACTTCAAGTTACAAGAAATGACATTATGACTAAACATCAGCAAGAACCTTCTGGCAGTAAGAGCTGTCTGACAGTGGAATGGACTCCTTTTCCAGGTTGTGGATTCCCTTCCTCGGATGTGTTTTAGCATCTGTCTTGGATGCTTTAGTTGAGATTCCTGCATTTCAGGGGACCAGATGACCCCCAAGGTGCCTTCAAACTCTACAATTCTATACTTCACCACTCAAGTACAGGAATTCTGAGTTGGCCACCATGGCAAATAAGATTCTGTACAGTGGTACCTCGGGTTACATACGCTTCAGGTTACACACTCCACTAAGCCAGAAATAGTGCTTCAGGTTAAGAACTTTGCTTCAGGGTAAGAACAGAAATCAGGCTCCAGCGGCGCGGCGGCAGCAGGAGGCCCCATTAGCTAAAGTGGTGCTTCAGGTTAAGAACAGTTTCAGGTTAAGTACGGACCTCCGGAATGAATTAAGTACTTAACCCGAGGTACCACTGTACTGGATGTCTCCTGAGTCTGATCTAGGAGGGTTTTTATGTTCTGAAGCAGGTCACTTGTCCTTCCTTCCACCAGACTAGAAAGGCTTGAAGGTCTTCTGAAAGAGGCTTATGTCTGAACCGTGCTGGATTTGTGAAATAAACTTACCCTCTCCTCCCCACACTTGTCCCTGCAGCCTACGCCTGATTTGGAGGAGCAGCCATTTTCAACTTTTGCAAGTTGTTTTCTTTAAAAGCTGAGTAGCAGCTTGTGGAAGGAACTGGACTTGTCACTATTTTGCAGGAGGGATTCAGCCCAAACTTTCCCTAGTGACTTGAGAACGCAGAGTATATTGTTATGTCTTTGTGGGCCCCTCTAATCCCCGGGTCCAACTGGTGTTAAAACCTAATCAAGCCTTCTGATCCCTGGATCCTGCAAGTGTTAAAATACAAGCCAGGCTAGTTTCATGATGAGGTAGTCACCTGGGTGTTGGGCCATAAAGAGAACAAAGCAAAGGGGGTTCTGTGTGAGATGGCAAATGGGTGGGGCCCCTCACACAACTTGCGGGTAGTGAGAAGGACAATAGCCAGAGTTTAGAGCTGAAAGTGGGCATGATGTGACCTAGAAGAAAAGCGCCAAGCAGGGAGGGAGAGTGTCAGGCTTCAGGGAATCTGATTCTTCTCACAGCTGGCAGCCAGAAATGGGAATTGGGAAAACAAGATGTTCTTACCATGGTATTGTATTCAATATTCACAGAGATGGAGGATGCCGCCTCTTAGATAATGGTGTTGCTCTGATTAAAGTCCCTCCTATTACGGTATACACCATCCCTGTGTCAGCTGATCTGTGCTTTCTGCCTTTGAGCTTTCTGTTCTACTACTCTCAATGCACGCTTGGCCCGGGGGTGGTGGCCAGGAATTCTTTCCAAAGACACTGAGTCCGTCAGCTGTCTCTGCCCTGCTTCTCCCAGCTTCTCCCCTCTGCAGCCTCTGAACTATGACCTTCTGCAAACAACTGTTCTCCTCTTCTTGGGAAGGTTCAGGAAGAGGGAGCGGGGGCGGTGCTATGTCAGACCTCTGATCAACCCCAAGGCTGCAGCGAAGGGAGAAACAAGATCCTTTTGGGGTGTTGATGTTGTGAACCCCTCCATTGCAAACTCAGGTTGTAGATATGTGCAAATAAACCATATATCATAAAGACACCACAGTCTCTGCTGTGCCTCATTTCCAAAAGGAAACACGAATCCTGGCTAAGCGCACCAGTCGGAGACTGAAGTGGCATGCAATACTATAATTGCATTAGGGAAACAGTGTATTTAATCAAGAATAACAACAAAATGCCCCAAAGCAGCTGGTAGGAGGAAGAAATTTAATAACTACATTTTCCCCTCCCATACCCAGTATAAGGAATATCAGAAATATTATTCTGGCATAAGAGATACAGTATGGAAAATCTGCACATGGGTCAAATGTAGAAGTATATTTTCCCTGTACTGTACTTAGAAACAAGTAATCTCTGTGCCTGGAGTTGCAATATGAAAAAGAGCCACAGAGCTTTTTGCCCATACAGAGGCTGCTTTCAGATGGGAGTTACCCTGCCCCCACACTCTTAATACTGGTGCAGCCAGCAAAACTAAGTCAAAAATCTGAGGAAACATATTAGAAGGAAGAGGTGGCTAGGAATGGGGGAGAGATTCGGCTCAGTTCACATTTAAATGCGACATTCCTAATTTGCATTTTCCAAAACGATATGCACAACCAAAGCAAGGCATCCTTGGGAATTTGCACTTCCCTGAATTTTCCAGTGCAAGTAATGTGAACAAAAATGCGTATGAGTCTGGCCATGCCATTTATTGAGAGGCAGTGTGAATCCAGTGGTTTGATCAGCCTTTCCCCAGCCTAGTGCCATCTTGTTGCTTTGGACTGAAATGGCCATGCTTGCTGGGGCTGATGGGAGTTGTAGTTCAAAACAAACTAGATTGTGGAAGGCTAGGTTAGAGTGCTGGATTATGGAGGCGGAGCCAAGTTAAAATCTCCACTCAGCTGCAAATTTCCCTGTATGGTCTTGGGCCAATCACTATTCAGAAAGCGCTCCTGGAAATTTGGATGCGGCCTTAATATTTCATTTTGTATGCTAACACCTGACATAATTCTATTAAGCCTTCTGGGTACGTGTAAACATTCATGCAAGAAGTGGAAACCTCAATATCTGGGGGAACTCCAAAGTTGGAGAGCTCATTCAGCAATACAGCAGCTGCGTTAGGGTTTAAACTTTATTATTATTAAGAGTACTAGATGAGAAAACTTTCTCTGCATTGGGCTGTTCTTAAAATAATAATAATAATAATAATAATAATAATAATAATAATAATAATAATAATAATTTATTATTTATACCCCGCCCATCTGGCTGGGTTTCCCCAGCCACTCTGGGCTGCTTCCAACTGAATATTAAAAACAGTACAGCATCAAACATTAAAAACTTCCCTAAAGAGGGCTGCCTTCAGAAATAATAATAATAAAAGCACAGGGGGTGAAAAGAAAAAGATAGCAGCCCCATAATAAACCTTAGCGAAGTTATAGTCATTTGGCTGAAAGTTGTAGGTGTCAGAAAAACCTTTAGTAGTTCTGTGATTTGATGCATTCTGAGTGGTTAAATAATATGTCCTGTATTAAAGTGGCAGTGATAAAAGAGGTAATGTTCTGAAAAACAACAACACTGGAGACTTCGTTTCTTTTTTAAAGAAAGGCTCTCTGCTTTCAAGCAAATATAAAATCTACATTATAAATAGGGTGAGAGGAGGTTTGGAAGTTGTAAGTAGGTTTTATCTTAAACATATTCTGCTTTTACTCTACTATAAGGTTGCCATATGTCCGGTTTTCCCCAGACATGTCCGGGATTCCAAGGGCGATATCACCATCCGGGGAGACTTTTTAAAAAATGTCTGGGTTTTTGCAAATAGAACCAGGAACTGTGTGCGTGAGTATCACGCTTTACTTTTCCCGATCTCTATGGACACGCCTGCTCTCTGTACAAAGACTTGCTTTGCAAGCAGAGCCAAGGAGTGTGCATGCGAGGATCACTCTTTACCTTTTCCTGTCTCTATGGTGTACCCACTTGGTGCATGCTGGGATGGGGCAGATGGAACAGCAACCCTACTCTATGACATCACTGCCCCCACTGGAATACAATAGGAATATCTTCTGCTCAGCAAAGTCCTCGTGTAGAATAGAAACACCCCAACTCTAATATTTTTTTATCTAGGAAAGTCTGCTCTAATAACCCAAGGTGTGAACTACCGCACTTGTCTTCAATCCTGCAAAGCAAAATAATTTTAAGCAGTTGAGAATACTTCCATTCACAAGTGACTCTTGCCACGTAATTCAGAACCTGACACCATGATCGGCATTGGCAGGGACCTATATGAGCTAGTGTATTTGCAATTGCAAATACTAAAATCTAAAGAGAGGAGACTCTTGAGAGTCCCATGGACTGCAAGAAGATCAAACCTCTCCATTCTTAAGGATATCAGCCCTGAGTGCTCACTGGAAGGACAGATCCTGAATCTGAGGCTCCAATACTTTGGCCACCTCAGGAGAAGAGAAGACTCCCTGGAAAAGACCCCAATGTTGGGAAAGATGGAGGGCAAAAGGAGAAGGGGACGACGGAAGACGAGATGGTTGGATAGTGTTCGTGAAGCTACCAGCATGAGTTTGACCAAACTGCGGGAGGCAGTGGAAGACAGGAGTGCCTGGCGTGCTCTGGTCCATGGGGTCACAAAGAGTTGGACACGAGTAAACGACTAAACAACAACATTTGCAATTGCTGCTTTAGGTTTGGATATTTACCTGCGATGTTGGGGTCCTTCTGCCTCCACCATCATACGTCAGCACATATACCCTTATTATTTACCAGATTTTTTTCTTGGGGGGGGGGACACACAGACACATCTTTCCTCGTGGAGGGGTAGAGAGTGAGTAGCAGCCACAGCCTTCCATTTCTATGGGGTATTTGTATACAGATCTTGCAAATGTCTCTATTTACATTACAGAACACTTCTCCCCAGCTGCCTGTTTAATATCAGTGAAGGTGGCTTGGGCCTTTTCTTTGATTTGATCCATGTCCATGTTCGGGATGTTCTGAAGTTGCCCGAGTATAGAATCCTTGTCTTCTTCCTCTACTTGATCTTCCGCCACCATTTTCTGGAGGTCTTCCGGCAAGCCCACGTCGTCCCCAGCCATCTGGATCTGATTCTCATCTAATTCGCTCTGAGCAAGGAGGGAAAGGGAACAGGAAAGGAATATAAGTAGAAGAAGTGATGAGAACTTAAATTTAAATTATCCCATCAAGTCAAATCTAAATCGTGCGCCAATAAAAACTTCCTGTAATGCTTGTAAGTTCAGACAGGGGGAAAAAATAGCAATTGCTATAACTCTTTTATCTCCTGTTTTCTCATTGTGTCATTGTGTCAAATCCCTTGCAGATGGCCACAGTGTCTGGAGACAAATAGTCGGGCTGCGTATCTACAGCAGGGACCAGAGGAGGAATGACAGCAAACCTGGACTCCTTCATCTGCCCCAGCTGCAATAAAACATGTCTCTCTTACACTGGTTTCCACAGCCGCGGCAGGCACTGTAGCTCTCCAGTGGTTGGACCAGTGGAGAGACCTTTCCATTGTGTCTTGAGACAGACAGATGCCATCAAGGAAGAAGGACAAGGATTTTTGGATTCTTATATTTCACAAAAACATTGTAATATTTCTATGCCCAGTTAGCAATGCAGCCATTGCTGCAGTTGCAAAAACAAATATTCAGCCCCGTTCAGGGTGAGCAGGACTTCCCCCACATACCTGTCAACTTTCAGATTTGAAAATAAGGGATCAGCAGCCTCAAAAATAAGGGCTCAGCAGCCTCACCTGTCCCAGGGACAGTCTACGGGATATCTAACAATCTGGGATAGCAGCGGGAAGCATCAGGAAACGGTGCTGGAATAAGGGAATTTCCCACCAAAAAAGGGAAGGTTGACAGCTATGTTCCCCTGCCATATTGTGCAACTCTTTTTTCTGCACAACAAATTTGCTAATTCTGCTGTCGGGGCAGGGTAGGGTTTGGGGGCAGAAGTCCAGTGCCCCTGTCATTATAATCATAGGAGCCAACTTCTAGGGGCTGAGGTCCCTTCAGCCCCCCCATAAAATATTTGATGGGGATTACCATTCAAACGACATGCGTGCCCCATGTATTGTGATCATAATACAGGGTGGGGCTCCCCCCATATTATATTCAAGTTGGCATCCCTGATCATAATGACTGAGAGCATCCTCTGGTGTAGCCATGTTAGCTTACCACATTTTCAAGTAATAAAAATAACAGGAGGGGGATCTAGAATCTAAAAAATTTCAGCTGCAGCCCTGGGCAATGCATCTTCAGTCAATTGCCTCTTTCCTTCCGATCCCAAGGCTTAAGTCTGTAAAATCTGCTCAAGCTATGGCAAAGGGTCTCTCTAACGGCCATGAGGGAAAGAGGTGGAAGAAAACCCCTCTTCTCTCTCTCCTAGTTCCAGCACCTCTTTTTCTATGAAAAAAATAGCACTGGTAAACACCGTACTACAAATACTCTTCAACACACACACAAAAATGGCACAAACAAACGAAACGAAAAAGAGCAATAAGAAAAAATGGTATGAAAATAAAACTGATTTGTTGGTAATAAAAATGGAAAGTGATGGGAGCCTGTGAGAAAAGGGACACCGCCTGGTTCACCATAAGTTTCCAAGCAGCCATGCTCCAGAGAGGCAGAACTTACTAGAGAGCAACAAGCAGACACAAAGCAAAATGTTTTTCCATCAAGGTCCCTCCCCTAAAGCACAGTGATTGGAGAGCCCTGGCAAAATAATTCCCTCTGATTAAAAGCTAAGAGCTATCCATCTTCCTGCCCTGCGCGCTCTCTCTCTCTCTCTCTCTCTCTCTCTCTCTCTCTCTCTCTCCCGCTCCTCACTTAAACAGCAACAGGCCATTCCCCTTATGGTCAGCTTAGTTTTGCTTTTAGATAGATAGATACACTGGTACTTTGGTTCTTGAATGTCTCCGCTGACAAACATTTCGGAACCCAAATGCTAAAAACCTGGAAGTAAATGCTTCTGTTTTCGAACGCGCCTCAGAAGTCGGACAGCTTCCTCTGTGTGTTTTTCAATTTTCTCAATTGAATTTTCAGGTACCCCTTTGAGCCTTGGTTTTCGAATGTTTCGGAACTTGAATAGTCTTCCAGAACGGATTACCTTCAAGAACCAAGGTACCACCACAGATGATAGATTAGATAGATATATAGAGATAGATAGATGATAGATAGATACCGGTAGGTAGATAGATAGAGGATAGGAAACACCTCTGCAGCATTTCATGTGTGCAAACGAGGCTTTGGAGGCCGAGAGGATGTTGCTACTCTTGACCTGGGACACCTTGCTAACATCCTGATTCAACCTTGGCATTCAAAACAATGACACCTCAAGGCACCCTGATTTGACTTGTGACTTGGATTGCATGCAGAGCCGCTGCACACTGTTACATTTAACTTACAGATATAAACAAGACCTTCAGGATAAGGATTTGTAGTGAGTCAACCACTGGCAGAACTGGGTGGAGGGAGAAATCCATCACATGTGACATGAACCGAGCCAGGATTTCCTGGCAGCAAAGCCTTGCGTCCTGACTGTTACAGGAACACCGATTAGCCATAAGGACCCTGAGACATGGAGTTGCTCTGTTCAGCCATTTGCCAAGTGAAAGCTGAAAGTGGGGGGGAGATATAATTTAATTGCCACTGAAATGTCTTTCCCCCTTGAGCTCCAGGTCTAACAAATGGTGGTAAGATGGCAGTGGCTCGTTCTGAACTCAGCCGCCTTTAAGTCCTACCAAGCCGCCAGCTCCACAGTGCTAAATTAGAAGCACCATGAGTCACTTTTTCTGACCAACTCTTTCATTCCAAGTCAGCCTTTACTATCCATTCATACATATTTTTTTCCACTACATCATATTCATGCCAGACTACATGCTTTTTTGTTACGGTCAGAAGGGTGAAATAATGAACAATAAAATTACCCAGAAATGTAAAATCTGGCCTACTCAATTGCCTTTTATTGTGTGTGCCAAAAGTGAACCTGTTCTCTCTTAAGAAAGTTAACAGGCATGGGTCACCTCCCTTTTCATTTGACAGATTCGATGTTTCACCACCTGCTCGATAGGAACATACTTTCACACTATATAAACGAGGTTATATTCTCATAAGACACAGTTAATCATGGCAGTTACTCCAGACTACAAGAACGCAAGGACTGACATGTTGGGTTTGGACAACAATACCTCTGGTCTAGCGTTCTCCTAGCCAGTAGCCAGTAGCTACTAGCCAAATGCCCCAAGAAAGTCACAAACAGAGTACAGTTGGTATTGTGAATCCTTCCACCCTAATCACACCAAACTTGGAAAAGGGTCAGATGCTGAGCAGGAAACTCCATCTACTCTCATGGGTTGGTTGGTTTGCTTATTTTATAACGGGATGCAGGTGGCGCTGTGGGTTAAACCACAGAGCCTAGGACTTGCCGATCAGAAGGTCAGCGGTTCGAATCCCTGCGACGGGGTGAGCTCCCATTGCTCGGTCCCAGCTCCTGCCAACCTAGCAGTTCAAAAGCACGTCAAAGTGCAAGTAGATAAATAGATACCGCTCTGGCGGGAAGGTAAACGGTGTTTCCGTGCGCTGCTCTGGTTCGCCAGAAGCGGCTTAGTCATGCTGGCCACATGACCCGGAAGCTGTACGCCGGTTCCCTCGGCCAATTAAGCGAGATGAGCGCGCAACCCCAGAGTCGGCCACGACTGGACCTAACGATCAGGGTCCCTTTACCTTTACCACATTTCATTAGGCCAGTCCACAGTGATATAAAACAAATCATTGATAGCAATACAGGCCCTCCAAGTGTCCCTATTTTCCAGGGACAGTCCTGGACTTACAGACGCCATCCCAGGTTCTGATTTGATCCTGGAATGTCCCACTTTTCCTTAGGATGCCCTTATTTTCATTGGAGAAATATTGGAGGGTATGGAGTTATGTGATCTCCTAACCAAGGAGATAAGTAACTATACAACCTTTAGAAGACATCTGAAGGCAACCCTGTATAGGGATTGTGTTAATTTTTAATGCTTAATTATGTTTTCATTATGTTGGAAGCTGCCCAGAGTGGCTGGTGCAACACCATCAGATGGGCAGAATATAAATAGTCTTCTTCTTCTTCTTCTTCTTCTTCTTCTTCTTCTTCTTCTTCTTCTTCTTCTTCTTCTTCTTCTTCTTCTTCTTCTCCTTCCTAGACCCAGATGTGGATTCAGATGTATACCTTGTTACAATTCTCTGACCCATCTATTGTATGAAGCAATTACCTATGTATATGCAGTTGCCTATACATATTCACTTTCCTCATTTATTTCAATGCAAACACCATAGTATCAGGTGACACCCTCGTTCCTGAATATTGTGGTTCGCAAATGCTAAAGCAGAACAATGCACTGGGCTTCTGTCTACCAAGAATAAATATGTGAGTAAATAACTGGTTAAGTAGCTTGCCAACCCATTCTGCTCCTGAAGGGTTGTGCCTATTCATGCACTGTGTGCACACTCATTCATTCATTCATTCATTCATTCATTTGCTCCTACTTTTATTCAGATGCACGATCCCATCTTACATTCTGAAACACCTCCTGCTGACAGCATTGATGCTTATTCCTGTTGGCCTTTAGCTGCTGTCAGCGTTCGTTCTGGAGATTTAATGAAGCATTAATGCTTATCTTTGATGGGTGAACTGTGTGTTTTTTGTTTTTTTTTTTAAAAAAAACACACAAATCCTGTACACAGAAAGCCTGGGTCCCTCACAGCAAAAATCTAAACAAAATGGCCATTGTCTGAAGAAAGGACTGGTCCCATCAAGAAGGAATTACAGTAGATATATAGGAAACAATGCCATAGGAAACACAGTAAGCCCTATGCAAACTTACTTTAGAGTTAGCCCATTGAGACTAACTTCTGAATTAGCCTGCATAGGACTGGGTTGCATCTAGGGATGGGCAGATCTGTCAATTTCAGTTTCTCCCAGCCTCTCATTTTTCCACTCTTGAGTTCAGTTTTCTACATTTCCACATCAATTTCATTTTTTCCTTTTTTAAAAAAAGAGTTATATTGAAAATTCATCAGCATTTGACTGCGAATTTCTCCTAACATAAACATTTTGTCCAAGATACAATTTTGTCCAAGTAAAGCGCTTCCTCCTGAATAACATATCCTTATATGTCGTTTTCACTAGCATATGCATTTCAATGCACAATTTGCTCTTGTTTATGCATTTTTGTACACGTCATTTGGCACTGCAAAATTTGGAAACGTAAGAATTTAAGGGATGGCTGTGCTTTCCATAAATTGGAAATCAGGTAGATTCACCTTTAAATATGAACCAAATCAAATTTCTCCCCACCCCACTCCCCTAGCTCCCTGGCATCCTATTTTGAACGTCTTTCTGTGACTGAACATCACTATTACCCGTCCTCTTTCTGTAGCCCTTAGCTCTTTTTGTCATGCGTCTCAACCACAATATGTTTTTTAAAAGAACAGTTGTCAGAACCATATTGACCAGCAATATTCTCAGCACAAGGAATGTGGTTTGGGCCTTCAGTTAAAGATGTAGCTTTTTCAGCAGGCAGTTAGAGGAGGAAGGACCTGGTTACTGTTGTTGTTGCTGCTGCTGCTGTCAGTAATTATTCTTTAGTGGTTTGTTACATGTTTCTAATGAATTGTGTTGCTTTATGGGGCTTATCAATATAATTAACCAAACAAACCAAAACAGATGAGGATAAAAGAATGTCATTTCCCCTTCCTTGAGCAAGTTTCCATTGGAAGATGATCCACAAATAATACAAACAAACAAGTAGCAATTCATGCATCCAAACAATGTAAATGGCTGTCGTTCAAACTTTTTCAGCAAAATATTTTTCTACACGATTATGGGTTGTAAATAAACTATCCTCCACCACCAGGTGGCACTGCAGGCACTGAACTGCTTTTCTTGCCTAACCATTCATTATGTTGGCCTGGCTAACACATATAGATCAATTAAACAGATTCAGTAAGAAATGAAATCCTCTTGGGCCTGTATAAAGTCTCATATCTCTTTTCCGAAGAGCCCTAAGTAGACCCATATCCAGTTATTTCACTCCTGGCCTTCACCAAAAGGGAAATCTGTGATCCCCTCAGTCAGGGGTTCTGAAATCTCCTATCCCCAGAGCCCACGAGATGACTGGAAATTACTTGGGTTCACCAGTCACAAAATGGTGACAGAAGGAGGCAGAGTCTGGCATAATCAGCTGACAGTTACATCCTTCTCTATCTCTACCAATACCTAACCCACCTGTGGAAATTGCTAAGTTCTTTGCCAGAGCATTTCGTATGTGGCAAGGAGTTCCATAGCTCCGCTTTCCTTGTGCTAAAGAGGTATTGTGATTCCATCATTTTATCTGATTCCGCCAATTTTTTATACTGATCCTGATGCTCTAAGTCAGGCATAGGCAAACTTGGCCCTCCAGATGTTTTAAGACTACAATTCCCATCATCCCTGACCACTGGTCCTGTTAGCTAGGGATGATGGGAGTTGTAGTCCCAAAACATCTGGATGGCCGAGTTTGTCTATGCCTGCTCTAAGTGAAGAAGACTTCCCCCTTCCTTACACCTACATGCCTTTCAAAGTACTAATACCCATCTCCTGTATTTTCTTATCCCATTCTAACTCAGTTTGTACACTACTCCCAACACCAATACCACAACCACTGCCCTTTTCTTTTACATTCGCTTCTTTGTCTTATAACATGTCCCCCTCCTTCTATCCCATTTCCTCCAGCACCTCCTTTGCCCCTTTCCCCTCAGAGGAGGGAGAACTTCCTTCCCTCCTCAGCCTTGGGACATTGGTGTCTCCCAACCACATTGGTCTAACCAAAGCCTATAACAAGGCCTAGGGCTTGGTCAAGCAGGTGAGGGGTCACTGGTCAGACTGTGGCACTAAGACCCATCTGGAAATGGCTCAAGGCCCACTGATGAGTCCTGGCCCTCTGTTCAAGGAACATTGCCCTCATGTTTTTCAGGTTGCCCGGGGCCTTCCTCACCACACAGAACTGTAGAGTTGGAAGAGAAACCGAGAGCCAAACCTCTGCAATGCAGGAATCTCAACCACATTGCACTGCAACAAAGAGCCTTCATTCTGCAGTGCCTTCATTCTGCAGTTCACAGTGTTATACCTGTGAAAAGGATCTAGGGGTCTTAGTAGACCACAAGCTTAACATGAGCCAACGGTGTGATGCAGCAGCAAAAAGAAGCGAATGCTATTCTAGGCTGCAGCAACAGAAGTCTAGTGTCCTGGTCAAGGGAAGTAATAGCAGAGCCGTCTTTCGTACTGGGCTTACTGGCGCGTTGCACCAGGGCGCTGGCCTCTCAGGGGCATCCCAGTGAATGGGGGAGCTGCGCGGCTTTGTCGGCGGCCTCCCCTTTCCCTGCATGCCCGCCAGCTGTGCCCCGTCAACCATATGGCTGGCGGGCATGCAGCTTCCTTCCCAAGCCTCCGTGGGAGGAGAGCGACCCCCACAGAGGCTTGGGGAAAGGTGGCCAACTCTGGGAAAGGGGTGGTGGTGCTGGAGGGATCTTTGAACCACGGCGCCGGATATGCTTAAGATGGCCCTGAGTAATAGTCCCACTCTATTCTGACAATTTAAGAAGGATATTGACAAGTTGGGATGCGGGCAGAAGAGGGTGACCAAGGTGATCCAGGGTCTGGAATCCTAGCCTTACGAAGAACGTTTGAAGAAGCTGGGTATGATTAGCCTGGGAAAGGGGAGATGGAGAGGAGATATGATATCCATCATCAAATAGCTCAAGGGCTGTCACACGGAAGAGGGAACAAGCTTGTTTTCTCCTGCCAGTGTGGTGTAGTGGTTAAGAGTGGTGGACTCGTAATCTGGGGAACCGGGTTCGCTTCCCCGCTCCTCCACATGCAGCTGCTGGGTGACCTAGGGCTAGTCATACTTCTCTGAAGTCTCTCAGCCTCACTCACCTCACAGAGTGTTTGTTGCGGGAGAGGAAGGGAAAGGAGAATGTTAGCTGCTTTGAGACTCCTTAGGGTAGTGATAAAGCGGGATATCAAATCCAAACTCTTCTTCTTCTCTTCTTCTGCTCTAGAGGGTCGGACTTGAACCAAAGCATTCAAGTTACCCAGCCCACCTGCAGAGGCAGTCTTGGGCATAAAAAGGTAAAGGTAAAGGTAAAGGGACCCCTGACCATTAAGTCCAGTCGCAGACAACTCTGGGGTTGCGCTGCTCATCTCGCTTTACTGGCCGAGGGAGACGGCATTTGTCATGTGGCCAGCATAACTAAGCCGCTTCTGGCGAACCAGAGCAGCGCATGGAAACACCGTTTACCTTCCCGTTGGACTTGCACTTTGACGTGCTTTTGAACTGCTAGGTTGGCAGGAGCAGGGACCGAACAACAGGAGCTTACCCCGTCGCGGGGATTCAAACCACCAACCTTCTTGGGCATAGCTATGGGCATACTGAGCAGATAGATGATTTTTCCTCCCTGTTTTTTAATGAAGCTGAATGTTGGCTGATTCAAGACTGGCAACAGTAGGTACTTCTTCACACACTTCATAGACTATGGAATTTGCTCCAGCGAGAGGTAGTGATTGCCACCGTCTTGGATGACTTTAAAATAGGATTAGATAAATTCATGGGGGATACAGTGATTGCTAGTCATTACGGCCACTGTTCATGGACTGCAGAGGTTGGGCATACACCTGATGTACACACATTTGCTTGCAAAACAGCCATGTAAACCGGGGAGGACATTTAGTGGGGAGAGTCCCTATATATATCAAATCCTGCGCTAAGTGACTTTCAGTGCCCCTTTAGCATTCCAGCAATAGAGTTCCACTTATGAGCAAGCCATAGGACTCATGGATGAAAACATCTTTTCAATGACAAATCTACCCTGACAATCCTATTAATAGGATTAAGGTTCATTAAGGACATGTTTTGTCATATAAGTCTGCCCCAAATACCCTGGAGGTTTAAGTCTTGCATCGGAACCTGGGGCCTCTTACAGACTAAAATCTAAAGTACATCTTCTGAGAGCTACCTACATTTTTTAAAAACAACAACACCAAACAACACTTTAACCAGAGAGTACTGTATCAGATTTATACCAGACTGCCCATCAAAATATATATTTTACATTTACATTCCTGCCCGTCTTCAAAGAAATTCAAGGCAGTGTAATGGGGGCTATTTCATTTTATCCCCCCCAAAAAACTCTGAGAGGTAGGTTAGGCTGAGAGACTTTCACGGCAAAACCGAAACTTGAACCCAGGTTTCCCCAGAATCAAATGGATTCTGGTGCCAGATTCTTCTGCAGCCTGGTTCTGTTCGATTTTCTGCAGAAACAGTGGTAGAAAAGTCATTACCCTTGAGCTGAATGTTTGCCAGTTTAAGTAAAAGTTGGTATACCTCTCTCTTGCAAGCCGAGGCATGGCAAATGTGTAGAGGATTTCTGATTCTGCCTGGATGAAGCAAGCAAGTTGTGGTGAACCAGATTTCTTACATTTTTCTTACATATTTTTTTAAAGTGCACGTTCACTACATTCACCAAACTAACGTCACTTCTAATTTGGCCCTGAGTTGCAAAGTCTGACACGCAGTGAAGCAATCACACTATTTCTTCACCATAGTTCTGTTTTCGCATAGTTAACACACATGTTGTCAGGAGCTCAAATCTGCAACAGGACTGAAAGTGATGTTTGGGGCTGTGTTTGTTTAGGCCAAGCTTCCACAGAGGCGCCAGCTTGCGAGGATGATGGGGTGCACATGATGTCAGGATGTTGGGAGGAATCAGAGCTCTGCAGTTCACCTCCACACTTTTTGGACATTGGGGGGCCTGGCCCCCAGGGGCGGAGGAAGGGGGGCACGGTGGGGGTGGTCCGCCCTGGGTTTCACCACTGAGGGGGGCGACAAAATGCCGGGCGGCACTTACCGCGGGGCCTGCAGCACGCCCGAGCCACACATCTCTCCTGGGAGTGACACGGTGGCTTGGACGCCCGCAGGCTCGTGAGCACTGTCCCAAACAGTCCGCCTGCCGCCTCTCCCTCAGCTGTAGGGTGGCTGAGTGAGAGGAGGCAGGAAGAATCCTTGGAGGCCCTGCGGAGCGTCCTCCTCCGGCTGGCTCATTTTCTATGATTCAATCTTCCACCTATGCTCTGAAACTCCCTTCTAATTGATCTGTCCTGGGTGCTTTAATAATAATAATAATAATAATAATAATAATAATAATAATAATAATAATAATAATAATAATAATTTATATCCTGCCCTCTCCAGCCAAAGCAGGGTTCAGAGCAGCTAACAACAGTAAAATATCACAGTTTACATAAAATCACAGTCAATTAATTGAAATACATTCTAAAATCAATTCAGAATCAAATTAATGGCAACGACTGGGCTAGAGTTCTGTGAAGATTACAGAAGGAGAGAGGGGGTCAGACTGCACCTTGGCCAAAGGTCTGGTGGAACAGCTCTGTTTTGCAGGCCCTGCGGAAAGATGTCAAGTCCCGCAGGGCCCTAGTCTCTTGTGACAGAGCGTTCCACCAGATCGGAGCCACAGCCGAAAAAGCCCTGGCTCTGGTTGAGGCCAGCCTAACCTCTCTGTGGCCTGGGATCTCCAATATGTTTTTATTTGAAGGCCGTAAGTTCCTCTGTGGGACATACCAGGAGAGGGTAGAGATTATTTTATTGCATTGCAGGACTTTGGGGTCTATTCTATGACACAGGTATATCAGTATGCACCCCGATACATATATTTTCTCCTTAATACCAATTGCTGCAACCATTTTCTCCTGATGGGATTCTATGATGGGAAATAAAACAGTTTGAGTCCAGCCCACGCCACCTTGCCCTGCTGTACAGTAAATCTGCAGTCCTGCCACTGCTAAGCTGTATCCTAATGATGCTGACCCAGAGGCCACATGAAAAATGTGGCTTCAGAGAACGCATTTGAAGGAAAAGAGGCAAACTGTAGGCACTCCCAGGGATCAGAGGCAACAAGGGAAAGTGGGAAGCGATGCTTTTAAAAAGCAGCAGGCTTTAGGGTGGTTGTGTTGAACAAATCAAGTTTACAGGTGGCAATCCTGGAGAGATTCAGTTCATTTCACCTTTTAATGTACCGTATTTTGTGCTCTATAAGACTCACTTTTCCCCTCCTAAAAAGTAAGGGGAAATGTGTGTGCGTCTTATGGAGCGAATGCAGGCTGCACAGCTATCCCAGAAGCCAGAACAGCAAGAGGGGTTGCTGCTTTTGCTGCGCAGCGATCCCTCTTGTTGTTCTGGCTTCTGGGATTCAGAATATTTTTTTTCTTGTTTTCCTCCTCCCAAAACTAGGTGCGTCTTATGGTCTGGTGCGTCTTATAGGGCGAAAAATACGGTGATTTGCACTTCTTCAACCAATACGCAGCCAAAATGCAGCCATAGTTCAAAATCTGCCCTTCTTCAAATTCTGTTTGTTTGTACAAATGCACGTACGCAAGGGGAAAGTGTGCATTACAGTGCATACAATAATATGCAGCAATGCATTCTATTAAGGGTGCAAACTTGAGCTTGAGATTGGAAAAAACGAGAAACCAACATTGACAAATGTGTCCATCCCTACTTACAGACAGGGGGACGTATTGAAAAATGGAGGGCACATCACCACACAATCTGTAAGCTTGTCCTTGGCCGTCATCAAGCACACCCACATTTGGGTAAAAGCAGAATTCATTGTGTTGGTGGGTTTGAAGAAATGTGCGCCGGTCATGTTTTGTGCCCTACTTGCCCGTTACTCTATTTTAGCCTATAGAGCATGATTTGCAGTAGAAGTCGGATGCCAAAAGACTTCTCCGCCTCCATGCGCCCTGAGAAAAATGGTTCCCAACCCCCAAGGTCTGGCAAAGTGAACATTACGAGACCTGACAGCTCCTGGGAAGATTTTTTTCTTAACTTTTCTTTAAGTTGCGCCTTAACAAGGTGCCTGCGCATGGGCCCAAGTTTAACGCTTTCCCCCTGCTGTTCCATAGCCTCGGTGATTGTAACCCTAAGCAATTATGAATGAAGGACCCCGAGGATTCAATAATTGGTTACCTGAGGACATTTCTGAATGTGTCAGATTCCCTGTGGATTGATAATGTCATTACCAAAGCTTAATTTATACAGAAAGTAAAAGGCTGCAGAGAAAACTTCCGAGCACTTAATTGGGCCATCGCTTCAGATAAATACTTAATTCAATTATTATTATTTTTAAAAACCAAAACATGTGCAGGAAAAATATCAGTACCAACACTTAACACTGCTATCCTGACATTGTAAAAGCTTGTTTCATTGATTATTTGGACAAGTGCATCTTGAATTGGATTTTGGCTTGATGGTCACTAAGGCAGGAAACAAGGGGGGGGGAATAGACTGACAAGGGTTCAGCATTATAATCTGGAACCAGAACATTGGTGCTATGACATGTTACAGGGTTTCAGCAAGAAGTTGCAGGACATGTACTGACTGGAAACTAAGCAGTATGACTGCCTTGAAAGTTCTCAGGCACAAATAATATTAAAAGTGGGATAGGCAAATCATCTGCAGATGATTTGGTAATTACACTACAGTGGTACCTTGGGTTAAGTACTTAATTCATTCTGGAGGCCCGTTCTTAACCTGAAACTGTTCTTAACCTGAAGCACCACTTTAGCTAATGGGGCCTTCCGCTGCCGCGCTGCCGGAGCACGATTTCTGTTCTCATCCTGAAGTAAAATTCTTAACCTGAGGTAATATTTCTGGGTTAGCGGAGTCTGTAACCTGAAGCGTATGTAACCTGAAGTTTATGTAAGCTGAGGTACCACTGTAAAGGTAAAGGGACCCCTGACCATTAGGTCCAGTCGTGACCGACTCTGGGGTTGCGGAGCTCATCTGGTTTTATTGGCCGAGGGAGCCAGCGTACAGCTTCTGCGTCATGTGGCCAGCATGATTAAGCCGCTTCTGGCAAACCAGAGCAGCGCACGGAAATGCCGTTTACCTTCTCGCCAGAGCAGTACCTATTTATCTACTTGCACTTTGACATGCTTTCGAATTGCTAGGTTGGCAGGAGCAGGGACCAAGCAACGGGAGCTCACCCCGTCGTGGGGAGTCAAACTGCGACCTTCTGATCGGCAAGTCCTAGGCTCTGTAGTTTAACCCACAGTGCCACCCTCTCCCTAAAGTGATAGAAAAAATCCAAAAGTATGGACAAGTGGCTGGGTTTAAACTGAATAAAAACAAAACTAAATTATTAGTCAAAAATCTTAGAGAATCAGAAAAGATGGAACTCTCCCAGAGTTTAGATATAGAAAGTGATAAAAAAGTAAAATATTTAGGAATATGGTTAACAAACAGGAATCTCAATATATATAAAGAAAATTATGAAAAAATGTGGAATGAAATGAAAAGGAATCTAGAAATTTGGAGTAGGATGACTCTTTTTTAGGAAGAATTGCAGCAATTAAAATGAATGCATTGCAAAAAATGTTGTTCCTCTTTCAAACAATACCAATAAAAAGTAAAAGCATCTGCTTCAAAAAATGGCAAAAAGATATTTCAAAATTTATGTGGAGGGGGGAAAGACCAAGAATAAAACAGAAAATACTTACAGATGTAAAAGAAAGAGGGGGCTTTTCCCTTCCAGATTTCAGAATTTATTATGAAGCAGCATGCCTTACTTGGATTCAGGATTGGATCAAATTGGAGAAAGAGACGGCAATAGAACTGGAGGGACATAATAACAGATTTGGCAGGCATGCATATTTGTGGTATGGAAAAACCAAAGTACATAAAGGATTTCACAATCATATAATAAGAACATTTTTAATAAAAGTTTGGGGAAAATATAAAGACTCATTAGAAGAAAAGACTCCATGGTGGTTATTGCCTATTGAAGCACTATCATTTAAAATGACAACAAAGAAAGAAACATGGCCAACATATAGAGATCTATTAACTGAACAGGAAGGAAAGCTAAAATTGAAGGATTATGAGGAGTTGAAGGAATACCTTCAAGCTGGCTACAACATAGACAGATAAATGAAATCTTTAAGGAAGATAATAAAAAAGGATTTGGTTATACAATTTCTAGATTCCAAAGAGGGATAATAGATGACAATTTCAAATTATGTAATGTTTTTTAAGAAAGTTCAAAGTTTGTTATTGGAATGGGAAACGAAGGAGGAGGAAGTTAAGTCAGTAATGATTAAGTGGGCACAAGATGGGGGCATAATATACAAATTGAAGAGTGGGAAAAACTTTGGAAAGTAAATATGAAATTCACAGATTGTATTTTATTGAAAGAGAATTACATGAAAATGATGTATAGATGGCATATAACACCGATTAAGCTGGCCAAAATGTATAGAACAGAATCAAATAACTGTTGGAGATGTAAAAATAAGGAGGGTACCTTTTATCATGTGTGGTGGGAATGTAGTATCATCAAAAAAATTTGGGAGATGATATATAACGAACTGAAAAAAATGTTTAAAATGACGTTTGTTAAAAAAAACAGAAGCATTTTTAATAGGTATTTCTGATCAAGGATGCTGAAAGAGAAATGGAAAATATTCATGTACGCGACAACAGCGGCAAGAATTCTAATAGCACGAAACTGGAAGACTGGAGAAATACATTCGAAAGCACAATGGCAGGAAAAATCGAAGAACTATGCAGAATTAGCTAGCGGATAAGCTACATGAAAAAGACAATAGTGATTTTTAAAAAGAATGGGAACCTTTCATCAACTATCTGCAGAAACAACTGAAAGAAATGGACTGGGTTGCAGGATTTGAAGAAACATTCACAACTTTATTTAACAAAATGCATGAAGAATAACATTGTAATAACATTTTGACATTTATAAGGAATAGCAGATTTTATCATCTAATGTAACAAACCAGAGGGGTAACTGAAGGAAGTTAACGGGAAGGGAGGGGGGAACGTAGAATGTATGTTTGGAAATGATTTTGATATTTGTTGTTAGAAAAGAAAACTAATAAAAATTATATACAAAAGAAAAGAAGTGGGATCACATGTAACTGCCCCAATACCATCATGAGCACAAGCTGTCATGAATGCACAATAAACAAGATGTCTGGAGAGGCTTCTTTTAGTTTTGGTGGCAGCGATGGTTGGGCTTATCTTGGAGGTCCAGGGCCACAGATAGATTAGGCTGGCCTCAACCAGAGCCAGGGCTTTTTCAGCTGTGGCTCCGATCTGGTGGAACGCTCTGTCACAAGAGACTAGGGCCCTGCAGGACTTGACATCTTTCCGCAGGGCCTGCAAGACAGAGCTGTTCTGCCAGGCCTTTGGCCAGGGCACAGCCTGACTTCCTCCTTTGGCAATCCTCACAGAACTCTAGCCCAATGGTTGCCATTAATCTGATTTGAACTGATTTTATAATGAACTGATTTTAGAATGTTGTATCATTTTACTGTTGTTATCCGCTCTGAGCTCGGCTTCAGCTGGGGAGGGCGGGATATAAATAAAAATTTATTATTATTATTATTATCTGTGTTCATTTCTTGGACTTCATTGTAACTCTAGCAATGTCACAAACACATGACAAATGGGGATCTGCTCTTTTTGGTCTGCATATCTGGAAGACCAACCCCTTTGATGCCTATCAGGTATAGAACTACCGAGCTGCGCAGAGAGATACAAGTGATGAACAAAATCACCATGGGGTCTTAGCAGTGGTGGACATCCATTTTTGGGGCCCCTGAAGCTTGAATTGTTATGGGGACCCCTCCGCAACCAGCAACAAGCTCTGAGTAACCACTGTTATCTTCTTTAATGGGGTTGTTTACAACATCTGGGCTACTGACTCTCAAAATTCAGGGTTGCTGAAATATATACAACAACAAAAATTAATCAATTTGAGTTGTGCGACTCAAATTGGGTCTACTAGACCCATTCCCTGCCCCCAAAGCAATGTAGACTAAAGTCAGGGAACTGTAGCCCTGCGAAGTGCTGAGCAATTTCTGATCCAGATTCCTCTTGCCCCTCAGAGAAGTATAATTCCAAGAATTCCCTAAGCCAGTTTGAGCCTGCAGTGTGGATATGCACGTTCACTGCGGTCAGAAGTAGGAAGATGAATTTGGTTTAATCCCCAATTAAACTAATGTATCCGTCTCCCTGATTCAGATGGCTCTGAATTTTGCTTGCATTACCACTGGATTAAAAGGGAGCATTACAACGGGAAAGGGAATTTCAAAGTGCAGCACACTCATTTGGCTGAGTGGTTTGAGGAACGGAGCATTTTAAACCTTTGAAGAATGCCATGTTTTATATATGAAGCGTTTACTTTTCCATTTCTTCACCTAAGGACAGCCCCAGTTTTCTTGCCCCAGGTAAATCAATTCCCTCTTTTGGCAATGCCTTAAATCAGGGGTGGGGAACATGTGGCTTTCCAGATGTTGATGGACCACAACAAATTCCATCCTCCCTCATCACTGGCCATGCAGGGCTGATGGCAGTTGGAGTCCAACATCTGGGGAGCCAGGGGTTCCCCATCCCTGCCTTAAAATGTTCAGGATGCCCAAGCGTTCCTTCCACTATTCATATCAGTTAGTAAACTGATCATAAAGACGAAATTATGATGTTCCGTTTGCTCAAGTCCAAAATACACAGGAGGCTAAATCTACCTTTGCCAAGCTAGAATCTCTCCAGATGTTTTGGCCTACAACGTCCATCAGCCCCAGTTGTGTGCACACTTGGTTTTCGGTTCTTTCCCACTCCCTCTCAACAGTCTCCCTGCTTTCTGCCTTAGTCCTCTCTGGGCTGTATTTGGAAGTTTCCCACTTAGATTCCCCCACTACATATATACATATACATATGCATATACATATACATATACATATACATATACATATACATATACATATACATATACATATACATATACATATACATATACATATATATATACACACTGTATATGGAAGTGAGAACTGGACCATCAAGAAGGCTGATCGCCGAAGAATTGATGCTTTTGAATTATGGTGCTGGAGGAGACTCTTGAGAGTCCCATGGACTGCAAGAAGATCAAACCTCTCCATTCTTAAGGAAATCAGCCCTGAGTGTTCACTGGAAGGACAGATCATGAAGTTGAGGCTCCAATACTTTGGCCACCTCATGAGAAGAGAAGACTCCCTGGAAAAGACCCTGATGTTGGGAAAGATGGAGGGCACAAGGAGAAAGGGACGACAGAGGACGAGATGGTTGGACAGTGTTCTCGAAGCTACCAGCATGAGTTTGACCAGGCCGTAGAAGACATAAGTGCCTGGCGTGCTCTGGTCCATGGGGTCACGAAGAGTCGGACACGACTAAACGACTAAACAACAACAACAAAATGTTGTGCTTCTGCAAACCTTGGTGTTAGCCTGGATCTGCCAGTGCCTCCCTGTTGCTCACAACTCTTGACAATTTGGCTCTATTTATTTTATTTTATTATTACATTTATGTCCCGCCTTTTCCTCCAAGGAACCTAGGGTGGTGTTCTTGGTTCTCACCCACCCCATTATCCTCACGCAACCACCCTGTGAGGTAGGCTGTTCTGAGAGACAGTGGCTGGCCCAAGGCCACCCAGTGATCTTCACGGCTGAGTGCAGATTCAAACCCAGGTCTCCCAAGTCCTGGTCCAACACTAACCGTTACACCACAATGATACGCCACTGTGCAATTCTTGACTTAATTCATGGCTCTTGCGCTTTCTCACCCCCTCTTTGTAACAGTTGTTTCTCACACAGACCTGCCAAGTGCACTCATTGAAGACTCACCACTTCAAGTGAAGTGCCCATTCTGGGGACCACCACACAGCTCTTAGGAAAGCTTTAAGTATTTCATACTCTCCAACATTCCTCTGGTGAAAATAGGGACGTCCCATTCCATAATGATAATTCTACTATTTATACCCCACACATCTTACTGGATTGCCCCAGTCACTCTGGGCAGCTTCCAACAGATATAAAAAACCCATAATAAAACATTAAACATTAAAGAACTTCCCTATACAGGATTGTTTTCAGATGGCTTGGGGGTCAGATAACCATCGCTGTCAACTTTTCCCTTTTCTTGTGAGGAATCCTATAAGGGAATTTCCCTTTAAAAATGGGAAGCGTTAACAGCTATGCAGATAACTCCATACCCTCCAACATTTCTTCAGTGAAAATAGAGACATCCTAAGGAAAAGGGGGATATTCTGGGATTGATCAGAAACCAGGGCAGATTCTCTAAATCAGGGATGTCCCTGGAAAATAGGGACACATTGAGGGGCTGGTATCTGCAAACATCTGGACTCAAAACAGTGGTGATAGGCCCATTTGCAGTGTAACCACACAACAAACTCACAACGATATAGGCCTCTTTGCTCCTTTTGGTCTGTAAACAAAAGGATAGGGAACTGTAGCACTACGGCCATTGAACCAGCCCCACTGGCATCCAAGCCTTCAGCAGGATATCTGGAAAGGAGAGGTTATGGGTGGGGTTCAAGTAGTGAGTGCCATCAGCAGAAGCCCTTTACCCCCATCTCTTCGCCTATGCCCCACCAAAATTGTCTTGGGGTGAGTCAGAGAATGTTTGGAACAGTGCACAGAGGGAGGAAAGGGCCATCGTTTTGTCTGGCAAACTGAAATGCTTGACCTGACGGAATGATGACCTTAGCACAGCATTGAATTCCTACTTGTGTGCGTCCAATTCTATGCGCCTGGGCTCTCCATGTTGACCACACAAGGCTGCCACCCCTGTGGATCTGCAGCTTTTGGAGTTAGTCCTAAAGAACATGCCCACCTGGAACAACATCGTTATGAGATTGTGGCTGGGCTAGACCCCACCACACACATACACACAGTTGATGGTTTGGTCCGATCCTGACCAGGCATATCCTGTGCCAACCAGTGGCAAAGTGATACATGCTGAAGTGCAGGTGCCCTTCATGACCGCTCCCATAGACGCACCTCCTTAACCGTGCCCCTTCTAAGACGGCACAGCAAAAGTGAGCTTTCGACTAACGCAGAAAATAAACAATGTTTCAATACCAAGCTACCATTTTTCTCACCCCTCTTTTCCCAATATGAACCCACCCAGACCCCTTGCTCTTCCTCTCAGGTTATCCTCCAGGTGCCCTCCCTGCCAGCAAGTTTGAAGGATGGTGACAAGGTGAGAGCCTTTTCGGTTGTGGCTCCCCACTTGTGGAATGCTTTTCCCAGCAAGGTCTGCCTGGCACCATCATTAACATCCTTTTCGCAACACGTGAAAAACTCTCTTCTCCCCAGGCATTTGATGGATTGTGGTTATTTTTCTGTCTATTGGTGGTAAGTTTTAGCTGCTGAAGTTTTGCTGCTGTTTTATAGGGCCTGTTTTATTGATTAGTGCATGGCTTTTATTGCAATCCATTTATGCTTTGTGCATAAGTCAAGCATGAGACTCGTAATGTTAGGGTAATGGGTTCGTGTCCCAAACCGGGTGAAAGATTCCCGCTTTGCAGGGGGTTGGACTAGATGATCCTTGTGGTCCCTTCCAGCTCTAGGATTCAAACTTCGAATTTCAAGCTTGTAGGCTCCTTATGTGGCAAGAGAAACCTTAGAGTAAGAACTGGTACCTACCAAATCTCACTGCTTGAATTGGAGCATGTGTAACAATATTCTCAGAATGTGAGCTGAACTACTAACACAGGATTTTTCTTGTAGCTTTATACTGCTGAACAGTAAACAAAATACAGACAGAAAGTCACACAGCCTCTCTCTCTATACTTAGAAACTAAGTCCAGCTGTTAAAACCTAATAACCAAGATTTAGCCATCATGTCATTCGATTGCAGACTGTAGTCACGCAATGTTCTGGCCTGGTGATGAAAAACACTTCAGACTTATATAAAGCTTTAAACTTCCCGTTGAAAAGGCATTAGGCTCCCCAGGTAGCTTTGCCATTCACCTTACCTGCTTCCACTAATGTTCAGATACACACCTTTTAAGACATTCCCGTTTGTATGTTAGTGGGTGGCAGAACGTTAAGTCTGCATTAGACTTGGTTCAGGGTGTTATGGCACCCTGGCTGCGGAACTCCCTTCCACTGCAGACAGTTGTGTCATGTCCCCCCCCCCCCCCCCGGCTCCAATAACAGCCTTTCAGTGTCAGGTTAATACATATTCTTTCCCTCGGGCCTCTGGAGGCGGCTGATGTATGGAACTGGTGTTTCTGCTGCCGAATTGTTGCTGTTTTTCAGGTGTGGTTTTATGGGTTTGGTCTGTTTTCTTTGAGATGTTGCATTTTAACGAAAGGTTGGATATACTGTGGATTTGGGAGGAGGGAAAGGGGGAGGCAAAGGCAAGTGGAAGGCTATTTGCAGTTGCTCCCCCCTCCCTTCACCCCCAAGGCATCAGCAGCACTGAAGATCTCAGTTTATATACATTGCCAAGAAAGAGGACAAAAGTGGGGCAGGGAATTCGCATTCAATTCGCATAGGCATCTTTAAATGTATACACATGCAAATTGAGAAATAATTTAAATAGCACTATAGTGGAGAAGACTAGTAGGAAATACAGTGAGTGTGTGATCTGTGTGCCTGTACAACATGCTGCCAGGGTGCTCACTGCTAATGAGCAACTTAGGGGCCTCACCTGCTCTCCCTAAATAATGGTTCTTTATCTTTAAACCAGGCCTGGACCTCCATCTTTGAACAGAGGACTCCCCTCTGAAAACTAGCCCTCTCTCCCTAAAAGGTGTCACTCGCTTTGTTTTTATATCCCAGGATGCTACTTAATGTACAGGAGAAGGGACACCGAAAAAGAAATCTTCAACCTGTTGCTGAAAACAGTCAGGGGGTTTCTGGTAAATCAGGTTGGAGAGGACAACAATTCTACCGTACTTTTCCACACACGTGTGTGTGTGTAATACTCTCTCTCTCTCTCTCTCTCTCTCTCTCTATATATATATATATATATAATAATTTATTATTTATACCCCACCCATCTGGCTGGGTTTCCCCAGCCACTCTGTGCGGCTTCCAACAAAGATAAAAAATACATTAAAATGTCACACATTAAAAACATCCCTTCAGATGTCTTCTAAATGTATGTATATGTATATGTATATGTATATGTATATGTATATGTATATGTATATGTATATGTATATGTATATGTATATGTATATGTATATGTATTCTCTCTCTCTCTCTCTCTCCACACAGATAAGTAGGCAAGAACACACACACATATATATCTTTAAGTTAATAGTTAAACAATCTATGTTGTTCCCTCTTGTACTGATTGCAACCCCAACAAGGGACATTTTACATTTTGTTTTAGAATGCTGGGCTACTGCAGGGGCCAGCAAACTTTTTTATGAGGGGGCCGGTTCACCGTCCCTCAGACCTTGTGGTGGGCTGGACTGCACACACGTGCAGCGGAGGGGGGCTTCTCTCTCTCCCCCAACCCCTGCCCCTGCTTTCCTTCCTCCTCCTCCACTCTGCCTGTGGTTGGGAGCCGGCGGAGGTGGAGGCGCCTCTCCTTTCCGGGCCAGATTTCCTGGGCACCAGGCGCAGGGCCAGCAGCCACGCCAAGCTCTAGCTGAAGCCCCGCAATGTGCCCGTCACGATGCCCACTGCGTGGCCATGGACGGAGAGGCTGGCGGGCAGGTGGTGAGTCTGGGCTGCGCCTCAGCGCGCAGGCAGCGAGGCTTCGGATTGGCTGGCACCAATCAAAGCCCAGCTCCCTTCTCCCGCAGGGCGGGGAGGAGTCAAGAAGAGGGAGGGAGGAGGTGGCGGCGCCACAGTGCGTGTGAAGGGGTGGGGAATGGCAAAAAATGGTGCCTGAAAAAAAATGCAAAAAAAAATAAATATGGCGCAGCACAAACGATCATGCCGACCGAAGCGGTGATTCCAGAACCATCCATGGGCCGGATCCAGAGGGCAATTAGGCCTGATCTGGCCCACAGACCTTAGTTTGCCAGCTCCTGGGCTACTGAGTCAGAGGGCAGAGGGAAAACATTAAAACAAAAGTTTGCTTTAAAAAACCCAAACCCCAAACACATCTGATCTTACCTTTGGGAGTCTGTACTTCTCTCGCAAATGGACCCTCAGGACGGCTCTCTCGGCCTTTTTTGTTGCAAAGGCTGCATCTCTTTCCATCCTGGGAACAGATATGGGAGGTTTTGTCATCATGGATGGCTAAGAAATTGGCAAGGAAGGCCGCACCACAGAAGAAGACATTGCGGAAAACCACACAAGCGCAAGATAAATATTCTAATAACATAATGAAGGAAATGATTACATGCACACCATGCACTTAAAACACCCCCCCCCCCAAATCCCAAAGAATATTGTGAACTGTACTTTACTCCCAGCAACCAGCTCTCAACAACGAGTCCTCCATCTTAGTCTTGGGCTGCATTACACACTAACCCATTTCTAGCCTTAACCATTTGGGCCCAGGGTACCTCAAGGACTGCCTGATCCCATATATCCCAGCCCAGTTACTGAGATCATAGAATCATAGAGTTGGAAACATGAGGGTCATCTAGTCCAACCCCCTGCAATGCAGATAATCTTTTGCCTCACTTGGGGCTCGAACCCACAACCCTGAGATTAAGAGTCTCATGCCAACTGAGCTGTCTCAGACCTGGTCTTTGGAGGAGCCACTGTTACTGGTCTCCCATGGCTTGAATCCACCAGAAGCCATGTGTTTAGTACTGGGAGCCCAGTTTTGTAGAACTCCCATCCAGAGGAGGTCCAACATATCATCTATCTATCTATCTCACCCAGCAGGCATTTTAACTGAAGTTTGATTTCATAGTTTTAACTGATTTTTATTCTTTTTTGTACAATGGTACCTCGGGTTACAGACCTTCAGGTTACAGACTCTGCTAACCCAGAAATAGTACTTCAGGATGAGAACAGAAATCGCACAGCAGTGGCGTGGCAGCAGCGGGAGGCCCCATTAGCTAAACTGGTACCTCAGGTTAAGAACAGTTTCAGGTTAAGAACGGACCTCAAGGTTTTAAAGTACTGCGATTTTGAGACTATTTCATATAAATTGTATAAATAAATAAGCAAGAACATAAGTGGAGCCCTTCCAGGTCAGACCAGGGGTATCCTGTTCTCACAGTGGGCAGCTAGATGCCTCTGGGAAGTCCAGCAGCAGAGCGTGAAGGCAATAGCTCCCTCCAGCAACTAGTATTCAGTGAAATGAACATACATCAGCTATACTAGTAGTAGAAGAAGAAGAGTTTGGATTTGATATCCCGCTTTATCACTACCCGAAGGAGTCTCAAAGCAGCTAACAATCTCCTTTCCCTTCCTCCCCCACAACAAACACTCTGTGAGGTGAGTGGGGCTGAGAGACTTCAGAGAAGTGTGACTAGCCCAAGGTCACCCAGCAGCTGCATGTGGAGGAGCGGGGAAGCGAACCTGGTTCCCCAGATTACGAGTCTACTGTTCTTAACCACTACACCACACTAGTAGTTGGACAGCATCTAAAGAGCTGTGCTGGACCAGACATTAGTTCCATCTACTGCAGCATCCTGCTTCCAGGACTGGCTTTAAGGAAGCCCCTAAGATAGGCAAGATGAAGAATGGTATTCTTAGCACCTACTGTCTCTTCATAGGGACATGTGCATTGCTTTGGGCCTCTAGGAAGCACTTAGCTTACAGCCATGCTTCTGAAACTGGGAATTGAAGGCCTTTGGATGGGTGTGGAAGGAAGGCAAAGTTCAAGGGGAGGTTGGAATGGTGCCTTCCTCAATCACCAGTCAAGGGGTGGCTTTTAGCAGAAGACTTCTACTGGATATGTAGCACCATACTGCATGATCATCCTGGAGAGATATGCAAAGATGGGAGTTCAGAAGGAAGCTGCTTCTTTGCAAATATGGCCTAATAGGCATTACTGAAACCTGGTGGGGGAGACTCATAGCTGGAATGTAGAAATTGAGGGGCATAACCTATTAAAAAGGAATAGACCAGACAGAAAGAGAGGAGTAGTAGCATTATATGTAAAGGGTGTGTATACATGTGAAGAGAACCATGACCTGGAGCATGGAAGGCTGATGGAGAGTATATGGGTAAAAATTGTAAGAGAGAGAAACAGCTGCGACCTTTCAGTGTGTCTGCTATAAACCTCTAAGCCAAACTGGATATTTGGAAGATGCTTTCCTACAGCAGATTGCCAAACATTCTGAAATATACTCAGAGTCGCAAAGTGATTTCATGCTCTTTATTCAGCTCATAGTGGTGAGGAGGAATGAATGAAAGTCCCCTCACAGTATCTGCTTTATATACATTATTTACACAATGGGCTGCACATGATTGGCTAATTCCGGAATTCTACTGTAAGCCAATCAGGTTGTGGATTCACTTCTATCTGGAGCAGGATTGGGTGGTTCCTGCCAACCAATCATACTGCTGCATTGTTCTAGGACCAATCAGACTGCTGCATTCTCAATCCTATTGTTCTAGGACTAATCAGACTGCTGCAATTTGGATCCTATTGTTCTAGGACCAATCAGACTGCTTCAGTTTGGATCCTATTCAACTCAGTACATAACACATTCAAAAAGGAGAGATATAGTAGTCATGGGAGACTTCAACTACCCCAGTATCTGTTGGGGTATCTCTGCCAAGAATGTAAGGTCCAACAAATTCCTCTATTGCCTCGCTGACTATTTCATTTCCCAGAAAGTGGGAGGAGCAACAGGGGGATCTATCTTAGACCTGGTCCTCACCAACAGGAAGGAGCTGATCAATGAAGTAGAAGTACAGGGAACCTTGGGAGGAAGTGACTGTGTCCTCTTGGGTTTCATTATACAGAGGCGAGGGAAGGTTAAGCGTAGTTCAACATGCACTCTGCATTTTAAGAAAGCCATTTTCAAAATGCTTAAAGAACTACCAAATGATCTTCCATGGTCAGAAATACTCAAAGAGAAGAGAATCCAAGATAGATGGAAGTTTCTTAAAGGTGAAGTACTGAAAGCACAAATCCAGACCATTCCCACAAGGAAGAAAAGTGGTAGGCCTCTAAGAAACCAGTGTGGCTGCATAAAGAGCTTACGGATGAACTGAGATTTAAGAAGGGCATGTATAAGAAATGGAAGAAAGGGGAAATGGCAAAGGAAGAGTATAGTCATGTAGTCAACAGCTGTATGGACAAGGTCAGGCAGACCAAAGCTCAGAAGCTTACTGACAAGCTGGAACATGTGTGGAGGAGGGCGACAAAGATGATCAAGGGTCTAGGAAACAAGACATGTGAGGAACGGTTGAGGGAGCTGGGTATGTTTAGCATTGATAAGAGAAGACTGAGAGGAGATATGAAGGAGATTTTCAAATATCTAAAGGGCTATCCCATGGAGCAAGCTTGTTTTTTCCTAATTCAAAGGGTCGGATCCAAACCAATGGCTTACAAGTTACAAGAAAGGAGATTCCGACTAAACATCAGAAAGAACTTTCTGACAGTAGGAGCTGCTCAACAGTGAAACAGACTCCCTTGGAAGCTGGTGGACTCTCCTTCCTTAAGCGGAGATTGGACGGCCACCTGTCATGGACGCTTTAGTTGAGATTCCTGCATTGCAGGGGATTGGACTTGATGACCCTCAGGGTCACTTCAAACTCTACAATTCTATGATTCCCTCAAAGAATCCTGGAAACTATAGTTTTTTGAGGATGCTGGGAATTATAGCTCTGTCTGGGGCTAAACTATAATTTCCATGATTCTTGGGGGATGGGGTGGAGCTATGTGTTTTCAAGGTATGGTATAGATCAGGCTTCCTCAACCTCGGCCCTCCAGATGTTTTGAGACTACAATTCCCAGCATCCTTGACCACTGGTCCTGCTAGCTAGGGATCATGGGAGTTGTAGGCCAAAAACATCTGGATGGCCAAGGAAGCCTGGTGTAGATCATCAGTTTGATTCCCTGTCCCCAGTGCTGTCACTTTCATGGCTGAATAACGTCCATGGTTATTTGGTTGTGGGCTTTATCTCACATTTGTCCTTTGCAGACTTCTAGAATTTACAGTTTGGCAGCACTGCTGCATTCTGAGCGTCTGACGAAGTCGCAAATACAGGGAAACAGGGAAAACCAGAGAGGGAAAACCGTAGGGTCACAAGGCATTTAATCCAGCCTGATCCACTGATTCAGTGTGTGACCTTTGGCAAGTCATTTAACCTCTGTGAACTTCGGTCTATTCAGCTGTAAAACCGAGATATTACAAGGGGGGGGGGAACGTTGCGCCCATTACCAAGTTCTCTTGATGAGTAGGGCCTCTTCCAGATGACCTGGTTATTGAGCACTCATCCTGATTTGCTTACACAAGGTTTGCGGGCAATGATGTCAGCTGCTTATTGAGCATTCATTCCGATTTGTTTGCGGGGAGGTTATACCATGTTGGATCAAGCAGGCGTCATCCCACACTTTGCTGGGCGTATCCCCATCACTTTGCTTACCCCCAAAAGTCTGATTGGTGGGGATGGTGGACGGGTTTGTTGCGCAAGAGCTCCAAAACAACTTCAATGGCACTACCTGAATTTGCTGGTATGTTATTGAATCCCACCTGGAAATGGTGACAGTCCAGAAGTGACCTTAATCACCCATTTCCATAGTGGCAGCTTTCCCCCCTTCTCTGTGTAAAAAGTTTCATTCCAGTCCTGAAATACGTGCAAATTCTGTTCTCGACCAAGAAACACCTTTGATGCAATTTGGCTTAAAAAGCAGCATTGAAAGGCGTCTTTCACCTATGCAAAGATTGTATTTGTTCCAGGTGTTAAAGGAGGGAAGGAGGTTGACCGCTCCCTGATGTACACTTTTTTTTGCTAAGAACTGTCCAGCATAAAGAAGTTGCATTTAAGATTCCATACGTTTAGAAGTCCACCTCACAGAAATGGCAACTTCTAAATATAAACTGGTCTGCCTTAAATTCCATAGATCATTAACCTTTCACCTTTAATCATCTTAGATGTGGGATTTAGACAACCATTATGTAATTGATCATTAGCGGAATGATGCACTAGGGATTTGAAATTCAATTGTTTTTGGAGTTGCAATTGTGCTTGGCTTTAATGCTTTTATTACTGAACCCCTTTCATTTTCCTTCACATGAGCGTACAGGCAGATTATTGATATCACTGGTATATTTGACCGTGTTAACATTTCAAAGAGCTTTTCTACAACTTTAAAAATACCCAGCTTCATTTTAACAAGTCAGAACAGTTCCTAGTGTGTGCTGTATATTTGAAAGTTTGGGCAGAGGAAGGACAAATAAAAAGGGTTATGATTTTAAAATCAGTAGATTCTCCTCTAGGTAAAGAGAATTAAATTACAACAGACTATACTTTCCATTTTTTTGCATAATTGTAATGACTCATCGCAGGAAAAAAAGCCAGGGATTATTTTAAGCACATTATATAGCACTTTCAAAGGGAGGCTCACATAACACTGAGCATTAATTCCCCATGTATTCATTTATTTTTAGGTGGGGGAGGGGGAATACAACTTTCCCTCCCATTCATTTAGTCTACAGAAATAAAATCAAAACTAAGCAACCGAATGAGGCATTCTGTTGAACTGGTCAAAATGTTTCAGTGGATTGAGGGACATTGTGACGCACTAACCACAAAAAATACGGTTCTGTTCATACAGCTATCATTATATGGGACGTCTCAAGATGTTTCTCTTTTCCCTCTCTTAGTAATCTGGAGGAAGGGAATTAAAATGCCCTGGGGTAATTCTCAAGGAGACAGTGACATGAAAAATCAACAGAACTTCTTGAGAGTAAGTAGCAGAAAGACTTTACCCATATACGTCCCCTGTGGTTTTATTATCTTGTGCACAGACCGAGACAGAGTGGATCAGTTACAAGCTGATAATACAGGAATCTATACTCACTTTTCTTCTATCACTTGCTTTTGATATTCCTCATATTCTTCCCGGGTCATCCCTGCGGCTGCGGCTGGGTCAGTGGGTGCTGCCTCTTCCTTGGCTTCGTCACCCCCTCCACCAAGTCCCAAATTTTTCACTTGGTTGCTCAACATGCTTTTCATTAGGAAAGCCATGTTCTTCTTTTCTTTCGCCCCAAAAACGGCTCCCTTCCGAAATTTGAAAAACCAGCCAAGAGCAGAGAGACGCAACCTCGAAAGAAAAAAAGAGTAGACTATTCGGCAAATGGAATTTCTACAGCCTTGCACACAGATCTTGAAGGGCACGGAGCTACAGAAAACTCTACGCTGAAAACAGTTTGTCAGCCATAATCTGGATTAGCGCAGTGAACTCCTTAGTATCCAGAGGCAGATGGTTCAGATTACTCGGAGGAAAAAATCATTAGATGCAGCCACCTACTTTTTATATTAATACCTTAAGCCAATTGTCATTTTAAAAAAGAAAAACCACCCAAAAATTTGCTGACATTGAGACAATGGGAAGATGCCCGTTGTTTCAAGACCTTTGAGCGCAAAAGATGCCTGCGATTGATGGGAGATGCTTAGTTTAAATGGCGGAACCCGATTGATTGCATGAGCATCCTGCGATACCGGTCAGCAAACCATGGACCAGAGAGATTTGTAGGGAAGGAGGGAGGGGGGAATAGGATTCGTCATTAAACGAGAATCAATCCTTTTATCCATTAATATTGTTTTATCCCATTGGACACTGGATTTCAGCCTGGTCTGCTCTTTCAAATTCCTACGTGGTTTGTGGTCCGCCATTGGAACATTGTGCCAAACTTCTATGGAAATCTTTCTCTGCCTGCCAGTCATTCATACTCCGGCATGTAGAATCAAGTACATAAGGAGGGAAATTCATGACACATATAATTAGATGTGAGTTATATTATTAGATGTCTATTACGTTTTAGAGTTGCATCTGAGAGAAGTGGGTAGTAGATTACGAACATATTTAGCAGGGGCAGAGGAGTTTATTGCTGGGATGCCGGTATTGTGTACACAGTGGTACCTCGGGTTAAGTACTTAATTCGTTCCAGAGGTCCGTTCTTAACCTGAAACTGTTCTTAACCTGAAGCACCACTTTAGCTAATGGGGCCTCCTGCCGCCAGAGCATGATTTATGTTCTCATCCTGAAGCAACGTTCTTAACCCGAGGTACTATTTCTAGGTTAGCGGAGTCTGTAACCTGAAGCGTATTTAACCCGAGGTACCACTGTACTTTGACATTGTACCTTAGTATACAACCATAGAATCACAGAATTTCAGAGCTGGAAGGGATCCCGAGGGTCATCTAGTCCAACCCACTGCAATGGAGGAATCTCAGCTAAAGCATCCATGACAGATGGCCACCCAACCTCTGCTTAAAAACCTCCAAGGAAGGAGAGTTCACAACCTCCAGAGGGAGACCATTCCACTGTCAAACAGCTCTTACTGACAGAAAGTTATTCCTAATGTTTTCATTATGCATTATGTACTAGTGTGTAGTATGGAAATGTTACCTCTTTTTTTTTTTTTTTTTTTTTGCTGGCTGTGGCAGCCATTTTGTCCTAACACTCACAGTATTTTTTTATCAAGATACCAGTACCAACACTTCATATATTTTTTACCAAAGAATGAGAGAACTGTATACAACAACTGTTTTACTTTTTTGTATTGTCTGGCTATTGGGTTATGCCTTGAAATACTGTATATTATATTTATTAAGTTCTATGTTGTAAATTGCCCAGTGGTCTTTGGAGGAAGGGTGGTACAGGCATATATAATTTTATTTCTCCGCCACCTTTCCACAGTTCAAACCATACTTAAGACAGCATACAACATGAAAAAACACATAACCGCAACCTAACAAAAGTAGTTATAAACATCATAAAATACACAACCAAACCTAACAATTTCCAATCAGAAGATCTAAAATGAAGACACACAAAAAACAACAGCAACAACTCCCCCAACAACTTATGTAGCTGGAGTCAGTCAGGGCTCCGCCCTCTCAGGCCTGGTGGAAATGGCCTGCAAGGCAGGGATGGCGATATATAAATGTTGACAATAAATAATAAAATAAAACAATATGTAGAGATTATCAAGTGTATATCACTGAGGTGGTAAACCTCTGAGCTCCACTAATTTCACACTATGGTTTGCAGCTCATGTGACTGGGCCCTAATTTTTAAAATCACAAAATCCTGCCCAGAACACAGACAACGGGATGTCATGGAGGAGCAAATGTTATTTATGTGGAATATTCAATGACTCCCTCTTTATAGTCTGAAGTAAAAAAATGAAAAAAGGTAGTCTGAAGTGGTATAGTCCAGACACAACTTTATCCCTTCAGCCAGAACTAAGCCTCTCTCAAATTTATACTCAAATATACATAACTAGCTGGACAGCCAAAGTCACGCAGAAGCTGCAAATAGTTTAGCATTTACCTGGATTAGTGTCACAAGGAGGGCTCAGTAGACTGTCCTTGCATCCTATTTTTAGGCACCAATGTCTTTGATGGAGCACTTCTGAATCGAGCAAATGACGGTAACTTAATGGTGTTTGGAAACACTTTGGAGCATTGGAGCCTAATTCACAGCAAATTTGTGTGTGGTGTGTAATAATAAAATTTAAGGTCTTATATACCAACCAAGCACGTACATAGATCAGCACAGGAAGACCGACCTGAAACCATTTTGACTCCCAAACTGACCAAATGTTTTCTCTGCAAGGAGGGAGGGAGGGAGGGAACCTTCCCATTGTCTCGGGAATTGGGAAATCACCATCTCAAAGGGTGACAGACTACCAGGAAAGGCAATCAGATAAGGCATTATCAGATAACCTGGCAGACAGGAAAAACAACAACATTCAAATTTCTGTTGTAGACCGCCTTTTCTGTGATGTAGGTATGATGTATCTGGGGGGTGGTGTTCGGCTCCAGGGCAGGGAATTTAAAATGTCTATATAAGGGCAGGGACACCTTGGTTCTGGGTCCTCCTCCTTTCCTGCGTGTGAGGGGAGCACCCTGTTGCAACAGATCAATAAAGATCAGGCTTACTAGCTGCTTTGCTTCTCAATATTCTCTAGTTGGCCTCTGTTCTTTTCTCCTACCAATAGGGAACTCACGTAAGGACTCTATACGGGCTCTTGGATACCCCATAAGGGAAAAAGGGCAGATTTTCTTTACAACAGGTGCATGAGGGAAATAGGCAAAAATAAATAGCAGAATTTTGTTGAGAACAAATCAACTGGCAAATCAACCCAGTGTCCCTCCCTCCCCTGTAGTCATGACAGTTGCTGGTCACCACAAGACCCAGATTTGTGCACTGACAACAGGTTGGTGGTGCGAAAGGAAAAGGGCAAGCTGCGAAGGAAACCTTTTTGATAATGCAGAATGAAAGAAACGAGGAAGAAGTGAAATTGTATAAGACAGGGATGGGAAGAGGCTGCGCGACTCCAACTACCATCAGCCACAACCAGCATGGCCAGCGATCAGGGATTATGAGAGATGTAGTAAGCAACATCTGGATGACCTCTGGCTCCCTATCCCTGATATAAAAGAGACAAGCCGACTAAATAAAGAGAAAGATTTGGAAGCACTGGAAGTAGTTACCATATTGGCCCGAATATAAGCCGCACATTTAAAAGTCAAGGGGACTCCTGGCTGCATACTGGATTTTTGTAAGGTTGTGAATATAAGCAGCACTTTAACTTTTCACAGATGGTCAGATTTTGGGGGGGGGGGTACGGCTTTTATTCGGGCCAATACGGTAATACTGCTACTATGCTCATAACACTGCTTCTTTCAATCTGTACCTCTTTAAGGGGGTGAATACCCATGATTTGAGTTAAATTTTAATGCATGTTTAACAGGGATTTCTCTTAAAGGTTTTGCAGCACAGTCCACATAGCTTGGAGGAGCGGGGTGGTTTTGCTGTAACATGCTCTTTTTGAGGAGTACTACAGAACCATGTCAACCGTTTTTGGGTATAGCTTTAATAACTGTTTGCGTTATTTCCATGTGAACGGGCCTCCGAACAGAGCCACCCATTTCGTTGGACATATGGGAGGAGTCATTCTTGGCTAATCCCTTAATCCACCTTAGTACCTTTCTAATTAAAGGACACCCTACTCCTTAAAAATAGTACAGGATGTTCAGTAAGCCAAGCTTATCACTTGTTAATCAGCAGACATGAACTTTCCTTTTGAAATAAGATAGCATCTTGGGCAAGGTTGTCCAAGATGGTTTTGATTTGCTTTATAGGAAATTAAAAAAGACTGATATGGCTTCCATATATTCTTTCAAAAACAACAACCCACTAGCCCAATAAGCTTTGCCTGGAGAGGTTGGCATGTAGAATAATACTGAGCTAGACACACTAGCCCAAAGCAACTTTAAATGTATATTATTTTTTCCACGTTTATAGCTCATTGCAGCTCTGAATGCTGCCACAGAGGAAGGGCACTGTGAATTTGCCAATCATTATTTTGAAAAAGACTGGAATATCACCTCCTGGAAAACCATGATGGGCAGGGCTGAAAGCAGATGTGAGCAGATGAATAGGTTTATCTTTAAACACTAGGCCACATCCCAGACAGGAGAAAGGCAGTTTTCTGTGCTCTCTCTCACATGCAGAATCATACAATCATGGAATTGGAAGGGATCCCAAGGGTCTAGTCAAAGCCCTACAATGCAAAAACCTCAACTAAAGCATCCATGACAGACGGCCATCCAACCTCTGCTAAAAAACCCTCAAAGGAGAGTCCACAAGCTCCCGAGGGAGTCCATTCCACTGCTGAACAGCTCTTCCTGTCAGAAAGTGCTTCCTAATGCAGAGTAGAAATCTCCTTTCTTGTAACTCGAAACTTTGCTACAGGTCCAGAGCTGGCTTGCTCCATCTTCCATGGGACAGCCCTTAAGATATTTGAAGATGGCTATCGTATCTCCTCTCATGCACCACAACATCTCTCCACGCAGGCAAGAGACATTGGCTTTGTACACATTAGTGGCTTAGAAATGCACTGAAGTCAAAAATGATGTGTGGTTGGTATCTAACAGAGTAAAATTGCGAAACTGTATAAAACTAGTTCGAATCTGTGTTGGAAACGCAAAGGGAAGGAGGATACTTTTAAACCACATGTGGTGGACTTGTGCACAGGTAAAAGCTTTCTGGGAAATGATATATAATGAATTAAAGAAAATGTTTAAAAACAAAAAAGCCAGACACTTTTCTGTTAGGTATAATAGGTGAAGAAATATCAAAAGAGGACAAGAGACTTTTTATGTATGTAATGTCAGCAGCAAGAATGCTACTAGCCCAGAGATGGAAGGAAGGAAGGAGTACCAACAAGAGAAGAATGGCAGACAAAACTGATAGCGAACACAGAGACGGCGAAACTGATGGGGAAGATCAGAAACCCGGAAGATCAAGTATTTTTAAAAGACTGGAGTAAATTCTTAAAAGACCACTGTAAACAGTTAAAATCATTGGCAGGGATGTAATCACTTGTAATGTGGAATTATTTATGGCAACAATAGATACATAACAGATGGCTAAAGGAAAAAGATGCAGAAAATTTCATATTAAATATGGAACCCATGGAGGAAGGGAAGGGGGAAGACACATCAAAATGCAGTACAGTGGTACCTCTGGTTGCGAACGGGATCCGTTCCAGAGGTCCGTTCGCAACATGAAAAGCCCGCAACCTGAAGCGCCGTATCTGCGCAGGTGAGCAGCATGATTTGGTGCTTGTATGCATGTGCAAAGCGCGATTTAGCGCTACTGCACATGCGTGAGGAGCAAAACCCGGAAGTAACCCTTTCCGGTACTTCCGGGTTGCCATGGGACGCAACCTGAAAAATGTAACATGAAGCAAACGTAACATGAGGTATAACTGTACTTCATAAGAAATGAAAAGGATGGATATGGATTGGGGCTAATGCTGTGTGCACATCGCTTCTCAAACCAGTGGTGGGTGCAGACTAAATGGGAGCATGGACACAGTTGTGGTCAAGATTCTAAGGGCATCCCAGTCATGCAGAAGCAGTCAAGGCCAGGCAGTGAGAAGCAGGGCCTGGGAAGAGTTGCTAGGATATAAAAGGTATGGAGGCTGCATTCAGTCTGAAGGCCGAAGACTGCCATCCCCATCCACCCGGACTGAGTAATACTGGGGGGAAACTTGGGATATTTTACTTTGTATACAGATAAGTCTTCATATTATAGGTTGAATCACTTTAAAACAATCACCTTAAGCATCTTGTTCCTCCTTCCCACTACCAGCGCAGCTTTGCCAAATTACAAATGTCAACAAATCATTGCTAAAAATAGGTACTTTTATTCAAATTCATTTCCAATTTCCTTTAAGTGCTTGGATTTTGAGGACAACAGGACAGCTTTTTCTTTTAAGCATACAGGAGTTGACGATACAAAGTTATCTTCAGCAGTGTTTTTCCATTAAACAGTAGGTTTCACCCATAGAAGGTGGTCTGTACATAGTTAAGAACATTCTGCACTTGCTCGTTTGAATTTTATCCATCATCAGCACGATCACGTGTAACAGTGAACAACACAGCACCGGTTTGATGCAAAGTGCTTCTAAAACTGGATTCGTACGTTGTTCTCTTGCAGTCTAAAGGAATAGTATTTACACCAATTAGAAATGCTAACACAAGTAGCCTTTTGGAAAATGTGCTTACATTTGACTATATGCCAGAACAAAGAGTATAGCTGAGAATTATGAAAAAGTGGGAGTAGATCGGTTTAGAAGCAAACATGCCAGATAGATGTGTAGAATTGGCAGGGATCACATAGCAAATCTCTTCTTTTTGCTAGCACCAAGTCAAGATGCACCAGTTTGGAACACCACCTTTGAAAAGGGGTGTGTTTTGGCAGCCTTCTACTCCCATTCAAGACATAGGTCAAAATGCTGCAGTTTTCAGAAAAGCATTGCTCTGGTATTACTTCCCAGGCTACAGGTTACTTCAAGACCCAGTTTTATCCCACCCAGACACAAGATAACAATACCACTGGTTGCTTCAATATTTTAATTCTCAAATTGAATGCATCACAGCTGGGAAGTTTCACATTTTGTTGAAAGAAGACAAGAGATGTCGTCTACAAGCAGATTCTCGTTTCTCCAACGATATTTCAGAAAGAAACATCTCACTGAAATCAGTTATTTCAGCATAAAAAGCACTGAAAAGTCTTTCTGCAGTAGAAGCCGTATCTTTCTTTGGTGCTGGTGGGAGCAAAGCTTGAGCAGATGTTCCTTTTTTTAATTAAAAAAAAAGAACAGTAGCTTTTACGTATTTCATTTAGTCCAAGGCACCTGTAAAAATACTTGCTGGTGTGAGTCTGAGCAGGTTAATTTGCCCTCTTGTATGATTTTGGTTAGTTAAAAATGCTGCTGCTGCTGTTTTATTTGTCCTTATTTGCATATTATGAATTGAAGTTTTGAGCAGCAGGTCCTTCAACAAACAGTAAATAAAAGCCTGATGAGAAACATCTATAATTCAGCACATAATGTTACTGAAGTCATGGCAGGGAGGGAAGGGGGGAGACCACATTTGAGAAGGAGAAAACTATTGCATAGATTTGTTCAATTTTTCCAAGCTGACAAGGGCAATATGCCTTTAACGTACGTAATACTGAACGTGGTAGACTGTTGCTGCCTTTTGAAAAATGTTCAGGGTGGATTCCAATACTGTACTTCCGTTTGCAGAACTCCTGTGAACAGAAGTGAGTTTTTGCTGATTGTGTACTTCCTCTGCAATCCCCATTGCCTCTCCCCAGCCCCGCTCCAGATGGTTGTCAAATCCTCCAGCAAAGTCAGAGATGGTGTGAGGGGAAGGGGCATTTGGCAAAACTCACTCCCCTCACTCCTCCGTTCACAGGGTCAAAAACCTTTCCACAAGCAAAAGAACAGCACTGGATACAATTCTTAAAGTCAAACATTGTTAGAAATCCTGATTTAAATTCTATTAAAGGCCTACAATTTCCACGGCCATTTGAATACAATTTGGAAGGCAACAAGAGCGAATTGCAAGATGTAAACAAGGCAAGAGTAAATCTGTATTTTCAGTTGGGGCGTGGGAATTCCCATGTAATGTGTTTACATGATAAGGCGGCGAGGCACCAAAAACTTTAAGCGGATTATAAACACCTGTACAGCAAAAGCAGGGATGATCAACAATGGGCCAGTTTGTAAGAAAACGGTTGGTGTGCACTCACAATGTTCCCAGGTGAAGGTATTCAACGTTTTGGAAAACATTCTAAAGAGTTCACTGCAGGATTGACATGGTTTTCAACACTGCTCAGTGACTTTTTTTTTAAAAGAAGACCACCACTATATCATATATTCTGAACTCAGATTAATTTTAAAAAGTCATGCAAGCTAAGGTCTCTTCCTTGAAGAGAGGTTAAAGAACACTTTTACAAAAGTATGGTCAGTTTCAGAAGAACTATACCAAAACATGCTTGAAAGGACTACAGTATTTGGCAGACTTGTTTTCTTCCGTTGTCGCCACACAAGAAAATTCCACCTTGTGTTGGTCCACTGAATCGTTGCTCTAAAGACCTTTTGATTAAATGTCTCTGCTGATCACTGTTATTGTGAATATTTTTGAAGGTGGGCTTGCAACATACCAGACTGAACTTGCCCAAGATATGAATGCTAGTTTTGCAACCTCTTTCCATAAAACAGAAGGGGAATGCAATTTTAAGGTTTCCCAACCCCAAATAAATCTGATATGTAACAAATGTTTTACAGCAGCTCTTCCCGCCCCCTGCCCACCCAAAATCAGATAATGTAATAATCAGTGCGAGCAGGACCACAGTCCCAGTTCTCTGCCTGGGAAGTATCTTGACAGTAGAATTAAGGGGCATATTCCAACATCTCCTGGAAACGCAAGGACAGAACTGGTCTCATTTCTTCCTCAGCGTCATTGTCAATTTTACATTTTATCTGAAATTCAGCGTATTCAGTAAACACTCAATAATTTAAAATATTGAAGCATTTTAAACACTAAAGTTTCCCTCATCTGCAACTCCTGTAACGCTCTGCATGCACACACCAGATGCACACAGACTGGCCATCAAAAGAACTTCTTGGCTGCAGCTTCTTGTTGAGTCCTGCACACAAACAAAAAGGGGAGGGCAATTAGCAAAACCAAACATAGGAAGCCTTTTGCTCATTTCAGCAAGGCAGTACCTCTTTCAGATCTAGAAACTTCAGATCTAGAATTCAGAGCAAGGGTGCAAACATCAGCCAGAGTGGTACAAGCACTAGTCTGGGCTCCCTTTTTTATGGGCTAAGACTAGAAGCAGAACAGGCATGAACCACCCCTCCAGCTGAATCTGAACCAACTGAGTCAACTCTTCAGACATGCAGGCCCAAGTGTGGTTAGGGCTAAGCCGAGTTTTCAAAATCGTTTCAGGTTCTTTCAAATAATAATTAAAAAAGCTTTGTGGAAGTGTGGCCATTTTAACCTACTTTATTTTTCACTAACTTTTTGGCCCTTTTAGGGACAATCTAGCTACACCTGTATGTAGTGACTCTGTTGGAGAAGATTCTTGAAAGTAGGAACTTTGAAGCAAAGAAGGGATGTGTGGGTGGGTGGGGGAAGAGAATGGCGTTGAACTCTTCCTGTGCAAGTCATTTCCCTCCTGAAACTCTTTGTCCTCCACCAGTTTGGAACTGGGGGTGGCTGGAGAAATGGCTCCCAAAAAATTGCTCTTATGCATTGCAAAGCAACTCTTCCCCAAGGGCATGCTGCACAAACAGAGGAGACAGCAAGACTACTGCCGTGCAGTGTGTTGTTTAGCCTGCAAAATCTTGTCCACTTGGGTTCTACAGAACTTGGCACTTCCAGCAAACATAATCTCCATCTGTCACTTGCACCCAGAATCAGGCCCACAAAACCATTTGAAGTGGCTTGTCAGCCTCCTCTCCATTGCTGCAGCCAGCCAGGAGGAGTGTCTCATTTCCCCTCCTTATCCAAATTAGCAGAGAGATCACGCTTGCCATTAACTTGCATGGGGAGCAGAGGGGAAGGAGGATATGTCCACCTCAGAAACAGCAGGTGAGAAGGAAATCCTGTCCTTCCCCAGCATGAATCCCATTAGGGTCCTTGATGGGATGTGGGCTTCTCCACCCCACCCCATTGATTTGGGGGCTGCAGCCTTCTTCCACCTCCACACAAGTATGCATGGTGACTATGTGTGGCTGAGTGTGGTGTGCACAGGAAGGAACTACAGGGAGTTGCCAAGCTTCAGTTGCCAATGAGATGCTTAACCTAACAGCCTCAATACGGGACACGGGTGCATAGCTTTCCTCCTGCTGAATTTAAGGTGGGGTAGCACAACTATCTTAGTTCATGCTTTAGGATGCAGACTGGCTGAAGAAAAATAGCTCAGACTCCTGAAATATGGAAGACAATATAATGAAGTGGTTAAGATCCTGGAAATGCTGATCACAAAAGAGGGGGAGGATCTGTGCACAAAGAAGACACTCTTTCTCAGGAGTTCCACTCAGATTTCATCTCTGCAGAAAATTTCTAAGTATTTGTGTGCGATTCTGAAAAACTGTCTGAAGTCAGAAATCCACCAGAGTGTGCCTTTAAACTCAAGCTCAGGAGAAGAACTGGGCACTTCACAGTGAGCTTCAGAGATCTGAAAAGCAGCCAGAGCTTCCTCACTTTCAGAGTTTCACTGAGACTCAACACAGCTTCAGGGTGGTTCTTATTGAGCTCAGAACAGGGAGGACAAGAGAGGGTGGCTCCCTGGAGTGGGGCAGGGGACCTGAGAAATTCCAAGCACCTCTGAAACTCTCTCTGATACTGCAAGGAAGACCTTGGAGGGCAGGGTGGAAAGGGAGTTTTGGCTAGCCACCAAGTCATTCTGGCACCAATGACAGGGCAAAGCCTACAATTTACCGGTATTTAATTTTGTTCAGACAAGGGAAGGTTTTTACACCTTCCTCTCTGCAGTTACTGATGCCTGCTTAGGAGGGACTGTTTTGCACTTTTATTCTGGCACGATGCAGGCAAAACGCATTCCAACTTACCTATACATGATGTAACCGATGAACAGTAAAGTCTGGACTGCTACAAATATAAAGAAGTGTGTTGTTGATAAACATGATGGGAACTGTGGCAACTCTGGACATTTAGGTTTTTCATTTGATGGCTAGAAAGCAAGAGGGAAGAGAACAATTTCTAAGTAAATGCAACATGCAGGAATAAACTCAAACAGGCATTCTTTGTTTTTGTAGGGAAGGTTTCCCTTATGCTTGCGTGTAAGGGAGTGCAAGGAATACTTGTGAATGTACCAGAGTGTTGGTATATTCACAGGAGGTAACCAAGCCTACTGACACGCAGAGACTTTAGGCATCACTCTAGAACTTCAGGTTCCGGAGGGCCCTTTGGCAAGACAATTTTCTCACCACCTCTTCATGGCTATTGCTCCCAATGTTGCTGCTTTCCTTTCATCACTGTTACGTCCTTGCTGGCCACAAAAGAGACCCAATAGTCAAGTGAGCAGGTGGGTGATTGATAATCCTCCTGCTCACTGCTGCTGTCAGTTCTCTCTGGGCCAGGGGGAAAGGGCAAAAAAGCAGGCAGAGAGGAAACCACAAGCAGCAGCATCAGGGGCTAGGGCTTCTTGGCAGTGGGTCTTCCACAGGGGGTAAGCCTTGGTAGATGTTCTATCATGCCAACTCCATCTAAAAGAGTGGCAATACAGTGGTACCTCGGGTTAAGTACTTAATTCATTCTGGAGGTCCGATCTTAACCTGAAACTGTTCTTAACCTGAAGCACCACTTTAGCTAATGGGGCCTGCCGCCGCTGCGCGATTGCTGTTCTCATCCTGAAGCAAAGTTCTTAACTCGAGGTACTATTTCTGGGTTAGTGGAGTCTGTAACCTGAAGCGTCTGTAACCTGAAGCATCTGTAACCCGAGGTACCACTGTATAGGTTTTTACAGGCAAATGTTGACATTTGGATTTTAGTCTTTAATCTCAAAATGACTCAAGACAGCCCTACTATCAGAAAACAATAAATACCTCCAAATTACTCCAGAATAAAAATTTAGCAATAAAACCAGTGACGTCTCAAGTGTCTCATGCTATGTATATTCTCCCTCTCCCTCTTCCTCATACACACACACACACACACACACGAGAGAGAGAGAGAGAGAGAGAGAAATAAATACCCAAGAAGCATGCAAAAATGACTGGACAGGCACCAGGTGAAAAAAAGCAAATTTGCATCACCATTCCAAGCATGCTTACTTGGAAACCTAACTGAATGTCAATGGGAAGGAAGTGTGTGCAGAATTTCACATGCACAGCCCTGGTCTGACAGCCTCCTCTGGAGCCTTGGGGGGCTTCTGAGCGGCTCCGAAGCTTTGGGGCCAATCAGCATTGTCACAGACAATCTAGGATCCAAGCACCTATGAGGTAGTGATCCTTGCCCAAGTCAAATGCCCAACCCTGGCACCCTGCCAGGCCTTAAAACACTCCCTTGGTAGCATGCAAGCAGACACAGTGCAGCAAACTGCTTCCGCATTTGACAAGAGGCTGCAGTACCATGTTCCTCTGGACTAGATGTTCGATGTCCCTCTTTACTACATGGAGATGCTCCTTGATGTCGTTGAAGTGCTGGGTTGTTTCATAGATTCCACCAGCAGAGGCAGCATGTTGACTACCACTGACTAGCCTCAGTGTTTCTCCCACAGAGTTCCTGGAAAGAGACAAAAAAACCCAATAGTGATATTTTCCCTCCCAGAGGTTCGCCCTCCTTCCCAAAGTAAGCAGCCGTAAGAGAGGACCAAAAGCTTCTCTGGCCTCCTTACAGCTGCAAAGCTAACAGAGGCAAGCAACTCTCTTAGCACAGTTTGTTTGGTCCACTACTTGCGAGGGCCAAGGAAAAGAGAGACAAGCTAAGAGCAAGCACTCTATTCAAACAGTCCCTTTGTGTATCTCAGCTGCTTATTCCCATGTATGGAGCCAAGATGCAGCAGATGGGAGTGAGCAGCCAAGGGTGAGATTCTACCACGACCATTGCTGCTGCCCAGTCCAAGGAAGGCGGGGTTAAAGCTCCCTTTTGATTGGGCTGTGTTTCAGGTAAGACAGCACACCTCACTGGCTGCTCAAGATTGCCCAAGTCAAGCTGCAGTTTGAGTGTTTGCTGCTGTCCAGGGCTGCACACCTAGCTAGCCTTGTGTGTTGTCTGGGTGTGGAGAGCCAATCGGACACGTGCCCCAAATCAAGGCATTTTAGAATAGGCATCAGGAAAGCCCTTACACTGGCCCAACAGTTATATGCATTTTATAAGGGGTGGAGATCCTGTACGTATCCAGATGTTGTTTAGAGTCCAGCTCCAAATCTGGCTCCCTGCACCCCAAAATTATATCTGCTCTCCTCAGGTGTAGTCCTATACACGTCTGCCCAGAATTAAGTCCCACTGAGTTAAATGGCACTTACTCCTAGGTAAGTAGACTACAGCCTTGATCAGCAGCACAGTTGACTGGGTGGTATAAAAGTGCCCAAGTAAAGTAGAAGTAAAGTGAAATAATTTTTTTTAAAGGAAAAATAAAGTAAGAAAACCCACCATTCTTTAGTAATGAATTCTTTAAAAAATATATATTATTCTACTCTGCAGATGATGCAGCTACGCAGTGTTTCAGTGTCAGACTTCGGCAACCTAGCTGTGTGCAATAAAATATTTTGTGGCTGTCGCAAAGTTTACAACTTTGTTCCAAAGACTGATCTGAATCCAAGTCTCCCAAAGCTTTAAATGATGTCAAAACTCTAAGGAAGCTAAAATCTGTTTCAAGCAGCAGAATATGCTTTAGGGATAAGCAAAGATTTAAAGACATGGCCCATGATTACCTTTTATACGACAAATTTCATTTCCCGCATGCATCAATGCAATACACAGAATTATCTTGGAATAAATTCATTTTCTGCTCTTACAGAAAAGAAAATTAAAGCCACAAAAAGTGCAGATGCTGTAACTGGTGATATTAGACATCTAAACTGATTGGATAAGGGAGGCAGGCCTGTTTCTTAATCAATATGTTCATATAAGTTTCTTGTTGTGATGCCTCTTTCCAGTTGCAAAGAGGATTAGCATCTACAGCGACATATCATCATATGAATGATAATCCCTTTCATTGTTAACAGAATAATCAAAGTCTATGCCCCAAATTTGCTTCTATTAATTTACTTGAAACTTCACATTTGCTTGGACAAAAGATGATTTCACAGCAACTCTTTGTTCAGAGACTTACCCTGTAGCCTTTAGTAAAGCTCTTTATTCAGCCATATAATAACAGTGATTGCAACTTTACTTAAAAGAACCGATTCAAATCACTGCTTCGTGTAAACATTCAAACACATTGGAAAGCTCATCTTCATTTAAGTGTTGCTATGTGCTGAAGTTAAGCATAAACGCTTCATGTTTTAAGCAGGTATTGTTAAGATGCAACATTCACAGATATGAATGATTCATTGGTTACCAGTTGCATAAGATTTAAATTTGCAAAACATGGAGGTGAACTGCCTCCTGGATCCCAGAACCTTGTTTAAGACAGGAACTGGCCCATCAGATGTTGCCAGAATCACAATTCCTATTAGCCCCAGACAACATAGCCAAGGGCCAAAGGTTCCTCAACATTGGTTCGGGATTAGAATACTGTTTTAGGAGACCAAGGCTCAAAGCCATCAAAGTCACTGGATGAAACGTATCTCTTGGCCTCATTTACCCCCAACAATTGTTTAAAAGAGAACTGTTTACGTGCCACATGTGTATATTGTTCCAGAAAAATATAGACCGTTACATGTTTAGCAGGGAATTCCCAGGCTTAAGTAAGGTTTTTTTTTTGTTGTTTTTAAAATAGATTATAATCAAGTAACTCATCTACTTGTCAGGTTACCAGAAATGCAAATGTTATGGATCAAAAATCCCAGTAAACACTCGACACAGAGCACTTTATTTCAACAAGGCTCTGGTCAAAAAGGGAAGCGGACCAATTTCTTCTACATAAGCTAGAAGTCTTTTCTAATGAAGCGATTAGGAAACATACAAATCTTGACATGAAAATTACAAGGACAGTAAGTCTTTCCCCCTCTGGCGATGGCCACAAAGGCCAGGAAGCTGGGGGTTGGGGATACTGATTTGTTTTTGTTTTGTATCCGCAAGACATTCTTTAATCTCAAGCTGAAAATATTAAGATGATGTTACGCAAAAGCTTTCTTAATAAGTAGTCACTAAAAGGGCAGGCTTCTGATGTTAACAAGGAAATCTAATTTACTTGTCCGGCATAAAGATTTGCCAAGAATATTAAAATAAAAGCCGTCCCCAAGAAACAAGGGTGAAAATGGAAGTACATTCTATAATCTTTATTCTATAAAAGCTGACCTACTTAGGCACACTGAAGGAGCAGTCCTTGAACCATTAACAGTGATCAATGTTAACGGTTCAAAGCCGTTGCGCGAAGATTGCAAGAACATTTCCTACAAGGTATACCCCTCTCTTGTTTTCAAACTGAACACAGGGGCGACACAAGCTCACAGGCATTCTGATGAGCAGAGCCCAGTAATGCAATTGTGAGGAAACAACTGCTTGGGCGGGTGCTTACTCTGTATCCAAGAACATGTGTCGACACTTGGTACATCTCCCTCTGGGAGTGAGAGGCAAGTGCCAGCTTCCTGGCAAAAGCTTTAGAAGAGGGGTAGCCAATGGGGAGTCCTCTAGGGTGTTCCAAACTACTAACTCCAATCATCCTTGACCATTAGCCATGCTACCACTGCTTTAGAGTGCTCCATAGGTGGGACTGCATAGAGAGCACAAAGGCCACACTTTGCCAGCAAGCTAGATTGCGCTCATTCACACGGTCCTCTCAACTATCAGACCTAAAGCTCTCCTCTCGCGCCAATGAACCTTGCCACACAGCTACTTAAAACTCCACTGCCAGAACTGTTGGTTTTGCAGGCCTACCACCTGGAACCCTCTCCCATTTTATCATCATAAAGCAACCTCGGTTTACCCAAATGCATGCTATTTTAGAGGGAAACTCTACAACCTTACTGAAACATATTTGCTCACATTTCAGAGTCCCCTAGAAGTCTGTAAATACATTGGGTGCTGCACTGTGTAAAATGCTTAAGCAGTGAACAGAAAGAAAAATGAATAGAAAGGAGCCCTACACAAATAAACAGAAGGTAACGTGGCTTCCTATTAGGCAGCTTGCCCAGTATAGTGCCCTCCAGATGATGTTAAACTACAACTCCCATCAGCCCCAGTCAGCCTGGCCAATGGCCAGGGGTGATGGGAGCTGTAGCCCACAAAACCTCTGGAGGGCATCAGGTTGGCTGCTACTCCTTTAAATGAATAAAAAAGGAAGCCTAGAAAAACATTCTAAACCCTCTAAGAGAATGCAGTGGTTTTACAGAAGATGTTTATATTGCCATGCTTTTCTGCAATTGGTTCAAAATTTCTCAATTCAGCTCGGGGAATGGTTAGCTTCTTGCAATAATGTGTCAAGGCATTACATTGCAAAATAATATTGCAATAATGTATATTGCAATATTATTGCAAAATAATATTGCAATAATGGATCGATGGAGGTAGGGTTTGCCTTGGTGGCTTCTAATTTTCTACCTTCTCGGTAGTGTGATAAGTAAGTTAAACTATCATTGCGCACATTTCGTTTTGTTGTAATTAGTAATTTTCTTTGTTCTGCTACCATTCACGGTTGCAATGATAAAGGCTAAGTGAGCAAAGATAACACTATTCTCAAGCGCATTATAAAGAGCAAGGAAACACCAAGTCCCAACACTTCTGTATATGCACCAGGCAACATGAAACACAACTCAGAAACAAAGTGGGGGGTGGGTTACGTCCTCTTTTGTGCATGCACTCTTACTTCATTTCGATGACTTGTCTCAGGACCTCCTCTTGAGTTCTTACAACATTATCAAGCTCCTGTTGGGGGACCTTAAGGAAACACAGAAAGAGACACAAACCCAATACAGTTAGTGAAGAACGGCAAAGAAAGGGACCTGAGAGACATGCATGAACTGCGTGTTTTGCTTGCCTGGCCTGGCTGTGCTGGGCCACCACTTCCTCTTTTGGAAATCTCTTCTGTCACTGTAGAGACGTATCTCCTCTGCTCATCCAGAATCATGTCCAACTGCCTGTTGAGCTGCTTTATTTCAAGATGAATTCGATTCTGGCCTTCAAAGATTTGCCTAAGCTCACGATCACTCACAGTCTCGTAGAGATCATCCGCTTAAAAAACAAATAAGAAACAAACTGAAAGGACATTCTAGGTATACGTTATCAATGTTAGAATTCCTGCTCCGTGATTGCAGTCATGGGATTGTTGTCTTTCACATGGAGGTGTATGTTTTGACTCCACAAAGTGGGAAGTGATGGAGACAGGATGTTTGTGTTACTGTGTTCTGTGAAGTGGGACTATTGTCCTTTGTTCCTTTTCTCTTTGCTGTCTGATGCTAGAGAGAGAGGGAGCCATGTTGCAGTGCTCCGTGTGTGTTTATATGTAAATAATGTCAATGAAATGAATGTCAATGAAATCATGCCAGGAAATGAGCCTCATTTAGCTTGATTTGTCCAAACCCGGCTCATGGTTTGCTTCCCTCCAAACCATCAGCAGAACGCAAAGTTTGTTCTTGGTTTCCACTCGTTTTCGGCTTGGAGAGAAGGAAGTCATGAACCCAGGTTTGAATGACTGAAGCTACACTTGCTTGCTTCCTGGCAGAAGCACTGTGCAAATGAAGCAACCATTAGTGTAGCAGGGTGCACAACCATACCAACTCAATCATTAAAAATCATAGCTTATTTTTATTATGGTTTAAGGAGATTTTACCATAGCAGATGTCTAACAGCAAATCAAGATGAATGCATCACAAGAAGGCAAATATTTGAAACCAAGTCATCCCTCTTCCCAGTCACCTGGCCACTTACTAGGCTGCCCTTGCATGTCTGGGTGCTCCTTCTGAAATTCCTCCTTCTTTTTGTCCAGCTCTTGCTGGAAATGCTGAAACTCTTCTTGATATTTCTCTTTGTCCTTTTCAGGAATTTCTGTATCAGGGGGAGGCTATAAAACCAATTTTAAGAGAAATTTGTTTAGGAGGCTATTCTGTATCTTTGTTATTCTGCATCCAGACCTACCCCTACCATTAGCAGCCAGAAAAGTTAGCATTTGTTCACAGGACTTTCTCCTAATGAACTAACAAATCGCTAATATACCACTTCCCACTGGCCTGTTCTCACACACTAACAATCAAGCATGGACCAATATTTTTTAGATCACGTTGACCATGTTGACAGATGGTACAATAAGAAGACCACACCCATCTAACCTGCATCCAATCAGTTCAAAGCAACAGCCACATCCAGTTCTGCATTGCATTCTCACCCACACTGCTCTGAGCAAGCAATTTCATCCCAACCACACAGGACCTTGTACATGCATTACAGCTGCTGAATTCAAGCAATCGTGGTTTTCTGGCATCCCAATGTGTGTTTTTGGCTGGGCCAAATCAAGACACTGCAAAGTTTAAGGAAAGGACTTCATAACCAGCGTGCCATCACCTACTACCTGGAGCCCATCAAATTCATGAATGCAATATTCAAATATTGATGTCAATGACAGCTCCTCAATCATTAAGGCTTCAGGGCGTTCACCTTAAAGAACCTATGTGGAAGCGACGTTCAGCTAAATAATCTACAGCAATTCTTTTCTCCTTATCCAAAGGTTAGGTATCATTGACTGAAAGTAGAATTTAAGGTAATACATTAGAACTGAAGCACAAATTGGCAGATAGTTTGCAGAAGAGTGATGGCTGCCAAAACACCATTATATATAAAAAGAAGGAAGTTCCCCCAGTTGCAAGCCAAACATTCATCTTTTGTTTCATTTAAACACTCTTCAAACTGTGAGAGTGAAGTATTCTCCAGTGCTGACATGAACGGGGAAAATCTCTTTTCCCACAAAGCCCCTGTCACACAAATACATCGAGGGAAGTAATTTTTATTGCCCAAGGATGCCTACCGCGACTTTGCTAGGCTCCGTCAACTGGAAAGTCAGGAAAGACAAGACATCATGGTCATCTAGGTAAAAAAAATAAATCCCAAACACAGCAAGTGATTAGCTGATTGTTCCAACACAGTAGAATGACATCAGTATAAAAGAAAGTTCGTCTCTGCACCTGGTCCACTGCGTGACCATCAGTACCACACATTAAGATTGATGAGATGCATCAACAGATATGCATAGCAAAGCTGACTGTCAGCATCTGGGGCCCCAGAGAGATGACTGTGGCAGACTCCAGCATCATGGCACTTTCTAAGAGAACTTTGGACCTGTATTTCCTCAAACAACAATCTCCCTGCTCCTGAAGCTCTTGGTGGCGAAGATCTTAAAGGACATCAGTGTGAGCCTCCATGAAGTTAAAACCAGGACTCTCCTAGACTGGGAACAGTGCTATACAGAAGCGTTCTTACTGGAGCCATTGCTCTTGATTCTGTTTCTCTCCATCGGAAGAGAAACTCACAAAGGAGTCTCTGCCCAACCCCACCCACCAATAGCACTGGTATGTACAAGTGCCACGAACCAGAAGCGATTTAACCAAAAGGAACGCATCTAGAGCAACGACTTGAACTTCTACATCCTTTCTTCTGCAGACTTCCACAAAGCACATTAACATCAGGTGCCAGTCATGGTTGCCAATTCTCTTGTTCCTAAGCTGGCAGACATTTCACAATTTAGCAGTTTTACCCAAGGGAGAGGGGAAGTCTTTGCTAAAAAGGAAGGAGAGAAGGTATGTTTTGAGTACTAAAAATCACCTGCAAGGCCACCAGTTGCTGCAGAGATCCCAAAGTATCCATTTGAAGGAAGCACCATGTTTTCCACTTTGGCACAAAACTCATAGTCTTCTTTGTCTGGAGTAAATCCATTGTTGATCAATATCTTTTAAAGAGCAAGAGATGTAAAGATAGGAAGTTGCCTCATACAGTGTTTGGCGAATTCCCTGTCTAGCCCATATAGGTCTATTTCAACTGGCAGAAACTTTCTGAGGGTTTCCTGCCATTCTGCCACCTGAGATTTAGTAGAGATGCTAAATGTATGTCAATTACAGTGGAATTCCTCTGTACCCACCCTCAAACATATGGTGAGGAACTCATTGTGATGCCCAAGGCCAACTAGCTTGCTCCTACATCTTAATCTGTGTAAATTATAATAATAATAATAATAATAATAATAATAATAATAATAATAATAATAATAATAATAATTTATACCCGCCTTCCCCAGCCAAGGCCTGGCTCAGGGCGGCTAACAGCCAATAATAAAAACAAGTTGAATGAATACAACTTAAAAACAAGATTAAAATACAACATCAAAACATTAAAATGCAGCCTTAATCTGTGTAAATGATGCGATAAAATTGTAATTTAAAACACTATTTAAATTTCCATTAATTAGGGGCACCATCTAATGTGTTACTTCAAGCCTGTAGTGCAGCCTATTTATTGAGAATTCCATTCTTTATACCTAAAGGCACAATGAATGATAATAATCCCTAGTTACCCTGCAGTCCTTACTATGAATGCAGTCAATAAAGTGCCACGTTTTTCCATGCTCCACCCAACTTCTGTTTAGCTTTGAGGGGGGGAATGTTGTTCTGCAAGATGCAATAGGCTAAACTATAAACAAATGGAATACAAACTCTGATTGTACAAACTACCTGGGCTCTCCTAACAAAGACACACATATCTTGCTTTCATTAATAATCTTTCCCAGCTTTTAAATCCCTAAGGAAGTATGCCTGCTCAGACACGGCAACATTAAAATATGCACACACAGAAAAGTATAGTGAGAGGAATATAATGAGAATTAAGAGTACATACAGTCAGCGTCTTTTGGTAGTATGTGATCTTTGCTCGAACGGGGTAAGGTTTGTTACGAAAGTCTCTTTGACACGACGCCAGTGCTTGTGTGGAACCATCACTTTAAGAGGAAACAGACAAACTTTAAAACCAGAAATATGGTAGAATACACACAGGTGTGCAGTGTTGACACCATGACTAGAATAAAGTTCAAGCGATCTAATCAAGAAATGAAATACTTATAATTTCCATTAACGTACACTCTAAAGAAGAAACTACAGGCAGCAAAAATCCCCTCTTTGCCAGGAACTGCAAGTGGTTTAAAAAAACCACTTGCAGTTCCTGGCAAAGACTCAGGGAAGCTTAACTACTGTTAGCCATGATATGAAACCTGGTATCATCTTTATCTGTTTTTAGGCATGAGGTTAAAAAAATAGTTCTATTCACCAATGCCTTGGGAGCTCAACCCTGCATATTTTTAGTGGGGTGGAGTTGAATTCAATTTGCTCCTTTATTATTATCGTTGTCTTTTAGGTTGTTTTTACCCTTGCTTTCATATCTGTTTCTCAGTTGCTTTGAGTTCATTTTTCCTACTCATTAATAGTAATAATAAAAAATGATGATATCTGCATCAGCGCACATGCAACACTAAAACGCTCACAAAGAAACAACTGTATTTGGGGAATCCCAAATATACACCCAGCTTTCGCTCATTTTAGAACATGCTGCAACCCTCTGTCATTGCACAGGATGAAATCAAAATGAAAGCAAACAAACATAATTTAAAGAATTTTCACCCTGGTTTATAAGCCTTCCAAATATCTTTCCACAGAGAACTTACTTTTGATGGTCATAATGGAGCTTGCCATTGTTGCCAACGACGATCAGCGCTGGGTTGTTTTTCTGAGGGGGAAACACATATCAAGATAAAAGTCTCTCTCAAAAGTGGTTTTTAAGTCTAATCTGGAACTCATTGCAGCCAGGCAAAAAGCACTTGGGGAGTGAAACAGGGCCAGTGAGGGGCCTATGAAGTGTTCAGAGAGCCAGTTAACACAACTTTTCAACTGTGTGGAGGGGGATATTGTTTTTGTTTGTTATTATTGTATGTATTTTTGTGTTTTATACTGTAAACTGCCCCATGCTCTTCCTATAATACAGAAATTTATTAAATAATAACACTTGATACAGACTATTCATATCTTATCAGAGAATAAACAATGCCAGCTTGAAGCATTAGTATTCACGAGTAAGAAGATTAACAGTAAAAGGCATTGTTCAGAAGTATGCAAAGAGCTAAGTAAAGCTGGACAGCTTAACACACAACAGGAAAAATCAAAGCCAAGGACTTTTAAGACTTGGTGCGATACCACTATCTCTAACAAAATAACTGAAATGTTAGAGAAGCAATCAAAAAACCCCAGCAAAACCTATCAATGAAATAGCTCTTTATTTCAGGGCCACACCTGTTCAGCAAGACTTGCCAACATGAAGAACTTTGGGTGGCTGAATGAGGCCCTTAAACTTTTAAGGAAAAGCAACTAATTTTTATACAAAAGTCTCTAGATTTCATGCAAAAGGGGTGCTAATTCAGAGATTAAGAGAAGTTGCTCTTCTTTCTCTACCCCCACCACTTCATTATTTACAGTTATGTTTGATTTTTTTTTTTTACCAACTTCAGTGTTGTTGCATTTTCACATAAGACATGGAAGGGAAGAAGTCAAACTCATGAAAAACAGGTCTAAGCAACATGATCTAGCTTGTCATGAGGGCTATATGGAACCTGTATTTCAAAGGCAGCATACCTCTGAGTATCAGTTCCTGAAAAGCAACAGTGAAAGAAAGCTACTGCCTTTTCCCCATCTATGGGCTTATCAGAACTATCTGGTGACAAAGCCAGATGAGACAGACCCTTTTGCCTAATTCAGAAGGCACTTGCATCCATTCTAGCTCAATAGAAAATATATACGAATGCATTCTCTTCCAATGTGTCCAAATGCAGAGTTACTCTTACATTATCCTGAAAGCATCTTGCACATACCCACTCTATCTGCATAGATGGATGGGCATTATGCACTATAACAGTTTCCCCAGTGAACAAGTTCCCACTTTGGCTGTGGCAAATGAAAGGGTCAAGGTTTTGTTTTAAAAACACAACATTGCAATTACAAAATAAATAAATAAATCATTTTATGTTTGCCCCAACATGCTATCCACTCTAACAATATATGATGGGATACCATGTAAATAGTTAAATGATCTTCCAGGAACCCAAGCATTTATTACCTCCCAATCCTTTGAGCAACTGTACTGATACGGATGTTCATAGGATCCTGTGCTAAGATTCTACTATTGGCAACAAGAGACAGTTTATGCACCTGCTCTGCAAAATATATTTTAGGTGATAATTCTATGGCAAGTCATTAAATTCAGTAGGAGTTGCTTCCAAGTGCAAACTGGCTGTAAATCCACGTTCCACATCAGCTATCTTAAGAAATGGGCATCTAGAGTCTACAGAACCTCATACAAAATAGGGCTACTACACACACTATCAGAGAACTTTATTTGCTAGGCATATTCTGTATGGCTTTCCACTAACCTTTGCGTCGTTGTCAAATGAGTCAAAGAAGATGCCAACTCCATTCCAGTTATCTGCTGCTCCGAAAACAGGACCGTCTAAGCCTTGTTCTTCTGTAAACCAGACTGCCTATTTAGAGAAATTCAAATCTAAATTTTAGATCTCGGGTTCATACAACCGATTTGTCTGCAAATGCAACCATTCTACCTACCAGTCCATCAGCTCCTACTCGTCCTCTCCCTGTCACTCGGAAAGTCACTTCAATTTCCCAGTATTCAAATATAGATTTGTTTTTTGTCCACACTGATCCCCTCTGACTTTTTAATGATGGAGTTATTCTTATCTGATCAGCACTGGGTATAGCATCTGAAAGGAAAGTAAGAAACAGATTTTTAAAATCATCAAGTGTTTCAAAGAACAACTGCTGCAGAAAAACACACACCTTTGGCTCCATTTGCAGAATTTATTTTTGACAACTGAAAATTACATCTGTTTTACCCCTCTCATATTCCATTCCAATATTATATTACACTATAGAAATAAGTACTTTGCAAAATATATTGCAATACACTAAGCCGCTCGTATTAGCTGTAGAACCATGTCCTGTTCTGCCCAAGGTTTCAAGAAAACAGTGTGCAGATATTTTGTTTGTTTTCCCCAGTTCATTAATAACAAGGCTATTGTGTTAAGTGTGAGCGTTTCTTTAGTGTTTATTCAATCAAATGATTGCAGTATCAGAAGTTATTTGCTTCATGTTTCAAGTGCTGGTTTAATCAATGACAGAGCAGTCAACATTAGAACAAATTGCAGGCAGTGAGGCTGGTAAATTAGAAATAAAGACAAAAAGAAGTCACAGTATAATACATGGATTAAGACCAAATTAATCAAAACTCTTATAAGACTAAAGTTTTTATTTTAATATATTTTATTAAAATGAAATAATTGTCAGAGGGGGTCAGAGAAACAGATGCTGCTGGACACAGAAAAAATTATAAGCAGGGCTCTCATTTCTGTCATTTGTGACACATCACCATAACTATACAATGGTTTCCCATATGGCATTTCTATAAATGCTTTGACTAAAACAAAGAAAGCAGGCAACCACAAGCAAAATTTCAGTTTAAAGTAATTTCACATGTTCAATAAAAAGAACATACTCATTCTTAAAGAGTATATTTAGACCATTCTTTTGGCACTTGCATCATGTACTGAGTTAGCAAACTAATGACAAGTCACACACTGAAATTTGAATTTACAACCTCAAGACCAAACACATGTTAGGTATGGAAAGTCCCTAAGTGGGATCAAGTTGCTAAAGCAGGCCGCTGACAGCAGGTCCCAAGATCCTAATATGTTAATTAGGACCTAGTAAGGAATAGCTGCTGCCCTCCAATCAGTAGTCACTATTACCAGAATGAATAAAAATTATTTCTGTCCATTAGACACACTTATATGAGAAAAATCATTTAAACTGTAGGTATCTCACTGCAATAAAGTGGCACAGGGGATAATGACCTGAACAAACAAGCGACAGAAAGAGCACTTTGCTTGTCAGAACACATTTAAAGAAACCTATTACAGAGACATCTTCGTGGCTTACCTAAGCACCATATGGTGTGGTTTACCTCATGGGACTGAAAGATGCTACTAATCACCTACCGTGGAAAAGCAGCACGACAGTGTAAACACTTCTGTAAAAAGAAATACGCTGCTCCATCAGCAAGCTTTATATGCTGAAGTTCTTAAAGCAGAATGAACACATACAGTAATAGCATTCAAGGACAATAAAGTATTACAGCCTCTGCCTACATGCTATAAAATTGGGACAGAGTTTAATAAAATAATGTCACAGTATGAAGAAGTGCAGGAAATAAAGGCTTGTGGTTTTCTTGAGAACGGAGTTAGAATGGAGTTTCTGCTCAAGTCACATTCAACAAGTCTTTACTCTTGGTTACAAAGGATTGGGGGAAATGGTGAGGAAAGGCCTGTACCAATAAGCCAATAATATAAAACAAAAGGAGTACTGTAGGTGACAGGTATTCACCAACTGAAAGATGAGGTGGCAACGGTGTGTCTGTGCTAATAAAGCCACGACTCCCTGCCCAAACCTTGCAATTCCTTTAAAGAGAAGCCAAATCACTTCTGTGTAGCATGGTAGTGTTGCTATATAAATGAGCAATAGCAGTAGCAACAGGCAGAAGTGTGTGCATGGTGCAGGAAGGAGAAAAGGCACGCATCTAGAGTGAATACTACTATGTAAGGCAGGAGTGAGGAAGCTGCAGCCAGATGTTGCTGGATCTCAACTAATTTTCCTGACCATCGGCCATGCTGCCTGAAGATGGAAAGAGTTGTAGTCCAACAACGTCTGGAGGGCCACAGGTTCCCTGCATCCACTCCAATATGCAACAGGTTTGAAAACAGTGGCGCCAGACCTTTTATCCTCATTGCATTCACATCATAGAAGACCTGATGCATGACAAAAGTTTATGAAATTAGCCATGGCATGGGGAAAGCTTGACGGACCTTTTTCCCCCTCACTCTCACATGGCACAAGAACTTTTAGAAACCCACTGAAGGTGAATGTTGGAAGACTCAGGACAGGTTAAAAAAATGTACTTCTTCACGCGATGCAATAGTTGGAACTATGGAACTTTTTCCTACAGGAGACAGCAATGGGACCAACTTAGCTAGCTGCAAAAGACAGCTGGAAACACAGACGATAAGACTATCAATGGCTAGAGCCATGGTGTGTATGATCTGACTCCAGAGCAACTGGTGTTTAGAGGCATCATTGTTTCTGGAGTCCCACTTCTGTCAGCACTTAACAGGCTACTATCTATCTATCTATCTATCTATCTATCTATCTATACAGTGGTACCTTGGGTTACATATGCTTCAGGTTACAGACTCCGCTAACCCAGAAATAGTGCTTCCGGTTAAGAACTTTGCTTCAGGATAAGAACAGAAATTGTGCTCCGGCGGCACAGCAGCAGGCCCCATTAGCTAAAGTGGTGCTTCAGGTTAAGAACTGTTTCAGGTTAAGAACAGACCTCCGGAACGAATTAAGTATTTAAGCCAAGGTACCACTGTATATATATTAATGTTAGTAATTTTGGATGGGCATAATTACAAGACCCACATAGAAGGCCAATAAATATCACCATCGCTCTGAGCAGCAAGCATTACTTTCCTTATAAACTCTACAAAAAGAATGTGTGTGCACACAGCAAGACTTAACCAAGCACTTAGGAGCACTCAGCTAAGGCTTTAAAAGTGATCTGTGTTTCCCCCATTTTCTCCCAAATATGCGCTCCTGCTAAGTAATGCCTTGGCTGAACAGACTATGTTTTCATTTAGCTTTCAGCATTTTGTGCAACTATCTCAGCACCAAAGGTAGAGGACCACCGTCAACCTTTGGCCCACTTTACCTACTGCTGATAAGGAAGCAGCAGCAACGCACGGGAAAACCCCAAAATACCTGGGATGAAGGGAGAACAACACACAACCTCCAGCCATATGCATTGCTTTCCCCATCGTGCGCATGTGGAAGCTTCTCCTACCTGTACTATTAAGGGCGAGGGGAGAAAGTCCAGAAGGGCCACGTGGCAGACCTTACAGATAAGGAGGTCAGGAAGCAGACCTCAATGCCTGGGAGGCCTCTCTAGGTTTGCAGCTCCCCCCGCCGGGGTGGTCGTAATAAGTACATTTTTAATTTTTCGTGAGGGCGGAGAATCTGCTGGCCCTGTGAACCCCAGGCGCGCGTAGACAAACCGCGCATGCCCAGAGAGCGAGGCAGCCGCACTCTGCACGCGCTCAAGGGCCCCCTCGCCTTTGCTATTTGCTTGCGGCGCTTCCCGGAGCCGAAGCCCCGGGCCTGACGTGAAGCCGTGGGACCCCTGGCGCTCCCTCCCCTCCACCCGCGGAGCCCTGCTCGCCGGTACTTACTGCCCGTGTGCACCCAGAAAGGCACCGACCCGTCCCCCTGCACCAAGTGCGGCCCCTTGAAACTGTATTTGTACTCGAACCGCCGGTGAGGCGGCGCGGGGCCGGCAGCTCCGGCGTCTATCTGGCCGGTGGCGTCTGTGACGGGGAGGAGGCTGCCGACGAGGCAGAGCAGGACCGCTACAAGAAACCTCTGAGCCAGGCTCCCCTTCTGCACCCACACCGCCGCCATCTTGGCCCCAGCTGCGCGCAGACCCGGCTCGGCCAACAGGGCGCTACCTGATTGGCCGAGGCTCCCGGGGGGTGGGCGGGGCCAGAGCGCGGCCAGCGAGGCGAAGAGCGCCGCGGCCGGGTGGGCGGTGCCTCGTTTTATCGCCCCGCCCCTCCTGCGTAGTAACCCAGCCAGCCCCGCCCACAAGACGAGGAGGGGGGGTGCGAGGGCGTTGTGGACCCACGTGGTTTGAGCAGAGTCCCCGCCCACTCGCTACCCTCGCTTTAAAAGTCCAGCAACCATCAACGCCTCATTATTTTGTGGCGCGCGCTTTTCGCTTACGCAGGTCTTGTTCTCTCTCTCTCCCGCCCTCCAATATCTGTGACATCTCCTATTTGTGGCAGAAGCAACCTAAGGAAGGGTCTAACCCTGATCCTAACATAACATAATCACTCTATTATATACATGGCAGTCCATTGCCTTTCACTTTTTCACGATGCCTTAGAATCGATCCTAAATAAAAAGAAATTAAGGGGTGAGCAGTTAACGCAAGCAACATAGCGTTTTGCTATCCGAATTGATGACGTGAGGAGTTCATAGTGAAGCGCGTATAAATTGATTGTCAAATGACACATCGCTTGTTTGCAAAATCTATGTGGTTAATATTTTGCTTCCCCCCAACCCGAAGGAAAGTTATCTCCAAAATTCTCGCCAAGGCCTGAAGTCAATTCTTTCAACTATCTCAGGAGCTCAGCCACCCAATTCCATGTCTCGACCTGCTACGGCTCACCTTTGCAAAAGAAAGAAAGAAAAAGGTTTCAACACCAAAGGACTGAACGTTTGCCTGCACATTAGGAATACCGTAACAAGTGTGATCTGCAGCAAAACGTTGCAGCATGGAGGGCAGTATTCCTTGTCAGAGTTCCAGCCAGCCCTAACCCACCACTCCTTTTAAGGATGTTTTCATCTCAATATCTTTTTTATACTTCTGCAAACCTTGGGAGTTTCCCCAAACCTGGAAATACCTCCCTCTTGTGCATGGATCTTGCCATTTTGGCTACACAAGGATCAGCACTCAGAAAATGAGTGATATTAGCATATCATTTTAGGAAATGTTTGAAGAAACATTGGTTGAAAGGGTCGTTGGCAACATGAAATCTAAATTCACCCAGGTATAAGGGCAAGGAGAGAAAAGTATCTAACAGGGCAATCCTATACCTGTCTACTTAGTAGTAAACTGCCTGGAGTCCTATCAGGGTGAAACATGGGTTATTTATTATTATTATTATTATTATTATTATTATTATTATTATTATTATTATTCCCAGTTAAGTGGGTATAGGATTGCAACATTAAGCTCATCATTGAAGTGCTATTGTCTACCACAATGTTCTCGTTCTCCGCCCTCCCACAATCTGTTATAGAATTAAGATTTCTTGAAAAATGGGACATATTCACAGAAATAAAAACTTCCTGTTCTGAACCTGAAGGTCATCTCTGTGGCTGCTGGCTCCAATTCTAGAAAATAAATCCCAGACTTTCTTTCAGGAATTGTTTTAATCCTGATCAAGTAGGTTTTAATCAAGGGCTGCCTTCTGTCAGACAACAAAAGGGAAGATCCCAAAATGCAATCTGACATGTAGTGGTGGGTGGGAGGGATGACAGCCTCCTGCTGCGATGCTGTGTTTATTACACACCAAACGCTTTTGATACTATTCCCAGGGGAAATTCATTAGTAGCCTCTGGGCATATTGAGGTCCAGAGAGAGCAAAGGAGATAGATTGTGATCCTTCAATTGAACATGACACACAATGCAAGATATCGTTGAACCACCATGTTTCTCAGACAAGCAATAATCTAGTTGAAAGATATCTGCGTGATTTCCTTTAATATTTGTAGCACTTTATTTGGGTGTGTTTTTTCTCTCCAAACATTGTTGCCATGGAATGTGTTTTCTGTGCTGTCATTACCTTGCATGTTAAGAGCTGATATTATCTATTTTCAAGGCTACATGAAGCTCACTGGGTAATAACAGTTCAGTTACCTATTCCTCAGCCCAGCCTACCCAACAGATTTGTTGTGAAAATATTATTAGAGGGACCTTGAGCTTCCTCAATAAGGCAGGAGACAAAAATAATAAATACTGGTAAATGTTGTGTCAGGTCTATGTGTCTATATATAAGAAAAGCCCTGCAGGATCAGATCAATGGTCTGTATAGTCCAGTGTTATTTGTGTCTGTGTGGATATATACTTATGTCACTTATTTATTAAAATGTATATACCGCTTGAATATAGAAAACCTCAAAACGCTTTACAAAAAGATAAATCAATAAAAAATCACAACCATACCTTAAAACACTGACACAAGTTAAAATACTAAAGCAGAATAAAATTACCTCAACTTTCTAAGCAACTGGGTACACTCGCCTAAACAAGAATGCTTTTAGCAGGCACCGAAAAGAGTACAGGGAAGACATCTGCTTGATCTCAATAGGCAAGGAGTTCCAAAGTGCAGGTTTTGCCACAATGACACACTAAGTGATCAAATTTTTACAGATTTGGAATGGGTATTATGTGGCACCTGTAGCAGGGCCAGTTCCGCTGATGGAAGCAGTTGAGTGGGCACATTTAGAGTAAGACGATCCTGTAGGTAAATTGGTCCCAAGCTGTTGAGGGCTTAATATACTAATAGTAATACATTGAATTTGGCCCAGTATCTGCCCTTCAGCATATGCTCTATGGATGAATTACAAAACAAAAGTAAAATACAATATTAAAATAAAATGTAAACTAGAAAATACTGGTATTTCAAAAACATCTCCTTTCTGCCAGGGGAAAATATACCCAATTTGCAGCTCAGTTTACAAGATAAAAAAAGAGCTAAGACGAGATTTGCTCCTCTTCAAGTTAGAATCATAGAATCATAGAGTTGGAAGAGACCACAAGGGCCATCGAGTCCAACCCCCTGCCAAGCAGGAAACTTTGCTGCTGTTCTGAACTGAGCCATTGTTGCGCTTAGGTGTGTCATCACAGCTGGGGTTTATGGTTTAGCTTTAGGGCAAGTCTTGGTTACAGTTCATGGTCTGTCCAAAGAGAGGTAAACCACTAGCATGAACTCAGTCCCAAAGAAACTGAACCCCGAGTGATGAAATCCCTGGCATCTTGCAACACTTGGAGGTTGGGTGGCGTGTAGCAATATATTATGTTTCCAGAGCGAAGGATACCTATGCAAATACTTTGGCCGGCACAAGAAACCTGCATAAAAATAGGGCTGCCATATTTTGAAGAGCAAAAAAGAGGACGCTATGATGGCCATTCAAAGCAAATAAATGCAATTTGTCTCAAATTTTACCCCTGAAAAAGAGGACACGTGGCAACCCTAAGACAGAAAGAAAGAAAGAAAGAAAGAAAGAAAGAAATTTACCTTGTTTCTGATTCTGCAGCTGACTAATTAAATTAAGGCTGGAAGTCAGCCTAGACACACACATACACACAGAGAGAGAAAGAGACAGACAGACAGACAGACAGACAGACAAACCCCTTGAAAGTACAAGGATAAAGAGTGATGGAAAGCAACAAAGGCGAGCCAGCCATGGCCCAATGTCAGAGCAAACAATAAAGAGAAAGTAGCTGGCAGTGGAAGGGTACTGTGGGCTTGTGAATGTGGGGCTGATTTTAAAATGGGTGAATAATTCCCTTGAAGAAGGAATTTTAGTAGGTGAAGCTCTCATGTTTCAGGGATGGAGGAAGGAGTACCCTTTGCCATCACTAGTGGCGCAGGGGAAGATCTGGCTAAGAACTGTCCCATTTCTGCACCACCTAAAGGAATGGGAGTCATTCAGAAACTCCTAGAAACTCTAGGTCAAGGTTGCGGAACCTGTGGCACCGAGGTTGTTGGGACTCCATAAGCCCCAGCCAGCATGGTCAGTGGTCAGGAATGAAGGAAGCTGCAGTCCAAGAACATCTGGAGGGACAGAGGTTCTTCATCCTTGCCTTAGCACATCTTTTTTGAACCTTGTGCAGCATTTATTCACGGAGCCTCTGCTCATTAAAAGGGTAGTTGGCCACTTCACAATTAAGACCTAGTGGCTAGAAATATTTTCACTTAGATCACTAGTAGGCTCTTTGAAATTCCAAGGCAAATTAGCTTTCCACATTCAAAGTTGGCGATTCTTAACTCTTAACTTTTAATTGTAGGATTAGCCTGCTTACTTTTGAATGGACAGCCCCTGATATATTTCCAAAAATAACATTTAACAAAACAGGGGATAGAAATAAAATGGTCCAAGTCACGTTTCTCCTGATGAAGCCTGTGTGATTTCTGCTGGTTCATAATACAAAACATTTGCAGAAGAAGTTGAAGAAGAAGAAGAATTTTTGAAATGGCTACTAGAGAGGGTGCTTTCTGTGATTTTTCCCTGATGGTGGAATTTGCCTGATGCCATCTTTGTCGCCCTGCGGGGACTAGGCAAAGTCTGCTCAATTTGCTTGTGCTTTTGGTGGCTGGTAATGCTACATTTTTTATTGATATAAATTGTTTTTACTTTTTGAAACTTGCTTTTATACCTAGGTCTGTATGCCTTCTCATACACAGCTCAGTTAAGTAGAATTTTATTAAATGGCTTTTAACAAGTTTCCCCCCCTTTTTAATTCTATGACTGTTTTACAGGTCTTTAGGGGATTTTGAAGACAACTATGAAGGTATTTTTTGCTCAAACATGTATCTACAACAGCCCACCTCTCCAGGTGAGTTATTTAATTGCAGTACAGTGGTACCTCGGGTTAAGAACTTAATTCATTGTGGAGGTCCATTCTTAACCTGAAACTGTTCTTAACCTGAGGTACCAGGCCGTCTGCTGCCGCTGCGCCACCACTGCACGATTTCTGTTCTCATCCTGAAGCAAAGTTCTTAACCCGAGGTACTATTTCTGGGTTAGCAGAGTCTGTAACCTGAAGCGTCTGTAACCCAAGCTACCACTGTACACTAAAGATGAACTGCCTTCTACTGTACAAAAGCACCTGACATATTCACCCAAAGGGGCTGCTTCCTCAGCATCGGTGGTTGGCTTCAAGGCTGCTTGAAGCATATATTCTTATCAACATGGTTGGAATCACAGAATTGGAAGGAAAATGGAGGTCATCTTGTTTAGCCTTCACCAGCCTGTGCTGGTTGGGGCTGATGAGAGTTATAGTCCAAAACATCTGGAAGGATTCAGGTTGACAAAGGCTGATCCAGTTACACCCTGCACAGTGTGTGACCTGCAATGCAGATGAAAGTACAGCATTCCTCCCAAGTGATGACCATTTAGCCATTTTCACTCGTATGGATCTGTGAGACATGCCACTCACTGGAACATGGAACACTGTGAGACATGCCACTCACTCACTTCTCAAGGAAGTAATACTTTGTTGTTGTTGTTGTTGTTGTTGTTGTTGTTGTTATAACAACTTTCACCGCATTTTATTCAAGGAAAAGTGAATGTACAAAATATTGCCAGATTCCTTTGCATTTAATCTTCTTTTTCCTCCTCCTCTTCATCCTGGTTGATCTGGAAATATCGCAACTTGTAGCTCTCCTTGCTGTTGGCGACCACACAGAGCCAGTCGCGCAAGTTCTTCTTCAGGTATTTCTTGGTGAGGTACTTCAGGTACCTCTTGGAAAAAGGGACCTCTGAGGTGACTGTGATTTTGCTTTTGCTTCTCTCAGTGGTCACCACACCCCCAGCAAGGTTCCCAGCTTTTCCATTCATTTTGATCCACTCCTACAAGAACTGTTCAAAGTTGGCAGCATCCATGATGCCATCTTCTACTGGATGGGTACAGTCTAGGGTGAACATCAGAACCTGCTTCTTCTTTTTTGCCACCCTTTGTCACAAGCTTCTTTGCAGGCGCCATGGCGGCAGCAACGAGAGGGAAAGCGAGGAAAGGAAGGCAGCCGCACGCATGCACCTACTTTGGCGACATCCTCCTGCCCCTCAAGGAAGTAATACCGACCATTCACTGAGCTGTGTCCAAAGGCAACGTGTTTGTTCTGGAGATTCCTTCCAACTTCCTCTTTCCCAATCCCTGTAACATAACTCCCACAATAAAATAGGTACCAGGATTCCAAAGGACCAGAAAAGATTATTCATGTACGTGACAACAGCCGCACGGATCCTACTAGCCCTGAGATGGAAGGAAGAGACAACCCCAACCAGAGAAGAATGGCAAACCAAGTTGATGCACTATGCCGAAATGGCAAAATTAACTGGGAAGCTCAGAAATCAAGAAGACAAGAACTTTAAAAAAGAATGGGAAAAGTTTATAATTTATATACCAGATCATTTTAAGCAGGTTAAAATATTGGCAGGCTTTAACCACACTTGTAATGTCACGGAATGTATAGATAATTTAGAAAGACAAAAATTGGAGAAGTATTGATATGCAGTTGAAAATATTATCAACAGGACCCGTGAAAGGGATGGAGGGAAGTCAGGAGATTCAGAGTAATCTTGATATTTGGATTCTAAATTGGTTTTTGCTGTATGTTTATATTTATGAAAATCAAATAAAAAATTATTTACAAAAAAAATTAACTCCCACAATAAAATTATGCATTTTGCATCCCAATTTTCAAAAATACATTCCCCACCGCTACCACCTTAATTTACAGATCTTCATCTTTGGTGGTATGATGGAGACTTGGTGTGTTCTCTTCAGTACACAAGAGCAGATATCTTGATTTAGATCACAGCGTTAATTGCAGAAAACAAACGGACAATGAATCCAGTGCCATAATTAATTTACCCGATATTTACTTAGTTAATTTGTTCAGGGCAGATTAACTGTGGGTTGGAGAAGCTGAACAAGGAAAGTGAGTGACAGGCGCAGTCTTGCGGTGGACGGGCTCTCATTGGGAAAGTTCATCTTCATTCTGAAAGAGACGCCTTCAGGGATCATGTATTTTGAATTCCCTGTGAATTTAGTGTCATCTTAGCTTGACCAGCTCTGGAAGAACATATTAACCTCCTCTTGTGATTTTTAGAAAACCATTCTAATTTAGCAAGTAATTAAGGGTCACATGTAGGATAAAGAGCTAGATAATCTTGGATTACGCACAGGAAGCTTTGTTTCCAAGGCAACCTCAGCGAAGGGGGGTGTTAATGCTGAGGTCAGTCAGTTAATGAAGTGGGAATGGTGACTGCCTCCAAAACATGTTCCAGGCATGGAAATGGAAATAACAATTACATGACCATTTAACGATTTGATAATGGAAAACAAAAGATTACAAAGCTGGTTGCCACAGAGAAACATTGGTGACAGAAGTCCAAGGGGAGAGATCTGCTGAGCTAGGTCAAGGGAGGCTGAAACAAGTGGCGCTGGCCAAAAGCTTTTATTTTTTAACTCAAGTCGCTTCATTCGTCATCCACAGATTTTGTGACAGTCTCAGTATGTGAGCGGGAATTACCTGCGTAACTGTTTCCCAACCCCTTAACCTGTAGTGTTATTTCTTGTGTCTCCTAAGGATAGGCCTGTTGGCCAAGGTTGCTCTCAAGCAACTGGTTTTGGAACTAGAGCTCATCCACACCACACATTTAAAGACTATGATGCCACTTTAAACAGCCATGGCTTCCCCTAAAGAATTATGGGAGCTGTAGCATGATGATGATGATGATAATAATAATACTACCCCGCCCATCTGGCTGGGTTTCCCTGCCACTCTGTTATGGATGTTGAGAGTTGTTTGGAGACCCCTATTACGATCATAGAGCTACAATACCAGAGTGGGTTAAAGAACAAGCCCTCTTTCTAGGGAACTATGGGAATTGCAGTTCTTGAGAGGGAAATAGGGGTCTCTGGGCAATTCTCTGCACTCCTAGCAAAGCACATCTCCCAGGAGTCTTTGTTGTTGTTGTTTAGTCATGTCCTACTCGTGACCCCATGGACCAGAGCATGCCAGGCACTCCTGTCTTCCACTGCCTCCCGCAGTTTGGTCCAACTCATGTTGGTAGCTTCGAGAACACTGTCCAACCATCTCATCCTCTGTCGTCCCCTTCTCCTTGTGCCCTCAATCTTTCCCAGCATCAAGGTCTTTGCCAGGGAGTCTTCTCTTCTCATGAGGTGGCCAAAGTACCGGAGCCTCAGCTTCACGATCTGCCCTTCCAGTGAGCACTCAGGGCTGATTTCCTTCAGAATGGAGAGGTTTGATTTTCTTGCAGTCTATGGGACTCTCAAGAGTCTCCTCCAGCACCATAATTCAAAAGCATCAATTCTTCGGCGATCAGCCTTCTTTATGGTCCAGCTCTCACTTCGATACATCACTACAGGCAGGAGTCTTTAGGGGAAGCCCAAAGAAATGGCATAATGGTGTTTTAAACCTAAGTTGTGATGGGTGCCACTGTTGGTTTTCAAACCAGTCTAATCAAAAGGCTCACGGGGTATAGCTTTTCCTGTGCTGTATTACATTAATCTGCATATTTTAATTCCCCCAAATACACACGTGCATGAAACCTTTTCCTGACCCTGTACATACAAAACTAGCACGCCAGGAGAAAGGATCATTAATTTTTTTTTGCCCAGGCCATAAGGGACCATTCAAACAGTGTCCACAAACACACAGAACACATACTACCTGCAAACCTGTGTGGTATATATAGTTCAGAAAAAGCTTTACCGTATGACCCTGATTGTGTAAACTGGCCCTTGCACCTAACATCTTTGCTTTATCACAGATGGCTCTGGGCAAATAGACTTTCAGCTTCATCTGTAAAACTGACCGGCCTCACAGAGGTGTAAAGAGAATGACTGCAAAGCATTTAAAAACATAACTAAATTGGAACTGAAACAATTGAATGATTGTATGTGTGTGAGAGAGAGAATTTTTCCAGACCAAATGTTCCTAATTTTAATTGCTGACCAAAGGAAGGGGGGGGGGGAGAGAATTCATATTATTCTAATTTAAAGGGTCTACCCCCACATTTGCAGATACTGATATTGTTAGAAAGCTGACTTGTTCTTAAGAGAGGAAAAAGAGGTGCGAACGTGTTGAATTTGGCAAGTTAATACATTCTGCATACTGTAATATTATTTTGACATTAATGCTGCAGGATGCATCGATATTTTGATGTGACTGTTTTTGAATATACCAATATTTTAAGGTTATTAAAAGAAGAAGTATCCAGGAAAGTAAAATCTCAACATTTGAGATTTTGACAGTGTTGGACTTAAAAAATAAAATAAAATCTGGATACAGTGGTACCTTGGTTTGCAACCGTTTTGGATTACAACCACGTCAAACCCAGAAGTGTGTGTCCCTTTTTTTGGGATCATAACCCCTTCTTTTTGGAGGCCGCATTGGAGAAAGCACGCCTTGGGTTACAACCTGTTTTGGTTTACAACTGGACCTCCGGAACGGAATATGGTTGTAAACCAAGGTACCACTGTATACTGTTTATTTCAATGTGGCTGGTCCCAGCAGTACAACGAAGCAGGTTCTTCGTCCTGAGTAACTTGCCTCCTTCTGACCGCTTGTCTGGAAATACCTGTGTAGGCAGGACAACAGGCAGTTTACACGGATGAGGACAGCGGAAGTTGCCACAGCTGAACACACCCTGAAAATGCCATGTAGCCAAGTTTACCCCAATTCAGCAACCAATGACCTATTGAGGCCCTGTGTCCTACTTTACAGAGGACAACATTCTGTCAGAGAAGAGTCCTCCACTGGAAGGCTCCCTCTATCTGAAGGGCTGTCCTGTTCACACCTGGTTTAAAGAAACACAAGAAGAGAGAGCAAGAGTCTTGAAATCAGTCATCAACATTTAGCTCTCAGACAGCAGACTCCCTCCCACAGATCATCAGGCAATCGTCTTCTCCACTATGGTTAGATCATAGAATTGTAGATGTATTTCTAATTAAATGATACATATAGAGATGTAAATTAGCATATGCTAATTGTTATGTACTGAAGTTCTCACCCTGGGTCAGCAGGGGGATACTGTAGATAGTTCAGGTCCACATATGCAAATAAGGGATCGAAAGTGATGTTCAGTGATTGGATAGTTACAGAAAATGGTTACTGTTGCGTTCTAGTGGAGCTCTATATAAGTAGGCTGGCTGAACCCTTCAGTTCAATTCTGTTCCGGCCTGTGAATAAACAAGAGGGTTCCCGTTTCAGCACATTGTGCAGGGCTCCTTTGATCAACTATGGAAAAGGTAAAGAAGCATAACAACTCACCTGGATTCAAAACCTGGTGAGCATTCTTGGGCAAATTACTCAGCCTCAATTACCCATGGAAAATGGGAACATTAAAAATTCACCTCACAAGACTGCTGTTGTGAGGCGAAATAAGACATCAAAGTGGCTAGATAGGTTTCTGCCTGGGGCAGAGTTATTTACTATTATTTATTCATTACAGTGGTACCTTGGGTTAAGAACTTAATTTCTGGAGGTCCATTCTTAACCTGAAACTGTTCTTAACCTGAGGTACCACTTTAGCTCATAGGGCTGCACCGCTGCACAATTTCTGTTCTCATCCTGAAGCAATGTTCTTAACCTGAGGTACTATTTCTGGGTTAGTGGAGTCTGTACAGTGGTGCCTCGCAAGACGAAATTAATTCGTTCCGCGAGTCTTTTCGTCTTGCGATGTTTTTCGTCTTGCGAAGCATGGTCCGTCGCAACTGCGCCTCTTCAAGCGGCTTTAAGAAAAAAGCACAAGACGTTTTCGTCTTGCGAAGCAAGCCCATAGGGAAATTCATCTAGCAAAGCAACGCAAAAACCGAAAAACCCTTTCGTCTAGCGAGTTTTTTGTCTTGCGAGGCATTCGTCTTGCGGGGCACCACTGTAACCTGAAGTGTCTGTAACCTGAAGCGTCTGTAACCTGAGGTACCACTGTACACTTGTTAATCGTTTTTTATCCAGAGGTCTCCAAACCACTGAAAAACAAACATAAATACATTATACCAGTGGTTCCCAATGGGTGGTCTGCGGACCCCCGGGGACCCAGCATTCTGTGGCAGCATTCATGGAACAAAAACTGCCATAGATACAGGCAATACCATTTTGTATGTGTCCAACTGACACACAACCACCAGCACGTGGGTCCTTTTAGACCCGGAATAGGACGGAATGGGGTGGAATAGGGGCAGAGCAGAATGGGGGTGTAATAGGACAGGCTTATGCACCCTCTGCTGGTGTGTGCTGGGGCCAGGTACAGAACCCCCACGCAAAATGCTCTCTGCCTGTATATCAACATTTTCAAAAGTAGGGGGTCCATGGCTTGGATTTTGAAAAACAGGCAGTCCACGGTACTTAGCCAATTGGAAACCACTGCATGATACTAGTAACAGATTCACACAGCTGCACACAGTATCTGAAAACAGCTTCGTAAACACTAGAGGTTTATATCCAATGCTGCACCATTGAGGTTCCATTGACAAAATGAGGCTTCTCCCTGCACACCCTCAAAAATTCACTTCAAGGGGTTGGAGGAAAAAATTCTGTTGCACACACAAAAGTCATTGTTCCAGTTAAGCAGCAGTGCTGGATACAGCCCTGAAGGTAGAATCACAGATCAGCAGCCCGCAAGACACGTCAGGCTTGTAAATGCAAAACGAGTACATTAGAGTGCTAACATATCAGAGAATGTTCAACTGAATTGCAGTGAAGGGAAAGACGGGCACTGTTGCTCATCTAAGTATAATTTAATTATGTTACCCAGCACTTAAAGAGAGAACACTGACTCTTAAGCGAATTAATTTCATTTAATTGGACTATATTGCATGCCAGCATAATTCACTGGTGATTTCATCACATTGTCACATATCCCCAGTCTCCTGTCCTTGTGTACAACCTAACATGTACATTACATTCGGAGAAAGGCAGACCTTGTGGCTTCTATATATGCAACAATTGTCAAGGAAGTTGGTGAAAACTTTCCCGAATTCAAAGCCATGGCTGAAATGGTCCTGAGGATAAAGCTGACCAAGTCAAAATCTCACAAGGTGTGATTTAAAGAGCATCCACAAAGGAAAAGGATGCTACCAAAATGTGATGCAAAAACAAACAAATAAAACCTATGAAAAGCGTGAAGAAAATGAATTTGTTGGTAGTAAACAACTCCCCTCCCTCTCATTTGGAGCTATACATCCTTCCTTCTTGGGGATATTTTGCTCTCAAGTACAAATACATATCCGTCCTCTACATTTTCTTCTTGCAGCTGCCAGACTAGAAGCACAGGCAAAAACAAGCAGTTGCTAGACAAAAGTATCGTGCAACTGCCAATCCACTGTGTGTCTCAGCATAGCTCCTGCTGAACAAACAGTTTTAACTCCCTTATAATCTGCAATTGTGTCTCGCTCTGTTTATTGTCTCCACTTAGACTCTAATAAGAACAATAAAAAGGTGCACTTGGTTTCCGTCGGTAATCGTCCGACCTTTTTGTTTGGTTAATAAGCAATTGGTCCTGTAGTTTAGCTATTTGGTGATCAGATTATGTTATCGCAGAACTGCAAATTGAAATACAACAGTAACAGAACAATAGTATTGGAGAACATAAATGATTAGGCTTAAAGGCAGCTTTCATACCTCATAATTTATCTTCTCTGATTGGTTGCAAACAATGCTTTTTACATGTGTTTTCAAAGGGGGGGGAGGTTTTCAAAAACAAAATATCAAAATGACACTCACCTAGCAAAACAGGAAAATGATTACATGCTCTTCCCCACCCCCTAATATTGGCTATTTTAAACCAAATTAGGCTGCAATCCTATACACACATCTGCAAGTCCATTGAACTCAATAGGACTTGCTTCAGTGTGAGCCGGCAAGCACAGGACTGCACTATAAGTTTATGGTTGCCGTATTTGTAGAGCCAGTTATTCTAACATGGGCAGGAGAGTTAATTCCACAGTAGCACTGGCAAAGCCTCATGGTCTTCCAGTCTTAGACCCAGAGACACCTGCACCAGTGGGTAAAAAGGTTGAAGTCTTTTCTGCTAGTGTCTGGGGGCTAAGAGCCAGGTTGGATCAGTGTGGTCAGTGCTTTTTTTCTGGGGGGGGACAGGGGTACGTATACCCCTAAACATTTTGTGAATCTTTGTACTTTTGTCCATTTACTGTATTTAGTTACAGGGAACCAGGCAGAGGGCCTTCTCGGTAGTGGCGCCCACCCTGTGGAAGGCCCTCCCACCAGATGTCAAAGAGAAAAATAACTACCAAACTCTTAGAAGACATCTGAAGGCAGCCCTGTTTAGGGAACCTTCTAATGTTTAATAGGTTATTGTATTTTAGTGTTCTGTTGGAAGCCGCCCAGAGTGGCTGGGGAAACCCAGTCAGATGGGTGGGGTATAAATAATAAATTATTATTATTATTATTATTCCCAATTTGAACTATTAAATGGTGATTTTCTTGAGTAAAAATGAGAGTACCCCTAAACCTTTTCTTAAAAAGAAAAAAAGCACTGAGTTTGGTACACACAAAACTTGCTCATGGATAAGATCAGGCCAGATAAACTGAGGCTAGAAACAGACAGATGTCTGCCAACCAAGAATCAATGACTAGCAGGCAATAGGACAGTTGAGAAAGACTGCAGCAGGGATATTTTGCTTGTGCTCAGGATAATGCCCAGGCATTGGTTTGATTTGTAAGGTCTAAACCACTGAGCCTCTTGGGCTTGTCGATCAAAAGGTCGGTGGTTTGAGTTCCCATGACGGAGTGAGCTCCCGTTGCTCTGTTCCAACTCCTGCCAGCCTAGCAGTTCGAAAGCGCACCAGTGTAAGTAGATAAATAGGTACCACTGCGGTGGGAAGGTAAATAGTGTTTCCGTGTGCTCTGGTTTCCGTCACGGTGTTCCGTTGCACCAGAAGCGGTTTAGTCATGCTGACCACGACTCAGAAAGCTGTCTGTGGACAAATGCCGGCTTCCTCAGCCTGAAAGCAAGATGAGCACCACAACCCCATAGTTGCCTTTGTCTGGACTTTACTGTCCAGGGGTCCTTTACCTTTACCTTTACCTCTACAGTGGTGGGGAACCTGAGGTTCTTCAGGGGTTGTTGGACTCCAACCTCCATCAATCCCAACCTCTGTGGCTTATATAAAGCCGCTACTTTATCGCCACTTATATCATTGCATGTTCCTGACTTTTGAACTCTCCTTGCCTTTCAGAGTCAATTCAAGGATTCATGCCAACTTCTGGACTGATAGCATCAAGCTATTCTATTTGTTTTGACAGTGAATGGAATTGCTCCTGTTTTCTGTTATTCAAATACCTGCCACAGGGAAGCCTGAGCAGACTGGCAACTGCGAGGGTAGGGAGGAGGAATTTTTTGCTCCCTATAAACCAGAGGCAGAGGACTTTATACCCGGGGTCCAAATGCAGCCCTCCAGATCTTGGGACTCTCACCTGGCCACTGCCCCTCCCTGGCCTTGCTTGGCTGGGATGTGTGCTTGAACTCTGATAATAATAATAATAATAATAATAATAATAATAATAATAATAATAATAATTCCCCATCGCTTACATAAATAAAAAACACCACCCTTAAGCTTGCAATTGCATTTCAAGATAAGTTCCCATGGGTACCAGTGGAGATGTCCTTTGAAATGCAAATAGCAGCTTCAGAGGGGTATTTCTTGGCAGGACCATGCCATGGAAAGATGGAGTTAAACTCTCCTTCCCTGCCCTGAGCAGAGGCTCTCCAGGCTTCCCTGTGCAGCTGCTATTTACCGTATTTTTTGCTCTATAAGACTCACTTTTTCCCTCCTAAAAAGTAAGGGGAAATGGGTGTGCGTCTTATGGAGCGAATGCAGGCTGCGCAGCTGTCCCAGAAGCCAGAACAGCAAGAGGGATTGCTGCTTTCACTGCGCAGTGATTCCTCTTGCTGTTTTGGCTTCTGAGATTCAGAATTTTTTTTTTTCTTGTTTTCTTCCTCCAAAAACTAGGTGCGTCTTGTGGTCTGGTGCGTCTTATAGAGCAAAAAATACAGTATGCAATGAAAAGTATACATTTGTTGCAATTAATGCCAAGTCTAGTTGGCCCTCAGCCAGGATGGAATGCAGAGGAAGGCTGAGGATGGAGACTCAGAGAAGGCGGGATGTTACCTGGAGCCAGGAAAAAGGCCAGGAGTCTTGGAGTGGGAGGAAGGATGAACTCTCCATGCAAATCCCAAGGCTGCTAGGACATCTGTTGTTCTCAGGGTGCCTTCAGGCAGCATCCCTCCTACTCGGAAAGGTGACAAGGAAAGTCAACGGTAGTAAAAATATCAGAACGCTTCGGCACAGAAACATTTACACTGTACAATATGTAATTCCATCTGACGTATGCTTTCCTTCCTAGTTCCTGATCAGATTACCCCACCTGGTGGCCTAAAATGTAACACAAACTGTCACTCCTTAATAAAACAAGTGAGGGTTGTTGGCAGGGAAGGGAGATGGGAATTAGAGAGTTGAAGTCAGAGCAACTCACTCAGATGGTCCAGAAGACAGATTTTATATGTATAAAAAATCCTTTTGAACCTAATTGGATTCTGAAAAATACGTCTCCAAGAACATTTTTTTAAAAAGATTATTTAGCTGGACACAGGTTAAAGAACATGCCACTAAAAATCGCATGATTGAATAACAAAGACCTGCACACAACAGCACAGATATCTGCGATATCTCTGAGCTTTCTGGAGGCATCTTTCAAGATGGATGGCAACCACATTCCCACTCAGGAGGTCCACTGCTTATTGCTCTTTATTAGTTGTACTGAACTATCTGGACTGCTGCCAGTCTGGCTTTGCTGTTGGAACAGCAAATAAAATAACCAAGAAAAACCCACAACAGAAATGATTCAGAACAATCTGCACAAGTGCCACCAAAATGAATGGGAGCTTTTATGCAAATTCGAGTCATTTCAATGCGGAATGTCCAAAACTTACTCCATTTCTATATTATCAACTTTGTAACAATACCTGTATCTTTTTATTAAGAACAAAGAAACTTTGATTTTCTGTGAATGCTTAGATCGTGATCCACTCTGTTCCAAAACATATATTAACTTATTTTAAAAGGGAGAGAGAGATCATTCAACTTAGAGTACATATATTAAACATTACGTTTTTGGGGGGGTTTTTTAAGAGAGCAGTAAACCTGTTGCATTGGTTTCAGGAATGACTTTCTCCTTGTCACTCACCCTTTTAAATCAATTCTAATATTGATTGGGTGACCCACTACCTCTGGGTCAAAATGAACAACTGACTTTGTTGATGATTATTTCAAGCAGGATTTGAGCCAAGCCAGCTTGGACATCTTGCAGTCCCTTTGACCACTGGTGGCTGGAGGGTTTAGAATCTTATGAAGCAAGTGACCTGGAAGTGAACCGTGCAAAACCGTAGAAGCACCCCGGGCTTTGAACTTTGGCTTTCAGAATGCATCCTTGAGAAATAACCCAAGTGACCCGCCATGTTTTCCTCTCCTTCTCTCACTACCCTTCCAATACTGTATTTGAAAGATGAAAACACATGAACTTTTTAAATACAATGGTCACATTCAGATGATAACTTCCTGTGCTTTTGGTTAGGTGTTGTATTACCTGTCTTGGAAACAGGAAGCGTTCCAGAGAACGGCAAACCTTGTACTGATACCGCAGTTATCCTGTTTGCTTTGTGAATTGGCACAATCTTTGAGTGGTGATCTTTCACAATAGGTCAAAAACGGGCACCTGAAAGTCCTGAAGCAGCTTCTCAATCTAACTAAACACATAATTAGGTCAGTGGTTAACATTTTGAACTATAATCAATAACACTTCATTTCATTTACTTATTTATCTAGTTCTAAAGTGGAGGGATATTTTAAAACTGCATTTTCCACCAGAGCACTGAAGTGTTGCAGTCTACTGTACCACGTCCTTCTACTGTATATGCAGATGAATTGTTAAATAAAAAACAAATCATAACTCCACAATCAACACAATCAAGACTGACTTTACTGCCATTTAAATTATTACTTGGTTTATTTGTTTAACTTGATGAGAATGTTTATAACTTGCCAAATCATAGGAAATATCACAGTGATGTACAAGAAAGCCATCAAAACATTGTTGTTGTTTAGGCACTTAGTCGTGTCCGACTCTTCATGACCCCATGGACGAATGACCAACATTGAATCATGATAATTTCTCTAAGGATGCTTGGCAAAACAAACATGTTCTCAGCAGGCAACGAAATTTTAAAAATTGTAGGTGTCCATCTTGCTGTAATAGGAATAGTGTTCCAAAAGAGTGGAAGTCTTAGTTCATGAAGAAACTGGATAAATATGAGATAACACTGGGATAGTCAGAAGGACTTTTCCAGATCATTGCAGTGTACGAGAAGCACAATAGTCCGTCGGACATTTTGTTCCTAGGCATTTTAGAGCTTTATATACTGACAATAATTCCTTGAACTGAGCTCAGAAATATACTGGCAGACAGTTTAGGCCAGTCAGCGCTGCTTCATGTGGTTTTTAATGCTGCTTTGAGTGTTTAGATATCATTTTTAATGTATTTCCATCCTCCTAAGGCACGGAAGTGGAACCTCAGGCTGTTGGGTTGGGGTTAAAATGTGGCTTTCCTGGACCTCTCTGGCCTGAGGGATTCATACACCCTCCCCAGGCCCAACTTGCTTTACATCCTCTTCAAGTGTTTTTGCATGGTTGGAATGTGTTATTGAACTTTGATAATGCTTCTTGCTGCCTTGATGGTGGATAGAGAGGGAAGTGTGAGTGCGATGAAACTAACCTACGGAACAAAAGTAATGTTCACATTTACTGTGCTATCCCCTTTTGCTTCTGGCATGTGGCCCTCGAAACATTGCCCAGAAGGGAAAGTGGCACTTGGGCTGAAAGGAGGTCCCCTGCCTTGCCCTAGAGTAGCCCATTCCTGCTTTTGACAGCCAGCCAGCCAGCCAGCCAAAGAATTCCTTTTTCCTTTCATTGGTGATTTGTGTGAGGGCTGTTTGGCGACTTCAAGCCTGTTGCTGCCTCCATTTGCTTTTGTAGTTACTGCATTAGATTAACCCCTATTTACATCAGTTAATTGCAATTTGTTCATTAGGAAGTTTCTGTCATGCCTGCCCACCCCCCACCCCATTCTTCCCGACTGCAGTTAGGAGGATATCCTCAATTTTCATGACAATAAGAAAGGAAAAGCAAAAGCATGAAATTCAAAGGAATCTGGAGACAACTAGCTTTCAGTTTTAGACTATGAATAGAGGAGGGTTACAAGTTACACAATAAACATTTAGCCAGTCTCTGGCTGTTTGCCAGCATGCTTTCCTCTGCCAAGCCTCTGACATATAAGAAAGCATTCTTTAAAGGGGTATTTCTTCTAAGCAAAAGTCAAATCAATCTCACTTTGTTTACAGTGGGTAGAGATTGATATAGATAAAAGCTATTTTACTAAAGTAGCCAGGACCTAATGCACTGATTACTATGTTTCTGGTTATTATGGCTTTGGACATTAGCTCAGTTGGTAGAGCATGAGACTCTTAATCTCACAGTAACGAGTTCGAGCCCCAGGTTGGGCAAAAAAAATCCTGCGTTGCAGGGGGTTGGACTAGATGACCCTCGTGGTCCCTTCCAACTCTATAATTCTACAAGTCTATTATTTATTCATTTACTTCCCTTAGAATAAAACGCCTCAAGTGAGACTTACTTCTGAGATGTGTCTATATGTATTCTTAGCCCACCTCACCTCAAGGGCTTGGGGGCATTTGGCAACATTCAGATGAAATCCTCAATAAAATGCAAATCATAAAACACAAGAATTCAAATGATCTGTTATTCTTGCTCAACTTTGGCTGTTGAAAGGCCAGCACAAAAAGAAACAGCTGCATACATCAGTACTTAACCTAAACGTGTGACAAAATATATTTTTTTTTATCAAGGGAAATTCTTATATTTGCTCCTTAAATTAAGGCTGCTACAAAAACAGTTTTGCACTGCAGTTAATTAGAGCAAGCTGTTAAAAAAACAAAACACCATCCCATTTTAATTTTTTTAAGTCTTGCAGAACTTCAGGAAAATGTGCTGGCTCATACTTCAGAGCAAGCCTTTCACCATCAACAGATCTTTGCCTCAGCCAAGGAATTTGAGAGGTTGCTAACATGTCACAAAGCTGCCTTATGGGGGTTAAGACTTACAGACCCCACATGCCAGAATAACACATGGGAGGGGGTCATTTATTAGGCTAGCCCTGCCCTCCCCATGCTGACACCCTCAGCCACTTGCCCAGTCAGGACAAGAAGGAGCTCAACACACATTTTTTAAAAAATTTTTATTTACTTAACAAAATGTATCTACCACTTTCCCAGCAATATGCCTACCAAAGAATATTTAAACCATAAGAAAACGATCCACAGTACCAGACCCACTAAGTGTCCTTATTTTCTAGGAACAGCCCCAGATTTACAGAAGCCGTCCTAATTTCTCAGATGATCCTGGAATATCCCACTTTTCTTTAGGCCGTCCCTATTTTCATTGGAGAAATGCTGGAGGGGTATGGAGTTACGTAACCCCTGAGCCAAGGAGATAAGTAACTCTACAACCTTCTGAAGGCATTTGAAGGCAGCCCTGTAAAAGGAAGTTTTGGTTTTTTTTTTTTTTTAAAAACTGTTTAATGTTTTATTATGTTTTTATACATGTTGGAAGCTGCCCAGAATGGCTGGGGAAACCCAGCCAGATGGGTGGAGTAAAAGTAAAATAAAATAAAATAAAAATGGAATAGGAAGTCCCTATTTTCATCAGAGAAATGTACCAAATAAAGGTTCAAAGCCATTTAGCCCCCTCTCATCCTTCTTCCTCTGCAACTTCTGTGATGCTTCTCTCAGAACTGTGGGAAATTGCAGCTCAAAACTGAAAAACAAGCTTCTAGCCCTTATGTCTGCAGAAAGAAAGCAAGAGCAAAGTGAAGGCAGCAGCACAGAAGCGACATTGTTGCTATTTCAGGTAAATCTCCTTCTTAAGGCTTTCGAGGAGAGCAAACAACGCCTTTGTGATCTCCTCCTGCGAGCAAAGATGGGAGGTTCAAAGTGTCTCTACTGCATAAAGCCCTTTCCTTTGCCCTGCGTCTCTTGTCTGAAGTTGCCTCAAGTGCCTGGCGCGCTCCTTCATGGAACAACAACATACAGTGAATAATCAAATCCGGCAAGTTTCGTACAGGGTTTTGAGGCTGTTGCTTGTCTTCGCCGTGTTGCCCTTAAATCAAAACTGGCTGGGCCGGATCCCTTACCAAATCCAGCTGCCCCAAAAGCGATGTCGTGAAAACATCTTCCCCTTCAAGTAACCCCGGTCGCCTTTCTTTCCTCACACAAATAAATAAACACACACACATCCTTGCTTTGCTTGGTCCCTCCAAAAGATTTCTGTCCTTTTTATATTTCCTCCCCTCTTTCGGTTAAGCCCTCATTAACTCCACTCACGCTGTCTCGCTCTGTTTGCCAATGCTTAAGTAGCACTTTAATAAAAAATTAAAAATCCCCCACTCCTTCTCCTTCTCCTCCTTCTCCTTCCTTTTTTTTTTTTTTAAAAAAAGCAACCAATTAGCACCTCATCAGCTTCAATTAGAGGAGACAAAAGCAGTGTAAAGATAACTCAATGAGAGGGGGTGGCATAGCATCATGTAATCGCTTAAGACAGCATTGGCCATTCAGTGCTCTAAGAGAGCGGGGCCTATTCACCCTTCTTTCTTCCCTTTTGGGGGAATTTAGGACTATTTTGATGGGAAGACAGGCCTCCCAGAAGTCTCATAGTCCCTCATTCAGGGGCTACCTGTTTACAGCTCACAGAGCAGAAGGGCCTAAACAATCCTATATTGTACGCTCAGTGCTTCCTTAAACCTAGGCCTCCATAAAAGCCTGTTTTCAGTGGCCGGGACTACTAAGTTAAAGGCCGGCTTTATCCTCATTAAGTGTTCTCCTTGTACTGTCTTCTAATTACAGGGGAAGGGCAACAATGTATTTTTCCCCCCAATGAGAGTTCTTTGGAGCAGTTAATTTGGTGACTGTACTAAATGCCTTTAAACATTAATTAGTGTGGAAGGAACCCTAATTTCCTCCGCAGCTTTCCTGTCCATTTAACTCCCCCTTGTTTTCACATAGGCTTGGATGAGCCTCCATAATGAAATTACCTCATTAATGCCTTTATTCTCGCACAGTAACTCATTCAAGATCGCCCATTTAAGTTTTAATTTGACGCTGTCAAAAGCAAAAAAAAAAAAAAAAAAAAAGGCCTTCATGGTTTGATTACTGCATTTTTTTAAAAATTAAAAAAAAAGCCTCTCGCCTGCCCAAATGAGTGGACAGATTTAAATTATTAAGATGGCAAGTAGTGAGTTATAATTGGATACAAGCAGCACTTCAGAGAATATTAAAAGCTTTCAAAGGCTGGCCTACGTAGTCTGTTGACTATTAACTGCATCCACTGAGTTACTGTGGGGTTTCTTCTACCCCAGAACGGACAGCAGCACAGCACCTGAGCCTCTGTAAAGCAAATAGCAGGTCTTAATAAACAAAGCTTAAATAGGGTTGCAATTAAATCAACAAGGCCTCCGCTCCTTGATGATGAGGGCAACAGACCTTCCTTTTGTCTTCCCCCAGCCTTATCATTTGCAACTCCCTGTTAACCTGAGGTGGCCTGAGACAAATGGAAATATGCAGTGACTTCCCTCAGAACCAACAGTGAAATAATTCCCAGATTATTGAATCAAAAATGAGTGTCACGTAGCCCCAATCCTATCCGAGAAGTAAACCCGACTGAGGTCAGGCGGGACTTACTTCTAAGTAAACGTGCGTAGAACAGCAGCTTTATGCAAACACACATAATACTAGGCGATAATAATAAACTATAAATGCTGTCGCAGCATATAATCTGTGGAAATATTGGTGAGGTGCTTCCAGTGCTGGGACATACACCAGGAGAAAAGGCCCACCGAGTGCCGAAATAATATACATTTAGCATTCATGTAGTGCTTTCTGAATGACCAAAATCCTTATGACACCTCAGCGAGGTAGTACAGCGTTTTCACCCTCACCTGGCAGGAAAGTTGAGAGAGCGAGAGAGTGAGCCTTACTTTAATGGCACTTAGTGAATTTGTGGCAGAAGTGAGAACCAGCTCAGGATCAAACAAGATTCCTGCCTTTCTCTAGCATGGCCATATGTCCCGAATTTCCCAGACATGTCCATGATTCAAATGATGAAATTAGCCTCTGGGGGATTTTTTTTAAAAAATCAGCAAAATGTCCAGATTTTCAGCAACAGAACATTTGTGTCCAGATTTTTCTTCTTGAAATATGGCAGCCCTACTATATCCCTTGTGCGTGTGATTAAAATAAAATAAAATAAAATGGTATGAATATGGAGAACTAAACTGGGACCATGGGAAAGGGAGAAGGAGCACCGCCCCCAAAAAAACCACAGTACAGATCTGAACTGGGACCACCTCAGCTGGCTACTTCTATAGGGAAGAAAACTTCCATGGGTGCCAAAGGGAAATTCCCTCTCATTGCAAATAGCAGGTGGTAGAGGACTGATCTGGCTTGTTCTCTCTCTCCATACCACCAGCTATTTAGGTTTTTGGAAGCATCAAGTATGCCTGGATTCAGCTCTCGTAAGCAGCACCTGGGCAGAAATTGCAGAAATGTCCGGGAAAATCCAGACGTAATGGCAGCCCATGTCGGAAGTGTAGATTCTCCACAAAAGGCATTCAAAGCAATATACAATGCTGCCAGAAAGCAAAAAACACTGCGGCGTAGGATGTTTTTGATTCAGTGCTATTCTGATGTATCTTCAAATGTAACTGCTTTAGTTGTATCCTTTACAAATAAGGAAAACCTAATGAAAAGGATACAGATTGATGTCTTGTTTTTAATATAATGCCACACAAAGAAAATAAAAAGTCAAAGTGCTGAAGTTCCACTGTTATCAAAAGAGGCTTCGGAACCAGAATGAGCAGCGTTCTATAAAATGCATCGCAGAAGTGAATGTGTTTTCTTTTCACAGTTAGACTGAAAACCATATTTTCATTGCTAACCATCACGAATTCTAACAAGATTTATTAGCTTTACAAGCTTAGCAGTTTCCCACATCTTCATAATCCCATCAGCACTCTTTGGGAAAAGTCTGATGATTTCTAGAGCCGAGCTTTTCCTTGTCTAGTGGCTCTAAATGGATTGGATGGCAGCCCTATGGAAAAGGAGATTATGTCTCTTTTAAAAAGAAAAATGCAACTCGTGTTTTTATTTTATTTATTTGAAATGCTTCTGGGCTGCCTTTCCGAGTCAAAACAAGATGGCTTACAAATAAGGCATACTACTTCCACAAAACATTAATAAAAGCCAGCCATAAAAACAGCAAATATATCCAGCACAAACAAGGCCAACCAAAACCATCAGCAGAAGAATTAACTCTGCCATGACCTCACCATGGAGCCCTCATCCAGCAACCATCTCTCAGCCTCAACCTGTCACCTGCAATAATATTGGCCTACCTGACTTTCCCAGGTGTCATAGGAAGTAGTGGGGAGGGCACTGGTGTCCATAGGTACCACACTGGTGACCCTTGACCTATTGTCAAATCTGGAGCTCAGCCTGAGGATGGGTCCTGTCCTGTTGTGCATTGCAGCTTCTTGGCCTGCATCAAAGCAGAAAGGGAGAGCTGGTTTAGCAAAGAGCATGAGCTTGTAGCTGCAGCTTGCATCTTACAGCAGCCATGAGTTCCCTTGGCAGTCTTTAGTCAACTGCCATTCTCTGAGCCTTAGCCACTGTCAGTGCCGGATTTATGTATAAGCTTTTTTTATTTATCCTATTTACTGATAGGAAGTGCCTACAGAGGGTGGTGAATACAGCACAAGATACTATGGGCTGTCCCGTGAATCTGCTGGATGAAATAGCGGAAGAACGTTGCCTCAGGAGAGTGAGGAAAATTCTCAGTGATGATTCCCACTTTCTTGATCTCCTGCCCTCGGGCAGAAGATATAGAAGCATGATTAGTCGCACCAACAGGGTAAAGAACAGCTTCTATCCGAGGGCTGTTAGGCTGCTGAATGAAAAGATAACAACAGGGCCACTGACTTTCGGGTTTGGTGGGTGTGCATCAGTAAACAAGGGAATTAAGACTAAGAGAGCTGAGTGGGGGGTGCTCATGTAATCTCACTGTATGCAAGTTGTACAAGTGACAATAAAGTGTTTCTATTTCAATTTCAAGCTAAACAAGCTATAGCTTAGGGCCCCACTCTCTTGGGGGGGGCCCAAAAAAAATTAAAGGAAAAAAACACCTGGATGTACATTTCCAATATATAAGATAAAAAACAAATAAAATAAAATAAAACCTACATACAGCAACAGTGTTTTGTGTTGTATAGGCTCCTATGATGTAAGTAATGGGCCCTGCCTGCTAGCCCTAAAATATCACTGTTTTTCTCATTTCTATATCAATTACTTTGATAAAAGACGTATTTTGTTATGTGCAAATGGCTTTATATACCTATTAGGTCCATAAATTACTATATAGCATATATTCAACACGAAAAATAGTGACAATTTGTTGTTGATGAAGGACAGCTGGACATATAAAGGGCCCCATTACCTTCAGTAGCTTAGGGCCTCATCAGTGGCTTAGGGCCCTGGCCACTGTCCATACAACATGGCATAGTAATAGTGGCCTGTTGCATTGGATTTCTGAGATTGTTTGCATGAAGTGCCCCGAACTTGTCAAATAAATGTACAATATAAGTGCTAAGTATCAAGGCAATGCGGGGATTATACTTGCAGTTAAAGCTCACTTTGCTGGAAGCAGAAGGATGGAGAATATGCAAAGAGACAAACTGTGACCACGTACCGGCCAGCAGTGGTGGTGATGGGAGGAGGAATGGAGGTAAGACTCAGAGTGAGCAAATCTTTCCTAAGCTCTTCACTTGCAAGCGCAAATGAAGTTCCTGAGGAAGGGAATAAAAACCCTGAGCTCCTTCTTTCCCTTATCTGAGTCTGGGTTAAGGATAATGCTTGGCAATCTGCTTCCTTCTGTACAAGCAGCAAAAAGTGCACTGTTACAGAGTCCGGACATGTTCTAGATGCCATTGATGTGACCATTCGTGGTTATGTATTCCCTCGGAAAGGAAAGAATTTGCAACTTGCTGATGCCATCTTGTGGACAAGGAAAGAAGCCAACCAAGAAATTCTGGGGGAAAGAGACCTAAAATTGCTGCTTTACATAGGAATAAAGTTCCAGGTGAACTTAATTTGGGACATTTCCAACCATGCTATTTTAAACACTGAAAAGCATTTTGGGAGAAGGATTTGCTCAAAAATATGCCCATATTCACCTAGGACAGAACTGCCCAGATTGGCTTAATCTGTCACCGGTGATTTCAGCATGATTAAGCCAAATCAGAAGGTAGATCATAGATCATAGAATCATAGAGTTGGGACCACAAGACTCATCTAGTCCAGCCCCCTGTGATGCAGGAATCTCTCGTCCAATGTGGGGCTCAAATCCACAGCCCTGGCGGCAGATGGCTGAAGGTGATTGATTCAGGAAGCAGACCTTCCAAGGGTTCCTATTTTCCAGGGACATCCCTGATTTAGAGAAGCCGCTCCAGTTTCTGATTTGATCCCGGAATTTCCCACTTTTCCTTAGGATGTCCCTATTTTCATTGGAGAAATGTTGGAGGGTATGGAGTTATCCAACTCCCGAACCATCTGGAGGCAATCTTGTACAGTGGTACCTCAGGTTACAGACGCTTCAGGTTACATACGCTTCAGGTTACAGACTCCACTAACCCAGAAATAGTACCTCAGGTTAAGAACTTTGCTTCAGGATGAGAACAGAAATCGCACGTTGGTGGCAGTGGGAGGCCCCATTAGCTAAAGTGGTACCTCAGGTTAAGAACAGTTTCAGGTTAAGAACGGACCTCCAGAACAAATTAAGTACTTATCCCGAGGTACAACTGTATAGAGTTTTCTTTAAAGTTTAATGCTTTATTGTGTTTTTATATACATTCATACCTTGGTTTGTGAACAGCTTAGTTGTCCAACAAATCAGCTCCTGATTGCCGAAAATTGAAGTAAGTGCTCTGGTTTCCTAATGTTTTTCAGAAGCCGAACGTCCGATACGGCTTCCGCTTGAGTGCAGGAAGCTCCTGCAGCCAATCTGAAGCCAAGCCTTGGTTATTTGAACATTTCGGGAGTCGAACAGACTCCCAGAACGAGTTAAGTTCAAGAACCAAGGTACCACTGAATGTTGGAAGCTGCCCAGAGTGGCTGGGGCAACCCAGTAAGATGTGTGGGGTATAAATAGTGAAATTATTGTTATGGAATGGGACGTCCCTATTTTGATTGGAGAAACGTTGGAGGGTATGAGGAAGTGTCGTGGTAACTTCCAGTTGACTTGGCTTTGCCCTTAGGGATGTTGTCATGCACCCCAATATGGGGTTGGCTATGTGATATGGGGCCAAACTGCATGTTAGATTAAGCAAGTGATGAGTAAATACATGCTAGACTTTTGCTCCCTCCCCCCATGGCCCAGATCCCTCCTCCTGTGGCTAATATGTACTCCAGCAGTGAAGCTTCTCCAAATTTGTCTTGCTTTTCTCTAAGATTTTATATTCTTATGTGTGGTGTAGTGGTTAAGAGCGGTAGTCTCGTAATCTGGGGAACCGGGTTCGCGTCTTCACTCCTCCACATGCAGCTGCTGGGTGACCTTGGGCTAGTCACACTTCTTTGAGGTCTCTCAGCCCCACTCACCTCACAGAGTGTTTGTTGTGGGGGAGGAAGGGAAAGGAGAATGTTAGCCGCTTTGAGACTCCTGAAGGGGAGTGAAAGGCGGGATATCAAATCCAAACTCTTCTTCTTCTTCTTCTTTAAACAACAACAACAACAACATGGTGTAACAAGTAAAAGAAACAAGCAAACCTGCAATATTCAAATCACAAGTAAAGCAGTCAATATATAATCCCATTCAAAGTATCAGGCCCTTACTGGCCCCACTTCTGATGGCCGAACTGGCTAAGTGCAAAATGGAACAAGTGTTGCTCCTTTCCTTTCCTTCCTCCACCCCCTATGCTTTTTCTAGCTGCAGGTTTGATGGTCCTGAAGAAAAACTAGCTCTAGCAAGATTTCTGACTAAATGCAATTCCATGCAGTGAAAGATACAAATGAAAACAAGATAAAACACCAGTTTGCAGTTTCGCTGAAGTTACAGCATGGAGAAAAGATTCACAGGGAAGTCCCCCCCCCCCCCACACCACCCAGAGGTCACCCCAGAATGGAGACAAGTGCACTGTGGTGTTTTCCTTTCCTTTTTTCCTCATTTAAAACCACAAAAAAATCAAAAAGAGGGCAATTGTGTTTGCTGTGGCTACACACTACACATTTCATCTGAACATGCAAACACAGACTCCTAAACATTTATGCATGTACAGCAAGGCGTCGTGTTAGAGCATGGGCCCTCACCTCGCGCACACCAAACATTGTTGGGAATAATTGTCTGTCAGAAACCGCAGTGTGAAACAGTTGTGTGTCCTCGGAAGGCCTTGGGTGCTGTGACTAGGTCTCTCTATGTGGCCCGCAAGACTTTCCCATCTCTCCTCCCCAAGCCATGTCCCACACCTGCCCTGATCCACACCATTTTGAGTGTTTTTGTCTGGATGGAATGTGTCCTTGATGAGTGACAATGCCATTTTATTTGCCTGGGTGGATATGTACAGTGGTACCTTGGTACTCAAATGCCTTGGTTCTCAAATGCCGAAAACCCGGAAGTAAGTGTTCTGGTTTCTGAGCGATTTCCGGAAGCCAAATGTCCAATGCGGTTGTCGGCTATCGTTTCCAGGGCGCCTGCACCAATCAGAAGCTGCGCCTTGGTTTTTGAACATTTCGGAAGACAAACCAACTTCCAGAATTAATTAAGTTTGGTGCTTTTGTTTTTGCTATTTATTTTGCGTTTTTGTTTTTGAGGCTTTTTCGGTTAATTTGTTTTTGTGACTGTGTGGAACCCAGTTCAGCTACTGATTGATTGATTGTGTGACTGCAGAAATGGATAAAAGCCCCCCATCCAAACAATGACTAACATCAGTGCAGGTAAGAAAAATAATAATCATTTTAATTTTTATCATCTACAATACTGTCTTATTTCTTTTAAAGTACAGTACATTGATTATTGCTTTCATTTTATGGATCAATGGTCTCGTTAGATAGTAAAATTCATGTTAAATTGCTGTTTTAGGGGTTGTTTTTAAAAGTCTGGAATGGATTAATCCATTTTGCATTACTTTCTATGGGAAAGCGCACCTTGGTTTTGGAACGCTTTGGTTTTGGAACGGACTTCCCGAACGGATTAAGTTTGAGAACCAAGGTACCACTGTACGTATGCATATATGAATGTCTGGTTTTTGCATGGATGAAATATAGCCTACTATACATTAGGAAGTCACACCCACTGTCCTCCTAATGCCCAACCAACTACTGTATGTTTCTAATGGTGATGGGGCAGACTCTCCAAAGACAATCAGCACTAGCATTTTGTATGCCACCTTTCCATAGTTAAAACCATGCTCAAGGCAGCAAACAACATGATACAATATTAATATAACTGCAAACATAACAAAAGAAGCCATGAATGAATAAAACACATCAAAAAGAACACAACCAAACTCAATTTCTTACATAAATCTAAAAGATCTAAAAAATATAGATACAAAAATATTATATCAATAACAACAACACTCCCCAACAACAAAACCCCTAAACAATAGCTCAGCTCAAGAGTCATAATAATAATAATAAGAAGAAGAAGAAGAAGAATACATTTTTATTTATACCCCGCCCTTTCCGGTTCAGAAAACCGGGCTCAGGGCGGCTAAGAACAAATTGAAAACACTTAATTGATGCAACAAAAAAAGCATAAAATACAGTATAAAACATGAATAACAATAAATTCAGAATTCAAAAATCAATTTAGGGGAGAAATCCATCCAATAAACATTAGATAAACACCAGGGCTATTTGGACCAGTGAGGAGACCAGGGGAGAATTAGGGGAGAATCATAAGGCTCAGGCAAGTTTGTATGAGTGAAGACAGTCTTTTCAGGCTGCCAGCCAGGCAACCAGCCAGGCAAGCCATTAAAAAACCTTTGCCCACCTGGTCCCCTACAGATGTTTGGGGCTGCATCTGCCAGCATGGCTTCAGGGTTAAAGACTAGCACTTTCTATCAGGCCCAGAAGCAAACAGGGAACCAGCCCAGTTGATATAGCAATGCCATACTATGCTCATAATCTCAAAGAGCGTTCGGCATTCTGACCACTGCATTCTGCACCAATTGCAGCCTCTGAACCACCTTTAAAGGCTACTCCATGTATAGAGCGATTGGAGTACCCTATTGCTGTGCATACGTTCCATATGCTGAGAAATTTGTTCCTCGCCCCATGCAGGCTACCTGGCCCAAGTATTCCCTCTAATTAAAAGAACCCTGGCATAATTGAGCATTTAGTTGAATGAGCAATTCACTTCTGAATAGCGCAAATATTTGGATACAAGTGTGTGGTCAGCAGACACTTCATTGATATCTCTGACAATGAAGGCCCCCGTGGGAACAAAATGGGTATAAAGGGGAGAGCAGCCATTTATGGGGAGGTGAGTCATTAAATAAAAAATGGCCACAAAGGGGATTTTTCTCCGCTCCTAATAAACAGATTATCTAGGCTGCCTTCTGAGCAAATGGGTCTGGCATGGAATCAGGATGGCCAATTTGGAATCCCAACTCATTAACCTCTTTTCCTGAAAGGTTAAATTGGAATAAGGATAAACTTGCTGCATTAGGAGAATAGAAGGATATTGTGGTGATCGCTGGTGGGGCTTATTCAGGTGGCTTTGATGCCAGGGGTTGGGAATGCTGCCCACCTAGGGCATTATTTTGCCCATGTGGCTGACAGGGGCAAACATGCGAAACGGCTTAAGTTACAAATGCCTGGCTTGCTGTACGGTATACAACCATTGTGGTATTTTTCTTGTGGAGAGACACCTTGGCCCAGAAAATCCCAGTGTGGGATAATCTGCAGCCAAAATCACAAATGCATGATTGCTAGAGAGTCACAAGCAGGGGGATGTATGACCTCACATCCTGTAAACTTTTGTGTCAGGAGGGGGAACAATAGAAAACAATCTTCTTCTTTCTGTCATTGTACATGCTCTTTTTCTTTCCTACATTGGTTTAGGTTGTCAGTGAGTTCTCCTCAAGGGAGTGTATACCACTATGAGCTGGAAAATGGACTTCTGTGACTTTTAAGGATTCTTGCCTGCCTGATTTTCATCACTGTAACTGTTGGATCCTGGCAACAGTGGCGTAGTGTGGGTTGTCAGCACCCGGGGCAAGGCAAGTAATTTGCGCCCCCTAACCCGTGGATTTGCGCCCCCTAACCCGTGGATTTGCGCCCCCTAACCCTAACCCCCAGATGTTGCGCCCGGTGCAGCCGGCCCCCCCTGCACCCCCCACACTACGCCACTGCCTGGCAAGTCTTTTCATGTAAGTAAACCTGTTTTAATCATGTATTTCTAGTGCTGCTATTGTACCCCACCTTAGATGGGGTCATGACCTAGTTATGTGTTCTGCCTTACTAGTTGAAGACCAGTGCCTTAGGGAATGTGGCTGCCATTATTATTATTATTATTATTATTATTATTATTATTATTATTAGGAGTAGTAGTATTCTGAGCTGCTGTTTTGGCACAATGCTTCCTGGCAGAATTTGGCTACGAAATACTACTGGTTTGGGGCATTTTCATACATGAGGTTTCAGTTGCTTTTGGTAACATCCCTTATGCCATGTCTAAGGTGGGTGTGGGGAGCTTTTGGCCCTCCAGATGTTGCTGAACTTCAAATCCCATCAGCCCCAGCAAGCATAGCCCCTGGGTAGGGATGGTGGGAGCTGTCGTTCCGCAACATCTGGAGGGTCAAAGGTTCTCCACGCTTCAGATAGATATTGCATTTCCTTGTAGATAAGCCTCGCACTTCATTTGCTACACATGTCTTTAATTTCCTCCACATTTTGATCAGCTCTTATGCTATCTGGGCTTCTACCTACGTGCTCCCCAAGGTCGTTTTACTTGCAAACTAATGGATGGGAAACGCCAGACTTTTTCATATCCTCTAGAAGGCTGTTTCTTTTCCTTTTGATATATATTGGCCAGCAGCAGGAGAGCAACGAATGATCTTAGATATTCCTCACCTATTTTCTCACAGGTCTTTCCATGCCTGCTTTGCATTCTTTCCCAGGGTCACATTCCATAGCCGACAAATGTGCCATGTGATTCGGGTTAGAATCAGAAATGCAGTGTTTCCACCCTCACCCGCTGTTAAGGACTGCTGTGTGTGACGTAACCGTGGCACTCCTGAGATTCTTTTTGAAGGTTTTCTGTGACACGTGGAGGTGTCAATGTTGGCTGACCACAGGACTTTTCAAGGGGGAATTTGCTCTTGCAATCAACTCTTGAGTTCATCATTGGAGAGTCACAGGTGTAAATAATTTCGCCATGAGTTTACCAAGTTAATGAACAGGATCAAGTTAGGTCCATTAATTTCAGCAGGTCTACTCTGAGTAAAACTTTCTGGAGCACTGCCCAATACATTTATTTGTAATATTTCTAGTCTGCCTTTTTCATGAAAAATGTTTGAGGTGGCTTACAGTTACAAATGGGACGCAGGTGGCGCTGTGGGTTAAACCACAGAGCCTAGGACTTGCTGATCAGAAGGTTGGCAGTTCAAATCCCCGCGATGGGATGAGTTCCCATTGCTCTGTCCCTGCTCCTGCCAACCTAGCAGTTCAAAAGCACGTCAAAGTGCAAGTAGATAAATAGGTACCGCTCCGGCAGGAAGGTAAACGGCGTTTCCGTGCACTGCTCTGGTTCGCCAGAAGCGGCTTAGTCATGCTGGCCACATGACCCGGAAGCTGTACGCCGGCTCCCTCAACCAATAAAGTGAGATGAGCGTCACAACCCCGGTCACGACTGGACCTAATGGTCAGGGGTCCCTTTACCTTTACTTTACAGTTACAAATACCAGGGTTGTGTGTTTGAGCCCCACGTTGGGCAAAAAGATTCCTGTATTGCAGGGGGTTGGAATAGATGATCCTTGAGGTCCCTTCCAACTCTACAATTCTTTGATTCTATGATATATAATAAAGCAACAATATGTTGCAGTGTTGAGTGCTGTTGTTCAGTGTCCTCCAGAATATTCTGCCCCATTCATCCTCTCACCCAGTTATTGTCCCCAGTCCTGTCAGTCAGTGTTCTGTAGCCACCAAGCATGCTCAGACCTCATGGGGGACTTAGGGACTTCGTCAAACCATAGGGCTCCCCTAAGCCTGGTGAGCGGATTAGAACAGGGAGCTATGGAGAACTGGTCCATTGGTGCCTTAGTATGAAGACCAGACTCTTAGAGTAGCTGAGTAACTGTATGTATATAATGTTTTCAGGAACAATGGGAGCATCTTCCCCTCCCCTATTTCCCCTTGGTACTCCCTGTTCTTTGAATCTTATGAGAACCTGACCTGGTTGAGGGAGTTGGGTACATTTAGCCTGGGAAAGAGAAGACTGAGAGGAGATATGATAGCCATCTTCAAATATCTAAAGGGCTGTCACATGGGAGATGGGGCAAGCTTGTTTTCTCCTGCTCCGGAGTGTAGGACCAGGACCAACAGATTCAAGTTACAAGAAAGGAGATTCCGACTAAACATCAGGAAGAACTTCCCGACATTATGAGCTGTTCAACAGTGGAACAACTCCTTCAGAAGTTGGTGCATTGGGTTTTTTAGCAGAGGTTGGATAGCTGTGTGTCAAGAATGTTTTAGTTGAGATTCCTGCATCAGAGAAGGTTGGACAAGATGACACTTGAGGTCCATTCTAACTCTACAATTCTATGATTCTATGATACCATGATTTGAAGTTCTGATCCAGTACTCATAGCCAATGCTTCGTGTATGTTTCTTCCCCTGATGCTATATTTCAAAATTACTGCAATGTTTTGGTTTTCTTAAAATGCTACAACCCTCTGAACCCCAGCAAAAGTCTGGAAATCTAGTCCAAATGAACAATCAGATGACATCGTTAACTAACGCACTATCTATAAAGTCTAATGATTCAAATATAGGATACCAATCTAGCCAACTTTAAGCACTTTTAAAACCCCATTAATTCATCCAAGGCAATCAATGGGACTTAACAATGGCTGGATGGGGCCCAAACACAGCGCATCAGTCAAGCTCTTTGCTTTGTGCGCCAAAGGCTGAGCAAAAGCTGAAGTCGATAATGCGTTACACATTCAGTGCCGTAATTTGCTGGAAATAAATTTAATTGCAAATAATCTCTCAATATTGGGTGTACGTGTGTGATGGGATGGTACAATTTTTACTGTCGAGACGCAGAAGTCAGGCTATCAGTATATGTGTGAAAAAGGCTTAGGTAGCTCAGTTCGTCCATCTTTCTTGCTGTTTATCTGGTTCTGATATACAAATGCATTCCTGGCATCTTTGGCTGCCTTTTCTTTTTTGATCTGGGTTTTAAGAATACCCTTCTTCCTTCCAGGAGTGGCATCAGTGACCAGACCTCGCTGGACCTGCTCTTCCTCTCCACCACTGAAAATTGCTTGCTTGTTAGTCCTCCTGTGTCTTGGCATTCTAACTGGGACGGGGTGGGAGCTGGGGTTCCTTGTGAACAAACATTTTTGTGGACGTCACATGCCTGAAGAGTTCCTTTTGTTGTGAGATGTTCTTACATATTTCTGTCAGTACCCCGAGGGACTTCCTAGTGTCATGGGCATAACTTTTTTATAAGTAATAGCCTGGGTGTCAGGGTCTGTGCGGAGAAGGGTGACATTGAGGAGGAATGGTGGGAGCCTTCCCCCTTCCCCTGCTCCTGATGAGGATCCTGGATCTTTCCAGGAGCAGTGGGATGATATAGATTTGGAACAGCGGTTCGCAGAGGGACATAGACAGAAGTTGGGAAGAACTGGGTGGTGAACAGCTAGGAGAAGAAGAACTGGGAGAGAGAGTGAACAGACTCAGTGTTGCTGGAAAGCATCCACCTGCTCAGCCCAAGGTCAAGAAGAGCAGGTAAGGTGGCAGCACAGAAAGCATAGTGGTTGAGAGATCAGGTTGCAAGATGCGGAAGTGATGAGGGGGGACTAGGGAGGAAGTGGGTGGAACCCTTAATTGGGAGCCCCTTCATTCCGAGGAATGGATTATTTTGTTCTCTTGCTGTGATCATTAAAATCTCTAACTGGTAAGAGACTCCTTTCTCTTTGTTCTGCGTATCTACTGCCAAGGGGGTGGGGTGGGGTGGGGAGAAAGCTGGGTCCCTGAAGCCTGACACTGGGGAAGGATTTTGTTGCAGAGCACCGCCTTGCATTCAGAAGGTCCTAGGTTAAGTCCCCAGCATCTCCAGGTAGGGATGGGGGAATTGGAAACCCAGGAGATCCACTGCTAGTCATTTTAGACAGTGCTGAACTGGATGGACCCAATGGTCTGACTAGGAATAAAGCAGTTTCCAATGACCCATCTCTTTTATCGACTCTATACTGCTCTGTTGGGACGCGGGTGGCGCTGTGGGTTAAACCACAGAGCCTAGGACTTGCTGATCAGAAGGTTGGCGGTTCGAATCCCCACGACGGGGTGAGCTCCCATTGCTCGGTCCCTGCTCCTGCTAACCTAGCAGTTCAAAAGCACGTCAAAGTGCAAGTAGATAAATAGGTACCGCTCTGGCGGGAAGGTAAACGGTGTTTCCGTGCACTGCTCTGGTTCGCCAGAAGCGGCTTAGTCATGCTGGCTACATGACCCGGAAGCTCCATCGGCCAATAAAGCGAGATGACCCCAGAGTCGGTCACGACTGGACCTAATGGTCAGGGGTCCCTTTACCTTTACTGCTCTGTTGCACTTGGAATGGTTTTACTCGTTTTAGAATTCCAATTGTCAGGGGTTCAGGAGCAGAGGCGAGGGCAAGGGAGGAAACAGAGAGTGAAGGGGAGGAGTCCGAAGGAAAGATGAGCGATGACGACGACCCGAGATCTCCGAGTCTTTCCAGTGAATCGGAAGATTCACAGAAAGGAGCGCCAGTGACCAGAGCAAGAGGGGAGCTTAGGGGGACACCCCAGGAAGAAGGGACAAGAGGGGGTTCAGAGAGCAGCAGTTGGAAATCGGGGCCAACATCCCCAACAGAGCGCAGTGGGGAGGAAGGGTGCCAGGCATCGGGATCAGGCGGCTCGCCGCAGGGGGGAGGACATGAGTCAGGAGTGGCCACACCTCCATCGGAGAGAGAAGAAACGGTCAAACGGAAAGTGGGAGGTTGGGCGCGCGCGCCAAGTTCAAATGCACAGGAAGGCGGCACAGTAAGCAGCCCGGAAAGGGAGCCAGGTCCTAAAGCCCGCCGCAAGGAGACAGAAGGGTCCGGGGGGTCAGCGTCAGAAGAATCCCAGAAGGAAGAGACCACGGGGGGCAGAGGGACCCAGAGAAGAACGGTCAGGAGGAAAAGGTGGAGTAAGGCTAGGGTATTAAGTTGGTGTACAGGAGGCGGGGACTCAGACGGAGCTTCGCCGGTCTAGCTTATAAGACGTAGAGTTGCGCGCTGCAGCTTGGAAATGGAAACTGTAAATCAATAAAGACTTTTATACAGTGAAAGCTGGCTAGCGTGATCCTCTGTGAGCTCGGATCTGGAAGCAGCTCTGACACCAATGGTTTTATCTGTTTTTATAATTTTCTACTGTATGGTTGTAACCTGTCCTGGGATGGGACTGTGAAGGGTAGGCAAGAAACCTTATGAATGAGTGAAACCTTTGGAGGGCGTCAGGTAGTGGAAGTCTGGAGCCAAAGGCAAGAGCTGAACTAAAGGATGCCTCCAGGATTTTTGGGAGCCAAATATTTGGCAGTAACCTTGGGACAAAAAAAGTCTCTGACAGTCTAAAAGCTAATCAGTTGCGGCAGAAATCTGCAAAGAGTTTTCACATGGCTTGGAAAGCAAAGGAGAAGAAGCCATTTTCTTTGTGAAATGCTTTCCATCTGTTGTTTGCTTTTTAAATAACCTAGATCTAATTCGCTGTGTGCAACATCAGCACTGCTTTCAAAAGGCAAATCACCAACACATGCTTCTCTCCATCACAACTTGGAACGCATATGGGTCGTGTCATGTGACACATGACAGTTTCAGTGCTTGGGAAAAGGTGGAACCTGTTTTCATCAGAGGGCAATGTAAGGTGACAGCACATGACCATTTGCCAAATTGTCCCTCATCATGGTAAGGATGGAACCTCTTGGCGAAACGATTATATTTGATACAAACAAACAAACAAACAAACAAACAAACAAACAAACCCTTGAGGAAGCAAGAAAGTAGTAAATATTCCCTGCACCACTTGGTGGAACATTATAACCAACTTACCAATACAGTGGTACCTCGGGTTAAGAACTTAATTGGTTCTGGAGGTCTGTTCTTAACCTGAAACTGTTCTTAACCTGAAGCACCACTTTAGCTAATGGGGCCTCCCGCTGTCACTGCGCCGCCGGAGCACGATTTCTGTCTCCTGAAGCAAAGTTCTTAACCCGAGGTACTATCTCTGGGTTAGCGGAGTCTGTAACCTGAAGCGTATGTAACCTGAAGCGTATGTAATCCGAGGTACCACTGTAGTTTGACTATGTTGTCTAGAATATTGCTACTAAATGTCTCTCTGAACAGGACAAACTCATTTCCCCTTCAAGGTTCACAAAACAAAAAGAAATTGGCTCAGTCCTGTGTATTGTTACTAAGTAAAAACATTGTTATTTTCAGTTGTGGGGGAGAATGACACGAGGCAGGTCCAGTTAACCAGATATACAACTCATAACAACAAAAGGAATTCTCGGAGTATCCCAGAACATCTGCTCCACAGGCCTTTGACTTACCACAATGAGCAATGCAATCTGCTGTATCGTCGACCACCATGCACTAAAACGAAACACTGCGTCTCCTGGGATTGTTGTTAGCAATGCTCATGCTCTGGGCTTTCGAAAATGAGGAGTCATTGGATTTGATGGAACAGGTCTAGTAGCAGAATGGTCCACTCAGAACTAAAGGCTTTCAACGTGTAGAGCTGGTGGACAGAAACCAGCTACGCCGATAGACTCTTCCTATCAAAAGCAATTACTGAAGGAGGACAAAAACTGTGCCTGGGTGGTGGGCACAGGGACAAGTCAAACATTCTCAGTCCTGAAGTCACAACATTTCTAAGCACTGGCTGCTTCTCTTTGGATATCGCTAACCAAAATGTTTAAGGAGTCATGCAGTCCATCTTCCTCACTGGGAACTCTCCTGGTCTCCATTAGACAATGTTTTTTTAAAATAATGTCTTCATTAGAACCATGCTGTTGGAAGTCATCCAAGAGATCCTACAGTCCAGGATACAAGATAGCCAGATAAAGGTCCAGGTAAGACATTGTGCCCCCCCCCCCCAGAGAGGCTGCAATCTACTTTAAGGTAAATCGTGCCTGTGGAGCTGCTAAGCTAAATACATTCCGATAGCTGTCCAATGGCAGGCCACCAGTATACACGTTTTGCTTTATGGGACTATATAAGCAGCAATGGTTATAGGAAGGCTTTTAATTTATGGCACATTCAGCTTTCTGGGTCAGAAGCATGTCCTATGCTTTTCTTGAAAGGAATCCCACGACTTTCTGGGGCAGTGTTTTTCTTTACAGTTCAGCTTAAGACTTGTAACATGCCCACCCCGTTATAGGCCTGGTCCTATTTGATTAGTGCCCTTTACCCAGCTTTAAGTAAAGGCATAGTCTCCCTCCATCTCCATGCCTGTGACCTGTCAATGGAAGGAATTCTCCTAGTCCTCATGTTCAACTCTGGATTGTATTTCAAAATAGCACCAAGTGACTTGCTTCACCGGCCCAAGGATTTCTGCATGTGTAATGGAACATTTCCCCCTCTCCTTCCTCAAAGCTTCCATTTAAGCCATTGTAAAGGATCTGAAGCAGATTTGGCGATGTCATGGGGCACATGTGCAGGCAGGAAAGTTACTTTGTGCAAGCAGAAATCCTTGTGATGTTACCACTATCTATGTCCTAACCTTTATGGCCAAAGTGAACACTTCATGTCCCTCTTATGGCATCCTTTCAAATACAGTGGTAGCTCGGTTTTTGAACATAATCCATTCCAGAAGACTATTTGAGTTCCAAAATGTTTGGAAACCAAGGTGCAAAGGGCGGCCTGCAAATTTCATAGAGAAAATTAACATATACACTCAGCAGAAGCCGTTTGACTTCTGAGGCGTATTTGAAAATGGAAGCATTTACTTCTGGGTTTATGGCATTCAAAAACTGAAACGTTTGTCAACGGAGACGTTAAAAAACCGAGGTACCATTGTATTACATAATTGTAACATGCCTGTCCTTATTTTTTCTCTCTCTAGGCTTACAGACCCACTTCCCTTTGTTAACGTTGTTGCTGTCCTATAAATCTTTCCTTATAGCTGTGGTTCCCAGAAGTGGAGAGGGGGAAGAGGAGAGAAATGCTCCATATTGGATTGATTTGCTTTAAAATATTTTTTATCCTGCTTTTCTTTCTGGAAGAATTAAACATGGTAAGAATCAGATTTGACATATACAGTACAAAGATCACTTTTCCTCTAAGACTACTATCCTTTAATGTAGCACTTCTAATGTGAGGAGGTCACTCTGGCCAACTGCTAAACGCATTACATTAGGTTCCCTCGACGGTGGGGGGCGGGAAGCTCCATTTTAAGCTACACACACACAGAGCAAGCTCCTTTGAAGGAGAGCTCCCGGAGTCAACTGGCTTGCTCCTGAAGCAGAACTTTCTTCCAGAGAGGAAAATCAGTTTCTTTTCAAAATGGAGCAAACAACCCCCCCACCCCCCCGCTTTGGCTTCACTTAGGCCTTGCCATTGGGGAACTCCCATGTGCAGTTGATGCCAGTAGGGTTAACTTTTGCCCCACTTGCAAAAGAATACAGTGGACACTCAGGTTACGAACGTGATCTGTGCGGGATGCACGTTCGCAACCCGCAGTGTTCGCAACCCGTCTGCACATGTGCAGGTTGCAATTCGGCGCTTCTGTGCATGTGCAACGCATGATTTAACGCTTCTGCGCAACCGCCGAAACTCAGAAGTAACCTGTTCTGGTACTTCCGAGTTTTGGCGCATCCGTAATCTGAAAAAACGCAACCTGAAGCATCTGTAACCTGAGATATGACTGTAATTGGGAGTTCACGTTTAAGATCCCAATAGTTTTTATGTGGCCATGTCTGCTTCTGCCCCACATGTATAAGAGCTCATGCAATGTAGTGGTTTAAGTGTTGGCCTAGGATCTGGGATACCATGCTTCAAATCCCCGCTCAGCCATGATGCTCATAGGGTGACCTCGGGCCAGTCACTGCCTCTCAGGGTCATTGTGAGCTTGAGGCTAAAATGGGATATAAATGTAATAATAAATAAATGCATATGTACATCTGGTGTGGAGCAGGGAAGGGAACAGCCTCATGGGCCAAATTGGGAGCTGTGCCTGGACTAATTAGGCTGGAGACACCCCCACTCATTCAAACCAATGCTCCTTCCCCTGCATTTTTTTTAATAATAATTTTTATTAAGTTTTCCATTTTAACAATCCAATCCAATCACATTAATTATTCCATATTATACAAGTACATATCATAAAGTCCAAGTATTTTGCCAAATTATAATTTTTTTGTTGGGGGTTCCCATGTTTCAGTTCAAATTTTCATCTTTGGTTTAGATCAACCCACCCTGAGCCCAGTCCTACTTATCCCAAGCCAAACTGGTGAATGATCATGCAAATGAGTGCAGATTCCCTATAGGTGCAAGCCATTGAGATTGCTGCTGTAGAGCTAATGCATCATTCAGCATTATGGAAGGCAGGCGTGAGTGGAGAGAGAGCCTCTGTTTTTCCAGGGACTTTCGACGGAGGTGCACCTCCCTGAGCTCTGCAAGCCGTAACACATTGTATTCTCCCCTGATGGAGCCTGAAACTTGTGGACCGCTCCATCCAGTTTGGTGTGGGGCACTGGTGTGAACTTTGCATTTCCCCACAGAGCGAAGCGGTTATCTCCAAGAACCAAGCCCACCCCTCCCTTTGTAAACCTGGCATTTCATCTGGGTACCAGATTTTTTTCAATGAATCCGGGGACCCTTTTTTTTTTTTGAAGCTGAGTAACAACAGGGAGTCAGTAGTGGGGATGGTGAGGCAAAAGCCCCTGGGCCCAAGCACACATGCATATTGTATAAAGGTGCAAAGCCCTTCTTTCGCACCCTGTGAAACATAAATGTGCAGTTTTTTTTAAAAAAACTGGGCAACAGCCCGCCGCCGCCCATGACTCCCAAGCCTCCCCGATCTCCTTCCCCCTTTGTTTTGATAGATCAGGGGAGGCTCGGGAGTCACAGGCGGGCGGCCGTTGCCCAGGAGGGGCCAGACTGGGGGTGCAGTTGGCTCTGGCTGGCTTAAGGAGCTGCTCACTGCTCACTGCCGTGGCGCAGGAAAAATGGCAGGCGACATTTTTCAGCTCCTGAAGCCAGCCAGAGCCAACTGCGCTAACAGGCTGTCTCTGGGCTGCTGAGGCTGCTGCTGCCACGTTTCCCAGGGACAGATTTGCAAATCTGGGGACATTCCAGGGACGGAATTTGTCCAGGGACAGATTTGTAAATCTGGGGACTGTCCCCGAGAACAGGGGATGCCTGGCAACCTTAAACTATAGAGCCCCACCTTGATCGAGGGAGCCTGGGTGCTGGCTTTCTGAAGCAGCCTTTCCTAAGCAGCTGTCTCCAGATGTTGTTGGATTCCAGCATGAGGGATGCTGGGTGCTGTGGTCTAGAAGGGCACTGACTTGGGGAGAGATGGTATGAGGTGCCCATCAACTGTGGTTTGTCACTGGCCACATCCACAAAAACGACATACTTTTGTATTTGCTTTACAGCCAAACTACACCTAACATAATTACGGCCTGAGGATTTCGTTCACACAGTTGAAGGATATCCCCCCTCCCCACTTTGTATAGTCAGCCAGTAAAAGCTGTAGCACCTGCTTGAGAAAAATAGCTTATATGTGTCAGCCTGTCACACTCACTGCCCTCCAGCAATGTGCAGTGTTTGTCTCTGCTGGCCTCTCTTCATAGACACCATTTCAAAAAGAAGTTGGAAAAGATACAAGGGAGTCAATACCGAAATAAGAAAAAATATCCTTCTTTAATTGCAAATACATTGCATAATCACAGTCACTTTTTATACTCTCTAGTACTTCATATAATCATCATAAATAATTGTGTGTTGCATAGCTTTCTAAATGTGTACAAAGGGACAAAGCTCTGTGTCTTTTATTATTACAAAAAAGGGAGGAAAGTAATAAAATTATGGGTCACGTTGTTAACCTCCAGTTGCTTCCGCAAGTTTACTGTGAAATATGATCTCAAAGAGAGATTGGCCACAAATCTACTGAGAATGAGTTTGCCCCAGATCCACTCATTACTGTGAGGCATGCATGGGGAAAATTCCTGGTGAACTGTCTGCACAGTTACAGACAGTCTCGGACAGGGATTGCGTTGAGATCTCAAGGGATTACTCAAAGGTTATAGAATATTATTTCTTCCTTTCTTCTGTGTGTTTGTTCATGCCAGTTGGGAAATCTTTAGCAAAAACTTTTCAATGCCTGCATCTCAGCTAATTTTTGGTTACTGCTAACTACTGCAGAAGCATACACGCCAAGGGGCTAAGCTGTCATATGTGCAGATCCTATGGACTTTTAGCTAAGAGCAAGTCCCCTTGAACTCAGTGGCTCTTGCTACTATGTAAACATGCACAGGATCAAGCCGCCTTTCTAATGAAATCAATGGAACTAATTTTAATAATGATGCTTAATCAGCAATACATAGAATCTTTGGAATTGTGGCCATTTAAAAACACGTTCTAGGGAATTGGTATTTTTTTCTGTAGACACATTAAGCCTTTAAAAAGCAAAAAGCAAAACTAAACCATCTTTTGACAACACAGAATATTCTCATTACACTAAACGTTGTGAATGGTTTGATTATACTTTTCTTTTCGTAAAATAAGAATGGGCGTGAGTCAGTCAAAGCCTGCACTTGGCTCACTCCCACTGAAAGCAATGGGACTTAAGGTCTGCTGGATCATGCCCACACTGCCTCTTCTTGCTATTCTGCTTTCATGCCTTAATTCTACACCACCCCTTACTAAAAACCCAAGGTAAAAGGTAAAGGTACCCCTGCCCGTACGGGCCAGTCTTGCCAGACTCTAGGGTTGTGCGCTCATCTCACTCTATAGGCCGGGAGCCAGCGCTGTCCGCAGACACTTCTGGGTCATGTGGCCAGCGTGACAAGCTGCATCTGGCGAGCCAGCGCAGCACACGGAACGCTGTTTACCTTCCCGCTGGTAAGCGGTCCCTATTTATCTACTTGCACCCGGAGGTGCTTTCGAACTGCTAGGTTGGCAGGCGCTGGGACCGAACGACGGGAGCGCACCCCGCCGCGGGGATTTGAACCGCCGACCATGCGATCGGCAAGTCCTAGGCGCTGAGGTTTTACCCACAGCGCCACCCGCGTCCCAACCAGCCAATCCAATTGGCCCATTGCACATGCTTTTAAGAAAAAAAGCCATCAAGCGAACTGAACTAGATTCATGAGATTTTCTGAAGTACCACTAGTGATGTGAAAGCCCTTGAGCATTGCAGCCCTCAAATCAGGACTTAGATTTAAGTAGGGGATATATTCAGAATATTTATTTTCGACCATGGACCAGCCACAATCTCTTCCCCCGTCAGCACTAAATTGGCATTGCGTACAAGTTGCAGCCAGGGGAATATGGAACGAGAACTGACTACTTGACTGTTTGTATTTTACCAAAGTTACATGGATTAGAAGTCTGATTACAGGCAACTTTATATTGCACCTCATTCAAGGTCATTGCCTCGTGGCTGGAAAGTACAATTTATGAACTGGCTAATAACATTGACACTTGGCCACTTTCCCGAACTTCACTGTTTTGCTAAGAAAAAGGAAACGTCACGCATTTGTAGCTACCTCTGACTGCAAATTATGCCACTGCACTTGGAATTACCAATGCGTTAGGATTTTTATTTTTTACTTTTTGCTCCAAAGCAGAATCTATTATCGTGTCCATGTTTAGACAGTTCTGGGGCTAGTTCTTGGGCTAACAAATAATACAGCTGGATTGTGTTACTACCAGTAAACATCTCTGTAAGAAAAGGGAATCGAGAAACTTTGGACAATAAAACATATAAAACTTTATACATTATCAGTGCATTTTTAAAATATTGTACAACTCTTTTTAACAGTGCAGTCTACAAATCATTTAAGCCACAGAACTAGTACCTAAGGTAGCTTACAGGTCACTCGGCTGTAGAAAATTACCCTGGTGCACTTGAAGACCCTTGCCTACTTTTGAGCACTCATTGCAGATGTAAAATTTCCTCCTTTATGCTAATGTTAGGCCATTGCGCGAATGCAGAAAGTCCCATTCCTTGCCTTGCACACACTGTATCCTTGGTGCAACGAGAGGAAGGGAGTGTCATGGTGAAGGTGAGAAGGCAAACAATTATTTACAACTCCATGTTGTACATGTCCTCACCTTCAACTCCCACCAGCATCCTTATGCAGCATCAGGGAGTTGGGTGGCAAGGAAATGGAGACCAACAGCACGGCATAATTATTTGGGAGTGTCTCAACAGGTGGAATACATCCAACTTGCTCCATCAACTGAGCTTCTTTAAAATTGCCTACAATTTAAAGTCACAGATACAGCAGCTGCTCCCCTACTGGAAGACAAAGGAGAATGAAATGTGTTCTGAGATGTAGAAAAATTGAAGATATATACACATGGTCAACCGGTATCCTGTCCAGGCTGCAAAAGAAAAAAGGAACAGGAGGAAGGCAGTGCAGGTGGATGTTCATAGCTATATTTGCGCAATCCTTCCTCTAGATGTGAGCAGAGTATGATATGGGAATCCTGGGTGACAGCCAAATTCCTGATGCCCCTTGCTCTCGAGAGTCGAGTTACACTATAAGCAGACTCATGGGATGCAACTGTTGTTAACAAGCTAAGAGAGCAGCTGGATCAGAGCAAAGGTCTATTTAGGACAGCATTCCATTCCTAATAGTGGCTGACCAGATGCGTCTGGGATGCCCACAAGCCGGGCATGAATGTTATGGCGCTGTTCCACTTCTGTTCTGCAACAATAGCTATTCTGAAGCACACTTCCTCTGATATGGAAGGTAATATATAGCCATCATAAACCGCTGAGCTGTAGCAAACAACTCCATGCTATGGGGCTATCTGTTTAGCCCATTTTAGTGTTGGCTAAGCTCTAAAATCTTCTTGGATGTTTTAACTGTGTATTGACAAATGTACTTTTTTCTGACTGACGGTCGAATAAAAGGTTGATGATGAACAACTCCATGCAGACAAAAGACAGCATGTCAAGGAAACGTGTAGAAAGGATTGTTCCTTTCTAACACATATGTCTTCCACCTACAATCAGGTCTTGGTTTTTCATATGCAGTTCTCCATCTGCCCATTCCAACAATGGATAATTCTCACTGAGTGCTGATCACCTAGCTGGCTCTTAATTTGGTCCTGCCTGCAGTGCTATAGTAAGGGAAGACGGTAATTTCAGCGAATCGTGTACATGGGCCCATTTCCATGGGGCTAAACTGGAATATGTGCAAGTACGCTGGCTTAAATGACTTGTGGACCACTGCCCTGCAAAGTTTTACTCTTTCCAGGTCACAAGCTCGTTTTAATGATTGCCTTCTCCGTATGTTCGGGAGTCTTTCGACGCAGTCCTTTGTTTGTAATCTTCTCCGGATCCCAGATCCACTATGTCCTGATAGTTTGTAAATTCCTGAGGTAATGGAAACTCTTCAGTCGATGAATGAGTCCTGTGGCCAAACACCCGCTCTTGCAGCTCAGCGATGTCATTTCTGATGTCGGCCATCATTAGCAACAGGAAGTCAAAAGAACCCGGTGGTCCCTAGAAATATTACAGGTGTGACAATTAAGTTACTAGTCCCTCGTGTTCCTAATGACTTACAGTACGTCACAGCACCAGTTTCGGATAGATTATCAAAACAGAGGAAAGGAAACTAATGAAAATTGAAGCCTGGAAAAGCAATCTGTACTTGAATCCTTTCCGAATGCAAATTTCAAATGAGAAATGCTTCAGTGTGTAAGATTTTGTTACCCTCACTATTGGGGGCACAGAGTTGGCTTTGTATAGGAACTGAGAGTGTCTAATATGAGACATTCATGTCTTCACCTCTTATTTCATTAAAAGAAATGTCAAAAATTGTTTAAAGGGAAGACCACAGAAGGCACTTATTGGGACTGAAAAACAGACAGATGCTCACACCTCTATACTGCTAACCATTAAACAATGTCCTCAGTCTGGAGCCCCATGTGTGCTTCAGAGCAGTTCCAAAGCATAAATGAAGACTGTTCCAACTGATTGCAGTTGGAGGGGCAAAGGAATACAGATATGGGAGAGACTATTCCACCCATACAATTACCAGCAGCCCTGGAAGACAGGGGTCAGTTTTTCAGCGTTCCCATGCCCAGTGCATTTGTCTGGATGGGGAAATCTTGAGGTGCAGATTTTGGTTACTGTAGCTGTTAATATTAGTATATTTAACAGTGATGTAGGAAAAAGAAATATATGAAGCTGAAATATATTTCATGCTGTTATGGGTGGTATCCAGCTAAACAGTTATGCTAGCACAAGCACTTTGGGCTGTGCGATGGAACTTTGCCTTTCCTCTCCCCGTGCACCTCCTAAATTTGATCTGGGGGGGAGGGGGGTTGGGAGCAATCCTGCAACAGATTTAGAAGAACATGGGGGGGGGCTACACAGAGAGAGGAGAGGGAGGGGAAGTTACGTTGTGTAGCTCAACGGGTTTATGCTAGTGCAACTGTTTAGTTGGATACCCCCTCTTTATGTTGTAACATAGAATTGTAGAGTTAGAGGGTTGTCTAGTCCAACCGGTAGTAAGTAAATAAACATTTGGAATTGGATAAATAAATAACATTGCATTGCAACTGGGTAGGATACTTACCGGTGCTCCTTTTTCTCCTGGTGCCCCTCTGTCACCCTGTAACAAATATCATTTTCATTGATTAAAATGGAACCATATCTTGGACACCTATTCCATCCTTCGAAAGCAACCTGCATTCGTTTTCTCAGGCATATGAAACTGGTTGAGAAGTGGGTTGCTGCTTGATTGTAATGTAGTTTCTTTAATATTTTGATATTTCATTTATGATACTTACTTTAAATTGGTGTTTTCCCCACCCCTACTATGGATTTATATATTTTTTATATACTGTATTGCTATCTAACAACCTGGAAACCTTTGAGTTGAAGGCCAGAAAACAAATTCAGTAAACAAAAGTTTAAATAATTGTTCAAACCACACATTTAGTGATCTGAAAAGTTACACTTGAAGCAAAGGTTAAGCATTTGAACATCCTACTGAGTCCAATGGGACTTTCACTAGGTGTATTTCTGACTGAGTTCAGTAGGGCTCTCACACTACTAAGTGTGAAGCCTTGATTTCATTTACCATTTCCTACATATCAAAGTTAAGTATCATATTTCCAATCACAATTTTTTTATCTGTTGTAAGTATTCAAATCAACACATTGAACCAGGCTTTGATGATTATTCCAGAGCAGGGAAAAACTCTGAAACAACTTTCCCCCAAAAGCCAAATCCATCTGTATTGGAAATAGTTCCAATCAAATTTACTATAAAGTAAATGAACAATAGATTCATTTACACCCTAGATGTAGGTGAAAAATGTTTCCAATTAATATAGCAGATGGACAATATTATGACAGCATGGAACCTTCAATTTCAAGACATATCTAAAGAGATATGGCCCTGATTTGTGATAAAAGATAAACTGCAATGCTCAATAAGATGGATTTGTGGCTCCATTACTGTATCAGGATTTGGGTCTGCAGCTGTCCTGAGCTTGGGAGATATCAGGTGGAGATTCAGCCTGTACACAACCATCAAACTGGTTAGGAAGGAACAACAGGAAAACAATCTATATTAGCAGGCAGGCCATGTTGTACACCCAATTCATACAGAAGTTCTCTTGCAAGGCACTCTCACACTACTCAGCCACAAGGGGGCTCTGCTTGTTGTTTCTTGGGATAGGCCAGCTTTACTGCTGCCTTCCAATTAGTTGGGAACTGGGAGCAACATTTCATAAGACACATGCTAGAGGGGAAAGAATTGCTTGCTCACCTTTGCTCCATCTCTTCCTGGTGCTCCCGGAGGACCCTGAAAAACAAAACCACAGTCCTTATGAACATGCAATAACCCAACCAATACGCTGCGCGCATTTATGGAATGGAGGTGCAATACTGACCACGGGGCCCCTTCTGCCCTGTTTAATATGGGACAGGTCTGGAGAGGGTCCCATAGGCCCCATTGCTCCTCTAGGGCCTGGCAGACCTGGAGGGCCAGGAGATCCAGGAAATCCAGGGCTCCCTTGCGGACCTGTGGCACCTGCAATAAAAGGGAGATGGTTAAGGCTGTCAGTGGGTTCATGGATGTGGCTGGTGAATGGGGGCTGAACAACGGGGAGAAGCAACACCCCTACTTTAGCTTGTATCTCAGTTGCTGGGAGACAGACCAGGAGCCCAGAGGTTTGCACCATCTGCCTTGTATCTTGGCCAAAATAAGATCAATTCAGCTCAAGGATTATGATGCAATTACATAAACAAAACAAAACAAAACAAAACAAAACAAAACAAAACAACCACATTATTGACTGATTGATTGATTGCACTTTGTCCAAGGAGCTCAAGGACAAAGAGCACAAAGAGTGAGATCTGAAAGGTTGAACTTGGCAAGGAAAGTTGAGAAACCTTTCTCAATTCCCAGTCCAGAGATTCACTAATCACTAAACAAATATATAGCTTGGGAATGGAATATTTTCAGTTAGGAGAGGAGGTGTAGAAGAACCAAGTTTGCAGCACCTTGGACAGCTCCTGGGATGGAATAAACCAGATGGAACAAGGCATGCTTTGAGGCTCTAACTGTGTGTGTGTGTGTGTGTGTGTGTGTGTATACCATATATATATATATGTGTGTGTGTGTGTGTGGATGCATGGTTGTTCCTATTCTAAGCTCCTTGTACAAATGGTAGTATACAAATATGATAAACATAAAAATTAGTTTAACTACTTTATTGCTTTACCTGGAGGACCCTGATCACCTGGCTGTCCAGGAGGACCTGGTATTAATGTGTTGGATGCAAGTACTTTTTCTCCTGTGATTGGTTTGCTAAGGTCAGCAGCATTATTTGGCAACAAAGCAACCTGCAAGAAAGAAAGCACCACAAACCATTAGCTACGCGGCATATTCAGTGACACCTAGTTGAGTTTTTGTTGCTTGGAAGACAGCACAAAATGAAATCTGCAGTTCATGACCCAGCTACTAATTCCATCAGTCTATCCTCTGAAAGAGCCATGGTGCTACACTTGGACTGGGAAGCCCACTGCTATTTGATGGATAACTCAAGGCACAATCCTAACCCCTGGCCGTCAGGGGTTGGATGAAGTGGTGTTGCTGGCACTGCACCCACAGACTTGGAACTTGCACCTGTTGGAGAGGAAGGTCGGGGTCAGGAAAAATGCCCCTTTTCTGAGACAGTTCCTAGGCTGGAACAGAAAAGAGGCGCAGATCAGGTCCACTGGCATCATGTGATAGCAGCATGGTAGGCACAGGAGCCTCTCTGCTCCAAACCATTCTTCTTAATACTTTCTGTAGGCAGATACTGGTGTCAGCTCCTTCCTGCCACTTGGGAAGGTGTACTGGGGCACCTCTCTCTGACAGAGCTTCTCTGTTGGTGGTTGAGCTTCCTTCATGGTAGAGGTCAGTGGAGCCCAGCAAAGTTCTGGACATGGCAGATCAGGGGCCTTATTTGCACTGTCCCCTATTCTCTCTTCACCACCTCACAGAGTTATTGTGAATGGGCAGCTTCAAGGAAGCAAAAAATACCCAAACATGAAGAAGTAGACAATAGTCTAGTTACAGGTAGGTAGCCATGTTGGTCTGCCATAGTCGAAACAAATACTTCATGCATGTATCTGAAAAAGTGTGCATGCACACGAAAGCTCACGCCAATAACAAACTTAGTTGGTCTCTAAGGTGCTACCGGAAGGAATTTTTAAATTTTGTTTAGACAATAGTCTAGACAAAAGTACAATAGCTTTACCTTTTGTACCTGGGTACATACATGCACTGCAACACTATATATATATATATATATATATATATATATATATATATATATATATATATATACCCTTCTCACCAAATATGAATGGTGTATGGTGTGCGTGCAGTACATGTAAGTTTATTTTAAAAAATTAAATCTCTGTCTGCCACTTCAGAGTTCTTAAAGAGACGTATGTTATCCTACATATGAGCACTCTGGATAAAGAGAGAATGTATTTTGATTAAACACAGGCAAGTATAAAAACTAAAGTGAAAGTTCACCCCTTAGTTTTTCACAGGGACAGATTCTAGACTTATTCCTGGATTCAAATTTTGGCTGAATAGTAGTAGTAGTAGTAGTAGTAGTAGTAATTACTGTCTGCTCTGACTTGTAGCCCCCATCCTCAAAGTCTTCAGCAGAGCTCTTGTTACAGCAGATTGCTTAAACCAGGGGTCTGAAACATGCAGCCACCCAGAATCCTTTTTATTCCAGCCTCCATTATCCTCAAGGGACGCAGGTGGCGCTGTGGGTTAAACCACAGAGCCTAGGAACTTGCCAATCAGAAGGTTGGCGGTTCGAATCCCCGCGATGGGGTGAGCTCCCATTGCTGGGTCCCTGCTCCTGCCAACCTAGCAGTTTGAAAGCACGTCAAAGTGCAAGTAGATAGATAGGTACCACTCCAGCGGGAAGGTAAACGGTCTTTCCGTGCGCTGCTCTGGTTCGCCAGAAGCGGCTTAGTCATGCTGGCCACATGACCTGGAAGCTGTATGCTGGCTCCCTCGGCCAATAAAGTGAGATGAGCGCCGCGACCCTAGAGTCGGTCACGACTGGACCTAATGGTCAGGGGTCCCTTTACCTTTTACCCATTATCCTCAGCCAATGCAGCCACTGTGGCCAATGATCAGGGATGATGGGAATAACAAACACTCTGTTGGATTAGACCAAACAGAGGTGCCAGAGACTGAACCTGGAATCTTCCGCATTCAAAGCACTGAGCTATGGTGTTTTCCCTTCCAAGGGCTCAGAGTACTTACAGGATGAGAACATTTTCTCCCCCTGCTGAGTGTACACATATGCAATTTTAGTTTTATTGCCAACTTGTTTATTTATCTTGAACAGATAAGACAGGAACTTTCATAAAGGACACGTAGGGGCAACAGATGGCAACCTGCAAATTCAACGTGGCCCTGAAGCTCATGCAATGTATGCTAAACCAGTCACTCACTCCTGTCTGCTCTCTCTTCACTATCTCAAGGTCAGAAGCATCTGCCCTGTGCTCTGATGATGAATATTATTATCTTAGCCAGACACGAGCATGCACTGATCTAATTTCTATCCCATTCCACTTTCTTGATTCAGGCTTGGAATCGCTCTTGAAAATGATCTCACTCCCAAGTCTCTCTTCATGCATGAATCTTTCTTCACAAGGAAACAGAATACCTCACTACAATATTTTCGAAAGGGACAATAGTCACGGAAATGAGATCTAACCCCCACCATGGCCCGCATTACATATACTTTTGAAGAAGTTCCGTGCGGAAACCGTTGCTCAGTTGGCTTGGCGATGGATCGCCTGGGTCCAGGCTAACACTTATTTCTAATTAAATACATACTTACATGTATCTGCGCAAGCAACATGTGCAATGAGAGCTATTCCACACATGGGAATGCTTGCATGCCTGGATTGCTTGCTATTTATTTCTTTTGGCAAAGGGCTCTCCCTCTCTCTGACTAGTTTTGCAACTCTGTGGAGGGGGATGATGGGGAAGAAGGTTTTTTTTAAAAATGTATCTCTGAGGAATTATTTCCATTATATCTGCATAGAATCCCTGAGTGCTGCAGAGAATCCTGGGACACCATTCAGGGCAAGCATAGGCAAACTCGGCCCTCCAGATGTTTTGGGACTACAATTCCCATCATCCCTGACCACTGGTCCTGTTAGCTAGGGATGATGGGAGTTGTAGTCCCAAAACATCTGGAGGGCCGAGTTTGCCTATGCCTGACTTAGGACTTGCTTCACAGTGGCTATTCTCCAGGTGTATTGGAATTTCTTCTGATATAATGAGAGCAGAGAACAGGACGTGGAGAACACACCAAGCGCTCCACACTGCAGGGTGAGATCGGTGATTATAATCCAGCTGTGTTCCAGGGAAATTTGCCTACCACTGCTGATATTCCATCCAACGAACTGCTAAAAAGGAGCTACTCTGGGCTCTTTTGGGAGGAAAGGTGGGATATAAATTTAGCAAATAAATGCATACATATACAGTAAGCTTCTGAGAACTCCAGGGCCATCATGTCCGCCAGGCAGCAGCTGAGCTCAAATATTTCACTATTATTTTGCAGCCCCATTTGCACTCTGCACACTCCATTTACTGCAAGCTCTTTCATATCTCCCCATAATGCTGCAAACCCAGTATTGTAGTGTCATTCTGGTGCATTTTATTGGGGGTAGGGAAATGGTGGCTTCTGGAACACCAAGAACACCCCAGAACATCTACTGCCACCTGAAAAGCCCCCCAAACCTATTAGGAATCCCGCCCCACTTGAAATCACTCCAAATTTCGGCTGCCTTTTGCCCCACCCCACAAGATTCCAAGCTTAGAGTTGGAAGATTCACGCTTCAAGCTTAGCCTCACATCATGCTATCAGATTCCTGATGATATTGGCCAGGGTGAGTTTCTCTTGCATGAGATAAAACACAATACAGTTCCCTTGCGGATTCTTCTTTTGAAGGTTTTACAGAATAAAATTGGCCTCTTAGTCTTATATTAAAACAAAATAACAAAACCCTGGAAAAGGACTCCTTTCTCTTATGTCCTCTAGCTGAATAGCAGGATCCACCACACCTAATATATTTTTCCAAACAATCCCAGGCAAAACACACATGACAACCTTCACAAAACTCAAGTTTTCACATGTGTCTCAGTTATGTGTGATTTTTATTTTATTTTATAAAAAAGATAATTACCTTGTGTTGGGAGAAAAATGATGGCGTGAAGCCAAGTGTAGATACCACCCCCCCCCAGCAATTTGACACATTATATAGCTTTGAAAGGAATAATTGCCCATAAAATAATCTAGCATCCATGCTCTTTCCTTTGAGGATTTAACCTCTCCTGCATCAGAAAATAGTGTGTGAAAAGTATTTACAGTTCAACTTCATTATGTGGGATTCTATTCATGTACCCCCAAAATATGGTGAATACAAAATGTGATTAAACTGACTCTTGTAAAACTGGCCAGTCAACTGGAAGGGACCGAAAATCTGGTTCTAGGACTACTCATTGCCCTAAATTAAGATTATTCTTCTGAACTATCTTTTATGAAAACATCCCCATGTGACTGTGGTTTTTTTAAGCCTCCAAGGAACAAGATTGCACTGTTTCCCTAGAAGACAAATTCACTTGCCGAATTTCTATATCTGGGTTTATTGTTCTGCAGCAAGCCAATGAAATATCTTATTTAGAAACTTGATTCTGGCCAAGCCCATTTTGTCTTTCTTCTCAGCTCTTGTCAGTGGCGTAGCTTGCCGCTTGGGAGCCTGGTCCTACAGCCAGGTGAGCCAGCTATGGGGGCAGGGGGCACTGTATGAATCCTATCCGCCGCCTCCCCCTCAGCTGTAGGGCGGTTGAGGGAGAGGTGGAGGGCAGCCGCAAGTCCCACACTGCTGTTTTAGGCAGTGTGGAGCCTGCAAGCACCCAAGCCACCATGTCACTCCCAGGAGAGACGCGTGGCTTGGGCACACTGCAGGCCCCGCAGTACGTGCCAGCCCCCGTGGTGTGGCACCCAGTGCCAGCCGCATTTTGTTATGTTTGTTGACTGAACTAAAAAGTTTTGTGAGTCCATTAAAAAAAAATTAAACTCATATTTTTGTCATTTTGTCACCCCCCCAGTGATGACACCCAGGGTAGACTGCACCCCCCGCCTCCGCCACTGACTCTTGTACCTTTTGTTTCAGTTGCAACACTGTCTGCTTGATTTGATAGAACTCTTTGCAAGAGGCACAGCAGGCCCCTGGTTTCACCACGTTATCAGCCTTCTCAGAAAACCCTGCAAAAAGGGGAAAAGAGTGAGAGAGAGAGAGTAAATATTCCAATGCATTTTTCCCCCAAGAGGAAGAAAACAAAGCAGGGAAGAGAAATGCCAAAGAAAGCTGTGCTGGGGTGATGAGCCTTTGAAGTTTTCCTTCCTGGCCATTCCGTGAGAGGAAGAGGTGCCCTTGGTATTAACAACCTTTCCCAGTTGTGAATCACCATGAAAGGCTCACAGATCCAGCCTAAGCTCGCTGCAAACAGTCTTAGCAGCAGCTGTTTCCAGTTAGCAGGTCTTAATGCCCTTTTGTAAAACTCTTTTTATAACTGGGGGGGGGGGAGAGTGTTTACCTCTCTACTTTTATCTGAGTCTTTACTGTACAGGACCCACAGTGATTTATAATCCCCCTTCAAGGGCCAATTTTTGTATGCTGTAAATTGTGCCAATATCTCATGCAGCGAGACCTTTTGCTTGCAATTTGCACAAAGCCGGCCTTTATCACCACTGATTATGTTTGCTGCGCAATGGGATGCTTAATGGCAGAAAGGGTCAGAGCCACAATCGCAGTAAAAAGTAACTCTGAAATATCTACTGGTACATTGCTGGAGCCATTGAAATGCAGAGAATAACAAGAGAACGCAAGAAGTATCAAAATAAGGTGCTCTTTACAAAGCTTTAAATCTTTAGGAAAGGCACAATATACTCAGTGCTTTTCTTCTTGAAAAAATGGTGCTGAATGTACTTATTAATTCTTATTATCGGCACCAATCAGGTTGAGGCTAGAAGTAAATTGAGGCAAGGGTGGGAGGACTCCCTGCGTGACGGGCAGGAGTCAGATATAGTCGGATCAGTTCCAATGCCTAAGCCAATACCACTTATATTCTGTAACCAATAAAGTTGTGGCCTAAGTTTGCCCAATAGCATTAACCTAATATCTGTCAAGGGACGCGGGTGGCGCTGTGGGTAAAACCTCAGCGCCTAGGACTTGCTGATCGTCAGGTCGGCGGTTCGAATCCCCGCGGCGGGGTGCGCTCCCGTTGCTCGGTCCCAGCGCCTGCCAACCTAGCAGTTCGAAAGCACCCCCGGGTGCAAGTAGATAAATAGGGACCGCTTACTAGCGGGAAGGTAAACGGCGTTTCCGTGTGCTGCGCTGGCTCGCCAGACGCAGCTGGCCACGTGACCCGGAAGTGTCTGCGGACAGCGCTGGCTCTCGGCCTATAGAGTGAGATGAGCGCACAACCCTAGAGTTGGACACGACTGGCCCGTACGGGCAGGGGTACCTTTACCTTTAATATCTGTCTCCTTGCATCTTATTCATCAACGAGGGGGTGGTTTCGGGGTCTCGGACACGCAATTATCAGCACCAATCAGGTTGAGGCTAGAGGTAAATTGGGGCAAGGGTGGGAGGGGCTCTCCTTTGTTGGAGGTATAGTCGTACCTTGGATCTCGGACACCTTGGCTCCCGAACGATCGAAACCTGGAAGTGAGTGTTCCGGTTTTCAAACATTCTTTTGGAAGCCGAATGTCCAAGTGGGCTTCTGATCGGCTGCAGGAAGCCGTGCTTTGGTTTCGAAACGTTTTGGAAGTCGAACGGACTTACGGAATGGATTCTGTTCGATGTCCAAGGCACGACTGTATTTTAACAGAAGCGGGACAACCACCTGCCAGTAATGCTACATATTTGCATCCTGAACTGCTCAGCCTGGATAGCTCAGTTGGTTAGAGCATGGTGCTGATAACACCAAGGTTGCAGGTTTGATCCCCGTACGGGGCAGCTGCATATTCCTGCATTGCAAGGGGTTGGACTACATGATCCTCAGGGTCCCTTCCAACTCTATGATTCTATGCAGGTCCTGCATTCAACAGGGATGAACTACAAGTTCTCCTCCCCACACCCACCTGATTCTATGAGGCTTTCTCAATAAACAAGCTGCAAGTTCCACATCCACTGTGTGTTGTTTATAGAGGCTACATTGAAATCCCTTGCCAGGGTCTGAGGCCCAGAACTAACTTGCATCCCCCTGTGCTGCTTGCACAGAAGACGTAATGACACGCAGGAGCTGCTGGAAAATTAAGGCACGGCAGCCTCTGACATTCACCAGAACCCTACAAAGGCATCAGTTAAGCCCCACAACTTGCACTGGCAGCAGCTGAGGTCATAACCCAAGGATGCGGTCTGCAAAAGGGTGAGAATCAGATAAAGGAGGGCAGAGGCCATCAAGCAGTTGTAGCTTCCTGGCCAGTAGCAAAATTTTTAGGGCTGTTTTCACTTTGTTCCCGGCAGCAAAGGCTAAAGCTTGCAATGGGTGACCTGGCGGATTGCAGGTATAGGGATGAGTTTATCTTCCACAACACATCCTTGGCAAAGGAGTTAAGAGTAAGGGAGAGGCACCTCATCTGCCAAGGGAGACTACTTGCAGCAACACCAGAGCAAGTCAAGTGGCAATTCCTTGAGGGAGAGGCTTACTTCCTGTTCTTAGCAAGTAGGACACTGTAGCCAGCAAGAACATGGCCCAATGAATATTTGCTTCTTGTACTCATAGAAGCTGTGGGAAGGATTCCCGCATTGCAAGGGGTTGGACTAGATGACCCTCGGGGTCCCTTCCAACTGGAAATTCTATGATTCTATGAAACCACTGAACCCAGTAAGAGTCACACAGTCACAGGAGAAGTGGAGCCTGACCCCCAGTCATGTAGGAAAGATGGGCAGGAACTAATGAGGGCCTAGTCATACAAAACCACATCTTTTTCACACCTGCTAAGCTTTTCCATCCCCTGCACGAGGACCGAACTTCAGCATACAACAGATATAATGCAAATGCAAACTCTGCTCCCCCCAAAAGTTGGAATTGTTTTTCCAGACAGAGAGAGGCTGAAATAAGTCAATGCTCCTATGCTTTCTTCCACAGTGCTGAGTACTGGAAACTTCCATAGTGTTGAGTACTGGAAACGAAAGCCGAGGCTCTCAAAGTTCTGTACCAAACTCTACAGAAGAAGTGTGAAGGACTGAGAGGCTTCTGAATTATTTGCCACCTCACTGACAGCGAAACCGGGCTCCCAGAATGCATTTCTCTTCCGCATATGAAGCTGATGTCATAGACAATATTCTTCCTTTGTGAAGAAGAAGAGTTTGGATTTGATATCCCGCTTTATCACTACCCGAAGGAGCCTCAAAGCGGCTAACATTCTCCTTTCCCTTCCTCCCCCACAACAAACACTCTGTGAGGTGAGTGAGGCTGAGAGACTTCAGAGAAGTGTGACTAGCCCAAGGTCACCCAGCAGCCTCATGTGGAGGAGCGGAGACACGAACCCGGTTCCCCAGATTACGAATCTACCGCTCTTAACCACTACATCACACTGGCTGAAGCTACCTAAACACCTTATGTGTGTGTGCTATCATTACTGAAAATGTGGTCCTTTCTTGTCTGAAGTTAGACAATAAGAAAATGAGCCCAGCAGCAGCAGTTCCTAAGATAATACTGTTTGATGGGGCAGTACATTTGCTTGAAGTTCTCAGGTGGGCTTCACCTAGCCAGCCCCATCAGCAGAACCCCTGCTCAAGGACATCCATTTTGTGCTCCCATATCCCCACAATGGGCCACTGAGGGGTCCTGAGAACCCCCAAAACAGCACGTGGTGGTTGGGGAGTGGGGAGACCTATTCAGCTGGCAAATGGAAACGCTTGAGCAGATGAAACAATGCAAAGAGCACAATGTTGAATTCTACCCATTGTTTCCATGCTGGGTGCCTAAATGCATTCCCACCACCCCACAAGGCTTATGTTATCATCTGTCTTGTATTATCTGCCATTGGTTTTCATTTGATTATGTGGCTACGCCATGCCCTCTCTACAATATGCAATAGGATCTTCATGTCACAAAGATGGTCCATTTCTTTGGTGCCCCTCCCCATATTCAAACCTGCAGCTCAAATTCACAGACGGCTAAGGGCAGCAGACAGCTTTCATCCCTCTGGCGCTGTAAAACAAACACACACTAATTCATTTTCTCCATCCTGTGTGTTATCTTTGGAGATTGGGTGAGATACTGGTGTTGTGTTGTTGTTTTTAATTTAAAAAAATCAGTATATTATTAACATTGTAAGAAAGGATTTATCAGATGATCTGCCTTGAAGACCTAAATTCCACTGCAATTTAAGCCAGCTATTTTGGAAAGGTTATTGCAATGCAAATGGTTTTTTTGTAGGCTGGCAATGGCGCATGAACTTCTATCTGCCACAAGATGGCATTCCTAAGCAGATTGTTTCAAACAGTAGACTTAAGAGTCAGAGGGAGAAAATCCTGTTCTCATGTATGGTGGACTGGAATTATACCTGCTTAAAATATTTCTTCTGCATAGCTGTTAAAGGCGCAGAAACTCTGTCACCTGGCCACTCGGTTTTGCAAAGCTGGATTAAAAAAAGGAGGCTCAAGAAGAGTACTTTTGGGATCTTAGACATTCAAACATTATGGGAATCCTCTACCCTCAAAATGTCTGTAAGGAACTGATTGTCTGCTTTTTTGTGATTTGCTGGACAAGAACAAGGTTTAGCTAGTCTCGTTTTCTTACTGGGGAAGGGAAACCGAAGTCAGCCAAGAAAGGACCACATTTTCAGTAATGATAGCTGACACACCAGGGGCATAAATAGCTTCAGCTGACTTCACAAGGCAGAATAGTTCAGCTTACCTATGACTTCAGCTTCATATGCAGAAGAGCAATGCAATCTGGCAACTCAGCTTCACCAGGAATGGCTGAGAGCTATGTAGTCTGAGCTGGAACAACCAGCTCAGAACATAATAGCAAGACCTCTGAATCAACTGATCTGGAGGGAAAAATATGCAATTTTAATAGCACCTCCTTCTGAGCACAGGTCTTTAGGCTTGGAGCTTTTCACTGATTTTATCAGTGCACAGTGGATCCCTTCGCACCAGAATAATTTAAGAAACAGCAATGTAATACCTTTCTCTCCTTTGGTGCACGTTTTCCCATCATCTTCACGTATGTATCCCTCGTTACATTCACACCGATAGCTGCCAAGGGTATTGACACAGATGTGGGGGCAGAGAGGCTCGCTGCTTGTGGCACACTCATCGATATCTGAAAGGGGATGGATGCCGCAGTGGGTTTTAAAAAAGGGAGGGAACTATCAGAAATAAAGGTTTCCTAAAACTGTTGCATTAAATGCACTCGATTAGTGAGGGACTACTGCTCAGTGGAACTATGTGTTGCATGCAACAGATTCCAAACTCTCAACCCCCATCATCTGCAGTTCAAAGGTTCAGACAGCAGGTGATGGGAAATACCTCTAAGTTGCAGAGAGATAGTGACAGCCAGGTTAGACAAGAACCTGTGGCCCTCTAGATCAGGGATGGAGAACATATGGTCCTCCAGATCAATGCTGGACTCTGAATTTCATCATCCCTCATCGTTGGCCATGTTGGTGGAGGCAGCATCTGAATTAATCTGAATTAACTATGTAAAGGTTTGGGAAGAAATAAAAAAAGACCTGCAAATTTGGAGTAGAATGCAATTGCTGGGTAAAATTTCGGTCATAAAAATGAATATACTCCCAAAGATGCTATTCCTATTTCAGACTGTACCTATAGTTAATGACATCTGAAATTTTAAGGAATGGCAAAAAGATCTATCTAAGTTTATTTAGCATGGGAGAAAACCCAGGATAAAACATAAATTGTGATTTACACTAAAGAGAGAGGTGGTTTTGTACTGCCTGACGTACAATTATATTTTGACACATCATGTTTATGTTGGTTGAAAGAATGGATTTTACTAAAGAACAGATACCTATTGGACTTGGAAGGGCATGACTTAAAATTTGGGTGGCATGCGTCCCTGTGGTACGGGAAGGCCAAGATATATGAGAGTTTCTCAAACTACTTAATTAGGAAAAACCTGTATAGGGTATGAGAAAAATACAAAAACTTATTAGAAAGGAAAACACCAATGTGGCTGTCACATATACAGAAAAATTGGAGTACATATAGAGACTTGCTAACTGTCACTAGGGAGGAATATAAACTGAAAGAGTATAGAGAGATAAAAGATCAAGTGACAGATCTTTACCATCACTTGAATGCAACATTTAAGTTAGTTTAAAAAATATGGATTTGCGGAACAAAATTCGCAGTTTGAAAAGGAGTTATTGGGATCCTGGGTTAAAATAGACTCGCAAAAATGCCAAAATCAACAAAGGGCAATTGTTGAACATGCAAGGTAGCAGAGGGAACTTTTCATCACATGTGGTGGTCGTGCAGCATAATTAAAAGCTATTAGGAAATGACCTATAATGAACTTTTAAAAATGTTTTAAAAATCCTTTCCTAAAAATCCAGAAGATTTTTGTGGGGCGAATAACAACAGAAGTTACAAAAAAAAAGGAGAGAATTTTGTTCCTATATGCGACAACTGCTGCATGTGTGTTATTAGCGCAAAAATGGAAAACAGATAAGGTATCAATAAAAGAAGAATGGTGCATTAAACTGTTAGCATATGAAGAGCTAACAGGAATGAACACTAGAATAAGGAATCAAAATGATAAAAGATATAGGAGGACAGGATATTCTTTATTGAATATATGAAAAAGTATGATAAGCAGACAATCAGCCTAGCAGGATGGTAAGATTCTCAGCAGTGTAAGAAATAACTAGAGTTTATATAAGGAGTTGTGATAGACAGCATGAACCAAGAAAACGCGAGGAAAATAAAGAGATAAAAGGAACAATGGAAGGAGAGGATGGGAAGTCGGTTAAGGAACGTTTTCTGGTTGTTGTTTTTGTTATTTCAAAATTGTTACTTTTTATTATTCCAGAGATTCTTTTCTTTTCACATTATTTTTGTTTACATTTTGAAATGTATCAGAAACGCAGATGAAAAATGTATCAAAAATCAATAAACAATAATAATCTGAATTAACCAAATTTTGGAAGCACATTAATATCCATATCTTTGAATTTATGGCAAGTAGCCTTGAATTGATTTCAGGTGCAATCTTTTCCACCCACCTAAGCAATAGGGTTTCTCTCTGTTCTTGTGCCTTTCGCGGTCATACCGATAACCAGGGTAGCATGTGCATAAGACTCGTCCAAAGTTGTCTGTGCACTGTTGTTCACAAGGAGCTTCTGCGCAGACGTCATAATCTAACGAGAGAGAAATGTGCTTGTTATTAGCAGCTGTACAACACTGCAAAAGTAATTTGGGAAATTAGTGTTTGTCCTTCAGTTACCAATGTAGTTGTACTCCCGTTACTAATCAAGAAAACGTAGACCTCAAATTTTTATTTACACTGGATTGCTATGTGTGACAAAAGAACAGGCAAAGAAGCAGATACCTCTGGAAGAAAAATAAGATAAATGTAATTACACAATGTTGTTATTTTTCTTCCATCACCTTCAGGATATTTTTTTTTTTTGGGGGGGGACTCTCAAGAAAATTCTCTGTGAATAAAAGGTGGTTAAAAGAAATATACTAAGCTAAGAACCATAGATGATTGTAACTGTTGGGCTGTGGAGAAGCTGCATACAGTTTAGTGAATGCACTGTACACTTCTACAATGCTATTTCCAGAACCAAATTTAGTGGATTACAGGATACAAGGACAACCACCTCCTGCCAAATAGAAGGGGAAGAAATGGAGGCAGTGAGAGATTTTACTTTCTTGGGCTCCATGATCACTGCAGTTGGTGACAGAAGTCACAAAATTAAAAGACGCCTGCTTCTTGGGAGAAAAGCAATGACAAACCTAGACAGCATCTTAAAAAGCAGAGACATCACCTTGCCGACAAAGGTCTGTATAGTTAAAGCTATGGTTTCCCCAGTAGTGATGTATGGAAGTGAGAGCTGGACCATAAAGAAGGCTGATCGCCGAAGAATTGATGCTTTTGAATTATGGTGCTGGAGGAGACTCTTGAGAGTCCCATGGACCACAAGAAGATCAAACCTATCCATTCTTAAGAAAATAAGCCCTGAGCGCTCATTGGAAGGACAGATCGTGAAGCTGAGGCTCCAATACTTTGGCCACCTCATGAGAAGAGAAGACTCCCTGGAAAAGACCCTGATGTTGGGAAAGATTGAGGGCACAAGGAGAAGGAGGCGACAGAGGATGAGATGGTTGGGCAGTGTTCTCGAAGCTACCAACATGACCAAGCTGCGGGAGGCAGTGGAAGACAGGAGTGCCTGGCGTGCTCTGGTCCATGGGGTCACGAAGAGTCGGACATGACTGAACAACAACAAAAGATGCAACTGGAGATAAGTAGGATCAGCTGAAAGAGGGGAGACACACTGTTGGAACAAAGGAAGGTGCTTTATAGCCTGCCAAACTAATGGTCCATCTGGCTCAATATTTTCTACATTGACTGGCAACAGCTCTTTGGGGTTTTGAGAGTAGATTTCAGGAGGCAGTGGCTCTCCAGGGTTCCATTGTCAGAGGCAGTCACAGATGAGCAGAGTGCTGTTGCATTCAGGTCCTGCTTTCGGTTGGCCGCTGTCTGAACAGGATGCTGGACTTGATGGGCCACCCCTTAACCATGCAGGGTTCCAGACTGAGGGCAGGATTCCAAGGCCATGGAAATTCTCTCTTCAGACCCACATGAAGGTCATGTGTGGAACTGATATGGGGGTGGTGTTGTGGGTGGTGCAGATACCAGTGAGGGGGTAGCCAGGTGGAGTGCATTCCCACTTGCCCCTTTAGGCATTCAGGAAGACTGCCTGAAGATGCTTAATGTTCTGCAAGTTTCCCTGCCTCACCTCCAATTCCCTGGCTGTTGCTAGTGGTGACAAGGAATCATAGGGCACAATCATGCTATGGTTTGTGTGATACAGGGCAGCTAGGAGGAGATATGGTGTTGCTGTGCTGCTTTCTATGGCCTCCACTATACGTATTCAGCCAATGGGGGCGTTTCTCCAAGGGAAGAGGGTCTTTGCACCCTCCTTTCATTGGGCTAGACTGGAAAAGTAATATACCAGCTTGCAGGCATTAGCAGCTGCATCCACCCATGACTGGCATTCCAAGTATGACATTTCTCTCTCGCATGGAACTAATCTCCATTTAAGAGGGAGAGAACATGTAAACCATCACTCTGTGAACTACAGCACCAAATGTTTATTTTGCTTCACGCATCCAGAATCGACTTTGAGGCTTACAGTTCCAAGCTTACAGGAGTTGTGCTGACTGTGTATGATGCAACAGAGCTCCATCGCAGCTCAGGCTTCTCATTGCTAAATGAGAACAACAACTTCTATCCCACCTATTTTTCAGAAGAAACTCAAGGTGATTTTTTTAAAATAAAAAAAGGCAACAGTTATAAAATACAGAACAATTCACAGTTTACATCGTAAATCAATGGGCACCACAATTCAAGAAGGACACTGACAAACTGGAACGTGTCCAGAGGAGGGCAACCAAAATGGTCAAAGACCTGGAAACGATGCCTTATGAGGAAAGGCTAAGGGAGCTGGGCATGTTTAGCCTGGAGAAGAGGAGGTTAAGGGGTGATATGATAGCCATGTTCAAATATATAAAAGGATGTCACATAGAGGAGGGAGAAAGGTTGTTTTCTGCTGCTCCAGAGAAGCGGACACGGAGCAATGGATCCAAACTACAAGAAAGAAGATTCCACCTAAACATTAGGAAGAACTTCCTGACAGTAAGAGCTGTTTGACAGTGGAATTTGCTGCCAAGGAGTGTGGTGGAGTCTCCTACTTTGGAGGTCTTTAAGCACAGGCTTGACAACCATATGTCAGGAGTGCTCTGATGGTGTTTCCTGCTTGGCAGGGGATTGGACTCGATGGCCCTTGTGGTCTCTTCCAACTCTATGATTCTATGATTCAAAATATTAGCATAAAACCCAAGGCCACAGTAACAATAGAAAAACAGCTATCAGAATTAAAACTTCAGAATGTTAGAACCAAAGGGAATATTAAGCCTAAGGCCCCTTTAAGCAATGAACAGCCATGTCTCCACTAGCCGTCAAAAGCAGTACAGTGATGGGGCCTGATGCTGTATGTTTGCTAAAGCGTTACATGCAGCAGGTGCCACTGTAGAAAAGACCCTGTCCCTGGACACCACCAAGTGTGCCTTGTGGTGTTACAGGATCCTAAGAAGGAGTTTGGAGACAATCAGAGTATGCAAGGAGGCACATACAGAAGAAGGTGGTCATTGAGATACACAGGTCACAAGCTTTTAAGGTTTCTAAAGGTTAACACCAGCACCATGAATTGAAGCTGGACACAATGTGCAGCCACGATGGACTCAAAATGCATCTCAGTTGTCAGAATGCTCCTATCCCATTTGGAGCTCGATTTTGCAGAACAAACGATTCCAAGTGTTTTCTCAGCATTGAGCCAAGATAGGTCGAGTTTGCTCACCTGCTAAGATTTTTATTCATAGTTTGGTTTTGCCCCAGTGCATTATCAGCTCTGTGTCTGGCTGCCAAGATTTCCGGGACTCTGAGCTGCTAAAGCAGCACATCTGCCAATAATAAATCAACCTGATAAAGCCAAGGTGAATCCCTTTTGTTGACTGCAAGAGGCAAAAGAGTGCATTGAGTTGAGCATGTGCATCTGTCTTGGCAGCCTAATGTTCATAATGGTACAAGATCAGCCCTTGATTGCCAAAGCAGAGAGCACACAGCCCATAAAACACTACTGTTCCAAATATCACACAGTAAGTGTAAAACTTTAATAAATGATAAACCGCCAGCTGAGCTCATCTATGCAGTATTTTAAAAGGTGGTGCAAAATTAACACTCCCGTTCCTTTTAAAACCACATACTTGATTGACATACTCCAAGGGGTGGGCCCAGGGGAGAGGTGAAGCGCAGAGCCAGAGAAGAGAAGACGGCATTTGGGTGGCACATTATGTCTGCTAGAGCCAATTGTTGTGATGCACAAAAATATTAGGGTAAAACCCAGATACAAATCCATGCTTAGCCATCTTGGCCCAGTCACTAATTTGCCTCCAAGGGATGTTATGAGAATAAAACAGGGAGGTGAGATCCTTGGAGAGGATGGGCAGGGTAATAATACAATAAATAATAGAAAACAGGGAGGGTGTTTTAAAAAGCCAAGTTCTTTTTTGTCAAGGCAGTGCAGCTGCAAGGTACTGAACAACGGAAGAAGAAGAAGAAGAAGAAGAAGAGGAGGAGGAGGAGGAGTTTGGATTTGATATCCCGCTTTATCACTACCTTAAGGAGTCTCAAAGCGGCTAACATTCTCCTTTCCCTTCTTCCCCCACAACAAACACTCTGTGAGGTGAGTGGAACTGCGAGACTTCAAAGAAGTGTGACTAGCCCAAGGTCACCCAGCAGCTGCATGTGGAGGAGCAGAGACGTGAACTCGGTTCACCAGATTACCAGTCCACCGCTCTTAACCACTACACCACACTGGCTCTCTGGATAGCAGAGGCTGATCTAAGGCATGAGTAGGAAGCAGGTATCCAGACACAGCCATTGGGGGTGGGAGGGCACTGTCTCAGGCAGCAGCAGCACCCAAAAGTGACGTCCTATCAGCCCTACCACCTCCACGCCCGGCTACCTACCATCCATCCCCAGAAGAGATGGTTGAAGTAAGAAACTGAAATGGTAAATTTGGGTTGGTTTATTCACATGACTTTGAAGGCCTATAATGTGGAGACTGTTATGAAGCCAAAGGAGACATCGTCAAGCTCAGATACGTCTAGTGACTGTCTAAAATTATGGAGTTATAATGGTGACTGGAGACACGACAGCAGCCACTGGATGATTTTCCATAGCAGAGGTAGTCAATGTGGTTGCCTTTGGATTTGGTCAACCCCAGCTCCCATCAGCCCCAGTAAACATGGTCAGTGGTGAGGGATGATGGGAGCTGTAGTCCCATCAAAGCCTGGAGGACACCTCATTGGTTATCCCTGGTCTATACTCACTAACCACCCAACCCAATGTATATATACTTGGTAGTCGCACTGAGTTCGGTGAGACTTACTCCCAGGTAAGCATGTAGAGAAACAAATATTTGAGCCCATATTTATTATAGTACAGGAAGACAGAAACACTGTAGTGATAAGTGTTGGAAAGTAATAATAAATTAAGAACGTACCTTCAGGAATGCATTGTCCAAGAACAAACTTATAACCCTTACAGCACTTTTTCCTAAAAAGACAAAAACAGACAAACTATCTATTAGATGGAATTAGTAAATTAAGATCCCAGTCCTATCCATGTTTATTTGAACATAAGTTGTACTGAATTCAATGGCCTTTCCCCCAAGCAAGTAGGCATAGCTTATGACATTACCTGTATTACTTTCAGAAAGTCCAGTAATGCAAGCAACAGCTTCAGCTAAAGCTACTTCATTATTGCAATGTTGTGTTGTCTTGTACTGTATAGTACAGTACTGCATTGCATTGCATTAAAACATTTATTCCCATTCCTCTGCTTCAAGGCCTGAGGCAGCTTACAACAATATTATGTAAACTGTTTAGGGGTTTGGATGATTAAATCATATATTTGTTGTTATTGTTTAGACGTTTAGTCGTGTCCGACTCTTCGTGACCCCATGGACCAGAGCACGCCAGGCACTCCTGTCTTCCACTGCCTCCCGCAGTTTGGCCAGACTCATCTTAGTAGCTTCGAGAACACTGTCCAACCATCTCGTCCTCTGTCATCCCCTTCTCCTTGTGCCCTCAATCTTTCCCAACATCAGGGCCTATTCCAGGGACAAATCCTGTTAATTCACCCCCCCAACAAAAAAAGGATAACCCTCAGAACAAAATACAAATGGGAGACATGAATGCAAATGCAGGTCTGAAACTACCACAGTAAAGTGGGAAAATGAGATGGTAGAATTCTGAAGCCATAAAATAGACTGTTCTAGATTGACCGCAGGAGCAAATGAATGCTCCCTGGAAGGGAGGGGGCACCCCCATTCAAATCAACAACAACAACAACAACAACAACAACAACAACAACAACAACAGGGTGCCATAGGGGGAAACAACAACATCATCAACAACAATGTGCCATAGGGAGAAATTATAGACCAGCCTGCTCACTGTTTATGCTGGGGAGGTCACTTTGCTGCTGGTAATGTGGCAGCTGGACTTCACCCCCAGAGGCACACTCCATTGTCTCTTGAGACAGACGGATTGCAAAAAACGTTTTGCAACTAAGATCCTTCTCCAGCTACCATTTGTACAGTCAGTGCTGGCTCCAGGTGTGAGGGGGCCGTGGGCCAGGTGTCCTCTGTTCATGAAACCCTCTTGCCTGTCAATGGGTCCTGGCAGGTTTACCATGCGGTGGGCAGCAGCAGTACTAGATGGCTGGGTTCTGCCACTATTTTAATTTCCCACAATGCCCCAGCTTGTTCACTCCTTTGTGGAAGTGGGAAACTAAAATGGCGGCCTCCAGAGGTACGCCCTACCGCCCAGCACTGCTTGGAGTGGCATGTCAGAAATGAACAGGGAGCCCAAGGCAGCTGTCAGTTGTGAGTCCTAAGGCCATGGTATTTGCCGAAGCATGATGGCTGCTGAAGCCAGCCTTGTGTACATGCATCTTTAGAAACAAACCTAAACCTGTGCTCCACAGGAACGCCTAACTTGATAAAGGGTGTCTGAAAGCAGACTGGTGGGAAAACAAAAGTTCAGCTACTGAGACTTGCAAAAGTTAATGTTGTCGTAACGACGTTCATGATTTAAAGAGAGCAGAAAACAAGAGTTGACATTAATAACATATTTCAGTCCGCAGAGGGGTAGCATAACATGTGGTCCTGCTTATCTGGAAAGAGGTTCCTTTAGGTATGAGCAAGATTCAGAATTATCCTATGCTGCTTTCGTAGGGGAAGGGCTAAAGGTCAGCGGCAGGGCATATGATTAGCCAGCCAGTTCCCCATTCCATTTCCAACAGATACTCATCGTTCTGTGGCCAATGAGCATGTTCAGTCCTCTAATGGCTGTTTTTTTTGGGGGGGGGGGAGCAGACACCCTGGCGCCTAATCCCAGTAGTATTAAAATCTTGAATTTCCCCATTGATTTCCATGGGAAGCTCTCACTTCTAGCTCTTGAGGAAATTTTAAAAGAAACATCATGGCATGAACAATGAAATGACCAATCCGTACAATGAGATGGTTCCGTCTACCTGTTTTATACCCACATCTCTCTCTGTCCCTCTTCCTTTTCTGTTGACTCCTATTTCCCCTCCCTCCCAGTTTTCTGTTTCTCACCTCTTGACAGTTAGTCAGTATTCCATGGGCATGGAACACACTCACTTCTCATTAGGGTGTTTCTGTGGCCAACCCCTACCCAGTTTTTTGTTTGTTTGTTATTTTGTATTTCTGAAAAATCTGAAGTTGCCCCAAGTCTGCTGATACCTCCCACATATTTGCAATTGTTGACATTTTGGCTCCATGAGCAACAAATGGGGGCAGAACTGACTATCCCAACAGATGCTTATGATTTTTTAAAATATATGTTTGTGTGTGTGTGTGTGTGTGTTCATTTATGAGAATGAGGGAAAAATAATAGGATGTACAAATCAATCAAAGGAAAAAAACATAATTGAAAATGGGACTGTGTGAAGCACAGAGATTTGAAGAAGGCAAAGTTAGAGCTTTCTCTGTGGGTGGTTACTTGAGTTTACAGGAGCTTTAAATAATAAGCAGAACAATCCTATGCAGGTCTGCTCAGAAGTAAGGCCCATTGAGTTCAATGGAGCATAATCCCAGATAAATTGGTAAACCTTAGGATGCAATGCTAGCCACACCTACTTTGGATTAAGCCCCATCAAGACCACTTTTGTGTGAACATGCATAGTATTTCACTGTTAATGTTTGATATTTCATAGCTCACTAGCAATTCTCTCATGGTGGCCCTTTAATGGATGCCTTAGTGGGTATAAATCTTGCTTTCCTATGCAAGAGGAGACTCTAAACGCAGTGGAAACCTTCATCTTGTATATGTAAACCAAAAGTAACCTTTTCAGTCCAGCTTCTTCTTAAATTACACTTTAAGCAAATGACCTAGCTTTCCCCCCCTTTCAAAGTGTGGTTTCCAGAACATCTTGCAGATGTGGTTAGAGAAATCAGATGTCAAACTAAGGACTGCGAGTTTACCTTCTGCCCCTTAAACCGCAAGTCTTAAGACAGAGAGCTATAAAATTATGCATGGTGTTGAGAAAGTGGATAGAGTGTTCCCCCCCGCGCCAAACTCATAATACGAGAACTTGGAGCCATCTAGCAAAACTTATTGGCAGACAATTCAGGACAAGCCAAAAGAGAATCATTCTTCAGACTACAACATAGCTAATTTATGGGATTTTTTTGCTACGTGATGTGATGGCCACTAGCTTATAAAAAATTAAAATGGGATTAGAAAAATTCATAGAAGACAGACCTAAGACAGATAGGCCTCTTAATAAACACCCAAATACTCCAGGGCTGAGGAGGAATATTATGAGATGGCTATTGCCTTTATGTCCTGCTTGTGGACTTCCCAGAGGGCCTGGCTGGCCACCCTCAATGCTGGGCTTGAAGAACCATTGGTCTGATCTAGCAGGGCGTATGACTCCCAACCTGAGTAGCAGCTTTGACTCTGACCTAGACAGTGGTGGACGTACATTTTGGGGGCCCTGAAGCTGGAACTGCTATGGGGACCCCTTCAGAACCAGCAACAAGGTCTTGGTAACCACTGCTATCTTCTTCAGTGGAGCTGTTCCATGATAGATCATCACACTTTTACAGCATCTGTGCTACTGACTTTGGGATTGTTGAAATATACAGAACAAAAAAGTAATCAATCTGAGTCGTGCGACTGAAATTTGGTCTACTAGACCATTTTTTTTAAAGCAACACAGACTAAAGTCAGTCAGTCAGTCAGTTTGACTTATTGTGGTTTATTTAACAAGCAGCCATTAGACACATAAAATAATAATAAAAACAGGAATACTGCTACCAATAATGGTTAACATTTCTACTCCCCAACCCCTAGTGGACAAATCATTTCCTGTTCCCCCCTCAAGTTTTGTTACACGAATTTGTAAAGCCTTCACAAGAAATTTAGATGTTCGAAAGGATATAGATCTCTCAACATTGGTCAGCAAAAACCAGGTCTTTGCAAGACACGACCTTCCTTTCTGTGATCTTAGCAATGGGTGGATTTAAAGTCACTTCTGGGGCCCCTTCCTAGGTATAAGCTTTCGTGTGCATGCACACTTCTTCAGATACATGCACACAAAAGCTTATACCAAGAACAAAATTAGTTGGTCTCTAAGGTGCTACTGGACATTTTTTTAATATTTTTAATATATATCCAGCCCTGCACAGGAATCCCCAGAGGCAACCACCACTAAGCACCTAAAGAGGCAACTGCTTTTTCATCTGGAGACCCCATGCTCCCCATTGCTGGATGACTGGTCCAGGCAATGAGCCAGGAAAGAGCGAAATGAGAGGAAGTAGAGCACGAGGCTTCAAGACAGAAGACTGGCCCTTGGAGCTCTCAAACAGAGATGAAAAGACCTGATTTCAGCTTGGTTGAAGCAAGTTGTCCATTTGGAGTTAAATCAGAGGTTCTGCAACTCCAGCCTGAATTGCCCCATCAGCTTCTATTCGAAGTCTGAGTAGATGACTTGGGTTCCTCATACATAACATCATGGCTTTTTAGAAACGTAAGTTTCCCTACTGAGCATTAAGGGTGTGTTCATATAACCATTTTGGGTTGATTAGCAAAGGGAATATTAGCAGATTAACTTCCCATAAATGCCATCCATTCCAGAAGGGGACACACACACACACACACACACACACACACACACACTTTTTTTTGCTTGGTTTGAATGATGAGCCTTACAGGTACAGTACCTTTCGTAAAGATGCTTTTGCTTTCCCAGAATGCCCTGCTGTCTCTTCCACATTAACAGCAAGTCGAAGCCAACATAAATAGCACATGAGGCTTTAAGGCAATTTCCCACTAACATCGTAAACCAACAATTCAGAGTTTCAGGCTTCCTCTAAAAGTCAGTGACGCAGGTGAACCTGCAAAGTGTCCAAAGGGCTACAAGCCTTGGCTGTAAGAACTGACCCTTTCAAACTAGCAACAGACTATCAAAACTATGTAAAAAGCAAAACTCTGGCCTACACGGTTTCAAAGATTAAGCTGAGCACAAATTCTTCTTAATGAATTTAGGATGTCTGGTGCTGTGGGCGATTGGAGGAAGTTTTGCCTTGTTTTGCAAACACTGGTCTTCATTAAACCTTCTTGTAAAATGCTGCTGTGAAGTTTTATCTTTAAGAAAAACAAAGGAAGGAGGAAGACCTTTCAAGGGTGCACCAAGAAGACTGTTTGCTTCCTCCATCCCGCCTACAGTAACATGTAGCAGGATATCTCTTGAGACATTTTTCATTGATTACTATCTCACAAGTCATCCACGATCCAAGATAAACTAGGCTACTGCTATATGTGAACATCAGAAAGGTTCAGACAATCAGAAATATATATATATATATATATATATATATATATATATATATATGCTTTCGTATATATATATATATATCCCAGGATGTTGTTTGGGGCTTGTGGAAGTCAGTTGGTAGTTCACCATGCTTCGACCAGTGTAATGTCTCAGCAGAGTATGTGGAGCCCCAGCAGACAAAACTGAGTTTAGCTGCGGGTGGCACTGTGATCTAAACCACTGAGTGTCTTGGGCTTGCCGATCAGAAGGTCAGCGGTTCGAATCCCCATGACGGGGTGAACTCCTGTTGCTCTGACGCAGCTCCTGCCAACCTAGCAGTTCGAAAGCACGCCAGTGCAAATTGATAAATAGGTACTGCAGCGGTGGAAAAGTCAATGGCATTTCAGTGTGCTCTGGTTTCCATCACGGTGTTCCATTGTGCCACAAGCGGTTTAGTCATGCTAGCCACATGACCCGGAAAGCAGTCTGTGGACAAACGCTGGTTCCATAGTCGCCTTTGACGGGATGGACTTAACTGTCCGGAGGTCCTTTACCTTAGCTGCACCACAGACATGATTTACACCATGGAAAATAATAATAATAATAATAATAATAATAATAATAATAATAATAATAATAATAATTTATTTAAAACCCACCCTCCCCAGCCGAAGCCGGGCTCAGAGCAGCTAACAACAGTAAAATAATACAGCATTCTAAAATCAATTCATTCTAAAATCATTATAAAAGAAACTTCCAGGGAAGAGAGATTGCAAAACCAAAGAGCTAGTGAAGTAATATTGGCTTTCTGTTCCTTCCAAGTGCCCATATTTTGAACCTTTGAGGACTTGCCATTTCTAAACGCAGCAGGCACTACATCGTGCCTTGAATGTGTAAGAAGCTTGGATAGGTAATGTTTCCAGTACACAGAAAACAGTGTGGCTGCCTTGAAATTAATCTGACATATGTGAAATTCTAAAATGCAAGGCCTGAAGTGACCCATGGCACTCGGCACGCCAGTTATGTTTCCCAGAAGCAATTTATCAAAATGGTTGACACCGAAGTCGATGATTAGCAGAGTTATTTTCCTGACAAAACCTATTGTCAGGCAAGAAGAACAAGGCTGACAGGCATTTTCTGAGCAAATTACACAACTATATTTTCATAACAGTTAGCAAACAGGCTGTCATTGATCTGACAAAACATCAAACACAATGCCTGTTTTGTGGCTCTGAGCAACTGTGCGTTTTAAGTCCCTCAAAACCTCTTCATAAAACTACAGTTTTTAGGTGTATACCTAAGATGATGTTATAAATTGGGGGACAGGCAAGGCCCCAAACCTCTAGATTCAGTAAAAGGTTAGAATCTGAGCAAAATCACAAATTCACTGCTCGGCAGAGATTGCGGGTGACGTGTAACATTATTTTAAATATGCACCCCGGAAATGTAAAATGTGAAAGTGATAGGTGCATGTCTGGTAACACATATATTGCACAGGTACACTTGTAAGGAAGTCCAGAACAGTCCCTAGTGGCCACTGATCTGTGAACCAACAAGTGAAAACATGCCTTGGCCATTTTGTTTGGATACCAGATAGCATCCTGTCAGGGAACTGACATCGGGGCAGAGTGGAGAGGCTAGGCTCCCAGATTCTGCCGGGAGAGGGAACCAGTAAGGGAAGAGAGAGGACGTCCTCTGGGGAAAGAAGTTCAGGTGACACCAGGAAGAAGGGAGAGGCAGAGAGCACTTCGGAGGGGAGGCTCCGAGACTCTTCCAGTGAAGTCAGTGAGGAGAGTGGAGGACCACCGCTTGGCACGCCCACTCTGCGCAGAAGGCTTCCGCGCAGAGAGGCGAGGAGAAGGTTATCCGTTAAGGAATTCTTATGCTGGAGGAAATTTAGGAGACACCCACTGACGGATTCTACCAGCGACTGAGCCAGCTGCGTGAAAGGGCTGCTCAGCCAGGGAAAGACGCAACCACCTCTAAGCAGTTGGAACAGCTGGAGGTTTACACACAAGCAACCCCAATTCCCATGATACATCCAAAACACTCTTCTTATATGGTTAAGTCAAAACACTGGAAGTGGAGAGAAGACATTTGCAAATATAGCCAGTATTCCTTTTTCAGTGGATTTTTTTGGGTTGGGTGTCGATAGCACAAATCTGATTGCCCGAAGGCATTATGACACCATCACATTTGCAATGTGAACCCTGATTGAGTGGATCAAGGAACAAGGAAGAACCTTAAGAAAAAGCAGATGAGGTTGTGAATAGCACAAAAACGCAAAGATGGGAATTTTAGGCCACTCTTGAAAGCATAACTTTTGCCCCCAAAATTATGTTTCTTATTTAGTCATTTATGGGTCCATCCCTTGGGTACCTTAAAGAGTATATATCTATAACTGACAAACAGTATAAACATATTTGGTCATAGGGATTTTGAGATCTGGATGTAATACTTTTGATCTTGTATAATTTTAGGTACAGCACATTGAATTCAGAATAATCTCATAATTATTCAGTGAACTGCAGGTCACCAAAATGCTTATTTATCTGAACTCCACACACAAAAATCCCACTGAGACATTTGCCTCCTTGCCAAAATCCTGTATGAACAAATAGCGACCATCTGTGTTTGCAAGCATGTCAAGTAACCAGTAGCTGGTGGGAGTTCAGCAATAATTCATACACTTATTTTTTTTTTAAAAAAACATTGCTGCTATTTGGTATGGCCTAATTGAATGCTGAGCCATTTTTTACTGGCTGTTTCTTGGGAGATATGTATCAAAGTTCTGAAATAAATGTCTGCTGTCAATCTACAGTCAATGGGCTGCATCCAAGTGTTCCTCCATTCATGGAAGGCACTTTGATCCAGTGGAGGCTTCCTTGAATGGAAGGAAGAGGTAGGTGACTTTTGCTTTTCCACCCATTTCCACTGCACCCCCGAAATTTACTCCAGAAGGTTGAAGCATGTGCCAGGACAGCAACAGAGACTGCAGGAGAAAGGGGAAATTTCTGAAAATCTCTTCTGTCCTCCTTCCATTCACAAAAGCCTCTGATGGATGAAAAAACCTTCCATGGATGGAAGGACAGCATTAGAAAGAACCCAGTGTGTTATATTTCCACTATCATTCCCCACAGTGGTCTTCTGTTATATAGCCAGAGCTGAAACCGAAATGCTTGGAGGTTCACAACGCAGGGGGACAATGCAAATGTTCTTTCCACCACCATCCAATTCTCAATTAGTCTCCATGCCAGTTTTCTTTCCAAGCTCATAAATCGACTGCCTGGCTGATGGCACATTGTCAGCTATTTGTCTAAACAAAGGTGAGCCAAAATCCAGTACTAATTACTGCACATCTGTCCAGACTCTCATGGAATTCTTAAACTTCCATGACTCTTCATTTGCGACTCCAGTTTCACAGAAAAAATGCATGCTAGATAGAAAGCCATAATTCCATTCCACTAATGAACAAAGTGCCAAAGGAGGAATTTGGAGCTCGTTAGTTGACTGCGGCTCTGTTGCTAGGTCAACCGAGTTAAACAGCAACAAGTCGCTGGTGGGTTTTTAGATTTATTAAATCTACTCTACTCCAGTTTAATGCAGAATCTTTCATCAGCAAGATCACAAACGTGCTGCACAAGCAACGGCTAATAAACTGCCTTTCAAACACTAATAAAAATCGAATCACACAACACGTAGACACACGTGAACACCTATTGTACACAGGAACACAGAAGAGAAGAGTGAGCCTGAGGAATGTATAAATGTACCAGACAGAGCTGAAGCCTGGCAGTATCCCAAATAGATTCTAAACTTATTGAAAAAGTCAAACAGCATTATATAAATTATTGGGAAATTATTTAGTGTTTGCAATATTGAAACATAGCATCGCCCATGTACAAGGACAGCAACGAAAGGTCCCTGCCCCATTGGGGGACAACAGAGTCAGGGGAAATGAAGGAAGAGATCAAAAGGATAATAGTATGTTATTATTTCAGCTACATATATTTAGGCTTAGAGGTTGAAGCATTATAGCAGCTTTTTAGAGGCTGAATCAACTGCAAGTTTGCCAGTAACATGCAGGAACAACCATGCACCCAAAGCAGGTAGGGCTTTGTGTATACTCCATGCAGATCCCTAAGAGATTTTTTGAATAGCATGTACAGCATTTGCTGCCACTAGTCTAAATCATCTGAGCCTTGACAAATGCTGCTAAAATTTGGGTTGCCAACGACTTAATATCACAATCAGATACCTATGGGAAACCCAGAAGCAGGACCTGTGCACAACAGCAGCTGATTTTAAGAGGCGTACCACCTCTGATAAGTGGAGGTAGAACACAGCCCCTGTGACTAGCAGCCATTGAAAGCCCCACACCCTCCATGATCTTGCCTATTCCTCCTTTAAAGCTGTCCAAGACAGTAGGTACTGAAAACTTTCACAAAATACTGTGGTTTTGAGTGCTTGGAAAATGTGACATCCCACAATAAAAGTAAAATTTTGATGGAATACATGAAATAGGTACAAAGCAAATCAAAAACAAATGTGAAATTATTATTTTTCTGCATGTGCAAGCATCTCTGGGTTCTAATTTTTCTTTGCAAGAATTTCAGGGAATTCTCTTTTCCAACTGCTTCAACTCCAGGTGGCAATAGTGTAACCAAGATTCATGCTTATCTGAAACAAATGTTCAAATGACCCTGATCTAGTGTGGTTATGAATGAAGGAACTTGGCATTTCCCTGCAATGCGATGCTCTTTTTAAACCGCAAGATGCCATTTAGAATCTACCTTCTCTCTCTCGAGACAGGCCAACAGACTCCCATGGACACTGTTTGCTTACTTACAGTCTGCTGAGGTTACGCTTCAGACCACAGACTGAAAAATGTAAAAAGAAAAAGGGAGGGGGTCATACTTTGCTTAATGTCTCCTTCAGTGACAGATGTCAGATTTATTATAGACTTTTGAACATTAACATCACTGGAGGGAGACGTTATTAAGACAGATCTGACAACTTAACTTTAGATATGCTAGTTATGACAATGAATTCAGAGTACAGTGGTACCTTGGGTTACATATGCTTCAGGTTACATACGCTTCAGGTTACAGACTCCGCTAACCCAGAAATAGTGCTTCAGGTTAAGAACTTTGCTTCAGGGTGAGAACAGAAATTGTGCTCCGGCGACACGGCGGCAGCAGGAGGCCCCATTAGCTAAAGTGGTGCTTCAGGTTAAGAACAGTTTCAGGTTAAGAACGGACCTCCAGAACGAATTAAGTATTTTTCAAGTATCAAAAAAGGACAGACTAAAAAATGCATCGCTTTTCAAAAATTGTTTTAATTATTCAGATTGTTTCTAGAAATGCACTTGCTTTGTTCTTGTTCACTTATGCCACACACACGCACCCTGCAGAATGTGAGAAACAAGAAAAAGGAAGGGGGAATAGAGTAGTATAGTGTTTTTAACATGCCTCTCATTTACATTCCTTTGGTAATCCTTGCAATAACCCTGTAAAGCATGTCAGTTTGAAGGCACATGAGGCCACCAACTTGCTGAAGCTAAGGAAGTCTAGTGGCTTTGCTCAGTTCCTAGATGAGTGATCTCATGGGAACCACACTATTTCGCCTTAGGTTCCACAATGGCTGTGATCTGAACCACTGAGCCTCTTGGGCTTGACAATCAGAAGTTCGGCGGTTTGAATCCCTGCGACGGGGTGAGCTCCCGTTGCTCTGTTCCAGCCCCAGCCAACCTAGCAGTTCGAAAGCACACCAGTGCAAGTAGATAAATAGGTACCACTGTGGCGGGAAGGTAAACGGCGTTTCCATGCACTTCTGGTTTTAGTGTTCTGTTGCACCAGAAGTGGTTTAGTCATGCTGGCCACATGAACCGGAAAGCTGTCTGTGGACAAACATTGGCTCCCTCGGCCTGAAAGGGAGTTGAGCACTGCACCCCATGGTCGCCTTTGACTGGACTTGACCACCCTTTACCTTTTTTTTTTTTTTTTGCTGACTGGGACTGATGGGAGTTGTAGTCTAAAATGCTTTAGTGGAGGTTCATCCATTGCAGGAGGTTGGACTAGATGACCCTCAGGGTGCCTTCCAACTCTAAAATTCTACAAGTCTATGATGTCTGGAGGGCAAAGGCTAATATATGTAGTCAGTGTGCTAATTACACAGGTCACTTTCTAGAGACCTCCTTTAAGTGGCACTGAAGGCTTTTTGCACAATCTCCAGGAGGTGTTAGAAGTGGAACTTGCAACAAAACTTTACAGTAGGGAGTGCTCCTGTTCTGTGTTTTTAGGTATTCAACCATGCCTTTTTAGGTATTCCATTTCTCTTTCTCCCCACGTTTTCTGTCTTCCAGCAGTCAAAGTCAGCATTCCACGCCAACTGAGCACATTCTCTCCTCACTGGGATACTTCAGGAGGTTCTCCTCACCCACTTAAGTGTTTTCTGCCTCTATTTTTTGTATCTTGGGGGCTCACCTGACCACACTGATACTTCTCTCGTGTGCGGATTGTATGCTAAGTGTCTGTACTCAGACAATTAACATTACCGCACAGTTTGGCTTTTTATTTCTTGGAACAACAGCTCATTGCGATACTGTAGAGCAAATTCTTGTGTGAAATGGTTCTGAGTTTTAAAAGCTGCTTGCTACGTGCTGCAGGAGGCAGCCGTACTAAAAAGTAAATCAAAGTCTTACCGGGAATGCAGATCACTTAAAAGTTCTCTGGATACTGACTATGCCACATCACCACCATGCCAAAATAATTAAAGCACATCTGTTTGTTTTCATTTAATGGTGTCCGTGTATAGTTTCACATAGGAATGACTATCAGTTAGTAAGCTGGTGGCAGGAAGGACAAGAAAGAAGCACTGCTGTCAGCTTCAGATTACGCTAAGTATAGGGCAGGGCTTTCTGAAGTAAAAGCAGCAGCAGCAGCAGAGCCTCCCTTGTTGTTTGGGTCAGGAAGCAAGCCTTACCTGGAAGCTATCACTTTCCCAATTGGTATTTCCTTGATAATGTGGCTGGTTTTCCTGCAATACCCGCCAGTCTGGTGTAGTGGTTAAGAGCGGTGGACTTGTAATCTGGTGAACCGGGTTCATGTCTCCACACTCCTCCACATGCAGCTGCTGGGTGACCTTGGGCCAGTCACACTTCTTTGAAGTCTCTCAGCCCCACTCACCTCACAGAGTGTTTGTTGTGGGAGAGGAAGGGAAAGGAGATTGTTAGCCGCTTTGAAGAAGAAGAAGAAGAAGAGTTTGGATTTGATATCCCGCCTTTCACTCCCCTTCAGGAGTCTCAAAGCGGCTAACAATCTCCTTTCCCTTCCTCCCCCACAACAAACACTCTGTGAGGTGAGTGGGGCTGAGAGACTTCAAGAAGTGTGACTGGCCCAAGGTCACCCAGCAGCTGCATGTGGAGGAGCGGAGACGCGAACCCGGTTACCCAGATTACGTGACTACCGCTCTTAACCACTACACCACACTGGCACACTGAGACTCCTTCGAGTAGTGGTAAAGCGGGATATCAAATCCAAACGCCTCCTCCTCCTCCTCCTCTTTGAGTTTCAAGGTTCAGATCCCGGTGCTCCTTCAAAAGTCTCATAGAAGACAGAAGAGGTTCCCTCTTATCTCAGAGTGCAGGATCAGATGGGCATAACTTGCAGGACTGCAGATTTCAGTTGAACATTACGGACAGCAATGACCTTGAGGGTGAGGTGGTCTCCGTGTCCTGGAGGTCTTCAAGCTGGGCAGCCTTCCACTGATGATGCTCTAGCTATGTATTTCCAGCATCAAGCAGGATGTTGGACCAGGTGAGTCAGAAGATACCTCCCAACTCCAAATCCTCCAAACAAGACTTGCAGACTGAGGTCTCTGTGTTATTTGTTGCTACTCACACCCATTTCCTCTGAAATGATTACAATAGAATTTATGTATGCGCTAATATAATGACTAGGATTCTGCCATCTATTGTTGCTAGATTCTGCCTCGGCCCAGTATGCCTGAAGGAACATCCCCACCCCCATTGTTCAGCCCGGACACTGAGGTCCAGCACCGAGGGCCTTCTGGCAGTTCCCTCACTGAGAGAAGTGAAGTTACAGGGAACCAGGCAGAGGGCCTTCTCGGTAGTGGCGCCCGCCCTGTGGAATGCCCTCCTACCAGATGTCAAAGAAATAAACAACTATATGACATTTAGAAGACATCTGAAGGCAGCTCTGTTTAGGGAAGTTTTTAATGACTGATGTTTTAATGTATTTTAAATCTTTTGTTGGAAGCCACCCAGAGTGGCTGGGGAAACTCAGCCAGATGGGTGGGGTGTAAATAATAAATTATTATTATAATATATTATTATAATATATTATTATTATTATTATTATGTAGCACTGCAACAGAATTGCCTTCTAAAACAGGTCCCTGAATGCCCCTAGGCTGCAATTTATATCTCTGCGTTTCCCTGCTGGCTGTGAAGGAGGGGAAATTAAATACATGGCAGCAGCAGAGTCTGAGCTCATGGACCTTTCATAACACTGGTCCCAAAAGATCTACATTGGCTCCCAGTATGTTTCCGAGCACAATTGGTGTGGACCTTTAAAGCCCTAAACAGCCTTGGCCCTGTAAACTTGAAGGAGTGTCTCCACCCCCATCGTTCTGCCCGGACACTGAGGTCCAGCGCCGAGGGCCTTCTGGCGGTTCCCTCACTGCAAGAAGCGAAGTGACAGGGAACCAGGCAGAGGGCCTTCTCAGTAGTGGCACCCGCCCTGTGGAACGCCCTCTCATCAGATGTCATAAACAACTATATGACATTTAGAAGACATCTGAAGGCAGCCCTGTTTAGGGAAGTTTTAAATGACTGGTGTCTTAATGTATTTTAAATCTTTTGTTGGAAGCCACCCAGAGTGGCTGGGGAAACCCAGCCAGATGGGCGGGGTAGAAATAAATAATAATAATAATAATAATAATAGTAATAATAATAATAATTGCTACCCTGGGTCCGGGACATGCAGAGTCTGGAGCACAGCAGGGGTTGTGATGGCACGATCTCTACTGATGTCCTGGTGCAGTCCAATGTGGAGAAACAAGCTACGAGACTACATGATTTTGAATACCTAACTAGAACATACCAAATCAATGAGGTCTGGGTTAGAATAGTTTTCTTTTTTAAAAAAAAAAAGCAAGCAAAGAAACCAGAAACATTTGCTAACATCAACAGGAGTAATTTGGACTGACTTTTTAATGTGAACTATTTAAGAGCTCCATAAAGGAAGTAAAGAAAACATTTCATGTGTGGCTACTAATATATAAGTGGAGAGATCCAGATGCTGCTCTCCCTTTATATGCCTGCTCCATTGTTTTAAGGAAGGGCATTATTAAAGCTGAACAATTCTGAAATTAAGTGCACCGGTTTAATAAGCTGGTTGAGAGGAGAAGGGAGAAAGGAAGGGGGGGGGGGGAGGAGAACAAGCAAGAGTGTTTTGAGTGAGCAAACGTTTCTTCTCCAGCCAAGCAAATGTTTATTACTCATGGGGATGATAGGAACATATGCTGCAGATAGAAAAGTCATTATGAACGTATTCCCCCCCTATGAACAGCTCCCAATACTGATAACATCTTAAAAATGATATTTTAGGAAGATAATATTAATGGAGAATTATGGAGTGTTACTACACTGCAATGACTGAGCCAAGGTTACATTTAGATGTGTTCAACCAGAGGTTGTTTGTTGCTAGGGATCCTGCTACACATGCTGGAAAGATGCTAAAGAGGAAAGCATATTAATGGTTATCTTAAAAAGAAAAGAAAAGTGTAATATTTGAATTAAAAAGCAAACTCTTTCGATAATGCGATGAATGTTCCAACACATGCCTGAGATACTTGGGTGCCTTAGGTAGAAAATACAAACTGCAGCCTCTCTGACAATTAACGCAGGGCCCAATCCACCAGACGTTTTCTGGCACAAGGATCAATGGAATACATACAAGGTGTTCAAGACCCATAGAGACAAGAGAGGGAATGACTTGTAACTCCTTTCACTGCTATAAAAAGCTGTCTGTACTGAGCTTTTGAATTCTGTACAGTGGTACCTCGGGTTACATACGCTTCAGGTTACATACGCTTCAGGTTACAAACTCTGCTAACCCAGAAATAGTGCTTCAGGTTAAGAACTTTGCTTCAGGATGAGAACAGAAATCGTGCTCCGGCGGCACGGCAGCAGCAGGAGGCCCCATTAGCTAAAGTGGTGTTTCAGGTTAAGAACAGTTTCAGGTTAAGTAGGGACCTCCGGAACGAATTAAGTACTTAACCCGAGGTACCACTGTACAGTCATACCTTGGGTTACAGCCGCTTCAGGTTGCGTTTTTTCAGGTTACAGACGCGCTGAAACCCAGAAGTACCGGAATGGGTTACTTCTGGGTTTCGGCGGCCACGCACGCGCGGAAGCGCCAAATCACAACCCATGCGTGTGCAGATGCGGCGCTGCGGGTTGCGAACGTGCATCCCACAAGGATCACGTTCACTACTCGAGCGTCCACTGTACATGCAAGTTGAAAGCCTATTGTCAGGGAACTGCCATCAGAGCAAAGGCGAAGGAGAGGCTCCCCGATTCTGCAGGAGAAGGTACCAGCACTAGGGAGAGACGCAGCTTGGTAGAGGAGGAAGGAAATTGGCGTAACACCAGGGATCAAGGAGGGGAAATGGGGGAAGCGGAGGGAGAGCTCCGGGATTCTTCCCTGGACGTCAGTGAGGAAAGCACTGGTCCTCCACTACCCACGCCCTCCCTGCGCAGAAGACTCCCGCGCAATGAAAGGCGGAGACAACTGGGAGTCAAACAGCTTTTATGCTGGAAAAGGTTTAAGAAACGCCCACAGACAGATTCTGCTAGCGACTGAGGCAGCCACGCTGAGATGGGCTGTGCAGTCAGGACGGTTTAACCAAGGCAATTAAGCCCCCTAACGGGGACAATTTACGCACAAGTAACTCAAACCCATTACACCTATGTACTGAACCACCTTTGCCACTTCATTGTAACAAGTGTTTTGTATGCATGCTGCCTTATCACAAGGCGGCTACTGTGGGATGTTTAAAGTCCAGTCAGAACAAAAAATTCATGTTTTGCTGGATAGGCACAGGACAGGAGTTGACGCTCACAGAGCTTTCCTGTAAACTTGCTAGAAAGAACTCAGTGAGGGACGCTCCCACTGTGCCCTGGCTCATCTCAAAATAAAGCCATTCTGTGCCTATTGATACCTGCAGCATAAACTGGCTTGTTGTGTGTGGTCGCCTCCATATGTTTACGTTTCCAGCAGTGTGGGTGAATCTGGCTGAAGACTGCGGTTGACTGGTGGTTAGGTATTTACCGTATTTTTTGGTGTATAAGACTAGTCCCCCCCCTAAAAAATAATGTCAAAATTTAGGGGAGTGTCTTATACTCTGGGCCATCTTCCCCCATTTTCTTAAATCTGAGTCCCCCAAAATAGGGGGTGTCTTATACATGGGGGCGTCTTACAGACGGAAAAATACGGTACATAGAATTGTAGAGTTGGAAGGGACCCCCAGGGTCCAACCCCCTGCAATGCAATAATTGGAATAATAATTAAAGCCAGTGTGGTGTAGTGGTTAAGAGCGGTGGACTCGTAATCTGGTGAATCGGGTTCGCATCTCTGCTCCTCCACATGCAGCTGCTGGGTGACCTTGGGCTGGTCACACTTCTTTGAAGTCTCTCAGCCCCACTCACCTCACAGAGTGTTTGTTGTGGGGGAGGAAGGGAAAGGAGAATGTTAGCCGCTTTGAGACTCCTTAGGGTAGTGATAAAGCAGGATATCAAATCCAAACTCTTTTAAAATGCTAACAGGGTGTGGTTTTTTTGGATATGTTTCACCACCACCACCATCGAGAGTATCCAGTCTGTTGTTTACTGATCCTGTGGCTCCAGGACAAGGGAGTGGGAATCCATTCAAATAAAATAAATCCCAAGATTTGCTGTACTATTGGCATCTCTCGCTATAAAGGTTCCAGGAGTCAAGCAAGCAGAGCTGGGAGACCCATCACTTCCAGAAACCTTGGAAAGGATAGCCAGGGTGAGCAGACTGTGTTGGGCCAAGTGGACTCATAGGGTGATGTGACAAAAGGCTACTGAGCCTCTTTTGAAACAAGAAGAAGAAGAAGAAGAGTTTGGATTTGATATCCTGCCTTTCACTCTCAAAGCGGCTAACATTCTCCTTTCCCTTCCTCCCCCACAACAAACACTCTGTGAGGTGAGTGGGGCTGAGAGACTTCAAAGAAGTGTGACTGGCCCAAGGTCACCCAGCAGCTGCATGTGGAGGAGCGGGGAAGCGAACCCGGTTCCCCAGATTACGAGACTACCGCTCTTAACCACTACACCACACTGGCTACACTTAAATGTGTAGCTTGCAATCATGCAGTCACAGAGCAGGATGATGTCCCGTTCAAGAACAAGCTTTTTAGGCTGTGTAGGGGGTCACACTGCACTAGACAACAACTTCACTGTGTCTTACTTTAGTGGCTAAAATGTGCAATCTCACTCTCCACACACTGCGTCTCAAAAGAAATGCTAATGTCATTGCAAGGCTCAGGAGTCAAACTAATGTACTATAAAAGCACCGGGTGCCTATCTTCTGGCAGAGATGATTCAGCCAATTCCAAATACTCAGAAATCCTGAGTCAGTCCTCCTAAAAATATAACAAGACAACCACTTGGAAACAACAGGCCATTGTGTAATATATCAAGTATGTGTTAGATTCCTATAATTTCCTCCTCTGGCTTTGGGGCGGTCAAGGAAAGATTACACTGGGGCATTTTTGTTAAGCTTTATTTCACAACCAGAGACTCTTTTAAAAGGAAATTAAATAGGCATAATAGTTCCTGAGTGGCTAGAGCCAAACAGCTAAGACCGAAAGGTATTTACATTAGAGTGGCCACAAAACCATTGAGAGAATCTTACGCCAGGCTTGCCATTTGCCAAAACTGAAATTTCAACACCTGCTGTATTTTTGGTATCCTGCTCAAACTGTTCCAGAAAGCTAGCTGTTTATGTAACTGCATCAGCTAAGAAGTCACTGGCGTGTCAGGGCCCTATAAGGCTCAAACCAGTCACATGCTCTCAAAGACAGTAATCAGAAAAAAGTGCTTCTGAGCATATGCAAAGAGTTTATTCCATTCCCAGCAAGTAACACAGTTGTTCAAGTTACGACCACGACACATTTCTACTATTAACCTCAAACATGAATATATTACCAATTGTTTGCTCAAGCTGTTAACATGAACATGGTGCATATTAATTGATTTCAAACATTTCTGAGTCAGGCCATCGCTTCATCTGGTGCAGCACTGTCACACTGACTTTAGTATCCCCATAATCTGCTACCTGATCTTTTTCACTGGACTGAGCCAGGACTGAACTGATGGCATTCTGCATTCAAAACATGTACAGTGGTACCTTGGTTCTTGGTACTCAAACAACTTGGAACCCAAACACTGCAAACCCGGAAGTAAGTGTTCCGGTTTGCGAACTTTTTCGGAAGCCGAATGTGTTCGTTTTGAGTGTTACGCTTCCGTTTTGAGTGCCACGCTTCTGTTTTGAGTGCCAAGCTTCCGTTTTTGCTATTTATTTTGTGTGTTTGTGGCTTTTTTGTTTTGTTTTTGTGACTGTGTGGAACCCAGTTCAGCTACTGATTGATTGACTGTGTGACCGCAGTACAGTGGTACCTCGGGTTACATACGCTTCTGGTTACAGACTCCGCTAACCCAGAAATATTACCGCGGGTTAATAACTTTGCTTCAGGATGAGAACAGAAATCGTGCTCTGGCGGCGTGGCGGTAGTGGAGGCCCCATTAGCTAAAGTGGTGCTTCAGGTTAAGAACGGACCTCCGGAACAAACTAAGTGCCGTATTTTTCGCCCTATAGGATGCACTGGCCCATAGGACGCACCTAGGTTTTTTTTTGGGGGGGGGGAATAAAGAAAAAAAAATTATCCCCCCCCCAGCCGCGGCTTCAGCGCGCCCCGCGCTCTGGGCAGCAGGCTGCGGATGTCTTCCCGAAGCGCCGGGTGCTCTGCTGCAGCGCGCCCCACGCTCCGGGCAGCAGGCTGCTATCCGCAGCCTAGGGAGCCCTGTGGGAACTCCCGCGGGCTCCCCAGGCTTGCTGATAGCTTCCTGAAGCCTGGAGAGCGAGAGGGGTCGGTGCGCACCAACCCCTCTCGCTCTCCAAGCTTCAGTGAAAGCCTGCATTCGCCCCATAGGAAGCACACAGATTTCCCCTTCATTTTTGGAGGGGAAAAAGTGCGTCCTATAGGGCGAAAAATACGGTACTTAACCACGAGGTACCACTGTACATTGTTTATTGCTTTCATTTTATGGCTCAATGGTCTCGTTAGATAGTAAAATTCATGTTAAATTACTGTTTTAGGGGTTGTTTTTAAAAGTCTGGAATGGATTAATCCATTTTGCATTACTTTCTATGGGAAAGTGCTCCTTGGTTTTGGAACGTTTTGGTTTTGGAACGGACTTCTGGAACGGATTATTTGAGGATTTGAGGACCAAGGTACCACTGTATTCTACCTTGAAGCCAGATTGCAAGAAAATTAGCTCTTAATATGGGGAGGTTTTAGAGACCCTTTAAAAAAACAACCCTAAAACTTCTAATCCACTCTTCCTTCTGGAAAGCTCATGAGCTGCTTCAATGGGGCTCTTGTGTGTGGTTTCTCTAGCCACCCACAATCCCAGACCAAGCCACAGCTTCTCTGTTGGCTGCACGACTTAACAAAATCACGCATGTTTTAAAGGACGATTAATTTTCGGCTTGAAGATTCCTCTAAACACAAATCACAGTGACAGGATTTGGACCAGGGCTTATGCGCTTGCAGGGATGTGAAAGATATCTTGAACTTCAGCCGGCACTAAAATTAGTGATTCTCAGTCACGAGTGTGGAAGGATTTGGACTCCCTGCATTTGGGAGGGATGCGTGTTTTGGTTTGGCTGGACAAGGCATTTTTGAAGGGTTTGACAATGTCAGAATTAAAAGAACCAGACAATTTGTCCAAGAAAATAACTATATGAAGTGCTTGAGATTTTTTAGATATTATAGCCAGTGCACAATGTTCCTGAACATTCAAACAGATGAGATTTAAATTGAAAAGGAATGTTCCTGCAATTTTAAGAGACTCAAATGAAGCCTAATTCAGTGGGTTGAAAGATATTTCAAATTGCAAGAAGGGAGTCTGAAGTATAATCTTGGTAATGGGCTACCAAGAGGCCTCAACGAAACCGCTTCAAAGCCTCAGTTAGCCTACTGTAAAATGGCAATAAAATATGCACTCTGAAGAAGCACAATTCCTAAAGTGCTGTATCACAGTATTCCCGCACCCCACATCCCGAATGTACAGATCCACCTTATTTATACTGAAATCTTGGTTGCAAAGCTGCACTATTGCATTCTACTTACAAAGCGAGGAAGAGGAAGAGAAACCCCCCACACAAGGAGTGTTGACTTGGGGATTTGTGAGAAACAACGTCCTGGGTGACTGCCATATTTGAGGCCAGAAAAGACCCCTCAGATTAGATTTACTGATTTCCCTCTTCCCTCGGGCTCTCTTTATTATTCTTTTTTTTACACTTTACTTTTCCTGTAGCATCTTGTATAGCTAACTTGGTAGTTCCTTCCTGGGCTATTTGTTGAGCTGCAACAAATGGGTTATATTCAACGTAGGATTTCTCATTGTGCAATAGAACTTTCCGCCCTCTCATCCACCCGTGTGCCCTCCAAATTTGTTCAGGAACCGTGCAGGTCACACACATGGGAGGGGGGCAGAAGGGGAGACCACCCAGTTCCATGGGCAGAACTGTGCCGGCACAATTATTTACTTGAATATCATCCAATATGATTGCATGTGTGTGCATGCATGTGCCTATATGTATTTCAGTCAAATCCTTCTGTGCCCTATTTGCTTATTCCTTCTACCACAACAAATCTGAACATATATATATTTTCCTAATCATTACTTTCCCCTAAGTATTGGGAAAGTTGGATGTGGGGATTTGAAAGTGAGGGGAGAGGTGAGGTGTCAAAATACTGGATTTAGTCAAGTTGATACAGTAGTACCTCGGGTTACAGACACCTCAGGTTACAGACGCTTCAGGTTACAGACTTTGCGAACCCAGAAAGAGTACCTTGGGTTAAGAACTTTGCTTCAGGATGAGAACAGAAATTGCGCGGTGGCAGTGGGAGGCCCCATTAGCTAAAGTGGTACCTCAGGTTAAGAACAGTTTCAGGTTAAGAACAGACCTCCAGAACGAATTAAGTTCTTAACCCGAGGTACCACTGTACTTACTGCCTTATAATGCAGCCACAACATTTTTGACAAGAATCTCTCAAAGCTAAATTTCAGAAATCTAAATTGGAAATATTTGGAACAAGTAAGACCCGTAATTGGAATGTTCCTGTTCTGGGTTCCAGTCCAGAATCTTTCATTCCATTTCCTCATCCCTCCTAATTTTCCACATACAGATCCCACAGCATTCTGCGGCCACTGACCATCCCCAGGTCTCACTGGAATGTTTTGGGGATTGTCCCCTCCCCAAAAGGCAATCCCTTCTGTCATTGGCATTTGCTTTTGGGGAAGGGACACCCCCCATTATGCAAATACTAGATTCAGTTGAAGGATCTTCCTCAGACCTGCAGTATGGAAGCGAAAGGAAGGGTTAAAATTCCTCTCCAATTGCCATTAATTATCAGCCATGGCTGATGCAGTTTGCATTTTAAAACAAAAAGCAAAAGGAAGTACCTGCATATTAGATTGAAAGATGTGTTTAGTGTCATGTCTAATCTGGCTTCAGCCTAAACTGTCTAAATAAAAAGGAGCTTCACAGAGGATGGGGATGGGATAAATAAAGATACCAGGCTGGATGGAGCTGGGGGGGGGGGAATTGGAGTGGCCTTCAACCTTCCACCTCACCCCCACCCAGCCCAAAATGAACAAAGAACAAGAATATGAAGCCAAAAAAACAATGAGGGGCACATAAATACTACAGTGGTACCTCGGGTTACAGACGCTTCAGGTTACAGATGCTTCAGGTTACAGACTCCACTAACCCAGAAATAGTACCTCGGGTTAAGAACTTTGCTTCAGGATGAGAACAGAAATCATGTGGCGGCAGCAGGAGGCCCCATTAGCTACAGTTTCAGGTTAAGAACAGACCTCCAGAACGAATTAAGTTCTTAACCCGAGGTACCATTGTACTTGGAAGAGTAGCCAGATGATCTGTGACATAGATATACTTACTGTTGCTATTCCAGAGGTCACTGGGATCAAGATAGCATAAAGGACTTCCAACCTCTCGGAATGCATTTTATGAGATTCTGAAGGAGATCAAGTTTATGGAGCTGAACCCTTTTTCATTATATTTGGGCATATGGTCTCCTTTAAAGGAAGCTTTATGTAAGTCAGATTGCCCTTTCTTGTAAGACAGTGGGATATTATTCATTCAATGGTGTATTGTTCATTATTTGGCTTTGAGTGGATTGATCCATATGTTCAATGGTTTTTTTAAGGGCTCCCACAGCCTACATATTATTAAGTAATTTCTGATGTCTGGTTTTATTTTTAAGCTTCAGCAAAGGAATGGTCTGACTGATACCTGCTGTATTTTTGTTTACCCATTTGAATTCTTCTCTCTGCTCACATCTAAACTACAAATGTGGTTTTGTATCAGTTTAATGGTCAGGGCTCCCCTGACCCAAGAATCCTGGGAACTACATTTTTGTGACAATTCTCCTTGCAAAATTGAACTTGCCTGGACTCTCTCTGGAGAATTAATGACCAGTTAAGCCAGTTGAAGCCTGACTCTTCCTCTTTCTGAGCTCTTGGTAGGATGGCCGTGTACCCTCCTTCTATTTGTGTACCCTCCTTCTATTTGAAGGGCTGTCAGAAGATAAGCATATGTTTGACCAAGTCCTCAAAGGGCTGTCCTGTCTGTTTTAAAGATGAAGAATGATAAGAAGGAAGAGGGGGTGCCTTGAAATTGCTTGCTTAACCATAAATAAGGCAGGCATTCACTTATCTGTTTAAAATATTTATAAGCCACATTTCTATTAAAATACTCACAGTGGTAGACAACAATAAAAAAGCATCATGACATAATAATAACACAATTAAACCATTAGGTAGCTGTACCAGCATGAAGCAGTATAAAATATAAACGTAAGTAAAGCAGAAAACAGATCAATACAGCAGCTACCAATTACCCACAAAAGCCTTGAGGAGTAAAAAGCTCTTTATTTGTCATCTTATTTTTTTCCACGGGCACTAATTGCTTGCAATCCTTTACTTGCAAAGGAGCAAAAGCCCAGTTCTGTCTCTTGGAAGTGTTAGGCTTCATCAACAGGAATCCCAGTGTCTAGTGATAACCTGGGTAAACTGGCATTTTCTTAAAGCACTGACACAGAACCCTACCTAATGTAGAAAATCCTCTGGCCCATGCTTACTACATTAGCTGCACTGTGCAGATTCTGATGTGAAGAACAGAAGGGAAGCTGCAGCCCTCCAGAGATTGCTGGATTCCAGCTCCCATTAATCCCAGCCAGTCTTGGCAAATTGTCGGGGATGATGGGAGATGTAGTCCACATGCGACACGGGTAGGTCTAGGAGCAAAAAGTGGGTGCACAGTATGCTATATTTCTACTGTGCAAAATTCAGAAGTTTCCATGCACACACATGCCTCCATTCTCCATTCAGGAAAGCAAGAGGCATTATTTGCAGACACATATGTGTGTTTTTGTATGCAATGTTTGGGAGGAAATAAGACGGTAAATAACAAATAACAAACTAAATATCGATGTATGTAATTTCTATTTTTTAATTATATTTAGTGGCAGTATGGCTGTATTGTTTTTTGTAACATAAAATCATTCAATAAAAATTATTTTTTAAAAAAGGAAAGAAGGCATCAAAGGTAAAGGTAAAGGGACCCCTGACCATTAGGTCCAGTCGTGGCCAACTCTGGGGTTGAGGCGCTCATCTCGCTTTATTGGCCGAGGGAGCCGGGGTACAGCTTCTGGGTCATGTGGCCAGCATGACTAAGCCGCTTCTGGTGAACCAGAGCAGCGCACAGAAACGCCATTTACCTTCCCGCCGGAGCGGTACCTATTTATCTACTTGCACTGGTGTGCTTTTGAACTGCTAGGTTGGCAGGAGAGGGACCAAGCAACGGGAGCTCACCCCGTCACAGGGATTCAAACTGCCGACCTTCTGATCAGCAAGTCCTAGGCTCTGTGGTTTAACCCACAGCACCACCCGTGTCCCAGAAAGAAGGCATTATTACAGATCAAATGCACATTCTAGCAAGAAGGCTAACAGACACTCTGCTCTGCTTCCTACCACTCTCGCACCTGCACCGAAGTTATCAGCTTAGGTTCACGGATTCAGGTGTGGATACTGGGACCCTGCAAATTTTTATTTCAAAACTCCTTTTCCAATGACCCACAAATAGGACCAAGCCAGAAGGGCACTGCTTCCTCTAGATATACAGTACTGAACTACAACTAGCCAGCTAGCATGGCCAATGGCCAAGGGTGGTGGGAGCTGAGGTCTGAAATATCTGGGCTGTAGTCCAAAATGTTTGGACAGGTTGGGAAAGGTTGCTCCAGGCAATCCTGTTTTACGGTGTAGCCCTATGCAATTTATTTGTGAAAGCCTCATCCATGAAATCAATGTCTGCATGCTTTCCACATTAAAATAGCCTGGGTCCTATTGCATGTTTTCCATCCATATGTTATACAAGTTTAAATTCGCTAAATTATGACATCTGAAATGTGCCAAACTTTCTTGCGTAACAAGGCAAGGAACTGCAAGGTATCGTCTAACGGGAGAATTTTGTTTATATGAATAGCTTACCATGTGTGTAAGTTATGGCAACCAAACTGTCTATTCTGGCCAAGACCATCAATATTTAGAATGGTGCTTTGTTTTTTGGTTACTGCAGATCTCTTCTGAATTGCCTACCTACGTATAGAATGTAATAAGTCAACTTTAGCCAAGAAGGGACTGTTTTAATTGTTCAACATACTAAAGGAACTGTGGCAGTCACATTAATGATGGAAACCATCCCAATGTGGGTAAACAATGAAACCAGGTCATCAGTCAAATGCATTTTATGCCAATGCAGACAACAATATTCTGAACAAAATCAGTCTCTGGTTATGCTTGAACAATTTCCATTATACCAGGAGGGTGGATAATAATGAAGAGTAAAGCACAAACATGCAGCCTAACAGGGGAGTCATTGTTTCAGATCCTTAAAGTACGGATTGTGTAGTCAACTGCTTCTGCAGCAAGAGGCAAATGAAGAAGGACAGCTAGTAATGGTCAATGTTGTATAAAATTAAACACTGTATTTTAGTTAAGACCAACCCACTGAGTAGAAGGCATTTTAATAGGGCATGCAAGTGAAATTTTGCACCGTGAAAAAGTACATGAAGATAATTCTTCAACTAAAAGAAAATGCAGGGAGTATTCATTCCCTGTATATTCTTCGCTCCCAGCTAAACCCTAGGGAAATTCGAACCTTTTCATGCCAACTGTATCTCGTAATCCCATGAAACTCTGTGCTAACAAATGCAATTTACTACGGCAAAATATCTATGAGCAAGAGCAGCAAAGCGTTTGAACAGTTTTAAGGCTACAAAGCCCATGGGTTGTTGCATCTGTAAACAAAAACAAATATAATAAGCCAGGATGTACCATGGTTGGTCTGCATGTTGTACAAAAACTGACACAATTTGCTGGATTGCATTTTGAACAGATTCTAAAATATTCTTGGTTTTAACCTCCAAATACAGAAGTTGAATGTGATAAAGCCCTCAAAAAGACTTGGTATATATGGATGTATAAATCTGAGCCAGTGAAATTTAAACACATTTTAAGACCCATTTCAACCAGAAAGTTTCAGCAAGGAAGTGCTGGATTGTGTGCATAATTAATATGGTTTCTTTCTTTCTTTTTTACTTGATTCCCCTACCCCCTTTTTTGCTGTATTTTTACCACCTTCACCCATTAAATCTCCTCCATACCCATAAGGGCTAGAAACTAATAAACAATAAAAGTTAAATTTCTCAGGAATCCAATCTCTGCTAATGAACTTTACAAAAAGCCCCAGGCAAGGAACTCCCCAGTATGGGATCATGCATAATCCCAGGTGGCCAAGTTTACAAAACTAGCAGTTGAAGGTGGCGAAGTGTTGTTTCTCAGTATGCTAGCCAAATATCACCTCCTTGATAGAATAATACAGTGTGTATATTTTCATTATTTGATCACACTCAAAGCCTTTACAAATCTTACAGATCACTCATTGCACTCAGCAAACACCGCATACCTCAAGTTAAATTTCCCAGAAAATGGCTGATTTTAGCTGTGTGTATATTGCAGCTAACTAGGAGGGAGGTATATATAAAAATATTTTTTTTTATATTGGAGCTTTTTATCTTTTGATACACCACCTCTGTTTGGAATGCCGTTTTTGGAACATTTAAGTTACCTGCATGTTTCGTTAAATAAACATCACTGCCAAAATCCCTAGTACTGTATTCCTTACAACTAGATGCTGTGGTTAATTGCTTAGCGAACAGAATTATTGCTGCTGTTTATTTATATACCACTTTTGGGCTCAAAGGCCCCCAAAGCTATAAACAGCATATTAATTCAACAACAACAACAACAAATAGTACATGATAGAACTACAAAAAAGATATAATAAAGCAAACATAAGAACAATACTTTGTAGTGGCCTACGTAACAAAGTTAACCATATTCCAGAAAGAGTTATACATAATAAACAAGAAATAATAATAAATGTATTTGTTGCTGTTTGGGGGGAAAAAGCATCAAAGCTATTTACAGCACCATAAAATACAAAACAGCTAAAATTAGTTAAAAACCAGATTAACAAGGAAAATGAAATGTGATCGCTGAATTCTAAAAAGTGTGCATACAATAATAGTACAGTAGTGCCTCGCAAGACAAAATTAATCCGTTCCGTGAGTCTCTTCGTCTAGCGGTTTTTTCGTCTTGCGAAGCAACCCTATTAGCGGCTTAGCGGATTAGCGCTATTAGCGGTTTAGCGGCTATTAAAGGCTTAGCGGCTATTAAAGGTTTAGCGGATTAGCGGCTAAAAGGCTATTAGTGGCTTAGCGGCTTAGAAAAAGGGGGGGGGAGCGGGGAAAAATCGGAACACTCGCAAGATGTTTTCGTCTTGCAAAGCAAGCCCATAGGGAAAATCGTCTTGCGAAGCAGCTCAAAAACGGAAAACCCTTTCGTCTAGCGGGTTTTCCGTCTTGCGAGGCATTCGTCTTGCGGGGCACCACTGTATTAAAAGTACAAATGCTACCCCACACCAACATAAAATGAGCAGCACAGCAAAGGCCAGAATCATACCAAGGCATGAACCAAAAGGCATGAGATTAGCCATTTCAATACTGAAACATCTGCAGAAGGCAACATTTCAGAAAGCCAGCAGAGGTTTTTAACTAATGGCAAATTGTCATTTAAACAATCCCTTAGCTGGGGTTTCCCATCTCCACCACCTCCACTCTCTCTCCCCCCCCCCACCTGACTACTGTCAACCTAACCATTCTCTAAAAAACTTGCTATACAATATTTCAGAATGGCTGACGTTCTATCGCCCTATGCTGCTCAGCACAGAATTTGATATGAGCATGGTGCATGCTAGCAGCCAAAATGAACATTTTGCAGTTACCAGGGATTAGTCGCAAGCATCATCTTCAAGTCAGTGCAAGGATTTTAGCAATGCAGTCTCTTGTCATTTCACACCGAGTTACATACTGAAATTCTGCACAGCAAAGAAACATTTGTTTTGTTTTTTAACCAAAAGACAAGATCCAATAAACAAAACAGCTGAAAACACTTTTCACAACCCTGCCTACAAAAAAAATGTCCAGTGGCATAGATTTACAAACAGGTCTTTGTCATTGCATTCAGACAGCTACGGAAAAGGGCAGTAAAATGGTTGAGATCTCCCTCATTAAAACTGTGCAGTAAAATTTCATACTCAGCTCTTGTCCATGAAGAAATGTTTACAGTTTGCTGCCAAAAACCACAAAAGCCCCAAGATTCTCCCCCCACTTCATCTTAATTTTTATCCCCACAAGCCACTGATTAAGCTGTTAGCCCTCAGGACGACTCCTTCTGAATAAACACTGAATAAACGAAACCTCAAATCACTGGCATTACGGATTCGAGAAAAGGGGCCAAAACGCTTATCAGAAAGTCATAATGATGGCAGCCACACAAACTTGTAACTCCATGTAAACTAATTTATTTTAACTCCGAGCACAGTAATTAAGAGTGCTGACAAGCAGCGTTGTACCATTTGCACTGCTACATTCCCCAGTGTTTATAGAGATACTCTGGGTAATCAGGCATTTTCTTAAAGCACTCACACAAAACCCTACCTAATGTAGAATCACCTCTGCGTCATGCTTACTCTGCTAGCTGCACTGGTGTGAAGAGCGGAAGGGAAGCTGTAGCCTTCCAGAGGTTGCTGGACTCCAGGTCCCATCAATCCCAGCCAGTATGGCAAATGGTCGGGGATGATGGGAGATGTAGTCCAGCATGCAAGTGGCCACAGTCCGGGAACGGCTTTGACTGGCCGGCCAAACCAGGTGAGGGTAGTTGATGGGTTTCAAGCTCTCAGTGAGTTAGGGACTTCCATTGCATTCAAAGACAGGCTTCAATGGACTGAGCATTCACCACCCCGCAAAGCCCATTGCCCAGCCCTGCCTGGCTTGGTTTTATGAACCAGGATGGGCAAGGATCAAGGTGGCAGGTGGCTGCTTTCACTCGTCCAAGCAGCCTGTCCACATCCTCACCCTTGTTCTTACTGAATCGGATCATCTATCTAGCCCAGGGCTGCCTATTCTGCCTGGTAACAGATCTTCAAGGGTTTAGGATGGGGCCTTTCCCAAACTCTCTTAACTGGAAATGTTGGTAATCGGACCTGGGGCCTCCTTCAAAAACAGGATGTGCCATAGCTATGCTTCACAGATGTGTTAGGTAAGAGGGCGAAGTGAGGTACAGGAATCAATAATAATAGTAGTAGTAGTAGTAATAATAATAATAATAATAATAATAAATTTTATTTATACCCTGCCCTTCCCAGTCGGAGTTGGGCTCAGGGCTGCTAACATCAATAAAACCACAGTAAAAACATAATAGGGGGGAAAGGGGGGGGGAGAAGAAGGGGAAAAACCAATTTAAAATACAGGTTAAAATGCAATTCAAAATGGAGCCTCATTTTAAAGTAGCTGATAAATCAAGACCATAAGGGGAGGGAAACATAAGGGTCAGACCGAGTCCAAACCAAAGGCTAGGCGAACAGCTCTGTCTTGCAGGCCCTGTGGAAAGATGTCAAGTCCCGCAGGGCCCTAGTCTCTTGTGACAGAGCGTTCCACCATGTTGGGGCCAGTGCTGAAAAGGCCCTGGCCCTAGTTGAAACCAATCTAACCTCCTTGAGGCTCGAGACCGCCAAAGTGTTATTATTTGTGGACCTTATTAAGGTCCTCCGCGGGGCATACCAGGAGATTACAAGTAGGGGCAGACACAAGGGGAGATAGAGAAGTGGTCCTGAGACGCTGCATTCTGAGACAAGATGCTCAGACTTAGGAAATGAAGTATGCTGCAGGAATTACATAAATGGTGTGTTTTGGCTTCCCAAGAATTACCAACCTCCAAGTTCTGATCAGAGATTCCTGTTGGCTGCCTCCAAGCATCCGACGTTCCTTCTTTTGATCATTATTCTAGAGGCATAGAAAGCAAGGAACTGGTTCCTAGCATCCAACAGTCCTGGCTCAACCCAAATTTTAGAGTCCAGCAAAAAGAATCCAGTAATAAATCCAGCAATAGGGTCCAGTAATAAAGAGATGGATGGATTGAAAGGGTCTAGCCATTAAACCATTTAGCCCAAGTCACACCACCGCACAGAGAAAAACGTGCAATTCAAGCCAATGATTTTTGTAATGCCCTCCATAAGCTCGCTTGCCAAAAGAAGGGAGTTCATGTTCGAAATGCTGCTTTTAAAAGCAACATTAAGTAATAAAAACCCTCCCTGCTTTTCCTATCACATAGGAACAGCCATGGTGGAGGGCAATTATTGTTATGTACTGAAGTTCTCACCCTGGGCCAGCAGGGGGATACTGTAGATAGTTATGCAAATGCAGGATTGAAAGTGACATTCAGTGATTGGATAGTTTTCGAAAGTTGTTACAGTAGCGTGGTACTGGAGCTCTATATAAGCAGGCTGACTGAGCCCTTCAGTTCAGTTCTGTCCTGGCCTGTGAATAAACAAGAGCTGTTTGAAGAACTGCTGTGTCGTCTGATATGTTCACCCACAACCTAACAATTATAGAACAAATTGGGGACCTCCCCTCCTTTGCCAAGAAAAATCATGGGGGAATGCAAACAAGAAGCATAACTGCATCAAACAATGTGAAACTAAACAAAGCAGCCTTGCTTGGGGATGGGGGATTTCCAATGTGTGGCACTTAAACCACAGAAACATTCATAACGAAACCCAACACCCGACAGGTAGTTGGAATCTCTTTCGCACAGCACTTTTCTAGTTTCTTTGGATTCTATTATTATCATTAATAATAATAATAATAATAATTGTTAGTCACTTTTCTCACTGAGTGACGCAAAGCAATTAAAAACAACCAAGAAACAACCTCCCCCTAAAAACACAGTTGTAAATGCTGGTCTAACAGATCATAACTAAAGATTTTAGTATCTTTAGATCATTTAGATCTTTAGATCATTTAGGTGCACTTCAAAGTCCTCCAGAATTCCAGGCCCCAACTCACTTACTAAGCTATGGCAAGGCAGGGCAAAAATGAGTAGCTTGTGTCATCAGCACAGCTGGATTGTGAAGAAGATGAGTTCCTGGGAATATGAGTAACTCTAGGTGTCCATTAATTCCAGTTGATGTTCATTGGGCGAGTGTGGTCCTTTCTCGGGTCAGAAATAACTAGATATAGGTATAGAAAGCCATATGTTGTTGTTGTTGTTTAGTCGTTTAGTCGTGTCCGACTCTTCGTGACCCCATGGACCAGAGCACGCCAGGCACTTCTCTCTTTCACTGTCTCCCGCAGTTTGGAAAGCCATATAATGTATACCATATAATGAATGAAATGACTAAGGAATGAAAAGTTGGTCTGATGGACTAAGCCACCTGTAAATTCAGTTATGGTTCCATTTCCTGTAACTGCAGGTTAAGCAAAAGACGGTAACACAGAGATACTTTTAGCTTTCACTCATTTAGTAATAAGGAGATGGAATAAAGAAACAAATAGCTGGTGTTTTCACATGTTTATGAAAATCCTGGGGGAGGACACTGGCTTGTACGTATATAATTTGTTAGAAATAATCTGCTGTTTTCTTGTACATTTGTGCACCACCTGTTGTGAATGTAGTCCTGCAAGTTATAGAAGGTTTAGCTTGCCAGAGATGAGGCATAGTTTCAAAGGCAAGTATTATCTAGAATGGTCTGTGAATACTGGCACTCATCCAGATCAGCTATTTTATGGAGCATCCATCCTTATTTGCAAACACAAAGTTTATGTGGACCTTAAGAGTATACCGAGCCTTTATTGAGCAATCTTTTTTTTCCAACTCATATAGTCTCAGAATATTGTTTTATGTTTTTTTGTGTGTGGTTTTATATTTGAGATACATGTCTTATTATAATTGCAACAATCAATAGTATTGTTGTTGTTTTTAAAAAAACACTGAACATTCTTTCTGATTCGTCCGCAGTGCAGTTATACAACAATGAGTTTTCATTCTGAATTTACTCAAGATTTGCTTGCAGGTTGTTTGTACATCTTCACATTAAATCATTCATTGCGTGGACAGGCGGAGTCCCCAGATCCCGCGCGGTCCCCCCCGTCATGTGAAATAACGACTCATGACAACGTGCTTTGGGATTAAATTGGCCACAACTTTATTAAATTTCAAATGTGGGTAGACCTTGGCTCAGGCATTGGGCGTTCTCCCTCCCCAGTCCCCAGCCGGGGACCTAGGGAGCATCAGGGTTATCCAGTGTGTGTGGCGGGGGGATGGGCCGGCTCTGGAGAACATATGTTCAAGCAGAAATAGCCGCCCCCGTTACACCGCCGCCGCAGGGGAGAGCAATGACGACCTTTCGGCGTACGGTCAAAGCCTCCCTTCAGAAACCCCTTTAACGGGGAACCCTGGTATCGCCGCCGCAAAGAGGAAGATGGACTAAAGGATTCCGCCCAAGGCCTGATACCGCCAAAGTTGTGACGTTTTGCTACGGGAAAGGCGAAACCTGCCAATGCAGGGAAATTCCTTTCCGGCCCTTTAACATCGACCTTAACGCAGCAGCGCCCGCATACCTGTGAAGAAAAGTTAACCTGCAAAACCTGTGAAGAAAAGTTAACATGCAAATAAGACATTAACTGAGGGTGGGTAGGGTGGGAGAAGCTCTGGAGCCAAGTGAGGATTCCCAGGTAAGATCCTCCCTCTATTGTGTGGGCAGGTAATCCCTCCCCTACCTGGCCTGGTCTCCTTGGCAACGCTTCCCCCAGGTGGGACTGGACAACTGACAGAGGTAGGCGGAGACCTCCAGGTATCCCACCTGAGGGAAGGCAAACCAAGCCTATGCTGTTGGAGCCGCTCCAGATCTAGGGGCTGTGTGCGTCCACGCATAGGGCGCACCCCGTTTTAAGCGTGGAGCGGTCATTCATCTCACACATTTCAGTGCTTTTCCCAGTCGCTTTCCTAACCACAAATATCCATGCTTTAAAAAATAAAAAAGTGGATTGTTATGCTAGGGAGACAGATTGCTTTAATCCACTTCAATTGCGCAAACTTAATCTTCCAATATGTGCTCAAATCCCCGCCGCCTCGCAAAATAGTGACAGCATCCTGGAATGTATTTTGTCCCTCATCTGTAATAAAAGACTGTGAAGAACCCTAGATACCAAGCCTAGTGTGATGCCCTGCCTTCAGTCATCATAGGAAACAGACTACTCACAGAAACTAATAAAGAAGTCTGCAGGAAGCTAAAGTGGTTAGGGCTGGGCAAGGGAGGGGAAAGAGGCTGTTTGTTCTCCATGAATTTACTTTGATCCCCGTAAGAAATAAGTTGCATTTCCATTTTAACCCTTCTCCACTTTAGTTAGAATGAAAAAATAAATAAATGGGAAATTTTATTTTTCTGAATCTACGTGTTTGCTAAAAGATGAAAAGCGATTGAAGAATCACGGCTATAAAATGTTTCCTTGTTGAAGAGGAGCGAAATGTTTTACTGCCTAACCTTGCACCACTCTTGAGCTGCAAGGGGGGGGGGAATCACATACTGAGTGTTCCACCACCCCGACAGTCCCCTGACTCTGGAAAGCTAGCATGCGAATGGCGAAAGTTCCAAGCCTAACCCAGGTCAGTTTTGGATGTGCAGAACATTTTTATGTCGTGGTGGAGCCTTAAAGATTGTGGATCCCCTTGTATTCAAGAACAACTGGACCATGTGACCAGGTTTGTTATGGCAGGGTAAGGAAGCACTTGGGCTTCTATCTCAAGTAGGGGTGGAGAACCAGATGTTTCTGGGCTCCAAGTCCCATCAGCTAGCAAGCATGATCAATGGCCAGGGATGATGGGAGCTGTAGTCTAACAACTTTGGAAGGCATCACAATGGATACCCCAACTATAGCTTCCAGGGCGTTGCGTAGGATGGTAATGAAAGAGAGAGCGCTTCACTCCCTTCCCCTTTACTAGGAGGTAAAGGGACCCCTGACCATTAGGTCCAGTCATGGCCGACTCTGGGGTTGCGGCGCTCATCTCGCTTTACTGGCTGAGGGAGCCAGCGTACAGCTTCTGGGTCATGTGGCCAGCATGACTAAGCCACTTCTGGCGAACCAGAGCAGTGCACGGAAACGCCGTTTATCTTCCCAAAGGAGCAGTACCTATTTATCTACTTGCACTTTGACGTGCTTTCGAACTGCTAGGTTGGCAGGAGCAGGGACCGAGCAACGGGAGCTCACCCTGTCACGGGGATTCGAACCGCCGACCTTCTGATCAGCAAGTCCTAGGCTCTGTGGTTTAACCCACAGCGCCACCCTAGGAGGTAGGGAAAGGGGCAAAAATTTAAACCAGACACTTAGGTGCAAAGAAACAACTTGACCAAACATCAGGACAAACTTTCTGACAGTAAGACCTGTTCAAAAGTGAAATGGACTCCCACAGGAGGTGAGGGACTCACCTTCCTTGGAGGTTTTTATGCAGAGGTTGGGTGGCCATCTGTGATGGATACTTTAGCTGAGATGTCTGCATTGCAGGGGGTTGGACGAGATGACCCTCAGGGTCTCTTCTAACCCTACAGTTCTCTGATTCTATGATACTCTGCGGTGAATGTTAACAGCAATGTTGTTCCTTCTCTGTAAGTGTGCAACTCCCTTTGCTAGTGCATCCTGCTGCAGAAACGAGAAGGGCTAGACAATGACCTGAGTGTTTTTGTTATTTTTAATATGGAATGAAAGCCAAAGCTAATAATGAAGTCTATAAGAATAGGTTTTTGTTTTGTAAATGGAAATCATGGTGTGTGAAGCTAAGAGCAAAGGAAGACCACAAGGCTATCTCCCTATCTGGACCATTATGGATAAATTGAGAAAGTCTGGAATTGGTTCAATTTCCAAATTAGCTTTTCACTATTTTTAGGGAGATGTGACTTACATCTTTCCACAGCAGCTTTGCAGCCACAGAGAGACAGAAGTCATCATAAAAGGCAGATGTCTGGGCACTAGACTACATAAAAATCTATTTTTATTAATCAGATCTATAGCACCTTTAATGGGCAATGTGCTTAAACTATATTTGTCCTACTAATGTCATAAAGGCCACTTATAAAATCCAGGGGTGGGGGTGGGGTGGCAGTTGGAACCTGTCACGGCAACTCTACCACACATCAGAGCAATGCCATCTTGTTTGCGGCAGTTTGTTGCTCCCCCAGCTGCCACGGAGCGTTCGGGTTCCTGTCACACCCTTTTGAAATTTTGGCCAATTGACTGCAGCCTGGGAGGAGAGACTTCGAGAGTAGGCCTGAGTGCAGTAGTCTTCACTCAGGTCCACTCCCCACCCATATAAAGTGGCCAGTAGGGGGCTGAGAGGGATATACACCCAATGGGGATGCGGGTGGCGCTGTGGTCTGAACCATTGAGCCTCTTGGGCTTGCTGATCAGAAGGTTGGCGGTTCGAATCCTCATGACGGGCTGAGCTCCCATTGCTCTGTGCCAGGTCCTGCCAACCTAGCAGTTTGAAAGCACGCCAGTACAAGTAGATAAATAGGTACCAATGCAATGGGAAGGTAAACAGTGTTTCTGTGCGCTCTGGCTTCCGTCACGGTGTTCTGTTGCGCCAGAAGTGGTTTAGTCATGCTGGCCACATGACCCGGAAAGCTGTCTGTGGACAAGCGCTGGCTCCCTCAGTCTGAAAGCAAGATGAGCGCCACAACCCCATAGTCGCCTTTGACTGGACGTAACTGTCCAGGGGTCCTTTACCTTTTTTTTTTTTACACCCAGTGCCTATGCCAAGGCTTCCTTTATCTGAAATGAATAAAGTTGTGGCCATTTGAATCCCAAAATTGTTGTGGTGTCCAGTTCTTCTTCCCTTAAAGACCTTGGTCCCGGGGGTGAGAGCACTGTGACTGGCATGCAAAAACCACATTGGATGTTTCCTCTTATTTCAGTTTACAATACTGTAAATAGTAATATCCACACATCAGTACTCTTGATCCCCATACATCAGTGATTCTCAAAGGGAGGATTTATTGCATCTAGCTTAGCCCTTGGTCACTTTTTTCTAGAGGAGCCTTGAAAATGACATATAAATCAAATGGCCGTTGCAAATTTTGTGTGAAAATCCAAATGCAAAAGCCAACCACATCAATGGATACAAAAAATACACACAAAACAATAAAATCTTAAGAAATGTCTTGCCCTGTCTGGCACAAAGGGCTATTGTGAATTCTTTTGTCATTTCCTGTGGATTAACGCTGAAAATATCCCATCTGAATGATGTGAGGTGCTATCAACCACTGGACTAGCCTCATCTGTTCCAAATAAAGAATTTTCTCTTGGCAGTAGAAACATTGTAAATGAAAGAAAAGAGCCATCCTCCTTTAAAATAAAAAAAAATGAACCGATTGTGTTGGATAACGCTAACCACCGAGAGATCTCAGACCCCTAGGAGGCAAATCAGATGCCAAATGCACTCAGGAGCTTACAGGAGGTATTCAATAAGGAGGAAGGAAATGAAGAACAATTAAGATGGATGTTGGGAAGAACTTTCTAATTGCACGGTGCCTCACGGTGCCTTTTACCAGCTTTGGTTGGTAAGGCAGCTATGGCCCTTCCTGGGTTGTGATAGCCTGGCCACAATCTGGTACCCTCCACATTGGGTTTTTGCAGGGCACTCTGTGTGGGGATTCTCTTGAGGCAGACCCAGAAGCTGAAGCTGGTGCAAAAGGCAGTGGCTTGACAGCTTGAATAGTGGGAATCCCCCTAAACCCTAGAAATTAACAAATGCTAGGATCTGGGGTCCTTTGTGATATGAAGGGAGAATATAAGCCACAAGGGGTTGCCTTACCCAAACCAGTCTGGCTGGCTGAGGGAAGACCAGAGCTGTTAGCATTATGATAGACAGCCATCGAGGTTCAACAACTCCTTGTCCCAGGCAATTGCTCTGGGGAAGGGCAAGGGGCTTCTGGGAAGAAGAAAATGACAGGTCCACTTTGATGAGCGTGAAGGAAGGACTGCCTGCAATGCTCTGGACCATGCTGTAAGATCTGGACCCCCTCCATGCAGGCAGAAGGTGTAAATAGGCGAATAAGCCCTATTTCTTAAAGCACGACAGCCTCCGCCGTGTCTTCTGTTCTCCGAAGAGAAACAGACCCTGTACGTGTGCCTGTGAACCCATGCGCTCTGGCCACTGCTTGGAAGAGAAAGGGGGGAGGCGCTGGGCTTTTGTAACAATATTATGGCACTGCTTAAAAACTCGCACTGGTGGCCAGTTAGCTACAAGGATACATTCAATGTGCTGGTGTTAGTACACCAAGAACTATTCAGTATGGGACCAGGATACCTAAAAAATGACCTCATCCTCTCTATATACCTGTTATTTTGCCTCTAAGCTAAGTGAAGCCCATGAAAAGCTTACAGAAGATCAGTAACAGTGCCACCCTCCATATCCCTTCACTTCCTCCAGGACAATAATTTCCTCCAGCACATAGTCCTGCATCCACCCAAATTTGCTTCCTATTTATTGGATTCATTCCAGTTTATCTTTACTCATATAATTATTCCATATTATTTATCTGCTCCGGCTGCTTAATTTCCTTCACCTAGTTTAGCTGTGGGAGTTTATTAACTCACACACAATATAAAAGATATCAAACATTTTCCCTATAGGGATCAGAGAAAGTTCTCAGAGTCCCCTTCTTACACTTCTTTATTTTTTAAGTCTAACCTGCGGTTCTTCAGATGCTGTTGGACTCCAACTCCCATCAGCCGAGCTGGCATGGCTGAAGGTCAGGAATGATTGGTGCTGCAGACCCCACCAACATCTGGAGGGCACCAGGCTAGCCGTCTCTGCTGTAAACCAAACTTGAACTGAACAGAAGACACCTTCAGAAAGAGGATGGTCCTCTGACAGCCTTGAGAAGAAAGGAATGCTATCTATAGGATACATGGCTGCTTTATGGGAGCAATGCCTTCCCACCAGCTTCCCACCTGCCCATATTTGTTCGGACTGAGGCTTCATATCTAGTTTTGCCCATCATTTCTGCCTTTAACAGCTTCCTGTATGCATGTGCCCATCTGCTGTCTTCATCTAGATCAGGGCTTCCCAAACTTGGGTCTCCAGCTGGTTTTGGACTACAATTCCCATCATTCCTTTACCACTGGTCCTGCTAGCTAGGGATGATGGGAGTTGCAGTTCAAAAACAGCTGGAGACCCAAGTTTGGGAAACTCTGATCTAGGCTTGCCACTCATCCAAAGTATCTCGAGACCAGTGTCCATTTCCTTCTGTGCTGTCTGGGACCTTGCTTCCTCTTACCTCCCCTGCCATGCGGTTGATTTCATCCCAGTCCTGCACCTTAGCGATGCCTTCTGTTTTGTGGGGGTGGCTCGTGATGGCTCTGCCACACTTTCCTTTGCTTTCACACTAGTTTTGATACCTGCTGTCACGAAGGTTAGAGGGCAACATCCCAAGCACCCATGACCCTTTCATCTGCAACAGCAGGCAGCATAGGAAATGTTCAAGTTGCTTGCGTGGCAGGAGCACAGCTGCATCGTGTCTTCAGGCAACGATAAAGCAGGAGTTGTGTTTTCATACCAGAATGTGTAAAGACCTCGTATCAGCAAGGACAAGAGAAAGTGAACTGCGAAAAAGCATATTCCTCCCCTGCATTCCTCTGAAATGCTGATTAATGAAGTTTGCTGCCAGATATCTCCTCTTCACAACAACAACAACAACCTATCAGCAATGACAAATAATGTAAAGGCCAAACTGGAAATGTGTGAATGCTTTTCACATACAGCAGCTCAGCAAAGAGTAAGATCAGGCCCGTAGACTGCAAGAGGAAGAGCAACAGAGGGTTTGTCCACGCTTCTGTTTGTTCCGAGCCTAAAAAGCATGGGTCCCAGTGGTTTTCCACAATTCCCAGAGTGCCATGTGAAAAGGGAGTGATTGCTAAACCATTCTGCAGAGCTACAATTGCTGAGCTCTTAAAGAAAACTGGCAATTCTATTCTGCAGTTGAAAGATGCACATGTAAATCCTCTCTCTGCTGAATGTACCGTATTTTTCGCTCTATAAGACACACTTTTTCCCTCCTAAAAAGTAAGGGGAAATGTGTGTGCGTCTTATGGAGTGAATGCAGGCTGCGCAGCTATCCCAGAAGCCAGAACAGCGAGAGGGATCGCTGCGAGCGCTCCCTCTTGCTGTTCTAGCTTCTGGCTTTGCCACGCGAAGCCTCTTCAGGGCACGGGGAGCCTTCATCCCGCTGCCCTGAAGAGGCTGCGCAGCTATTCCAGAAGCCAGAACAACGATCCTTCTCGCTGTTCTGGCTTCTGGGATTCAGAATATTTTTTTTCTTGTCTTCCTCTTCCAAAAACTAGGTGCGCCTTATGGTCTGGTGCGTCTTATAGAGCGAAAAATACGGTAATAATAGTTCAGTGGTACAGCAGATGGTTTGCATACAGAAGGCTAATTCAAGGTTAATTCCTGGTATGTCTTGCTAAAAAAAAAGTAGAAGAGGTAACAGAATTTGGGGAGTCCTTTGCCTGAGGCCTCGGAAAACTGGGGCCAGTCAGAGCACATGGCCACACCATCCAAGGTGGATGTAAACTGCAGTACAAAAAAATCTGGAGGGCACTAGGTTGGGGAAGACTGGTACAGAATATCGGACCAATGGTCTGACTCAATCTAAGGCAGTTTCTATATTCATGTGACATGCTTCTTCAACATACAGCTACAGTTTAGCATATACCAAAATTCTGCACAAGTTCTATTAAAATAAATGATGACCAGACCAGAACTTTTTTTTTGAACTGCGTTCTTGACCTCTGGAATCATTTAATATAATTTAACTTGCACGTGCTCATTGAATTGATGAGCTTTGTTTTATGGCAAGCCAATCAAGAAACAAAAAGAGAAGTTTTCCCCCAAATTCCCAAAGAGCATTAATCTAAACCTTAAAGCCCTACTACATTCCTCTCTATCTCTATTAAAAATAATTACCCAGTGGAATATACTCCAAATGAATGCATTCAGATTTTTTTTCTGGAGGAAACCATGACCTTTTACACCCCTTAGGAAAACATTTTTATGCTTGCTTCCAAGAAGTAGGCAAGAAATCAGCATAGCCAATAGAAATACTGTTTGTTGTTTTTTCATTTCGTAACGCATGCTTTTGTAACGTGTCCATTCTAATTTCACGAAGGTCCATTCAGGTTAATCACCAGTCCTTGAGAGCAGATAGACTTAATTCATCATATATAAACTTACCTGCACATGTGTTAATGCTTATCTGACATTGTTAGCACAACTATTCCCGTAAGGACTACAGTACAGGATGCAGGCAAACCATTTAATACTTCATCTAGAGATCTCATTCAGTAAACGGTACATCTTCCATTTTTCTCAATGGCCTGTATGCCTGTATGCATCAGTAACAGACCTTTCCTACTGACAAGCGTTTCCCTTGGGTAGGATAGCTCCATAAATGCAAAGTGGTATACTGTATTCACAATTCCAAGTGTTGGTGTTGACCTTTAAAGCCCTAAATGGCTTCGGCCCAGTATATCTGAAGGATCATTCTGCCTGGACACTGAGGTCCAGCGCTGAGGGCCTTCTGGTGGTTCCCTCACTACAAGAAGCAAAGCTACAGGGAACCAGGCAGAGGACCTTTCTGGTAGTGGAGCCCGCCCTGTGGAACGCCCTCCCATCAGATGTCAAAGAGATAAACAACTACCTGACATTTAGAAGACATCTGAAGGGAGCCCTGTTCAGAGAAGTTTTTAATGGGTGACATTTTAATGTATTTTTAATATTTGTTGGAAGCCGCCCACAGTGGCTGGGGAAGCCCAGCCAGATGGGTGGGGTACAAATAATAAATATATTATTATTATTATTATTATTATTATTATGAATCTCCTCCACCAAAGTCATTGAAGAAAACTCCTGATCCATGCATATGTGTTTCCATCAATGCAAGAAACTACTGAATTAGTGTGTTTGCGTGGAAATCTAAACTTTCTCGTTCTTAACAATCTGTACAGTGGCAGTATTCATATAAGAATTGCAGCCACAGTTATAAAACAGACATTGTAAATAATCTTTTACATGACGATTGTTGTTTGTTTCTACTAAGTGCTTTTCTTTTACAAAGAACATAGTAAATAAAAAAGACCCTGCCTTTCATTTATAACACATATTTTACGGTGTTGTTTCATGCATTTGCAAAATTTATATCCGCTAACTATAAACCCATGCACACATTAAATACTGTGAATCATTAAAAGGCATTTTAAAAGAGCTCAAAGCATTTACTTGCAAAAACAATGTGGAATATCTCTCTTTACCACATTTGAAGATATTTATCTTTACCACATTTGAAGAATTCCTAATGCAAAGTTTCTGCTTTGTGGAATGGTTTACTAACCCACATCCACCCTGCCAAATAATAACATGTTGTTTTTTTAAAAAATAAATAAATTAAAAAGTCTGCTTCCAAGGCAGATGTTTAAGGATAGACGTATGTCTCGGTCATCATGAAATGGTTATTAAAAGAAAAAACACTGCTCCAAATGCATTTCTCATAGGAAAGTACTGTTTTCAGTGGAATTACCTGAATAAAGCGTTGGCATTCCATAATAGATGCCAGATTTTTAGAAAAGCATTGGTACATAGTTATAGCAAATATGAAAGGCAATAGAAGAAAAGAGTCGTGTCCACTTTGTTTAGAAAGCAGCTTTGTTTAGTAAGCAGTATTTACTTTAATAAATGTTTGTCTCTCACACTTCAAAAAAAATAATAATCTCGGTTTCCAGATTGCTTCACTTATTACTTAAAAATATGAATCAAATGCAGCCGTTTCTCCAAGGCACCGAAAAGAGAGTGCTTGGAACTATGTTGAACAGGCCTGGTTCACGTGACACTGTAAGCCCAACTATGGTTTACCTGCCCCATGGAAACACAGAGGCTCCTGGAGACAAACTCTGGTCCTTTTTGTTCCCACTTCCCACTGAGGGAAGAGCTTAACCATACCCTCCAATGAGACACAGACCAAAACCAGGATGCTGTGATCCGGGTCCACACTCCCACAAGAGTCACGTGACCCGCATGGGGGCCCCATGCGAGATTATAGCCCTGAAAAAGCCCCTTTCCCCTGAGGTGTTTCCCCCCGTACAGTTATTTGTACATGTGTGTACCCCAGGGTTCAGAGCCGGCCCACCCATGAGGCAAGGAGTATGGAAGGTGACTGCCTTGGGTGGCAGTATCCAAAGGGGCAACAAATCCCAAGGTGGATCTTTATTTTCCCCTTTGTTCTTGATGTTCACTTACCCCTTCTTCCCTGGTGGGGAGTGAGGGGACGCCATTTTGTGGTTCGCCTCAGATGCCAAAATGTATTGAGCCAACCCTGCCAGGGTTATCTTCAATATGCTGCTACTTGCCCCTTAGTGTACCAGTGATGTAAATTTGGCTATGTAAGCATAAGCACAGGACAACTCCAGGACAACTGGTATATAGATACTAAACCCAGGACAACTGGTATATAGATACTAAACCCTGTCAACCCTGCCCCTGAGTGTAATAAAACATGAGCTGCATGCCAGCAAGCCTATGGCATTTTTGTAAATGATCTACTGCTACATTAACATATCAGATTCATGACCCAATGCAGCCTAGCAACAGAAATATTACTGTACCTGTCATAACTAGAATTGTTACTTGCAATGAAAGGGGTGACCTGAATATATATGGTTCACAATTTCCTGTTACTGCAAACCAACTTTGGCAATTCAGATCTCATTGCAATCTCACCACTTCTTTTCTTGCAATTAATCACATATGAACTGTGCATTCTTTCCAGTCCACGACAATGGCTTTCCCGAGGGCTGTTTGGACAATGGTTTCAAATGAGCCATTTCTCAAAAGGGCAATTAGTGCTAACAGGCACTATTCCCAAAGTCCTGGCCTCCAACAGTATCCAATGTGCTTTTCAAGAAATCTGAGAAATGTCAAAATATGTAACTTCCTGCATCATTTTTATCTTGCTTTGCTTCATCTGGTTAAAGACAACGTTGTTGCTGATTAATAGATTTAATGATAAATGAACCACTTCGTAGCAAAAGACCTAAGCATACTTAGCTGTGAAAGAGTGAGAGTGAGAGAGAGGGGAAGGAAAAAGAAAGTAAAGTAGATTCAGCTTAGGCTATGGTAAAATATACAGCAAAGAAACTTCTCTGCTTAAGCCACCTGTGAAATCGTTGCTCTTGATAGGAACAATTAGCAACTTGAGCTTATGGCAGGAAACACGACCTTGATAGTAAAGAGGGTGTAATTGGAATAGTATTTAAAAATATTCAGCTATAGATGATGAAGTGAAACCAAAGCTCCACCAATTAACAACATCTTACATATATTCTTGAAATTTTGCTGCAGGTGCCGGCATAACTCACCTGCAACAAGCTCCAAAACCCAACAGCTACATATGGTAGACCAGGTAGGACTCTCTAGGTTTTGCTGACACAAGGACTGCCATGCACCATGACAGATGATTGGAAGCAAAAGGTTTGCACGCAAGCGATTGGCATGTACTCTTTCAGCTCTCTTTCTGAGCCCCACCCCCATTTCCATTTAGACATCAGTGGCAGCAACAAGTATGGCAGCAAGTGCCCCAAGGATCCCAATACTATTTCATGGTTTAGAGTATTTGATGAAAGAAAAACAAAATGAAGTAAAACAGGCTCCCTCAATCTTGGCCCTCCAGATGTTTTTGGCCTACAACTCCCATGATCCCTAGCTAGCAGGAACAGTGGTCAGGGATGATGGGAAGTGTAGTCTCAAAACAGCTGGAGGGCCGAGGTTGAGGAAGCCTGAAGTAAAACAGTTGATCAGGCTTCACCAAAATTAAAGGAAAACAGCCACATTTCTTATAGCTTTAAAAAACAGATGTTTTCAATGGCTGTCACTGGAGGTGACAGGTTGTCACCATGGTAAGAAGCGAGAGAAGGGGAAGATATAGTCTTCCATATTATGGGGAAATGTATTGCATTTCTATTCCAATTATTGTTATTATTTCTAAATTTCCACTTATGTGGAAAATTAGCACGTGCAAATTTTGTGCGGACTGTATCGCCTTTTGGCTTCTGTTTTGGGGATGCATAGATCCCCATCAGCCGGAATTTAGATGCATCATGGACAAAGAAGAAAACGAAATGTGTGACACTGGGAATATAAGAAGGCTGTAATATACCCAGGTTCAATGCATTTGCTCAAAAGTGCTAATGAAAATTGCCCAGCTAAGTTACCTGTTACTTCAAAGAGCAATCTATTTCTTTGGACGCCTTCCCAAAATAAAATAGCTGTGCACCATAAAAAAGGCATTAGGCAACTGTGGCTTGAACCCACCTACTTTGGTGCTTTCATTTTTGGTTTTATAGTAAAGCAGGAAAGCATATATTTTATTACCTGCACTGGAGTGCATGCAGGTAAAAATGATTGACGAGAAATCACACTGGTTCAGTTTGCACCTTGGCTAAGCTGCCCCACCGCCACCCATCACCAACAACCTTTGCTTCCTCCAGTGTTTCATGTTGTGCCTGAATGAATGAAAGCTCACACAAGCATCAAAGAACATCATCACTCTCTCTGTGTGTATGTGTTTTAAGGATGTGTCTGTTCAGCTCTGCCAGCGGTCTGCTGGGAATTTCTCACAAAAGCAGGCTTCCCCCTTGGAGGGGATTATGCACTGACTTTGAAGATAGTTTGCCAGCAATTAATCCCCTTAGGTCAAGACTTATTACAGTACTCTACAGCCGCTGACACAGTGTGGTATATAAAGTGGATGAGACTTCTTGTTTTTTTTATCCAAAGGATCACAGGTAAACAACGCGGCTGACACCGCCTATTTTTAATGCATGTTGCAAACATATGATTGTCATCCCAATGTTTTATGGGAAATGGCGGAGCCTCACCGACTTCAGCAAGCTGGACTGCCCGGAAGAACTGCACAATCTCATGCCCGTTTTCCTGACCTCCTAAACCCGCCTTGCTTTCAGAGACTTAAAGTCTGTGCCAAGTCAGATTGCTTAGCAAAAAAGCTGGTTGCTGGCAACTGATTAGCTGGCTCCAGACTGAGGGCTGGGTCTGAGCAGAGTCAACAAGATAAAAAGCACAAACCTCTTGCTCTTACCCTTCAAGAAACTCTTCATAGCCCTGCTTCTCCTTTACCTTTCCTTTTATCTACAGGCCAGCACAGACTAATTGCCCCTCTTTTTTTTTTTACTTCTACCCATGATGGCTCCCGGACCTGATTGTGATTAAGGAATGCATCTGATGTGTTTGCCCAAGGGAAACTTGATATTTTGCATGCTCACACCACAACCTTTACAAAGCTGCCTTAGTTACAGGTATCTGAAAAAGTGTGCATGCACACAAAAGCTCATACCAATAACAAACTTAGTTGGTCTCTAAGGTGTGGGTTAAACCACAGAGCCTAGAACTTGCCGATCAGAAGGTCGGCGGTTTGAATCCCTGCGACGGGGTGAGCTCCCGTTGCTCGGTCCCTGCTCCTGCCAACCTAGCAGTTCAAAAGCCCGTCAAAGTGCAAGGAGATAAATAGGTTCTGCTCCGGCGGGAAGGTAAACGGTGTTTCCGTGCGCTGCTCTGGTTTGCCAGAAGTGGCTTAGTCATGTTGGCCACATGACCTAGAAGCTGTACGCCAGCTCCCTTGGCCAATAAAGCAAGATGAGCGCAGCAACCCCAGAGTCAGTCACTACTGGACCTAATGGTCAGGGGTCTCTTTACCTTTATTAAGGTGCTACTGGAAGGGTTTTTAAAATTTTGTTTCGAAAGCTGCTTAGGCCGTTCATCTCTAGCCCAGCACTGTCTGCCCTGATCAGCAGCACCTCTCAAGGGTCTATGGCAGAGGTCTTCCACATCACCTCTTGCCTAATGCTTTTAAGAGGAGCTGTGCCAGGGCCAATCTTCGAGCAATGTATGTGTTCTACACTACTGGGTTATATATGGTCCCCTCTCTAAAAGTACAGCCTCCAGCAAGGGGAGCCTCCTTGAATGGGCAGAATATCTGAGAAGCAGAGTCCTTACTCATCAGTTGTCTCAACGTGGGATGAACCCATCTGTGCATGTACCTGATGAAGTAGACTGTAGTCCATAAAAGTTAAGTCATAATAAATTGGTTAGACTTTAAGGTGCGACAAGACTGTTTATTGGTTTTGCGCAAGATGACTCATCCTTTCCCTACACACACACAGCTGAAGGGAGCAGAGAAGCTCTGTTTGCTTGTGTGAGAACAATAAAAATGTTTTTGGGAACAGAAATGAGCAGCAAAAACAGAGCTCAGCTAAGAGCTGTTCCTGGAAGTTGGAAGCATTTTGGGAGCACAGGGATGTTTCTCTGGCTATGTGATGTGGAACAGAAGATTTGCTCCTTGCAAGAGTTCTGCTGCCTGTCTCCATTTATTCTCATTTAGTATATCTGTAAATATACCCAAAATATTACAAAACACCATACGTACCCAGCAATTTCTCCTTCCAGAGGAAACCAAACCTTGGTAACCACTGCCACTGGAATTTCTTGCTGCTTGTGGAAGTTGGGAATGTGAAAAAAGTATGCAAGTGATCTCTTATGTCTAATGCTTTTTAAAAATTACTGTATCAGCCAAAGAGTGGTTAAAGTGTTCCCAGAAGTAATTAAATCATATCAAGTGAACTTGTGAATGTAACCATTGCTGTATTAGACAAATAATAACAGTGGGATTTGGCTGAAATGGTGCATTCCGTCCCTCTTAAGTGCCAAAAATAGGAAGACGGTTCATTAAGGACCTCAGAGGAAAAGCACAATGGACCTAAACTGCTGTGAAAATTCAGCTAGCGTGGACGTCATTCTCCCCCTTTCTAAGTATTCTTAGATATACTCTCTGCAACGTGTACCTGGCGATTAGACAACAACTATTAAAACAGAAGTTATATGTTAGCTAAGGGACTAGGAAATAAACATTGGCCGTCCAATCATTTTCACATGAGCTCTGAAAAGCATAACATCCGTGGTCAAAAATAGTAACAGAAGACATATAAATCTTCCATGGGAAAGAGACTACTGGGGAGATTTTACCACCTGGAATATAAGCATTTGGTTTCCTAAAATACACACCGCCTGTCAATGGCAGCAGTGCCCATAGTGTGAAGGTGTCAAAACCGGCAGCAGCAGCTGCTAATCTCGTTTAGAGAGGAAGGGAATTCTGAATTTTCCCCAAAGCCTCTTTATGAAGCATATCAGGAAACAAGGCCCAGTGATTCAAGTCCCCCTCCTTCTGACATCTATGTGCCATTCATAATGCAGATTCTTTTGATGGGATGATAATGATTCTGCAGCCCAAAAGAAAGGATTTGTTTACTTTGTGATTTTTTTAAAAAAATCCTGCCCTTCTGCAAATTTTCTCAGGGCAGCATACTACACCATAACACAAGACAACTCTTTAAGTATATAAAAGACAAACAGCAGAATTAGATTTATTAGAACAGATAAAACCATAAGCAAGACAACTTACATTCCACACAAAAAGCAAATAAAAATGATTTTGCTGCCATCAGAACAAAATCATTTTATTTTATCTAAGAGTCCTTCCTTAGGAGGGGATTCCACAGACAGGGGATGTAGAGATGAAAAGTTCCTGTCCCTAAATCACCTTCTGCCTGTTTTCAGAGGGTGGAGCAGATTTTGTGTGTACAGTGCAGAGTTTGGGAGGCTCGTGTGTGTGTGTGTGTGTGTGTGTGTGTGTGTGTGTGTGTGGTGAACTGCCTTGTGGTATACAAATTTAACAAATAATGATAAGTAATAAGCAATGGGTCCAACGGTTAAGAAGGCAGCTTCTGCACATGCTGTAGAGGGAAATGAGAAGCAGAGAGAGAAGGTAGCCCATCTAGGAGAAAAGAAAACAGTGATCCTAAATCTCTGCTGTTTTGAGGCTATACTCATTCATTAGAAAGGCTTCGGGAATAAACCCTGAGGAAAAATCTGTACTCGCTGCCTTGTGGGACATCTTTGGGAGAAGAAAAGGCTAAGGAGGAATGCCTACACAAATCTGGAGTCCCTAAGGCAGTTGGATGGGGTCTTGTAAAGGAACCATGGAGTGTAGACGACATAACTCTAGGGATCTAATCTGCAGTACTAGCTATGTACTGGGGTACTTATACATTAGCAAAAAAGAGGAATAAATAAGATACAGGTTTGCATAAAATGTGCATATACTCTACATATATGTATAGATGCATCTACAGTCATACCTCATGTTACGTTTGCTTCATGATACATTTTTTCAGGTTGCGTCCTGCAGTGACCTGGAAGTACCGGAAAGGGGTTCTCCCAGGTTTCGCCGCTCGCGCAGAAGCGCTAAATTGCGCTTCGCGCATGCGCACAAATGCCAAATTGCCCGCGCACCTGCACAGATACGGCGCTTCAGGTTGCGGGCTTTTCATGGTGTGAACGGGCCTCCGGAACAGATCCTGTTCACAACCAGAGGTACCACTGTATAAGTATAGATGCATATTTAGAAACAATTACTACAGTAAGAGTCAACTTACGCTAGGCAGCTCCTGTATGTGGAAAGGGGCGATATTGTCATTTGCCTCAGGTAGCAAAATATTTTGGGCCTGTCCTGATCCTCTGTAATGTACGGAACATGGCACATTAGGGTTAATTAATCTGCAGCCTGGTTGGGGTATGCATGCGGATTGCCTTCAGTTATGTTCAATATGCCTGCAAGGGTAAAAAAAAAGCCCACAAGTGTCTAGCACTCTCTCTTCCAGGGGAAAGTTAAAAAAAAGGGGGGGCCCTCTAAAATATCACGTAGCTTAGGGAAGTGGGGAGCTCAGAACAATATACAGTGGTGCCTCGCAAGACGAAAAGAATCCGTTCTGTGATTCTCTTTGTCTAGCGGTTTTTTCGTCTTGTGAAGCAAGCCCATTGACAGATTAGCGGATTAGTGCTATTAGCGGCTTATCGGATCAGCTGATAAGAGGCTTAGCGGCTTAGAAAAAGGGGGGGAAAGGGGAAAAAACTTGCAGAAACTCGCAAGACATTTTCGTCTTGCGAAGCAAGCCCATAGGAAATTCGTCTAGCGAAGCACCTCCAAAACGGAAAACTCTTTCGTCTAGCGAGTTTTCCGTCTTGCGAGGCATTCGTCTTGCGGGGCACCACTGTAAAGGACATTTTCCTAATTGGCTTCATTCGAGAATACCATGCATGCAGCTGACTGTGAGAAATCGCACTGGGGGTAGCTCCCGACAAAAAACGCACACACCAGAAAAACCATGTATTATTGTAGTGCAAGTGCTGAACCAGAAGGATGGAAAGACGACAGAGTTCTTGTTAGTCTGTCATAAAACACAGAAGGAGAGAGACAGAGTCTTGAGGCACCTTAAAGACTAATAAATGCATTTGTGGTGTATGTTTAGGAAACACCTGAAAAATAATAAGAAAACAGCTTATACAACAAATCAAATCTGTTAGAATTTATGGTGTCATAATTCCACCCACTGATGCAGAAGTGGGGAGGCTTTTTCAGAAATGCAAATCAGGCAAGGGGGAAGAGAAAGGGAACCGAGTGCCTTATACACAGCACCCAGGCACAGAGTTCCGAATGTAAGAAAAGAAAACATACTTACTCAAAGTAAGAGCTCCCACAGCTACCGCAACTCAAGGCCCTTTTGTGCACATCTGACATTCTTTCATTATTGTGTATGGTGTTAATTTCACTGCCTTCGTCTGGTTGTGACGTGGCCAAGTTTCGGTTGTCATAACTCAAAATCTCTCCAAACTTTATTGTGGTTACCACTCTCAACATTAACATAGTATTTGGCACGTACACTTCTTGTGGCTTTTTTGGAATTGGTTTGTTTGCCTCAGAAAATGCTTGGTTGATAAAAGAAACGTCCTATAATATCTACTGTGACATGGGAGAGGGGGAAAGAATGAACAACAAGACCACTGTAGTGGCACTCTAGAGACCTCACCATCTAGGGAGGAGCCAGGGTATGTTAATCTCATCTGCAATGGATGGAACCTTAACAAGTTTGCATATAAAACTGCAATTGCTGATAGGAACATCTATGATTCCATTCACCTTCACATGGATAGGGCAGGAGAGCCCAGGAGACATAAGAATTATAAGAAACCATGACAGCTAATAACTAACTAACTAACTAACTAACTAAATAAATAAATAAATCATAGTAATGAAACATGATAAGGTGTTTGCAAACATGCTCTTTAATAAAGGTAAAAGACCCCTGGACAGTTAAGTCCAGTCAAAGGCGACTATGGGGTTGCAGCGCTCATCTCACTTTCAGGCCAAGGGAGCTGGTGTTTGTCCACAGACAGCTTTCCGGGTCATGTGGCCAGCATGACTAAACTGCTACTGGCGCAACAGAACACCGTGACAGAAACCAGAGCGCATGGAAACACCATTTACCTTCCTGCCCCAGCAGTACCTATTTATCTACTTGCACCGGCGTGCTTTCGAACTGCTAGGTTAGAGCAACCGGAGCTCACTCCATTGCGGGGATTTGAACCGCCGACCTTCCAATTGGTTTAGACCACAGCGCCACCAGCATCTATTTAATACATGAAGGGTGACTAATGCAAATTGTTGATAATAAAGGTAAAGGTACATGACCCCTGGATGCCAACTCCCTGGGGACTTGGGTGCCCAAGCACCCACAAAATTCCCCATAAAGGGTTCAGGCACCCACATATTTCGGTGCCAGGGCCATGCACGCTGGTTGTGGGGCCACGTTGGCACTCCTGGTCCCGAATGTCAGTTTCACTGTAGATCTGTATTTGCCCCACCTCTAGGCTACACCTGCTCCCCAGTGTAGCCACATATTGAAAGTGGACTTCCTCTGCATTTTAAAGGGGCTTTATGCAGGCCTCATCATTGCGATGCCTCATGAAACCTGCCTTCTCATGAGATTTCAGCGCCTGAGTATCTTCTGAGACCAGCTGATCAGTTGCACACGTTTTATACCACAATCAACAAAGAGTCACCTTAAAGACTAACAGATTGATCACGAGATTAGCTTTTGGGGACCACAGTCAACTTCACCCAATGCATGAAGTGTTATTCCCAGTACACAGACTTGCAACTGATGATAAAACAAAAATGTATGCTATAATAAATTTGTTAGCCTTTATGATGCCACCAGACTCTGCTGCTTTGGCTGCAAAAGACTAACACTGCTACTCCTCTGGAAACTAAATCATAATGGCATTTGCCTGACTGCTGTCTTGACATTTGGCTGTTTACTAGGTTTAGCTGCCTTGCGTAGGTTAGATAGTAACTGTACAATTCAAAGTACCTGAACGCATAGTGCATTTATATGGCACTTTCCCCTAAGCCAGGCACCCCCAAACTCGGCCCTCCAGATGCTTTGGGACAACAACTCCCATCATCCCTAGCTAACAGGACCAGTGGTCAGGGATGATGGGAATTGTAATCCCAAAACATCTGGAGGGCCGAGTTTTGGGGTGCCTGCCCTAAGCACTCAATTTGCTTCGCTTCCATTATTTCAGTAGTTTTTACAAGTACCCTGTAAGTTAAAGAAAGTTAAAGGGACCCCTGACCATTAGGTCCAGTCGTGACTGACTCTGGGGTTGCGGCACTCATCTCACTTTATTGGCCGAGGGAGCTGGCATACAGCTTCCGGGTCATGTGGCCAGCATGACTAAGCTACTTCTGCCGAACCAGAGCAGTGCACGGAAATGCCGTTTACCTTCCCGCTGGAGCGGTTCCTATTTATCTACGGTACTTGCACTTTGATGTGCTTTCAAACTGCTAGGTTGGCAGGAGCAGGGACCGAGCAATGGGAGCTCACCCCGTCACGGGGATTCAAACCGCCGACCTTCTGATCGGCAAGCCCTAGGCTCTGTGGTTTAACCCACAGCGCTACCCGCATCCCTACCCTGTAAGTTAGACCATTATTAATATTGTCAGCATATAAGATGAGGAGGAACAAGGCTGTCAAAGAGCTGCTTGCCTAAGACGACCCCTTAAGTTCAAGGATCAGGTGAGGTTTGAACCAGGGGCACCCCAACTCATAGCTCTTTCTCTTAACCACGATACAGTTTCAGAACCTATGTTTTCAGAATCATGTTTTCCAGATGCGGCAATCAAATGCCAGAAGATGAGAAATGTGGTTTGCAAAGGTGTTTGTTTTTGATCTGAGTGCACAACCCCGATAGTGAGGCATAATGGCTGCTGAACATCTGAATGCTTTCCAGAACCTCAGGTTTCTTAGTACAGCACGAGAAGGCCAACTTCAGGCCCCTGGAGTTCTTCCTCCTGCTGCAAGAGGTCAGCACAAGAGGCCAATACAAACTTCATCACTCATCTGCTAGGTAAGCCCTAGTGACTGATAAGGGGAACCATATTGCTTCAAAGCAACATCGGTCAGTGAAGCTCACAAGTAGAGGAAGGAAATAAAAGCATTTGGCATCTTCAGAGAAGAATGAGATGATTTAAAGTAAGGTGACAATGCCCAGGAAAATAGGCAAGCTTGGGTGATCTAAGCAGAGGTGCACATAAATTTGAGGAGTCCCTCCAAGTTAATGACAGGTATAAGGCAATTGAAAGGGCCCAGTAGGTTTCAAATTGTTGCCATTGTCTGACAGCTTTTATCCTTTAGAGCCAAGCTAGAGAACAAAAGCCTATTTTTGGTAAATCGAAACCAGAAACAGCGGAGATTTTATGAGGGCTTTGACAAAATGTGGGATGGCAGGGTTCAGACATGGGGAAAGCTCCTGGTTTCTTGCCAAATTCTTACGCAAGCTGCATTTCCGAATGCAGTGCATATAAAACCCTGTTATGTTAAGAGGCATTTATTAATACGAGTTATTGCTTAGAAAGCCCATACACATACACACAAGGCATAAGGCACATGCATTTAAAGTGCACCCAGCCCTTCCCAACCGCTGAATCCCAAAACTGAAAAGGTCAAAGATTCAGAAATGTACCAAATGGGGGTTGAAGGAGGGAGTGCCCTTTTTGGGGGGCTTTCATACGGTGACAGCGAGGAAAATGCTTCTACAGCTTACTGCATGACCTGGCTTCAGAAAGCGCACACCCAAACTCCACATTGATATCTAGAGCCTCTGCCACATGGTATTGCATTTGCCACGTTGTCTCTTACTAGGAAAATGGTTTTAGTAAAGATGGATAATTGACTTCCTGCACAATGCAGGCATAGCACTGAATTCAGCTTTAAGTCTGAAAATCTAAACAAGGGTAAAGTGTCAACCAAAACCAAGAACATGGAGCCATGCTTGAAAGTGGGTGCGCAGACCGCATCGTGAATTAACTATACACCTATAACCAGCAAACCGCAGATAAGGTAATTACCCTGCTTCTGCAGCTGCAGGTAGGTTTCACAGGTTTCTTCCTTTACAAGGAACCGAGCAATGGGAGCTCACCCCGTCACGGGGATTCAAACCGCCGACCTTCTGATCGGCAAGGCCTAGGCAAGAAACAGGGTTTAAGCTTGACAAACTGAACCAGGGATGGGGAACCTATAGCTCTCCAAATGCAATGGACTTCCAGCTTTCATCATCTCTGGCCTTGGGCCATGCTAACTGGGGCTGATGGGAGCTGGATGGAATCCAACAATATTTGGAGGTCCACAGATTCTCCATCCTGTAGCAGGAACCCCACCCCCACCCCAATCATTCTGTTTGTACAAACCTCACATACACTCACACTCACACATTACATACACCACATTTCTGTTATAAATTCATAGAAAAATCAACCATACATCGGATTTGCACTGTTCCATTTTTATTTTACTCCATATGACAAGGACTATCAAAAGGGGGTGGCTTGGTTCTGGTCAGCCATAATCCCTTCACCATCCCAGCACATCCACAGGAGCCCTGCCCAGCTGCTATGCCAACCCTGATGATCCCAGACAGAAGACAATCAAGATCACAAAGAACTTGCATATGGGAGTGGATTCAGCATGGACTGAAACAAAGGACAATGATCAGATCTTCCCTCTGGGGGCAGGAAACTGCAAACTCCCCTTTGTCTCCTGGAAGTGACTCATGGGGAGGGGGAAAGCCAGGTGACAGGACACTCAGGTTACCACCACAACTCCTCCCTGAACCCCTCCTTTCTGTAATGTATGCATGATGTCAACCCCTCCTTTCTGTAATGTATGCATGATGTTTCTGGGGGTGGGCTTGACCTAGAGGATGGGAATTTCAAAAGTTTTTGTAAGGTCTTGCACACCATCTTCCTGGGTCTTTCCTCTCTCCTGCAAGTGAGGGGAACACCCTGTTGCAACAGTTCAATAAAGGCCAAGCCTACAGGCTGCTGTTTTGCTCTACGTTATCCTGGTTGGTGTCTTTGTTTTTGTCCAAGGGAGCCCTCGGATTTTTCCGGTAACAATCCCTAAAGTACGCCATGTATATTTGAGATACTAGGTAAAGGTAAAGGGACCCCTGACCATTAGGTCCAGTCATGGCCGACTCTGAGGTTGCAGCGCTCATCTCGCTTTATTGGCCGAGGGAGCCAGCATACAGTTTCCGGGTCATGTGGCCAGCATGACTAAACCGCTTCTGGCGAACCAGAGCAGAGCACGGAAACATCGTTTACCTTCCCGACGGAGCAGTACCTATTTATCTACTTGCACTTTGACATGCTTTCAAACTGCTAGGTGGGCAGGAGCTGGGACCGAGCAACAGGAGCTCACTCCGTCGTGGGGATTCGAACAGCCGACCTTCTGATCGGCAAGTCCTAGGCTCTGTGGTTTAACCCACAGCACCACCCGCGTCCCATTTGAGATACTAATCAGGGTTAAAAACTTACCATGGTTAAGCTTTGCTTCTGTATTGTTCTTGATCATAAAAGGAATGAAGGATTGCTGACAGATTCGTTCTGACACATTTGTTAAAGGAGGTTAAGGAGGTTCATGAGACTAGCCCAAGGGCACCCAGTGGGCTTCAGTATCCAAGTCCAAGAATCTATCAGCTGCAGCAGGACGGCTCCCCTGCAGTGCGACCTTGTTGTCATTCACTCGCTCAAGGAAAATTAAGAATTGGACGGTGGCCTAGTGATCAAGGTCCTTTAACACTTGTGTATAAGTGGGAATTTTAGTAAATGTAGCTTATCTTACCCTTATGCTTTGAAGGTGCAAACATCTGCACAGTGCAGAAAGATTGTCAAATTTGGAGGAGAATTTGATAGTTTCATACTTTGGTCTTTGGATAAGACTAAAGATACTAATTCAACGAAGGGGTTTTTTTGGAAACTGTCATAATAGAGTCATAGGAATAGGAAGCGACCATGGGGCTTAAACCCATGACACTGAATTTAAGAATTATTATTATTATTATTATTATTATTATTATTATTATTATTATTATTATTATTATTATTTCAGTCATAGACCAGTTCCAGCCCACATACAATATCAAGGAAGTCATAAAACACGATAGGGATACATTTGAATTTGCAATTAGGTATAAAAAGGACAATACAGATATAGCAAGTTAAAAAATATATAAATTAAAACTTAGTCACTAACATATAACCTAAAATTATCATTTAAGGCCTTAAACATTATGATAGCACAGCTTGTTCCCTAGGTTTCATGGCAATCGCACAGAATTTGGCTACCCTTAACGTGATCTCAGGATCCTTGTCCTCTACCGGGGATTTTAGACATTGAAGTTCAGATTCATTTGGAGATCTTTGCATAGCAGGGGTAATAAATACTGAGCGTATATCCCTGTAGAAATGGCAGTGTAACAAGGCATGAGAGACAGTTACTACCTCCATCAAGCCACAGGGGCAGACTCGTTCCGGGTATGGTTTACCCTCGAATCTGCCCTGCAATAAGGCAGATGGCAGCATGTTGAATCTAGCGAGGGTAAACGACTGTCTGAAATTAAGAGTCTCATGTTCCACGCACCAAGGAATGCAGACTAGTGCTTTAGCCTCCCAACAAGTATGGTAAGTGAGGCTGACTGATACTGATTTCCTCCAAATCCAGACTGTGAGCTTCATTCATAGTTGAGTGGGGATTTCAATATGGGTTTGCCACTTCCAAGCCTAGCACTCTAGCCATGAACATTATATTCACTCTCATTTGGCCAACAGGATATATCTTTCCATTCTGCATAAACTCATTGGTACTGTTTTGTATTCTTTAAACAACCTGGGCTTTTGTGTTTTTAAAGTGCGTATTCTAGCCTTTAAATATGAATGAAAGCTGGCAGTGCTTGCTAAAAATCTTGGGCTTCACTGTTTCTCCTGGCTGCTTGCTCTAGAACTCTAGAAGTCAGCATAAGATTGCTGGGATTCCCACGCTTTACCTGAACCTATTAAGTTCAGTGGGGCTTATTTATAGTCAACATATACAGGATTGTACTATATATTACAGAAAAAAGATGCAGATTAAATTAAGCAAAGTTAGAGAAGATATGCAAAGCTGTTTGATCAGCACATTTTATACAAGTTGCATGGTCAGCTTTTTCGGAGCAAAATTTGGATCACTTGGACATGCAATTTTGTGTTTACAGTGGTGCCTCTGGTTATGTACTTAATTCGTTCCGGAAGTCCGTTCTTAACCTGAAACTGTTCTTAACCTGAAGCACCACTTTAGCTAATGGGGGCCTCCTGCTGCTGCCGCTGCACGATTTCTGTTCTCATCCTGAAGCAAAGTTCTTAACCCAAGGTACTATTTCTGGGTTAGCGGAGTCTGTAACCTGAAGCGTATGTAACCAGAGGTACCACTGTATTTTGCAAACTGTCCTGGAAATGCAGTGAGTGGAACATAAAAGGGACAAAGCCTTGACTCCTATAAGCAGCAAGTTGGGATCATTATGTAGGCAAGGTTCCCCCCCCCCCCATGTTTCCATTATTTCCCTTGCACAGTCAGATTCCATATAGACTTCTGGAATCTCTCTGTTCAGTAGTTTGCCAGCTGGTATTTTGACAGCTGTCACCTTGGCCAATAAAGCAAGGGCTGAAGCTAGGGTAATCACTGCAGGAGGTTTATACTGTAGAGATCTATTCTTCAACCTCAGTGTGGTAGAGACCACATGCGGTAGAACCACAAAAGTTATGGAGGAAATAAGTTTAAAAGAAACGAAAGCTGATCCTAATTTTGAAGAGTTGCTTTGTACCTCCTCCCCCTACCAGCTTTTAATCCTCTGTGCCAGTATCCTATTGCCTAAGGTCTCCTGGGTGCAATTGTACTGACTTTGTGAGGAGCTTCAGGAATGCAGTTCTTCAGAACACACTTCAGCATATGAATGCAAAGAGCAGTTTCTTATTGCCTGGTGGCACCCTTGCTTTTCCAGTACCGAATGTCAGGTCTGGCCATTTATAAAGCAGGGAATTTGCTTGCTTATGACAGGTGCCAGGTCCTGTTATTCGGGCTTGCCGTGGAAGGCTATGGGCTTCTTCCTCTGGTATCAGATTCTCCCCAACTCCAGAGTTATCCCTCATTTTGAATTATGGTGCTGGAGGAGACTCTTGAGAGTCCCATGGACTGCAAGAAGAATAAACCTCTCCATTCTTAAGGAAATCAGCCCTGAGTGCTCACTGGAAGGACAGATCATGAAGCTGAGGCTCCAATACTTTGGCCACCTCATGAGAAGAGAAGACTCCATGGAAAAGACCCTGATTTGGGGAAAGATGGAGGGCACAAGGAGAAGGGGACGACAGAGGATGAGATGGTTGGATAGGGTTCTAGAAGCTACCAGCATGAGTTTGACCAAACTGCGGGAGGCAGTGGAAGACCGGAGTGCCTGGTGTGCTCTGGTCCATGGGGTCACAAAGAGTTGGACACGACTAAACGACTAAACAACAACAACAAATTCCTGATAGCTATATATACTTAGGAACATAAGGAAAACCCTGTTAAATCAGCTCTCTGATTAAAACCTCCGCTTAAAAACTTCCAAGGAAGGGGGTCTATTCCACTGTTGAGCAGCTCTTACTGTCAGAAAGTGAGTCTCCCTGAACAATGCTTACAAACGTAATAAAAACTATACCGAACTATGAATTAAAAAAACTATTTTCGTTGCAATTTCTGTCTGCCCTTAGTTTGACTTTTACTTGTTCAGAGCAAAATAAAACTTAATTCAAGAATAAATACTGGAAGATAAGGAGAAAATTGCACCATAAAATGACAGATTTATTTGTTTTTCCTGAAATGTGTAATCTATTGATATAGATCTTGGTCTAGATCTTGGACTGCCTTTTTTTTTTTTAAGTGAAGCCAAGCTTACTAGAATAACAAATAAAAGTGGGTGTAAAACAGATGACACAGTATACATTAGTTTATCCAATATTGTTAATCAACTCACAAAATGGTTTTCCACTGGGGAAGTCCATGTTTGAAATATGCTCTAATTTTTCAGAAGAGCATTTCAAACATCTTTAAACAATTAAGACATGCAAACAGAACTTCCAAGATTTCCCTTTATCCCAAATGCTGAACCAGATTTTTCTTTTGCTTCTCGATACTGAGGTCGAAAGTAGAAGAACAAAACAATATATAACTTGAACTGCCCTTAATGTTTAATAAGTTGACTGATCCCTTTCTGCATAATCAATCAATCAATCAATCAATCAATCAATCAATCTCTTCTAACTTAAAATGCATACCATCAGATAATCAATATTTGTGCCTTTCTGAGGATAATGAAAGTAATATAATGTACCACTTAATAACTTTAGAAAAAGGTAAGAAAAAGTGTGCCCTTCAATTTTACTTGCCAGTTTTACAAATCAATGTTGTGGCCTGCTAGGTGCTTAACAGTTTACAGAGTTATCGAATCCCAAGCGAACACACACACACAAGGTCATCAAGACCCAGATATGCTACGATGTATGAGTAAATGTGGGATTCTGGAAGCCTATCCAGTACATACTGTGTCGAACAACATACATTCTTACTACATATAGTGCTCTGAGTTCAAGCAAACATACTCTAAATTTACATCAATATATCAATACTTTTTAAAAAAACAACCACCCCATACTCTACTTGAAGAGGTGCTTTCTTGAGGTGCTTTCTCACATGCTACAATTCCTTGCGTGCTTCACCCCCCCCAACTTTTAGAAAGTCGGACTATTGCTGTAATCTAATGTATGCTAGAAAAGACTGTTATGACATCCTATAACAAATTGCCTTCAAGTAAAGCAGTAAACATTCTTTACTCATTTGTGATATGTACCATATGCTGGCCCAATCACACATTTTTTGTGGTCAGATAAGTATTTGCAAAAGTCATTCCCAACACCACGCAACAGAATAACAAGCAAAACTTTTACAGAGATAATGTATAGCATAGTGTCAGTGAACAGATAAATGTTAAGCTCTTATGGGCCAGTTTTATGGGCTGCTTCACTTGTTACTGAAATACTAGATACAAGGCTGTCTACCACATACATTCAATGGTCCCCATAATAGGCAACAGGTCTTTTACTTAAGCTATGCATATGACATAGGGAGCCACAATTGGTCTGAGTCCTTGGGGTTTATATTCATAGCCATGGCTTAGCCAGGCTTGGGCAGAGAAAATTGAGACAGGGTTCGGTTCTTCCCTTCATTCTGCTGCTACACTACACTGAACTAAGCCATAGCATGGTTTAGAATGACATATGAACCTGGGCAAATGGGCTTAGATCTCTTCATACTAGGCATGGTGAGCAAACCAATCAAGGAGGATCAAAATAGTTCTGATTTCTCTGTGAGTACCCATGCTCTCAGGTTTCTGTGTCTCCCCCTCCAAAAAGGGTACACTTTCTATTGCAAGCAACCTTCAAAAACACAGTCAGGTTCTAAACGTTTCAGAATTGGAAAAAAAAATCACCAAAATAATTGGCATTAACAAAACAGTCAGCTGCAACAGTCAGCAAACTTGCAGCTAGCTTGCATTACGCATCAGCTTGCAGAAATGCTTTCTTTTTCCTCTAAAAGGTAATCAAAATAGAGGCAAGTGGATCCTCTGGGACATTCCATTAAATGGGTGCTACAACAGAAAAAGCCATGAGTAACAATAATATACATGTGAGTGCCTGCTAGTTTCTTAAACATCTAATCTGCTGTCCCAGCTTACATTTGCTTCATATAGGTGGATAGATCGATGAACCCTCCTTTGGGGACACTTTCATATTCACATTACATTTTTTAAGACATATCCAATGTTTGATGGGTGCACTTAAAAAAAAAGTTATCTCTGCAAACACATGCATCATGAAGGTTCACTTTTTGGGCAGGCAAGGTTCAAGTTTGATATTTTTCAGTATATGAAATGCTAAATTCACGACAACGTTTGATCCTACTGAGTAACAAGATAAAAATCAAGGATGGGGTGGTTGCAAAGGTCTTTTGTGACTGACGCTGTATTTTTAAAAATACAGCATCATCCATAAATGTTTTACAGAGACGTTACTTGGATTATGAGAATCAGCATCATCTCAAAAAGTTTTGCTCTAGGCTTTCCTAACCAGTGCACCTATCCCATCATTGGATTCTCCACAAACTCTACACCATCTGTTTAGATTTTATGCTCTGCTGGACATACTTGTTATGTTTTATCTCCCAGATAGCGGATCAGCAATAAAGGTTTGCTTTTGTGTCAGATTTTCTTCTTTAAAACTTTGAAGAGGTCTTATTGCAGCAGGAGTTCGGATTCTCACATGGCTTTAATTCTTCTTTTGAAGGAAGGGAGAGAATGCGAAGTGGAACGAGAAATATAGTAGGACGACTGCAAAGTGTGTGATGCCTAAGAACCTGGCCAGCAGTTTAGAAGCTCTTAAGCAGGGTGCTGCTAAGGGACACGCTTACTCTGGGCTCTGAAAACAGAAATCCAGGACCTCAAAAACAAATGCAACAATAATTAAAAGCATTAAATAAAACAACAACAACTCTATCAACAAAAAAATCTAATTAGGTTTGTAAAGGACAAATTAATGACCACCTGACCTCCTGGAAAGCAAACTGTCACAATGAAAAGGGATTTATTTAATCTTTTACGGTGAAATCCTTCATAACTCCAAGCACTGGAATTAACGTTGTAAGCCTCCAAGCTCAAATTAAGCCTTCTAAGTGGACTTTAATTGCACTTTGAGAAGTGCCTATGATTCCTTTTGCCACTATAAACAAGAGCCAAGAACTCCCTTTCAAATTGCCATTGAGGTGTGTTCCAAACTGAGGTTCCGCTCAATAAAAATCCCGCCTCGTGCTTCTTTTAATATCTTGTTCTCTTCAGAGCAGTAAAATGCAGGAGAGAATACAAAGGAGCCCAAATTTACAACCCAGGGACAGCTTTGCAATTTGCATGAATTTGAATATCAAGTCATTGAAAATGAGTGATTTCCCCGCCCTTCATATTCATGGACTCCCCACCTTTTCCCCCATTTAGTATTGATTGGGGAGGAAGTGTGTGTCTGAGTCTGAAGTGAGCTTAAAAGCTGAATCCTAACCATGTCGACTCAGAATCCAAGTCCTAGGGAATTCAACAGAGCTTACTATCACTCAAGAGGAGTTAGCATTGCAGCCAAAGGAACACAGCTATGGAGGCCACACAAATGTACCAACTCCATCCCTCAACCAAAGGCCGCCTCAGGATATCTTTCCCCCTTGTGGGCTGTGACATCCTCCCCAAGTGGCTTAGAAATGCTTTCCAAATATCTAAACACAAAACTATGAATGGGTTGACCAGTTTGTTTCTGGTCTCTCTCACTTTCACATATACTCACTCAGAAATTCATCCTGTTCCATTTCCACCTTACTCTGAGATTTGCTTTGAAAATAATCCACAGGAGAGGGTGTATTTATATTTATTCTGAGGTGCTTGTTTCTGAAGGAATTCTCTATTGAAAAGTGCATTTTAAATGTATTCCAGTTATTATTATTTTGTTATTATTTTTGCGAGCAACAGACTGCACTGAAATATTCAGGAAGCACGAAAGTCTGCGGAAAATTCAAGTTCTGATCTGCAAGTCAAGGAGGTGCAGATCAGGTGGCCTCAGAATTTGCAAAGATCGAACTAATCAAGGATGCCAACATACCACCCTCTAAAAATGGACATCCTAAGCTCCGCTATGTATCAGTGTGTAAATCAATTTAACTGAGAAAGATGCTACTTTAAAAAATATGTGACATGTCAAAGGGACAACAAATGGAGAAATTCCTTAAATATTCTGCAAAACTACTTTCAACTCACTTTTTTAACCAGCTCTTTTGTCTTCTCTTCAGTCTTTTCTTCTGCCCTGCCGCTTTTTAAAAGAAAATTGATACTGAAGATATTGTTTTTGTTTTATTGCTTGCCCTTCATCCTAAGGTCCTAGGGCGCATTACAATATTATATGAGAATATCTTGTAAGCTGTTTCTGTATATAGAAGGCTGGGAGGAAGGAAGAAATTAAATGCGGGTTGGACTTTCATCATGATTTTCCATTTCTTCTTCATCTTCTCTTAATCGTAATGCAAACTGTTCGAACCAAACAATAAAACTAAAACCAGGGGAAATGTTGATGCAAACAATGACTTTTCCAAGTTTTATAGAAAGCTAGCAGATTTATTTGTTGCTGTTGTCAGCAGCAAAGATATCAAGGAGATGTCCATTAATAAAATAGGTGGGAGCATGAGACTCTTAACCTCAGGGTCATGGGTTTGAGTGTCAGGTTGGGCAAGATTCCTGGGGTTGGACTGGATGACCCTCATGGTCCCTCCCAACTCTACGCTTCCATGATTCCTTAAAAAAATAGCACCTTCATTCAAACAAGGACAATCTGGGTTACCCATTCTGCAGGAGTAGATTTTCAGACGGACACGTTAGGCTGTGGTGGGAAAGGGTGACAGAAAACGCCCATCACATGAGCATGAACAACTTCCAGAAGGGAAGTTAAGATCCAGGCCAATATGCTTTCATTTTTAGCGCAAATGGCAAAACATACGAGCCATCTTGTTCCATTTTAGACTGAGCACAGACTGCACAGTACCAGACAGTTGGAATTTTTTTCCATAAAAGAAAACAAAAGATTAGATACAACCAATCACGTGGGTTTTGGTTTTTTTCCACACGTAATTAAATCTATCTTAGTTAATGTGCTCAGTTCTATAAAACACACAATTGAATGAAAACAAAAGCATACAATGGTTGGGAGAAGACCACATTTAATATTGTGTGTATATATATTTTGCTAGTCTCCTGAATGATATGCTGTCCTAAAGACTACCCAAGTAGACATTTGTGGTTTTCCTAGTTTGTGGGCAATTTTGTATAACACTTCAGATGCAAAGCCATAATGTGGGTATGGGGAATTATTTAACTACATGGGAGTCTAATTCTCTAAATTATTTTTAAGAGCCTGTCGAACCCTCGTCCCCAACCCAGCCCATACGCAAAATGCCAACCATGTGTTGTGGTCTACTGGCTGCAAAGGAAGATTTTTCCTCTGCAGCCATGGCTTGAATTCAATCCGTGACTGCAGCTGCAAAGGAAGAATTAGGAGCACACTCTAAGAGCACTCTCCTGATCCTTCCTTTCCAGATGTAGTGCCTGTTGAATTTAGCACCTTTTCCTGCTGTTACATGGGGACAGGAAAAAGTGCCAGATTCAAAAAACGCAGTATCCTTCCAGCGGTTGGAAAGTGATAATCAGAGTGTTCCTTTTCAGTTTGTCCGAATGGATTTACTAGTCTCACACCTTATGTCACATGAGATCAAGTAATGGGCAGGTGGGCGTGGCTTGAACCAAACCATGCTGAGGGCCAACTGGGGAAGCTCTGTTGAGTGGTCGATAATCCACCCTGTTTTAGCAGCCTGCCCAGGATTGCCAGAATGACTTCTGCTTTCTAAAACAGCATAAAATATTCAAGTATACTACTCCAATATCAGCACATTGTACAGGCTGCCTATACATTTCTGAGACCTGTTCAGGGTACTGGTTTTAACCTATTAAGCAGGTAGAGGAGACAACATTTTTCAGCAAGAAGGCCACTATGTCTCACAAACAACCTTCTGGGAGCCACATGGTCAGGGCCAGAGGCAACAGTGGATGGAGCAACAGATGTCACTCTTACCTTCACACAGTAATGATGATGATAATTTATTTATACCCCACCCATCTGGCCTGGATTCCCCAGCCACTCTGGGCGGCTCCCAACAGAATATTAAAAACATGATAAAACATCAAACATTAAAAACTTCCCTAAACAGGGCTGTCTTCAGATGTCTTCTAAAAGTCAAATAGTTGTTTATTTCCTTGACATTTGGTGGGAGGGTGTTCCACAAGGTGGGTGCCACTACTGAGATGGCCCACTGCCTGGTTCTCTATAACCTCACTTCTTGCAGTGAAGGAACTGCCAGAAGGCCCTCGGTGCTGGAATTCAGTGTTCGGACTGAACAGTGGGAGTGGAGTCACTCCTTCAGTTATATAGTAAGCCACATTCCAACCATGTGAAAGTCAGAGATTTCTACACACACCTCCATGCAGGCAAAATGCAACATCACAATTGAGGGATGCATTCCAGTTAGGTGTCATGGACTGGCTGGATGCAGAGGAGTTTGGGAGGCACCAGCTGGGGATCCCCCAAGGTTAGATGCCTTAGAACCAGTGAATTAGTGGTGGGACAACCATGAGTGGTCAGAGGGAGAAGAGGGAGACTGGGAGTTTGAGGTGTTGGAAGCTGAAGAGGTAACAGGGTTGAGTGAGGAGGAAAAGGCCAGGGCAGAGAGCAATCCAGAACCAGAGGCAGAAGTGTAGGTTGGAGAGGAGGAGGCCAAGAGGCAGAGATGAGGCAGGCTGCTGAAGAAGTCAAGGGGTCTCCTCCTGCTGCTGCGACCAGCTCCCCTCCTGCCTGGTCTCCCAGAACATGCAGAGAAATGAAGAGTGTGGAGCAAGGACAGACAAGACAATGGAGCTTCAGGATGCTGGGGAGAGAACCAGGGGAGGAGCCTTAGAGAGCCATGGGAAGGTGGGAGCCTTCAGTCCCTGCAACAGCCTCAGTGGGGCAAGACACTGTGATCACTAGGCTTGCGCTGTTTTGGTTTGTCCGAATAAAGAGTTAACTTCACTGACACCAGTGTTCTTTGTTGCTGATCTACTCCTGACTCTGGCTCCTGGCAGTACCAGGAGGAGACCACTTTTCTGCCGAAGCTCTTCTTCTAAGCTGCCACCACCACCCATTTGCAGGGTTCAAGACTTATGTTTCCCCATGCCAACATGTGTATGGAACCACAAGAAGGAGAAAGCAGCTGTGTGAGGATCTGCGGCAGAAAAAAGGTGATATGGAGGTTATGTACCGCCTTCTCCTGCTGCTTCTCTGTTCCAAAATGCCCTCTCCTGAGCCAGCTTTTCCTTAACAGAAGTGGTCATCAGGCTCTGGAAGCAATGCCAGAGAAAACATTTTGAAGTACATAGCTCAAAACTCAGATTTCCCTACAGCACTACTGCATTCAGTGTCAAAAATTAGAGCATCTTCTGCCTCCCAAGAACAACAGAGAGAAGGCCAATGTTTCAGAATCTGAACATTCAGAGCGCTCCCTTGCAGGTGACAGGTCCACTTCCCAAAGAAAGGAGATGGTAATTTGCAAGCCAGGTTAGATACAAGTAAGACAAGATCAAATTACACCAGCAACCTGCTGTTGTTGTTATCATGAGCAACAGTAACCAGCACCACTGTACAAAGTATTTAAGAATGCAATCCCCGCCATCTTAGCTTCACAGTCAAAAGTAAATTATAGAAACAGAATACAGAGAAGAAGAAAAAAACTGGAGGAGAAACCCAAAATCAAAACCTCGGTCAGGGAGGCTGGCTGAAATAAATGAGTCTTCCAATAAACTATTTTTTTTTAATAAAGGAAGAGAACCAGTCCAATGATTACCAAGCTCTAATGAAATCCAAAGTTAATGAGCAACAGAGTAAAAGGCACAAAGAGAAGGAATAGTAGAAGAAATAGAGAGTTCAAGAAGCAAAAAAGAATTGCGGAAATGTAAGAAACAGAGGGATAGGCTGGTGGGAGGGCTTGAGAGAAAATGGGGAAATTAAAGGGGGAAAATAACACAGGAGCTAAAAAATTAACACACTTCAAAGTGAATAACATACACTTAAGCTGGATATGAAATGGAAGAGGTAACCATCATTTTTATATCTATATCTATAAAGGGAAATCCCTATCCTCTACAATAAAATAAAACTTCAGGTCAAAAATTCAGAACTGGAAGATGCCTGAATCTCTGCTTTGGGGATTAGAGATGCAATGTATAATAAAAAGGGTTTTAATGCTGCCTCTAGAGTTCAAGTGCCCACATAATAAAAACCACGACACACTACAGGTCAATGGCTGAAAAAATAATAAAGAATGAATTGCCTCGCTTCTGCTGCAAAAGACTAGGTTTCAGGAAGGAGGTAATTAGCCAGGGATCTCAAGAAGATTGGCAAGTGCCTGTACCAAATGAATTTTCAGGCTGCCTCCTTCTCCCATTGTGTCTGTGTGTGCCAAAAGAATTAAAAAGTCAAGGCAGTCTGGAGAGAAATAGAAAGGCTTTCACTGGAATAAATAGGCCTTGAGTCCAGCTACTAATGGAGCACCAAAGCATCCAAACAGAAAATATTTATTGCAGTATGTATAATAATACTAGTATTAGGTTGTAATATTGTTCATATGCACAGAGAACTGTCAGAAAGTACTGAGGACAATTGTGAAACCCAGCAAGGAAACTTAACTACCTTTAAAAAGTGTGGTTCTTTTATTTTAGTATTTATTTTATTTTATGTTTGCAAATTGTAATTTTCCCAAAGGTCAAGCGAGGAAAACCAAGTGAACATTTTTTTATACAAAAAGTGGAGGAAGGTCCAAACTTCTCAACAACATGTTTTCTCAACACAACTCTTATGCTTGTATGCATCCAGAAAGGACATTCGAGCCCCCTCATCTTTTAAAATCAGCCGGTGATATCATTCAATTACCCTCCTATCCGATAACAAGTTGATAGCAAAGATAATATTTTCTGCCGTGACTCAGTTTACAAGGTACACTGCTTGCATGGTTTAAGAGCATGGATTAAGAGCACAATGCTGGATCAGACAAAATGTATATCTGCTAGTCCACCAACTGCCGGGAAGTTCTAGCCAAGCCCTCAGAACATGAGGGCAATAATAGACCTCTCTTGCTATGGTTTCCAAGAAACTATTTGTCAAATTTCCCCCTTTAAAGCCGCTTCAGTGACTTTTCATCTAGAACGGTTAAGACCTACATTTGGTTGTCAGCTGGTAGAAACAGGCTCCTGTGTGGTTTGGGATGATACTGAACTGCATTTAGGAAATCTTGATGATATTGAACTGCATTTAGGAAATCTTTTAATTACAAGATTTCCCCAGTCCCAGCTAGAACTGGTGTAAAGCACACGCAGGTGAATATGCAGAGGTGTCCACACACTTCTGTCCCTAGAAATCATGGAAATCAGCACACAATGAATCTGAGCCACTATTCAAGTGACTCAGATTTCTGATTTTTCAGAAATTCTGCTGCTACCTAGGAAACAGACCCACTAATCTAGCACAGAATTGGCTACACTGAGTTGCAGTGGCTCTCCAGGTTTCAGACACGAGACCTTTCCAGCTCTGCCTGGAGGTGCCAGGGATTTTATTTCTTTGTGACCCAACCTTCACCCTAAGGTCCCACCCTAAGGATTGCACCTGATACCTTCTGAATGCAACACAGATGCTCTAACGATTGAGCTACAGCCCTTCCTCAACACAGAAGCTGCCATGTCAACGAAGATCATGGGAAATAGAGATGGTGCATGTACTTTTATAACCCCCCCAAAAAAATCTTTTAAAAAACCAATAAAAAAGCCACACAACTAAGATCATTGGGTCCATCTGACTCAGTTTCCGATAGGGGGTTGCTCCCAGCCCTCCCTGGAGAGGTTGAGGATTGAACCTGGGACTTTTACATGCAAACCATGTGCTCTACCACAAAGTAAGACCTTCCTTCTGCTTAAGCCTCAGTTTCAGATGTGATATACAGTGATCATGTCGTCTTCATACAGAAAAAACAGCTGCATGAAAATGGCCTCCACGTCACCTTTCCCTCCTAAAAATAAATCGAAACATGAGACATAGGCTTCTAAGAGAAGAACACGGGCTGCACAAAGTGCCCAGCGATGCGTGCCCACCTCCAATACAAATAAAATATATTTATCCTGCCAAGATTTTCCTGGATAATTGTCTCAAGATTTGTCTGGCCTGTTACGTCCGAAGGAAAGTTTTATTTCAGGCCCAATACGTTTCAGAACAATATTTTCTCTGGGGCACATTTTGAAGAGCAATTATCATCAAGTGCTTAAACCACTATGGTAACTCCTGGAGCTAAAGTGGCTTATAGACTTAATAAGAATCACTGTTCAAAGTGTGCCCTTGCGGAAGGTTTGCTCTGAAATGCACCAGAATGAAATAAATCTTCCTTCAAAGTGCCTGGAGTTCCTTCGTTAGGTGTTGCTTCCCTGGTTGGTCAGTTTTTCTGTTGTGCCTGAGCCCACGTATATGTTCCTTTCTCCCTTCTGCTGTTGCTAGACCTTCAATCCTTGTTCTCCCTCACTCAAAGGAATGGCCGAAGCTATATTATTTAGCAGCTAGCTATCATTCTAGACTGGGAGTAGCGGCCAGGACCCAGTACATTTCTGAGCACAATTCAGAATGTTGGTGCTGACCTTTAAAGCCCTAAATGGCCTCGACCCTGTATACCCAAAGGAGCTTCTCCACCCCCCATTGTTCAGCCTGGCCACTGAGGTCTACCTCTGAGGGCCTTCTGGTGGTTCCCTCACTACAAGAAGTGAAGTTACAGGGAACCAGGCAGAGGGCTTTCTCAGCAGTGGTGCCCTCCTTGTGGAACGCCCTCCCATGTCAAGGAGATAAAGAACTACACAACAGTCAGAAGACATCTGAAGGCAGCCCTGTTTAGGGAAGTTTAAAATGTTTGACGTCTTATTATGTTGTTATATTTTGCTGGAAGCTACCCAGAGTGGCTGGGGAAACCCAGCCAGATGGGCAGGGTATAAATAATTAAATATTATTATTATTATTATCCGTGCTGGTTATCACTGGGTCCATATGTACTAGGCTTCTATAGGAACTGGGGAACACACTGGATCTTCCAGCCACTTGACAATTAAGTAAATGTAAAGGAATATGGGAGGGTGGTGCTGCGGTCTAAGCCACAGAGCCTAGGGCTTGCCAATCAGAAGGTCAGCAGTTCAAATCCCCGCAACGGGGTGAGCTCCCATTGCTCGGTCCCTGCTCCTGCCAACCTAGCAGTTCGAAAGCACGTCAAAGTGCAAGTAGATAAATAGGTACTGCTCTGGCAGGAAGGTAAACGGCGTTTCCGTGTGCTGCTCTGGTTTCACCAGAAGCAGCTTAGTCATGCTGGCCACATGACCTGGAAAAACTGTCTGCGGACAAACGTCGGCTCCCTCGGCCAGTAAAGTGAGATGAGCACCACAACCCCAGAGTCATTCACGACTGGACTTAACTGTCGGGGGTCCTTTACCTTTACCTTTTTAAGCGAATATGGAGCTATTATAACCCAGAGCTATAGCAACTCTCAGATCCCTTTGTTATTAGGTAAAGCATCATTGTCAGCTGCTCTCAGGGCAGGAAATGTTAGGTAATAGTACAAAGGGACTGGCAAGGGAGACACTGGGATGTTAACTTTCATTTTCTTTCCTTACATCTACTATTCTAATGGTGTGCCTTCTGAGAGCAGGGATTTGCCTTAGATTTGCCTTAGATAAAGATTCCTTTGCCTGGTTAGGCAAATTTGTCCCATCACTGCTTGGTATTATCTATACTGACCAGCAGTGGCTTTCTATGGTTAAGCTGAAGGCATCAAGGGTCAAGCCTAGAATTCTCTGCAAGCAAATCATAGGTTCTGTCATGGAGCTTTAGAAATACTGAGCTATCGATTGAACTGTCTGAAAGAGCACTATGCCCCTTCAACGCTCAAGTTAAGCAGGTCAACTGCCTGTCCATGCCTGGAAGGGAGACACCTGGGAACCCCACTTTAGGGATGGACAGATTGGTCCATTTCCAGTGCATGTCTATTCTCTCTTAAGTATTCTCTCCTGTTTCTGCATTAATCTGTATTATTGATTGACTGAATTTATAGCCCACCCTTCCTCTCATACTATGATACAAAAGTTTTTATCACAGTACATATTTTATCACAAAATACACAATTTAATGCAACACACACATTTCTAAACCTATTTTATCCTAAAATATGTTGCTTTATAAGTTTTGGTACAATTTTTTGATCCAAAAATGGTATTGCAAAAACCAAAGGATAACAATATTCCAATTAGTTTGAGAGGTGCAAATTAAATCAGCTTCCTTGAAAATATGGACCAATGAAGTTTTGCTCCATCTGAAGCTCGAATGCACTACTGTGATCTTTCAGGAGGAATGGAAGGATGTTTGTGGAGATGTGCACCTAAAACTGATCAAGTGAAGCTTCTCCCACAATTCAGATTAGTAGGGGGAGATTGCAGACATTACCCTAAATTTTCCACCCATCATATGCTCAATGGGAACTGCAGCCAATCAGAGCTCCCTAACAAGCATCTTGCAGCAAGCACATTTCCTGCGTTCACACTTTATATCTTTATATGTATACTTAAAGAACTCTACAGGAAAATGCAATGCGTGAGATGACAGATCTTGTTGTTGTTGTTTAGTCGTTTAGTCGTGTCCGACTCTTCGTGACCCCATGGACCAGAGCACGCCAGGCACTTCTGTCCTCCATTGCCTCCCGCAGTTTGATCAAACTCATGCTAGGTTGGATGGTGTTCTTGAAGCTACTAGCATGACAGATGTAAAAGCACCCAAAACGAAAGCTTGTTGAAAAATAAGTCATTAACTGTTGAGTTACAAATTATTATCATTATCATTATTATGGCAGCTTACAAAATCAAAAATACAAAATAGAATAATTAAACCCAAGAAATCAGTAAAAACAAACCTTTTCCAGCAGACACATAATTAAACAATTTGTAATGATCCTCTTGCATGTTACTTACATAAGCATAACTAAATGATGTTTAAAGTCCATCTTAATTTTGACATTTTTCAATACACACTTTGAAAGTGATGTTTAATCATGCACATTGTTTTAAAATCCCCTCCCACAATGATGTGCGTGACTTTCATACATTACCTATTAAAAAACCGGTCATCTGCTTTCCATTTGGCAATTGATTTTTTTTTAATTTAAAGGGGATTTGATTTAATCATGCAAATGCTATTGTTAGGGTGTGGAACTATTGTATTTTTACATTAAGTGACTATCAAAAGCTTTTCTCATTATAAATATTACAATTACATCATAAACTCTTCCAGTCCCTGCATTCACTCAACAAAACTTTCCCCCTTGTCATAAAACGCAGGTGATTTAACCTCCACGGTACTGTTTATGTACTTATTTAACCCAGCTATTCTAGTCTTCTTCTTTTTGTTCTCTATTGTATTATGAGGAGGCTGGAGGGCTACTCATGCTCAAAAAAGTGCACAAGGTTGCATAACTGGGACATGCAGTGGAACAGAACCATGCGTCTGTCCTTCTGACAATGGCCTTATTCTTGCTTACCTGGACAACTTGGGCAGGGCAGCAGTAGGGTCAGGGCTGCATGGATATACCAGCAGGAGAAACATTCTCTATCCACATTTAGGACCAGCATAGATCACCTCTATTGGATTTATTACCCAACTTTCTTTTGCAACACTGAGAATGTGATAACCTTGAACCTTTTGTCAAGTCACCAATCCCATGGTGTTCAAACTCAAGCTTCCTAGATGAAGGACAACACAGCACTCTCCATTATTATTTCATACCTCCTACTCTTAAGCATTCAAAGTAGGCTCAGAACAGAAACCCTGGTGAAACTTATTCAAGTTAAGCACAAATCTGTGCCCTTGTCAGGCCTAAGCAAGAAATTACGCCACCTCTTCAGAGATTGCTTCTGCAAATAAGTTGGATCTTAGATACTGGATTTCTTGCCTGTCTTGACCCCAGTTGCTGCTGCATCATAAAGTCCATCCAGCAAAAGCTCTTGCCTACTCCCTTATAGGATAGGGACGCGGGTGGCGCTGTGCATTAAACCACAGAGCCTAGGACTTGCTGATCAGAAGGTCAGCGGTTCAAATCCCCGCGACGGGGTGAGCTCCCATTGCTCAGCCCCTGCTCCTGCCAACCTAGTAGTTCGAAAACACATCAAAATGCAAGTAGATAAATAGGTACCGCTCTGGCGGGAAGGTAAACAGCATTTCCGTGTGCTGCTCTGGTTTGCCAGAAGCGGCTTAGTCATGCTGGTCACATGACCTGGAAGCTGCACGCCGGCTCCCTCGGCCAATAATGTGAGATGAGCTCCGCAACCCCAGAGTCGGTCACGACTGGACCTAATGGTCAGGGGTCCCTTTACCTTTACCTTTTTACTCCTTATAGGAAGGTTTACACACACTGCAGCAGAGTTCTTAAAAGCAAAAGGCTCCGTCTGGGAGACAGGGTGTGGCAGTCGAGTCAAATAAAAATCCACCAAAATTATTTCCATATCTTTTTTCTAATAACAATTAACCTTTATTTAAACCATACTTGAACCAACCAATTACCTAGAAGTAAGTTTCATTGCACCTAATGGGATTTAATACCAGGAAAGGGCACATAGGGTTGCAACCTTTAAAAACGTTTGAAATATTGAAAAGTAATTTAGAAGGAAAAGGCACGTAATGATAAAACTCCACCCTACACATTGTGTTTTTTCTTCGACAGACCCATGGAACTAGAGCAAGCCTTACATCTGTATCATATTAAAGCACTTATTTATGGCTTATTTTAATCCATGCATTAGTTATGGGCATATGAGGTACTGCAACTGAACACACACAAACAAACAAACACACCCCACCTCATAATGTGTTAGGTTTTGCATTTTGAACTCCGATGGGAGTCGACAGATGCATGAAATGACTTGTTACTCTAGATTTACCTGAACTCAAGACATCTAGGGGAGTCATATACTGTGCTTATCTCCTAAGTTGTTTTATTTTAGATGTGCTTGCCTCAGAGGGTCCAAAGAGCAATATTTTTCCTGTTTGATACTTCCAGAAATACTTCTTTTCGCTCAGAGCATAATTCTGTAGAATCAGCACCACACTGTAACATATCCATACATTAAGATATTCTGCTGAGGCTCTTCAGATACCATTGTCAGAACTACAGTATCTAACAATATGTCTCAGAACAGGTACCCCAACTTTTGAACGACTTCCCTACAGAGGATCATTTGCCACCAACACTGCAATCCTTTCTATGTCAGGCTATAATGTTTTGTCCACCCAACTCTTTAAATTTATGTATTTTTTATTATTAAAGGTTTATCTTGGCTTTTTAAGTCAAGATATACCATACCAACCCTCGCCTCCTATTTGCCCCATCCTCGCACCTCTTCTGAAGACATGTATATAGCTCAACATGCGCATGTCTCAGCGTAATAAGCCAAGTTATGTATCTCTAAGCTGGGCCAATAGCTTGAACCAATACAGAAACCTGCTTACAAAAGGTAGGGAAAGTTAGATGGGTGTGCATAGAGAATAATCTCTCTTTTCAGCCACTATTATTACACTTCTCAGCTCTTTAGCGTCACACATAATTTCAAAACTAGGAAACTCCATGGAACCATTAAAATATTAGCTTTCTATTTGTGGATTTGTTTTCCGGACATTTCACTAGCACTTCTAGCCTAAATCATTTGGTTGTGGTGGTAGAGATTTTTGCTTCATGTCCATGCTGCCAGTTGGCAGCCCAGAAGATCTGTTACAAGAACAAAGAAGATGAGAGCAGACTATGTTAATAGCATGAACATAATAACATTCCAAAGAATGCACAGGCCATCTGGATTTCAAATTTGCTTGAGTGCACAACCTCACAATGAACAAATGAGTTTAAAACATGAGTGAAGTGTAAAACAGACACTACCTTTCAAATGCAAGGGTGTGGAAATTTAGGACATTTATCAGGGGCAAGCGGATAACCAAAGGTAGGGAGAACACAACTGTTAAGTTGTGGGCGAACATATCAGATGACACAGCGATTCTTCAACAGCTCTTGTTCATTCAGAGGCCAGAATAGAACTGAACTGAAGAGCTCAGTCAGCCTGCTTATATAGAGCTCCAGAACAAGTAACTGTTGCAACTATCCAATCACTAAACGTCACTTTCGATCCTTCATTTGCATACAAACTATCCAATCACTGAACGTCACTTTCGATCCTTCATTTGCATAACTATCTACAGTATCCCCCTGCTGGCCCAGGGTGAACTTCAGTACATAACAACAACTATTTTGCCTTGGGAGAGGGGTTCATTCATGGGTTCCTTGGAAGACAATCTCCAATTTCTCTCTCTCTCTCTCTCTCTCTCTCTCTCTCACTCACACACACACACACACACACACACAGAGTCTCTTTTTTGCTTTTGCTTTTTGAGGCTACTAGCTCCGCACACAAGTGCAATGGTCAAATCATGAATTCTTGCAAGCTTGCTTTAGCAGAACACATTACGCAGTGCTGTAAAATGAAGCATGATCATTCCAGATGGCTTCTGATGTGATGAACAAAGATGATGGAGAAAATGCACTAGGTTAAAAATGCCTCTTCCTTCTTTCATACTTAGGATAACAGGGTTTCCGTACTGTTAATAACTTCCAGAGGACTAGCTGGGCTAGCAAAAAAAAGAACAAAATCTTGTACCATTTAAAGACTGGCAAATTAGCTGTTGTCATAAGCTTTCATTGACTCAGTTCCATGAAAGCTTATGTCATAAGAAGTACAGTATGATACGGTTGTCTTCAACTAATGTTTACACAGAGTAGACCCACTGAAATTAATGGCCCAGAGATAGCCATTAATCTCAGTGAGTCTGCCCCAGGTAAAACTTAGCTTAGGCTTCAAGGTACTCCAATATGATGACGATGAAGATAAAGTGTTTTTGTATCTTTAATAGTTGTACAGAAGAGAGGAATTTTCAGCATATGAAGTTTTTCTCACTTGCACTTGCTACGTAATAATTAAAACTATAGGAACTATGCACTCCTTAACCCCTTTCAATAGTTTCTGGAAAGGGAAAACTGTTTTGTACAGCTCATCTGTGAAGAGGTACTTGAGCTGCACCCATACTGGGAACATAAACATATCCCTTCAAACATGATGTGCAAATTCACCTTTTGCACACAATATCTGAAGTATAGGAAAGGACTAATTGCTCACATATGTAACCTTCTGCCGCCCCTCTACTACCACACAAGAGAGTTTCAGTCCTGTCTAAACACAATCTGGACAATCTAGATTGGATATAATGTTTGGTTTGTTTGTTTGTTTATGCACTTTTACAACTAATATATATACACCATACAACATTCATCATTATCTCTTATCCTCGGACTTCCCAGTCCATCTCTCCATGGCATTCTAGGTAGTCTTTTGTCAGCTGCATATTCTGTTATTCCACCCATTTTCATCTCAAATCTTCCTTTATTTAATGTTATCTGCTGCTCATATGTTCATTCCTACTTGTAGGTTAAAATGACTATTACATCCTCTGAGATGCTCTTCAAAACACTTCCACTCATCTCTTACCCGTGTCTCACCCTCATTTCTTAGTTTCTTGGTCATAAGTACTATTGTCTATTCTATGAATTTATTCTGCCAAAATTCTTTTCATGGGTATCTCTTTTTCTTTGCATTTTTTCACATACACCACTCCAGCTATGGTGGTCGCATATAAAAAGAGATTGAGTGCCTTTTTTGGGATATCATCACTTGTTATCCCTAACAGAAATGTCTCAGAACTTTTGGGAAATGTGATCTTAAGGATCTTTTTTAAAAAAATTCTGAATGAACCATCTTCCAGAACTCCCTAGCATATTTACACGGCCACCACATATGGATCAGGGTTCCCTCCACCATGTGGCACTTCCAGCATAGATTTGACCCCTTCCTGTACATTTTCGCCAGTTTGCTGGGTGTCAAGTACCACTGGTACATCATCTTTTGTAAATTTTCCTTAATAAGGTAGCAGGCAGAGAAGTTCATAGTTATCCCCCATAGTTTTTTCCACGCTGACATTTCTATATTATGGATAATCTAAATAATATTCTACTCATCACCCCACTTTAGATGTAAAGTGTAGAAGTTTATATGCATGAAACTATTAGGTTTGCACACAAACCTATGATGTTTACTTATTTAAACATTCCATTGAATTCTCGGTTATATTTATATAGAAATATAGAAAGAAAAAGTAATAATACAGAAAACAAGCTAAATTAGAAATGGGTCACAGCTAGGGCGGGGAAATGGTTCAGCAATAATAACTGAAGTACACCCATTACAGAATATGTTTATCAAAGACTTATAAAGTAAGCATGAAAAAGAAAATATGCCACCTCCTATGTGTCTGTTAATCTATTAAGAGTTGAAAAGTAAATAACACATTAGGAAAGCCTCATAAAATACAAACATTGGCATATAATATTGGAATTGAATGTCTGTCTGCATCCACATTTGTGTATGAGATAAAGTCATACCATACTGCATATGGCCCCATAGATACCTTAGATTTGTGTGAACTATTTTAGAGAAGAGGAATTTGCCAGACATTCAGAGTACCAGTAATCTAAATCATTCAAGTTAAACATTTCCCAAAATTTGGCAATTGAAGACTTGGCTGCTGTTAAGAGATGTGAAATACGTTCTTTATTTTACAACTCTTGCTTTCAGCTTCCATTTACTGTATAAATTTTAAAGTGCTAAGTAAGGAGAAGAGGGAATATAGTATGCTTAGTTATTAAATAGATTTCAGTAAACACTTTAGTCGTCAAATCCCCAACTTTGGGACAATCCCACTACATGTGTTTATAGATGCCAACAAGGCACATACTCCACAAGTGTGTGGCTGATTAAAAAAACAAAAACCTGCTGTGGAATAAGGTACCAGCCATGAACAAACTTTCATGAGTTTGAGCTGATGAAGATTTATAAAGGGATTTGGATCATAGTCCATTCCATTGCTCTTCATTTAACAGGTATTCCAATGAAGTTCCCATCAATAACTGTGACTCTGAATCAAGCCAAAAGAGGGATTTAGTAGCAGTTCATGTATTAAAGACAGGAACCCCCTCACAAATTTGTAATTCCTTCCATTGTTTGTTCAAAAAGGGTAAACTACCTAATGGCGAAAAACTATATTGCGGAAAGGGAGGGTTTGACTTGTAGCACTCCAAATTTTGGGATGGACTGGACACCCCTTTACACCAATAATATAAGAGTGTAGCAAATTAACAACCAACCAATCATCAAATGCAATGGGGGATTTGGCCTTCTGAACCCGTACCCACAGTTTTTGTCTCCTGTCGTATTTTGAATAAAGCAAAATAGTCTGGATTTACTCAGGCCGTTGTTTATTCTATTTATTTGGACTTGTGAGGAAAGAAAAAAGGAGATTTAATTTTCCATTAAGCAGCAAGATATTCCAAGATTACTCAATTCTGTTCACATTTTTCTGAGAGAGATAAAAACCAGATGTATCTATTGATTCAGCCTCAAATATTGTGCACTTACAAGCACAAAGGGCTCCCTCTCCTAAATTTCAGTTTCTTTGGTTTTAGGGCCCAGCCACAGAAGAAAATAAAACTTACAAAGCTATTTACAATGTATTAGTATTTCTGATTAGCATCCTGGGCTGAGACTGGCTGCGTACACACCACGCATTGAAAAGCACATGTTTACACCACATGTCTCTGTGCAAAGGATTTCTGGGAGCTGCGGTTTACCCTCCCACAAGCACACCTACAATTCTCAGCACAGCTTAGCAAACTAGGGTTCCAAGGATTCTTTGGAGGAAGTAATGTGTTTTACGTGTATGAATCAGGGTCAGCATGCCCATGGGGCGGACTAGGGAACACCGACTTGGGCGGCAGAACCCCAAGAGGCAGGGAGCTGGCGGAGGCAGTGGTGGTGGCAGTGGCCACCTCTAGCCAGATGTCGCAAGATCTCAGCAAGAAACTGCAGCCACTTCACAATGGCCACCATGCGCCCACATAAGGGAGGCTTTGGCAATGGGGCATCCCTGGAGTAGGGAGACCTGGGTTCATATGTGGTGTGGGGATAAAATGGGGGTAGCCATGAGCTCCTTGGAAGAAAATCCAAATAAACACTTACAGTGGTACCTCGGGTTAAGAACTTACTGGTAATTCGTTCTGGAGGTCTTTTCTTAACCTGAAACTGTTCTTAACCTGAGGTACCACTTTAGCTAATGGGGCCTTCCGCTGCCGCCGCGCCACCACTGCACAATTTCTGTTCTCATCCTGAAGCAAAGTTCTTAATCTGAGGTACTATTTCTGGGTTAGCGGAGTCTGTAACCTGAAGCGTCTGTAACCTGAGGAACCACTGTACAGTGGTGCCCCACAAGACGAATGCCTTGCAAGATGAAAAACTCGCTAGACGAAAGGGTTTTTCGGTTTTGCGTTGCTTCGCTAGACAAATTTCCCTATGGGCTTGCTTCGCAAGACGAAAATGTCTTGTGCTTTTTTTTAAAGCCGCTTGAAGAGGCGCAGTTGCGACGGACCGTGCTTTGCAAGACGAAAAACATCGCAAGACGAAAAGACTCGCGGAACGAATTCTTTTCGTCTTGCGAGGCACCACTGTATTTTGTAAATTAGCTGCACATTTTCTGGACAGTTAACTTGGGGATTGCAAAAGCACTGCATTCCTTGAAATGCAGGGAGTTGTTAAAAGGCACATGATGGGGTTCTGCTGCTGAAGCTGCAACAGGCGTTATGCTCATAGAACCAAAGAGTTGGAAGGGACCCTGAGGGTCATCTAGTCCAACCCCCTGCAGTGCAGGAATCTTTTGCCCGACATGGGGCTCAAACCTGAGAATGAGTTTGACAGACTTGAGCTATCCACTAGCTGTCTGGATAGGAGGCTGCTTGGAACTATGTGTAAGCTGCTCTGAACTTTTTGGAGAAAGTACAGGCTAAGCATGAAACAAACAATTGAAGCAGGCGTGTTATCTTCAAGCAGTCACGAACAACTCCAAAAGGTATGTATAATTCTTGCTTATTCAGCCATGATACGGAGCAAATTGACCTCTGATTATAGAAGGCAATGGAGGATTTAGCCCCAATAGCTTTAATTAATTTACCTCCACAGAGCTTCTGTGTTAAAGGATATATATGTATTCCTTGCTGAGGGCAGCCAGAGGAATGCACTAGAGAATCCCCTCTTGTGAACTACCTCCTGCCAAATCCTTGCTGATATTTATTTTATCCCAGTCCCTGGGGTACGAGTTCTCAGATAAGACAAGGTTTCAATTTTTAAAAAAAGTTAGAAAGGCAGAGCCAAGGCTATAATTGTGGGATGCTTCTATGGGAAAGTACAGTTCTAACATGCCCAAAAAACATGCATAAATTAAAAAGATCATTGTCTCATTAAGAATATGAACGATGTTGATATATGGAAAATTTTAAAAAAGATATGCATGTACGCTTTCAAACTGTGAAAGCACTGGAAATTCCTTTTAAAAGTAACGAAAAAGGAGGGATGTATTGCCGAGGAATGTTCAGTTTTAGACACATGTGAGATAGGAGAGATAAAAGCGCAATATTTCAGTGAAACATCTCTTCTTAAGACATCACTCCTCCTGCAAAAGCAATTAAATATGCTGGAGTGCAATTCATGTTCACATTATTATTATTAATGACTAGCAGTATTATAAATTGTAAATCACCCAAAAACCCAGACACTGCACAAAACGTAAGATGAGTCAAGCCTGATCAGCTTATAATGCAATGAAGGGAAACAAGTGCCATATATGAAATGGCTACTTCAGGTTAACTAGACATTATTAACACAAGGAAGGAGCTCATCGTAGTGCCTTAAAAGCTTGCTGCATCGTGTCTGTAGCCATAAGCGGAGGCAGAGACATGTCACCTGGGATCACATGGTTAAGTCCAGTCTTGCCCCTGCTCTGATTTCACAGCCAATACAATAGGGACACGGGTGGCGCTGTGGGTTAAACCACAGAGCCTAGGACTTGCTGATCAGAAGGTCAGTGGTTCGAATCCCCGCAACGGGGTGAGCTCCCGTTGATCGGTCCCTGGTCCTGCCAACCTAGCAGTTCGAAAGCACGTCATGTGCAAGTAGATAAATAGGGACCGCTGCGGCGGGAAGCTAAACGGCGTTTCCGTGTGCTGCTCTGGTTCGCCAGAAGTGGCTTAGTCATGCTGGCCACATGACCTGGAAGCTGTCTGCGGACAAACGCCGGCTCCCTCGGCCTATAGAGCGAGATGAGCGCGCAACCCCAGAGTCGGTCATGACTGGACCTAATGGTCAGGGTTCCCTTTACCTTTACCTTACAGAGGGGTGGAACAGATGGACTTGGAGCTATAGACAACTGCATAACCCCATAATTAGGAGCTAGCCATTACAGCTTTAAGCAGCTGTTGGGACACCATCAGTGATCTGAATCCACCTTGGAAGAACAACTGAAGTGAAGTGAAGAAAGGAGTAGATATCACACATACGCCAGGATTGTTTGTTGTTAAAATTGTTACCAAAATAAATATCCCCCTGGTGCCTCTTTGTCAACTGTATGGGCAGCTACTTCCTGTTTAGAAAGCAGACAAAAAAGCGAATCATTGGATACCCTCACATGATTTCAATTAACATGACAAACCTTGTTGTGAGACACAAATGGGGAATGTAACAATACCCATGTGAACGATTTGTACAGAGGTGCCTATGATGAATCTTCTTCAGGCGTTCAGTCTGGAAACTAACTTGTGGGCTGGTGGATGGGGGTACACACGCTGTCAGCATGAGACTCAATCTCACGGTTGTTGCTTCAACGTTGTGTGAAGGATTCCTGCATTGGAGGGGGTTGGACTAGATAACCCTTGTGGTCCTTTCCAACTCTACAAATCTGTGATGTTGTGATTCTGTCAACTCTCATTGGGCATGCACCCTCCACTATCAGACTTTGTATGTTTTGCATGAAGGACTGAAGTGGGCTTTTGCCAGCAGCACTTACAGACTTCCTCACAAACTAGGAACTCAAGGGTTTCTAATCACCAGGAGGCTTGTATCTATGGGACCGCCACTCCTGGTATGCCCTGCAGAGGACCTTAAGGTCCATGAATAACCATAGTTTAGAGGTCCCGGGCCCTAAGGAAGTCAGACTATCCTCCACCAGGTCCAGGGCCTTCTCAGTGATGGCTCCAACCTGGTGGAATGCTCTGTCCCATGAGACTAGGGCCCTTTAGGATTTAACCTCCTTCTGTTGGACCTGTAAGACAGAGATATTCCACCTGGCCTTTAATTTGAATTCAGCCTGATCTTTTATTTCCCTCCCCTCCCCCCCCCCTTTTATGAAGATCACCGCTCTGAGACCCCACAGCTAATTCTCCCCTGGCCTCCTCGCTGGCCCAAGTAGGACCAATTCAGCCAGCTAGCCCTGGGGATTATCTAATGCTTATTTCCCCTAAATTGATTTTTGAATTTTGAATTTTATTGTTATTCATGTTTTGATGCTGTATTTTATGCTGCTTTTATAATTAAGTGTTTTAAATTTGTTGTTAGCCACCCTGAGCTTGGTTTTTGAACTGGGAAGGGTGGGGTATAAATAAATTATTATTATTATTATTATTATTATTATTATTATTATTATTATTATTAACACATCCAGGCAAATGTGCTTATAAGCCCCCTTCAGATCATCATGCTAAAGAAGAAGAGTCATAGACCTGCAGCAATTGAAGGCACCTTGAGGGTCATCTAGTCCAAACCCCTGCAATGTACCAAGACCCTCAGCAATTCTCAAGTGGTCCATGGAGAAAAGGGTTTGAGAACCACTGTTCTGGAGCTTAGATCTGGGAACATCAACAGGACCAAACTGAAAGAATATCAGGCATTCATCCCAAATCTTCACGAGAGTAAGGCAGGCTGAATGGTTCTGTTTACACTTAAAGAGGGATATCCAGAATACCATGCTTGAGAAGTCAATGAGTCATCAGAGATGATAGCCTCTATCCAGCCTGAGCAACTATTATTATTTGGAGACATAATACACGTCTGACAAATATCCTAAATCTGATGGATCTTCCATCCTGAAGGTGCACCTATGCAAATTTATGAATTGTCCTGTTGACTTCAATGAGCTTCAGCTGTTCCATCTGGGCTGTGTGAGATTGCCTCACAACTGACTTGCAAACATATCTCTGCTTACCGCTTTTACCTGAAATACGCAGCTGGCAGCTGTAACTGAAATATTTTTGCAGATGCAAATGTGAAGGATTTCATAACCAGTGACCAAGAAAAAACAAAAATGGGAACATTATTGTGCAGTGCATGCTATTCTATTCCCCCCTCCCCTTTGCAACTTGCCTTTTCTTGTGTACGCTGCTATCTGTGAGTTTGAATAACAAGATAGCATCTAGCTCAGAAGTTAGACTGGGGAGGAAAACACTGTACCTGGTTTTCCAAGCAGTAGTTAAACACTGAACATTAACTCCACTATTTCAACAGCAGCTTGACCCAGTGTAAGACTACAGTGGTACCTCGGGTTACATACGCTTCAGGTTACATACGCTTCAGGTTACAGACTCCAGTAACCCAGAAATAGTGCTTCAGGTTAAGAACTTTGCTTCAGGATGAGAACAGAAATTGTGGTCCGGCAGTGAGGCGGCAGCAGGAGGCCCCATTAGCTAAAGTGGTGCTTCAGGTTAAGCACAATTTCAGGTTAAGAACGCACCTCCAGAACAAATTAAGTACTTAACCTGAGGTATCACTGTACTTTGAAGAAAGTCTCTCTGCATTCAGTGGGACTTGCTTCTGAATAAGTGTGCAGACAGTTGCAAACTAATGGTTGCAAAATAATGGTTAACAAAGGGATTGTGTTTCCAAGTCCCCCCAGCCTGCTGCCAAGTGGAGATTCGAGGCGATGCTGGGAGGGTTTTTGTAGGGCGGAAAGACTTGGTGAGCTAGGTATGGACTGCAGCTGCCTATCCAGATGGAGAAGTCTGGATTTACTAAATGTGCGTCCTCTGAAAGGATGAATTAACCGGAGGTATAAAGGTTAATTCAATGAGGGAAAGTACCACTTAATAGTTCAGTCACTCTCTGGCTCAAAAAGAGCCAAAGAAAGTAAACCGCTAACTCCCAGTGGTTAGCAGAAAGAAACCTCAGTAAACTGAGCGCTGATGACATGACTAAATCGTTATACTGATGACCACCAGAGATAATACATTCCATGAAAAAAGATGAACCATAATATGCTGTTGGACCAGCCTCCCGATGGAATCAGCCTGAGATTATACATCTTCAAGAACCCACAGTACATTGGTGACTGAGAATCTAGGCTTTCCAGAGCCAGCACTGATTAAAACAGTGCATTTGTCACAGATGTTTTGAGCTGTACATTGACATGCACAGTTGACTATAGACGCAAGGACTCTTTTTCTTTGCTAAGAGCATTATGTTTTGAATCTTTGTGGCTACAGACACTTAGTTAGAGCCTTTGTTGTATTTTGTTACATACCGTTAATGTTGAACACCTCTCGTAATGCCAATATCTTACATAATTGTACTTTCTTTGGCTCATACTGTTGGCTATTTTTTTTAAAAAACAGCAGTAACCTGAAGAAGAAGAAAGCAGTAATCTGAAGAAGTAGAGAATTTTGTGTTGTCAACAGGATCTTCTAGGGTCTCATGTGAGGTTCCCAGGTGCACCTGCTAGAATCTATGATGAATCCACATCTGTTTTCACTTCCCTACCTGGCCCACAATGCCTGTATATAATATATCTTTTCTTCCTTTCCCAAGCAAGTGACTGATAAATACAGCAGCTTTCAGCACATTACATGGGAAATCTGATTATACAGGTATCTGTATCTTCTCAGTTGGGGTATGCAATAGCTTCAGGGACCATTCTGATCAAGAATATGGCACTGGGGAACGGTTAAACCCTCTAAAGATACTGGCTGCCCTCTGCAGCTGCATTTTGGTAAAAAGAAAAAGACAAAGAAAAAGAAAAAGGAAGGATTCTGATTGTGCTTTTCCTGCACAAAATGCAGTTTGGCTCAAAAAGGAACTGATGTAGAAAAACCCTATCAACAAACCCTACTCCAGTCCCAACATTTAAAGTATCCCCTGATTGAAAATATGAAACTGTTGTTACGAAACATCTTTTGAAATTATTAAGATGTCATATGAATCTTCTGGATATGTCCACCACCTCATAAGGTCTTTATGGCATTATTTATAAACAGAGCAGAATTGCTGAGCATGCAACTACAGAGCTCAAGACATTCTGCAAAGCCAGAATGTTGGGTTGTTGTTTTTCCCCCTTTTCTTTACTCACAATCTGTCCAAAAGTAAAAATAGTTCAAAGACCTTAGCTATGATTTACTACATGATTTTTTAAAAAATGCTGAAATAACTCTAAAGTCGTTGCTTGTGGTGATAGATTAGGACAAGACTGCTCCCTCTTAAGAGATCTGTGTCTCAGTAACAACAACAAAATAAAGCAGTCTTGAAAGATTAAATTCCAGCAGTCAACTTTTATATATCACTTTGTCTATATCACTTCATCCATACATCTCTATCCTCCTCATTGTGCTGCCCCCTCAAAAGATCTTGATTTGAGAGAAATATAGGGTATGAACGCATTAAATAAATAAATAAATCATCCCTCTCACACAAAGGCAAGGTTTCCACATCTATTCTGTCGCCAATTACCTATTTGGCCTTCCCCACCCCCCAAAAAGAAAAAAATGGCCATTCTCCTAACTCTTCACACTTGTGGTGCAATCCATAATTAGGGAAAAACAATTTCCCATTTGCCCACTGCTTGTCTCCACATCATACATCATTAACATGTGGAGAGGAAGCATATGTCTGAAAACGTATAGTAAATAAAAGCCCAACATCCTTAATGGTAATCACTGCTCCCTGGCATGTGCTTATCACGCTATCAGATACACATTCTTCCTCTCTCTGTTATGGTGGTTATTGCAGAGGCAGTAAGTATAAATGTACAGTTTCTGTAACAAACAAGGTGGTCATCAGCCTCACCAGTTGATCTAGCACCGTCTTTATCATTAATAAGCATATGATTTATCAAAAGACTGTTGTCTGGTTGGTTTCCTGGCATGCAGAACTTTAGGATAATTTATAAACACTCTGTATACAGTCTCTATTGCAAACTATCTTGCTGCTCTCTGTGTTTAGAATTTATGTAGTACTAGAGACATAGAGCCAAAATTGATATGAAGGACATTTTAATTTTTTTTGGCCTTGCTGTGTACATTAAGCTCACTACAGTGGAACCTCGGGTTAAGAACTTAATTCGTTCTGCAGGTCCGTTCTTAACCTGAAACTGTTCTTTAACCTGAGGCACCACTTTAGCTAATGGGGCCTCCCGCTGCCACCACACGATTTCTGTTCTCATCCTGAAGCAAAGTTCTTAACCCGAGGTACTATTTCTGGGTTAGCGGAGTCTGTAACCTGAAGTGTCTGTAACCTGAAGCGTCAGTAACTCGAGGTACTGCATTGTCTCTGTTCGCAGCTTTTTCTGAATTCACATTGCAACAAAAACTTGCAACACATGATTGACCAGATTTCACAGCAGTACAAAATAAATTAATGTGGACACACCACAGAAACTAATAGTGCTATCATCCCCATTTACAACTGTAAACCCTGTTTAAGTAGGGAAGCCTTGAAGCAAACATTTGGATTTGATGACCTTGATATCTCTTCTCCTATATTATATTGTGATAAGTGTCAACTTTCCATCGGCCTTAGTGATTTGCCAGGAGATTTTATTTGACAGGAGATAATGGTAGTCCTTTTTTGTTGTATAAGCATGCATATGTCTGTGTATAAATCTCAAGCCTTCAGCTTGAAGAATAAGTTAGCTGTCTCTCAAATCTTCCTATCAATTCTGCAGTTGGCAGTTTTCAGATAACAATCCATTTTAAAGGGCATTGGGCTGGGGTTCAAATGTGACCCTTGCCATGTTTCCCACCCTCAAAGAACCTCTGATAACATCTGCTTTGCATGACCCCAGCAGTCATCCAGCTTCTTATGTAAACTAGCAGGGACGAGGGCGGAATATTAAAATTATATAGCTATTTTCAGCCTTGTTATTCTATTTTGTGCAACTTTGTCCAAGTTCATTAAGACAAGACTCAGAGACTGCACTGGGCCCTTCAGGTGTTTATTTTAATTAAATTCTTTTTGATACTGGATTTCCTCATGCTGAACCTTGAAAAACACAAGGGTATTTACACTGCGGATCACTCAGTTCATTCCGTACGTGCTTCTAAGGGTCTATAAAGTGTCTAGAATGTGGGTGACTCATCGCTTTGTCCTTTCCATCCGATTCCAGGAAAACCGTTGATGTTCTCAATCGGTGCTTGGAGGTTACAGGGGATTTGATGAGCACTAATAAACTGAAGCTCAATCTAGACAACACTGAGATTGGGGCGGGGGGTCTGATCCAGAAACAGTACTGCAACTGGTTTGGCCTGGCATAGTCATATCCTTGATTTAAAAAATCAGCTTTGTTGCTTCTGAATACAGTGGTACCTCGAGTTACATACACTTCAGGTTACATACACTTCAGGTTACAGACTCCGCTAACCCAGAAATATTACCTCGGGTTAAGAACTTTGCTTCAGGATGAGAACAGAAATTGTGCTCCAACGGTGCAGCGGCAACAGGAGGCCCCATTAGCTAAAGTGGTGCTTCAGGTTAAGAACAGTTTCAGGTTAAGAACAGACCTCCGGAATGAATTAAGTACTTAACCCGAGGTACCACTGTACTCCTGAACCCGACATCTGGATGTCCACTGCTGCTTTTGCCCTGTTTCAGCTGATGTGTCAGCTATGTGCATTCCTCAAAAAGGCATAGTTGTCCATGATAATACATGCCTTAGTTGCATCCAGAATGGGTTACTTTAACATGTTCTACATGGCAATGACTTTGAGCAGTCTCTTAAGCTGGAAAGGATCCAACTTACATCTTTTGCTATGGAATCTGCCATCCTTTTCTCTCTTGTTTCTTCTACTCCTGGACTCACCTGACACCTCCTTTCAATATCTGCAGCAAGAGTAACAAGGAGGAGGTGGAAAACAAAGTTTTTTGAATAGTCTGAGCTGCAACTAGTCTTTACAGATGATTACTTAAGTGTTGTTTTCTTGTGCAACAGAAGCCAAATGGCAAAGGCAAGACACCTTTTCCCCAATGCTTGTCCCTTCCAACTAGGTAGAAGTCTACAGTACAAGAAACTTATTCCCTCACTCCCACCCACTTCGGCTCAACCACAGATATTTTTTTTCTGGAAATTTTGCAGCAATGTACCATTTACATATTCCCACTGCGGAAATGGTTTGGACGGGTTTGCAATGTAAGAAAACATTTCAAAAATCTGACTTTGCGTCTCTGCGGATATGAAAGTACACTCCAAAATCACAACAGCTATTTTTCTTTCCTACATGAGGAAGTAGTAGCTCAGTGATTTAGTACAACAGAGAATCAGTACAAACAAACAATGTTTGGTAACTCTTTAAGTGATCCGCTCAGAAGAAATTATGTGTGCGTGCAAGTAATGGGATGTCTCCATTGCAAGCGAGAGAAGCTAAGACACTGCCAAATATTCTTGGGTGAAAAGTAGCATTTGGGGATCCCAAAATATTCTCAAAAGTCCCTTCAAAGCTTACCTTTATATGCATGTTTGCTCAGTGCAAACATCCGTTCCAGCAGATTCTTTTCAATACCATTGTTTTTCCTACTGGGCTTCTTCCTCAAAATGTAACAGCCACAAGCAGTTAGGGATCAAGTTGTGAGGAGAGCAAATGAAGCCAAATCAGAGCAAGGGCAATGCACTACCCTCGCTCGGAGTGGACAGGTTGAGGACAGAACCTTGCCTGAACACATGTGAGGATAGGGAAAAGAGTGAAGCTACGGTATTAGAGCCATTCACACTGTTGCCTGCATGGCGGTCCACTACCCAGATAATTCAGGCACTTCTTTTCTTGTGACTCCACCTCCTCTGCCTAAAAGAGAGGAAAATGCTTTGCCTCTGATTACAGCCATTCTCCATTTAAACCCTGAAAGAACTGTAGATCTGCCCAAGCAGTACATTTAGTCATTAATGGGAATCTTTTGCAACCTGTGAAAAGGGCACTGCAGTCATGGGGTGTGTCTGCTTCTGGCTTAGCCATTAACAGAAGCCATTACACTAAAACAGTCGTTCCTTAATGGTTGGTTAGTACCCAGTCTTGAAGAGCAAGTCTTAAGCTTGCCATGCGCTGGTGCTATGGTTATGACACTGATCAACCATCTCCACCTAGAGATTGATATGAAAAATTGCACTCCATATTTTTCTACAACCTTCAATACTTTAAGTTATGATGGTTAGGTGACACAACTGTTGGACATGACAATCATTTCACTCATTCTTGTAAGGAGGTCCCAGAGGATAACAACAGGTAACTTAGGTTTATGTAGGACGCCATGCTGCTCACTTTCCAGTTTAATTCATATCTGAGGCTGCTCAAAGAGGTTGCAAAGATTCCTGCATTGCAGGGGTTGGGCTAGATGACCCTCGTGCTCCCTTCCAGCTCTACAATTCTTTGATTCTATGAAGTTATCCATTCCAACTAGCTGGAGGTCTGCAGCACAGGGAACATATCCTATCCCCCCTAAAGGCTTTCAGACTTGATGATATTTCACTATTTGGCCTTAGCTGAAACTTTGAAAGTGAACTCAAATGAAGTCTAGAGAAAGCCCAAGCAGCCGTGGTCAGCAGGCCTCCAGATAATCATATTCAAGGCAGTCCCAGCCCATTGGCGACCCCTCTGTTAATGGAAGTGAGAACAGCAGCTTTCACCCATTTTTATTTCCTTTCAAAATGTTGACTTGGGTGGCAGGACAATGGAGCCCTCCCCTGCCCCTGCTCTTCTTATTTACTTAGGTAATTTTTAGCCTAAATTACAGAGATCGGTGTTGGAAAACCTGGAGAGAGAAAAAACTCTACTGACAAGTTTACTGTTTGTGATGTACTTTTAAAGGGGGGGGGGGTTTCTGATAAACTGTTGATAACAAGGAGAGAGAATTGCCATAAAGAGGTCGCGGAGATTCAAACCACCGACCTTCCGATCGGCAAGCCCTAGGTTCAGTGGTTTAGACCATAGCACCATCTGCGTCCCAAACAGGTCAGCACCGCTTCCCAAAATGATGTAGGATTTTCATGCACACACACACACACTTCAGCAAAATACCCCAACCTATTTGCTGCCTCCAGTGTGGTGTAACAGAGCTAGTGTGTGGTGTAGTGGTTAGAGCACTGGACTAAGGCCTGGGAGACCAGAATATGAATCCTCACATGGCCACTTGGCCTCACAGAGTTGTTATGGGGATGAAATGAGGAGGGGACAGAACCATGTACGCTACCTTGAGCTCCTGGGGGGGGGGGGGAGGAGGCAAGATAGGAAGTAAATAAATGGGGTGGTGGATTCTGGATGTCAGCTTAAGCTCAGAACTATTTAAGTGTGACATGTAAACAACAATCCTAGCTTCCTTGTTCATTAAAACCATTAAGGACAACATGAAAACCTCATCCAACAACACACCATTCGAAAGATCCAATATTCATTATCGTGTCAGCTTTCATGTTTATATAAGATTTCTTCACCATATCTCTCACGTTGCCAAATTCATATCATCAGGGCAGAAAGCAAACGTATGCTTTCTCTGAGGGAAGATAAGTGACCTATGGAGGTCAGGAAATATTATACACCAAAACAATCATGTTTATACATCTAACTAAAATTATACTGTATTTTCCAGTTGGTTGAGAAGCAAAATAGACATGCACAGAATTACCACACGCAACAAACATCTGTTTGCGCTACAGTCAGACATATTGAGAGGATGGAGAACGGGAATTGGTCCAAGGACTAAGGCATTCAGTCTGGCTCCACTGAAGTCAAAATGAATTTGGGGCTTTTGTTCTGGGATGGAGGGGAGAATCTTTAATTTTGTCTTCAGACACCTGTTTAGGGCAACTTGTTCAGTATACATTTGATGGAGAGCACGTTATACCTTTCCAAAATGTGACTGCTTTGAACAAACATGTTATGTACTGAGTTGAATAGGATCCAAACTGCAGCAGTCTGATTGGTCCTAGAACAATAGGATCCAAACTGCAGCAGTCTGATTGGTCCTAGAACAATAGGATTCAGAATGCAGCAGTCTGATTGGTCCTAGAACAATGCAGCAGTATGATTGGTTGGCAGGAACCGCCCAATCCTGCTCCAGATAGAAGTGAATCCACAACCTGATTGGCTTACAGTAGAATTCCGGAATTAGCCAATCATGTGCAGCCCATTGTGTAAATAATGTATATAAAGCAGATACTGTGAGGGGACTTTCATTCATTCCTCCTCACCACTATGAGCTGAATAAAGAGCATGAAATCACTTTGCGACTCGGAGTATATTTCAAAACATCAAAAAAATGAGTGTCCTTTGGCATTTATCTTTAACCAGTGATTTAGTGGTTGGACCACCCAGTGATCCAAAATGCACTTTCAGATGATTCATGAGACCCCAATGAAAACAACAGAGAAAGATATGAATGTTTGTTATTAGATAGTAGTAGTAGCGGTAGTGGTAGTAAATTTCTATCAAACCCTTCCTCCCAAAGTAGACCTGGGCAGCAAACAACAAAAACATTCAGCAATACAATTAAAAACAACATATTTAAAATGAAACATCTAAAAACTTCACATACCATCACAGCTAATAACTTCAGTGTTGCCAGCAACAGTATGTTTGTGCCCCCAAATGCCAACCAACCTAAGCTGGGCAGGCACAGAAGTCACTTGAGACGCCATCGACAGGGAAGAATCCAGTATTCCCAGACTACAAACCTGTTCCTTCAGGTGCAACCCTTCCCAAAACAGATCGTCCGCCTAGCTTCTGGACACAGGAACTGCCCACCCATAGCACCTCTGCCTTATCAGCTTTCATCCTCAGTTTTTTAGCCCCATCTTGCTATCGTGTCAAATTGTTTTAACTGATCTTAGTACTATATTTTCAGGTTGCTGTAACCCATCCTAGGACCTTCACAACTGCAGGTAGCAATACTATGCATGTGGATTTGAATCCGCATTGCAAAACTTGCACACCCACCTTTGCAGATAAGTGTCTCAAACATGTTATGCAAACATATGGGAAGGTAGAAAGGAGTGAAAATAAAAGCAAAAGCTTTTCCCACATCCCTAAGCAAATTAATACCTTCTCCAAAGCAAACAGTGATAACTCTTCACTAAAACTCAAATCCTTCTGCGTTCTGGTGCAGCTTTACTCAATCAAGGGAATAGGGAAGAGCTGCCAAACCACAGCGTTGCTGGGATTGGGCATGCTTCATATCTTTGGGATCTCTATATCAGTCAAGACATTGATATCGATGCTGTTTTTCAAGTGTTTGTTTGGGGACTTATAGCACAATCCAAACATGTGGTGTTCCACTGGATTATGGCTCCACATCAAATCCTCTCTGTCTTGATCTAATTGGTGCGGGGGGAGAGTTAGCCCACTGCCTAAATCCCCCTCCAACATGGAGCCAACCCTGAGAGTATCCATTGTGCCTAGCAAACTCCTGGCTGCTGAACTCTGGTTCCTTTGCTCCGACCCAGTGTAAGTCTCTTCCTTGTTGCTGGTGTTAACATTGGTGCAACTGTGGCAAAGGCACTCTTTGCTCAGTGGCTCCATGATTTGTCTTTCTCTCAGTCTATACCTTCAGCAAGGAGTGATTCGGTTCCCTTGTGTGGGTTCTGCATGTCATCTGTTTATTCACTTCTCCGGAATTTCTGTCTTGCTTCTCTCACGGCTTCTCTGACATCCCATCACAATTTGCCCTCAACCGAAGAGGCACATAATCTCAAAGCTAAACTCTACAGAGACCTTCCCAAAACCAGTGCTCTCCAGAAGCTTTGGACTGCATCACCCAGCACAATGGAGAAGGCTGCTCTGCAATATTCACTCCCTGCATGTTGTTTCTAAATAAGAGGGCTCCTCAGGCAGCGGTACTGATGGATAACAGATTGCTTTCTCCGCTCAGTAAATCTGCACAATTTTTAAGTCGTGTTACAAGCAGGCAACTACTTATTCCTCAGCAATTTGCTGTTCGATTTACAGTAAGTTGTTTTAATGCATTCTCCATCAAAGGCAATGATCTCTAAATTAAATGCTTCGTCAAATCACCGTGTAGGAAACAATACTGCCATCTCTTCTCAAACTACGGAAAGTAAACTTTATTTTCTTGCTAGGGAATTGTGGTTTAATCTGCTTAATGACTGGCCTAAATGGTGGAAATTACAGGGTCTTTAATGGAATCCTAAAGCCATTAACATTCCACCGAGATATTAGTGGAGCCACAAGGCTCTGTTTTGAAAATTATTTCAGCGGGGTGGAAAAGGCATGCATGCATGCTGTATTGCAAGAGAACTCCAAATCTATGCTGTGATTTGTAAATCTCCCCCCTCCTTGAGAGGTCAAGTATAGGTTTTTGTATCTTTCGTAGGACTGCGTTGAATTTCTCTTCCAGCAGAAAATTCAAGGGAGCGTTTGAGTGGTATATAGGATGAAAAATCAAGAGTTTGGTTCAAGACTTTCCTGCACTTTGCTGTCCAACAGGAAGACATACTGGAAGAGTGGGAAGCTACCTGGTTGCCTAGGCAATGTGAGAATGCTTACCCGCCTTAACGCTGCAAGAAAGATAAGCTTCCCCACACTGGCTAGGCAGCCAGAGTACTTCTTGTCTCCCAACACTATCCTGCAGAACACAGTGCTGGAAAGAACAAAATACACCTGAGTAGTGTTTTTATACTAGAATATATCATATATAATACAAGTGCTCATTTATTTATTTATTTATTTATTTATTTATTTATTTATTTATTTAGTGTTTTCATTGATGGTAAAGGGGGGATGTGGAGTGGTGCATGGAACAAAGTTCATTCCTCACCCCATTGCAAGCTGAGCCAAAAATTAAGGGTGTATGACTTCATGACCAGCAAAGTTAAAAAAGTTTTGATTTACCTCCACCCTAGATTATCCCGTGCCAGGTTTGTCTCCTAGTACCCTGAATGTATATTGCCTACAAAGGCTAGGCTGCGTTATAAAGAACAGCTGTTCTTGCACTACCAGAGGAAATCCTTGGAGTGGATCAGGCATCCATCTCCATTTCACTTGCTGTATCTGGAATTCCTCCTAGAACACCAGTTCATAGAATCAAAGAATCATAGAATCATAGAGTTGGGACCCCTGAGAGTCATCTAGTCCAAGGTGCCACACCTCACTCCTCTCCTTTCAGAACATACCTGTTCTGTGAAGCCTTTGGCTCAACTCCTCTTCCCTAATTGAAACAAAAAATCTAATTCTGTGCAGTTGTATTTGCTCCCTTGGGTTCCTTCTTACTCTTGTTTTGATGCGCACAAAAGGTTGCGGTGAAAGAAAAGATGTCACCATGAGGAGCACAGAAAGACATACAGTGGTGCCTTGGGTTAAGTACTTAATTCGTTCCGGAGGTCCGTTCTTAACCTGAAACTGTTCTTAACCTGAAGCACCACTTTAGCTATTGGGGCTGCAATTTCTGTTCTCATCCTGAAGCAAAGTTCTTAACCTGAGGTAATATTTCTGGGTTAGCGGAGTCTGTAACCTGAAGCGTATGTAACCTGAAGTGTTTGTAACCCAAGGTACCACTGTACTGTAATTGGAGGGTTTCTGCATGCTACCAACAAGTATTTCTGGTGCTTGTAAATCAAACCCTCTTGTGGATTCCAAGGTTTGCACATGTTCTATATCACTGAGACATAAAACAAAACAGAGTTTGTGCTTTATATGTGCAGTGTGGTAGCCGCTTATACATTGCCAAAAAGAGGGTGGTGGGAGACACAGAGATCACCCATCACCAAAAAAGAGGCCAAAGGGAGATAAGAGTAGTAGTTTCCAAGCACAATTCAAAGTGTTGATGCTGACCTTTAAAGCCCTAAACGACCCCATCCCTGTATACCTGAAGTAGTATCTCCAATCCCATTGTCCAACCCAGACACTGAGGTCCACCTCTGAGGGCCTTCTGGTGATTCCCTCATTGCAAGAAGTGGAGTTACAGGCAACCAGGCAGAGGGCCTTCTCAGTAATGGTGCCCACCCTGTGGAACACCCTTCCATCAGATGTCAAAGAAATAAACAACTATATGACTTTTAGAAGACATCTGAAGGCAACTCTATTTAGGGAAGTTTTTAATGTTTGATGCTTTGCTGTGTTTTTATCATGATGGAAGCCACCAAGAGTGGCTGGAGCAACTCAGCCAGATGGGCAGGATATAAGTAATATATGATGATGATTATGTTGATGCAAAACTGATACGAAGGTAGCTGTTGTTCTAGAATAATTTGTTGTAACCAAGACATTTATGTGATTAGTGCAAAATACAAAAATGTTGGTTATGGTTTAATGAAACTTTGCTGGGTGGTGTTGTTGGGGTTTTTTTGAGAATGTTCTATGAAATCAAGAAAGAGAAGATGTTCTTGTGTTTTAGAATAATAAAGAGCTGCAATATTTCTGACTTTACTTCTGCCAAGATAGTGTCTTAGTGGCCTATAAACTAATGACTCTATCTTTGCATGCCAGTGACCTTTAAAATATATCAGGTCTGTGAACTTTGTAGATTGAAGATGATACTATATGTGCTTCTACAGTATCACATGCACAATGGATGTTACTGGCAATGAACAACGGATATAATTTTGCCAATTTATTTGCAAGCTCAGCAGTTGGAATTCAACAGGGTAGCCCATCTGTCATACAGAATAGTGTACACAATACATCAGTTTTGGGGGGAGTTAAGTCTCTTCCCCCCCACCACCACATGACACACACGCACACCAACTGTACCAGTTTCTTAAATTATAAATTATCTGGGAAAGAACCACAGGTCAGGGAGTGCTGTTTACTACAGTCACTGGGGGAAGGACAAGACATGACAGGTTCAAGTACTAGGAAAGCAGATTTAGATAGTATATGTTTCCTGATCGTCAAACAGTCAGAATGGTTGGCCATTGAAATGCTGCCCAGAAGAGCTGTGGAATCTCTTCCCTGGGAGACTTTCAGGCGAAATGTAAATAAATAATTTATAAATAATTTATTTTCCGTTTAAAGTTACTCCAAAGGGTTTCTTAAAAAAAGATATTTTAATATGAGAGTGCTCCTTTTTTCACAAGCAGCTGCACCATGTTTCTATCGTGACCTAATTCAGTCCTCGCTTTATTCTGTTATCCTGCAAATGAATTGCAAAGCTGACTAGGAGATGTGTTACTTGCATTATTATTTGACTGGCTTGTTTTTATTTTGCGTTCCATTTTCTGCTATGATATCTGTATTGATGAAAGGTGGCTTATAAATATTAATTAACGGAAAAGGGGAAATTAGGGGATATTATTATTTAAGGGGAAATATACATTTTCATATAAGAAAGTAGGCTTTCTTGCTGCCTTCATTTCCAGAATGAGGGTTTTTTTAAAAAAAAATCTGGCACCTGGGCTATCGGTTCCTCACTTAAGAGTTACATCTGTATAGCTCACAGAACAAAATAAACTGGGGGAGCAGTTTAGCATATCCTTTAGGGGGGTTTTGACAATTTGCAATGGTGTAGAAACTTCTGAGGACAAACTGCAGCAAGAATGTTGCCCTCTGTGGTTCAGCAGCCCAGTTCCAGCTCTCTTGCAGCGACTTTCATCCTTCTGAAATGCATAGCACAGCAGCCTTTCAGTATATTGGACTTTGTGAGCAACTGCATTCCACGGAAGGTTTTGGTTTTTTTTCCTTTTCCTTTTTTTACAGGAGACTTTACACAACTGTACTTTTCAGTTAGCACCCCAATTAGCGCCTGACAAAAGCACAAGTGTATTTCTGCTGAATAAACGGTCTTACCTTGATGTTATCGGGCTGAATGTTTCCTTCTCATATTTGGAATCAAAGGTCTGAAATACTGTATCCCCCTACCGGCAAATGTTTTAATAATTAAGATAAGGACTCAGGCAATTTCCTGTATATGAACAAATATTAAATCCTGTTTTCAAAGATGCTGCAGATATTGTGGATTTCAGTGGCAGGGCAGAGGCCTTCTATGGAAAAGGTCACAGGCTGGGAAAGGAATGAAACACAAGAGTCTTTCCGCATACAGTACTGGACTTTGTAAGAAACTGCATTCAACAGATGTATACATATACTGTACTTAACACAGCTCTGTTCTGGAAAGCAAGTAGAAGCAATTTCTTTCTGCCATTAGTGTGCTATGCGCAGATACACACAACAGAAGCTTACCCATTTACTTTCAAGAAGGCAGAGGGAATCTTTTCCCATATCACAGAACCAATGGAAAACTTTTTTAAAAATCAGTCTATTTTCACCAGATTAAATACCATAGAAGAAAACCAGTCTCCAGGCTTAGGCAATACTGTTGCTTCCAATTATTCCGAAACTGTAGAAACTTATGCCAAGTGCTTCACATAAGGTTTCTAAGTAATCATACAACCACATCATGTAAGTATTACTATCAAGTAGGTCATGACTGCAGACAAGGGCTGAGATTGAAACCAGGGTAATCCCAATTCACATTCTTGGTTACTAAATTGTGCCAACTCTCAACTCTAGTTCTTATTTATCCCATACCTCCTAACAAAAATCTCTACTCTTCCTTTATATTACAGTGGTACCTTGGTTTATGAACTTAATCCGTTCCAGAAGTCCGTTCTTAAACCAAAGCGTTCTTAAACCAAGGTGTGTTTTCCCATAGCAGCGGGGGACTCAATTTACAAATGGAACACACTCAACAGGAAGCAAAACATGTTCTTATTCCAAGGCAAAGTTCAGAAACCAAAACACCTACTTCCGGGTTTACAGCGTTCTTAATCTGAGTTGTTAATAAACTAAGCTGTTCTTAAACTGTACTTCCATCTAGGGCCCAGTTGTCTTCAGCCCAACCCATAGGGCAGGACTTACCCCTTGATTTGGTGTGAGGAGGCTGGTCTGGATATTAAGAGGTCTAGCAGCACCAGTTTCCCCCTTTAGGATGGAACGCCCCCAGAGATTTATGGAATCAAAGGGATTCCTGGTCATTTTGGAGTATGCTTTTATACTTAAGTAGACTTTCCAATGCAAATAAGGGTTCAGTCGCTGCCACTGGAAGTTAGGTTTCCCAACTTTTGATAAATGATGCCACAGCATTCCTTGTTGTTGAGTAAGGGAGGGAAAAGGAGTTATGTACTGAAATTCATATCTTAACAAATGAAGAATCTCAACCATCAGATCAGAAAGAGCTAAGCACAGCTATATCATCCGCTTTAACTAGAAACACACTGCTCCTGTTAAAAGAACCACAGTAGAACTAGCTGAAGGAACCTTGCTGTTGCACTTGGACCCGTAACAAGATTGTATCATGTCTTGCTTTTGCTGTTGCCTTTGGAAAACAAAAAGGGATCTTTTATTTTCACATCAGCTGCCAAAATGTATTACTACAAAAGCTTTGCCTGTTATTACTATATCTTATGTCAGCATATAACCACAGGGTTTGGCTGGAAAATACTTTCCTATTTAAAACAAAATTAATATTGAGTATTAATAAATGTTTTTCAATGAAGCAACACATCCATCATTAGCCATCTCTACATCATACCAGTGCCAGCATGGTGCAATATTTTATTCTGAACACTGAGAAACAGCATGCACGACATAACTATGTGAAAAGCCAGGCTCTGTTTGTTTGCCTCCTTTATTCTTAAATCAGCATTAAGTGCCGGCTCGCCCATGAGGCAGGAGGAGGCACCTGCCTCAAGTGGCACCGCTTCAAAGGGCTACACACCTATTCCACTGTCCAGTTGTGCTACGGGTCTCCATAGTCTCTAAGGGCAGAGAGGGAACAGCAGCAAACCTCTGCAGAACGCCAAGTCAGCGAGAGGGGAGACGGTCATCTCTCCACCCCTCCCAGCAGTGTGGCGGGGCTTTGTACCAGATTCTCCCTTCAGGAGAAACCCCATCACTGAGCAGGGGTGGAGGAGATGTGCAAAGGAAGGGAGAAGCTGGTGCAAAGCCCCACTACCAGGTGGGAGGGGGAATGCAGAAAGCATCTCACCCTGCGTACCAGTCTGGTGGAGAAGACTCTGAAAGGGCTTCCTTACGGAATTTGCTGTGGGATGTGATACATAAGTAGAAGTCAAGTACAACATTCCTTGTTTTCCTAGAGTGGACATGCAAGGGGATGTTTGGGCCAGCCAGTCAAAAACTTCCTGTTTCCTCCTTTGCTGGGACATACTTCCTCTTGCATGTGACTAGATGTGGGCGTGACCTTACCTGTGCAGGTAACAAAAGCACAAGGCATGCAGCCATATTTCTCTTTTTGACTTCCTCTCTTTGATGGACCAGCAGCTTTTTTAGCTAGAAATGATCAGCCAACAGAGGACAAATGGACTATCTTCATATAGGATAGACTCACATGTATATATATCTGTAACTATGTCTGCCTTCGGGGATCCAACTGTGAACTGATGATGTGAGTAAACTACTTTTATATATCTTAAATAAGATTGTGGCGTGTTTATTGTTTTAAGAGGGAAATAAAGGGATCTTACCAGGAATCTATATTGAGAAGCTTAATCAAGCTTGCAACCAGCTATGCGCTGTGCGTTTAAAGGGGAATGTTAAAACTCTGCTAAGTTATAGAACTTGCTAGCACAAGTTAGGAAGGATATCAATAAACAATATATCCTCTCCTGCCTCCCCGAACATTCCCATATTTGCCTCCCCCATTGTAGGGGTGGTAGAAAGGCACTTTGCTTCAAGTGCCCAAATGCCTCCGGCTATCGCTGAGCAAGGCAGCTCTGCTCATATACAATATGGCATTAAACTGCAGGTTCGAATTGCGTCTGCTTCCAAGTCCCATATTTACAGAGGGAATGGCCTTCTCATGGAAACGCAAATGAGCTGCTTTATGATAAAACGGGGGCTGACTGTCTCACATGTCTCTCCACCCCAAACCCAGCCGCCATGGGAACAAATAAGCAGGTCACAAGAAGTCAAAGCAATATATCCCACATCTTATCATTACCACAGGAAGGAAACACTTGCGTAAAAAGGAGCAGGGAATTATCAGTCAAAGGCTAAATAAAGAGGACTCTGTGTGCATTTGCAACGAACAAGTTTAAGAACAAATCAAAACTTGTTCTTAATACAAAACTGTAGAAATAAAATAAGTCTCCAACAATATCCAGCTTCTGTATTTAGGAAAGCTTGTTTGAAGAAAATGTCCTCCCTGATTAAGTTTTAACCGAGTCTTCTCCTTACAAACTGCAAGACCCCCGATTCAGAAAGGATGACTCAAAACTTTTTTCAGAGAGTTTAGCATTTGATAGAGAATGCCTTCTCTACCCCTCATATCATACACTCCACCTGCCCCCAGTAAACTATCCCCCCCCTTTTTTTTGCATTTTGGCAAAATTAATTCATTGTGGTTAAACTTGGTGAAGTTTTGCAAATGATTTTGAAAAATTGTTCATTTATAACTCGTTTTTGTTTGGCAAGATTTGTTAGAGCTGTCACTTCTTCCCCTGACTCTGGTGATCAAGACTATAATCCTATACGCACTTACCTGACAGTAAGCCTCACTGAATTCAATGGAATAACTTCTGAGTGTACATGCTTAAAGGTAAAGGGACCCCTGACCATTAGGTCCAGTCGTGACCGACTCTGGGGTTGCGGCATTCATCTCGCTTTATTGGCCGAGGGAGCCAGCATACAGCTTCTGGGTCATGTGGCCAGCATGACTAAGCCGCTTCTGGCGAACCAGAGCAGTGCACGGAAACGCCATTTACCTTTCCGCCGGAGCGGTGCCTATTTATCTACTTGCACTTTGATGTGCTTTCGAACTGCTAGGTTGGCAGGAGCAGGGACCGAGCAATGGGAGCTTACCCCGTCACAGGGATTTGAACCGCTGACCTTCTGATCAGCAAGTCCTAGGCTCTGTGGTTTAACCCACAACACCACCCGCGTCCCTGTACATGCTTAGGATTGCATTATAAATATCTGGTGGCGGGGGGGGGGGATTTCATCTTGTTTCAACTGCAAATGCATATGTACAGTACATGAGCTTCATGAAATGCACTTTTATTGTTGGTATCGCTTTAAAAAATGTGTGTATCACCTTGGGACTAATGTAGATTGCAATAGAAACATGTCTTAATAAATAGAGAGCAACCTGCCATATCACACCCAGCAGCTCATACAAAGAACTGCTGCCCCCAAGGATTGCTACCATAAGGTTTCTGCCCAGCACTGTTACACATTCTTGTAGATGCTTGTAATTTGTATGTCAGGTTCATGCCTTGATGCAGACCAGAATTCCAGAATCCTCCAACCTAAGCCTAGATTGGTCCACCACAGGATTTAGAGACAATTCTGGAAGGGAAAACGCCAGTATGTCTGGAACTGAGAAGAAGGAAAATACCCTGAAATGAACATCTTCCCTTAATAACCGTAGTCTCAGTACAGCTTCTTATTTCTAGGAGTCTCAGGCCTCTGAACTCCACAGCAAAATCTGCTGTATTCATTTACTCTTTGCAGTATAGCCAGACCTCTGCTGATTTAAAGGTCAGCGTTGCTTGTTCTCTGCATTACAAATATATTAGGAAAAATATGATTTTTGTCCTACAATAGGGATGTTACAACTGTATCCCTGGTTTTCATCTGTGATACAACTGGGGGATACACTGCCATAGTTTGCTAGGCCAGAACTCATGGGTAGATATACCAGGGTTGATCTTGCTATGGAATACAGTGGTGCCCCGCAAGACGAATGCCTTGCAAGACGGAAAACCCGCTAGATGAAAGGGTTTTCCGTTTTGAAGGTGCTTCGCAAAACGAATTTCCTATGGGCTTGCTTCGCAAGATGAAAATGTCTTGCGAGTTCCTGCGGGGTTTTTTCCTCCCCCCCCCCTAAGCCGCTAAGCCGCTTAACAGCTGATCCGCTAAGCCGCTTATCAGCTGATCCGCTAAGCTGCTTAACAGCTGATCTGCTAAGCTGCTTATCAGCTGATCAGCTAAGCCCGCTAAGACGCTAATAGCGCTAATCCGCTAAGCCGCTAATGGGCTTGCTTCGCAAGACGAAAAAACCGCAAGGCGAAGAGACTCGCGGAACGGATTCTTTTCATCTTGCGAGGCACCACTGTACTATGAATTGGTCACTTGAAGTGCCTTTCATCAGGGGGAATTGAATTGTTGTTTGTTTATTTACCAACCACTCAAAGGCAGCATTCACATGGTAAACCAGGGATTGGCAACATGGCACCTGTGCATTTACATGTGACCGCAGAGTTCCCTCCCCTTCTCGTGTCTGATGAACTGTAGCCAAAAGAATAGGTTGTGGACTCTACTTGGTTGTGGGGTGGGGGGTGCCCAAGACAGTTTCGTTGGTTTGCAAATGTGCCCACGGACTCAAGAAGTTCAATGAACCCAGCAGTAAACCAAAAATTTATGGTTTACTATGAATATGGAGATTAGGATGATTTCAATTTAATCCCCGTCCTTCACCATAAGGTCCCAATGATTTAAAAAAAACAAGCACACCAATATTAACAATTTCAAATCATTTACGCATATGTGTGTGTGTGTGTGTGTGTGTATGGTATGTATATATGTACGGTATATCAGGTGTGGAAGAGGTATGTCTTCAGCATATGACGAAAACCGCATAATGAAAATGCCAGACGCAACTCTGTGGGGGAGGGAATTCCACAACTTAAGGGCTGCCGGAGAGAATTCCCTCTCCAATCCCCCAAAATTGCTGAGAGAGGTGGAAGTACCAAGAGGACCCCCCTCTGCTTTTCTTAAAACCCGAGAGGGTCTGTAGAGAAGGAGGTGGTCTTTCAGATATTGAGGTCCAAATCATTTAGGGCTTTGAACTTTAATATGAACATCTTGAATTGTGCTGTCCTGTTCCTGCCCATGAAACACACATGCACTTTCTCATGCATAAAGAAGCCAACAAACAAAAGGTGCAAACTCAGCAACAAGACCAGAGCAGGAATTAATCCAGCCAGCCTTAGACACCACAGATACAGCAAGGAACAAACCTACTCAAGAGAGGCGTTTCAAGGTTCCCTAACCGCAGCTCAGAAACAAGGTCAGGGGTGAGGATTCTGTGATCAGGAGCAGAGACTGCACAAGAGCATGAAGTTTTTCCCCAGCAACTGGCTCCACCTATCCACCATGTTTTTAAAGAGAGGTAGGGACAGTCTAGCTACTTGCATGTATGCCTGTCTTTCTGAAAATGCCTGGCCTGCTGCCGCCTCTTGATACGCACCTCAGAAAGGTGACCTTGGCTTTCCTCCACCCCTGACAGCTCAGTCCATGCTGTGGAGCTCCCCTGCCCCTCCATCTGGCAGAGAAGTGGCCTCCCTGGCTGTGATGGCCTGGTATTCAGACTCGGATGCTGAACCTGAGGGACCCCAGCCTGCACAGGATTCCCCGCCTCCAGAACCAGCTGAGCCGGGGCTGGGGCATGAGCCTCAAGGCTCCTCACTTGTGCTGGATCCTGAGGTGCAGGCATCAGCTGAGTCTGCTCTGGCTCCTGAGGTGATGGAGGACCCATTGCCTACAGGTGCTCCACTCTCAGCCCCGTCAGAGGAAGCTGAGGTTGCCTCTGGGTCCGGTAACCCTCCAGCCTCTCCTGAGCTGCAGAGGCTCAGGGCAGAGAGGTGGAGGGAACTAAGTTCCCACAGGAGGAGTGCTTGCCACCAGGCCAGGAGAGGCGAGTCACCAGAGGATCAGGGCCGCCCTGTGCCTTGGGGCATATAAAAGCTGGTCAGCCCCAGTCCCAAGTTGTGGGAGCAACATTGTTGGTTGCTGGTTCCTGCCTGAACCCTGTCCTGCTTTCCTGCCTGAGCTCCTGACCAGCGCTGGCTCCCTGCTTGCAAGCCTGTTCCTGACTTCACCCAACTCCCTGCCCTGCACCCAGCTTCAGCTACTACAGACTGCCTCCATGTTGCACCTTTGACCATGGACTGGACTTGGACCTCGCCTCTCGGGTAACCCACGGGACCAGCACACTGGCATTGGGTGGCCATGCCTCCTCACCATGAGCCAATGAAAGCAAGGGGGCTACGAAACGTCCAAAGGGCCTCAGTGGAAGGGCCTGGCTCTAAGTCGGAAGCTTGAGCAGGAGAGCTCTGGTGCACACGGCCTCTTCCTCCCACTGTCCTGCTCATCAAAGTCCTCGGGGGAGGCTATGAGATGGCCCCAGAAACTGGCAACTCATTCCTCCCACACCACAAGCAACACAAACCACAATCCCTGATTTAGCTTTATGTCCAAACTGGGGTTCATGATTTGTTACTGCTGACACAGAAGATATTTGGGATGCCAAGAACAAACTTTGGCTTCATGTCACAGTTTGTATGGAGAGAAATAAAGCACAATCCTCAGTTCAGCAGTAACACTAAGCTGGGAATCATGGTTTGTTGCTCCTGCAGGGAGAGGAGTTAATGTAGGAGCCCATCTGCACCATTCATTGTAAACATGGTAAGAATCCTTTACAACTAGCGAGGGGGATCAAGGAACAGTAAAGACACGTTTTTACTAATTTGGTAGCAACCTACCAAATTATTATTCTGGAGGTGCTCTTTCCAGAACTTCAGCTATGAAAAGCTTAATGTTACCATGAAACTGTAATATTACATTCCCTACATGCAATACAGAGCACAGACTAAAATGTCAAAAGTAGCAGTAGCCGCAGCAGCAGTAAGGATATATGTCTTACGCAGATATCCGTAGCAAAAGCTCATCTTGCATGCATGTGGCTAAAAGACTTGTTGTTTACATGCTACTTTATTTACTTAAGAACAAGTAGACCGCTTAAATATGTAGCACGAGGTAGATATGTATTCCATAAAAAGGTACTGCCAAAAAGCTTAACTATAATTTAACAGATGTTCTTAGGTACTCTTGTGAAAATAAAAGGCAGCCTTTCAATAACAAAATGCAAACTAAACCAAACCAGAATGCAAACTCAACTTACTTCAAGTTCTCAGGAAATATGCAGGGAGTCAGACTTCACCATTTACTCACAAATGTGCAAAGAGTCAACCACTAATTTTGACAGTTATTTTAATATATAAAAAAACCCTTCGGAAACTACCATAGCACATGTTGGCTTGACTCAAATTCAGATCACAACACAAGCCAAGGATTTTGCTTCATGGCCTTGGAAGAGTTACACTGCATCGTCCTTGGCTCTTTATCTGTAAAGCATTGACAGAAATGAATTATGTCACAGGGTCCCTGTGCGGTAGGTAGAATGTGAGTGTGCTGCCACCCACCTCTATGGATAAGGATTGTGATGATGTGGAAAGGCCCCATGTCATATTGTACAATAAGCCAAAATGAGACAATACAGAGCAATACTTTCAGATGTAATCACTCTGAAATTTCCTTGCACATGGTGATTTTTGGCTGCTATCCACAAACCACTAGAGCCAACAGAATGACTTAGCCCCAGCGAAATGTAGGTAGCTCGAACACAGAGATGCAGGACCAAAATGGGTTCTAAGTTGCGCTTTAGTGAGTTTCATCATGAACAGTTTACTATCCAGTTTGTCAGCAATGTAAGCCTATTCATATCTCATCCAAGGGTTTCTTCCACAGCTGTAAAAAGTATGGGTGTCATAAGCATTTGTGGAAAGGTGAACAACCAATCTGAAATGCCATAGATAGATAGATAGATAGATAGATAGATAGATAGATAGATAGATAGATAGATAGACAGATAGACAGACGAAGGTCTTCTGGTCAAAGCAACGTGGGAGGCAGCAGTTGCAAGTTACTAGTCTCTGCAGCCACAGCAGGCGCTGCGATTCTCCAGCAGTTTGACTTCACCCCCGACAGCACACTCCATTGTCTCTCGAGACAGATGGATGCCAACAATAATAAGTAGCACTGTTGTGTACTAGTGTTGAAGCTCTTTGCACTAGCACTTGTGCATTTTCACAGAAAGGTCTTAAATCAGTCTATAGTCCAAATGTAATACTTCCTTTGTTGATTTCTCTCCCACATTAATAACATGAATTCACACATAGTATATAAATAATGTGAGAGAGACTTTTAAATATGTTTTTGTGCAGTTGACTCAGAGCTAATCCCACTGGAGCTATCACTATGATTCAAGTACCTCTCATGCATTAAAAGCTTTATCTTCTGGGAAAGTGGATCAGGTTACGCAGAGGAGGTTAGTAATAAGATATCTTGCTTGGTCTTTCTTTAGGAAAGCAGGTCCTCATCACCTGACCCTTTGCATTAATCTTTAGCACTTGAAAATCTAGTTCATTGTCATTCTGGTCATCCTTTGCAAAACTTGTTACAAAAAAACCTTTCCCACTTCCCTTGTTAACACAAGCTTTTCCAAACCTAGAGAAAAGAAATCAGAATAAGATGTTCATTATTCTGCAAGCAGTTGCTAAAATTTGGCAAGTGCTATATATTATATATCTGTTAAAGGCAAGAAATGCTGCTTTTCACTCTGGTGATGCGCAACAGTATAGAGAAGCCAGAGCCAAATTGAAAAAGGGCATTAGGAACGCCAAAGCTATGTACTGCCGGAGGATCGAAAAACATTTTGAGAGCTCCGACCCTCGTCGAGTATGGCAAGGCTTGAGACAAATTACAGGGCAAAATACTAAAAATGAATTGGCTAGCAGCAGTGCGCACCTGGCTGATCAACTGAATCAATTTTTTAGCCGCTTTGAGGAGGGAACTGGAACTACCGTCACTACAGCATTGGCCACCAGCACATTATCAGAAACTACCAGAAACTATCAGACAACCACTTTTATTACAGACCTGTGACATACAACGTGCCTTTCGGAGCATTAACATCAGGAAGGCAGCTGGACCGGATGGAATCATGGGACGGGCTATTAGGGACTGTGCTGCAGAATTAGCCGGCGTATTTACGGACATTTTCAACCTATCCCTGTTGCAGGGTTATGTCCCTACCTGCCTGAAGACATCGATTATAGTGCCAGTCCCCAAGCAGTCAGTGGTGGTATCTCTCAATGATTATAGGCCAATAGCCTTAACATCTGTTGTTATGAAATGTTTTGAGAGATTGGTGCTAGATTATATTAAGGCTAGTCTTCCATCCACTTTAGACCCGTTCCAGTTTGCATACAGAAGAAATAGATCTACTGATGATGCTATTTCCATCGCCGTCCATACTGTATTGAGTCATCTAGAACGACAGGGAACCTACGCAAGGCTGTTGTTTGTGGACTACAGTTCTGCCTTCAATACAATTCTGCCAGACAGGTTATTTCTTAAAATGACCAACTTGGGTATACATCAGAAGATCTGTCTGTGGGTAAGGAATTTCCTGACTGATAGGCCGCAGACAGTGAGAATGGGACCTTACTATTCTTCTACTCTAGTATTAAGCACAGGAGCCCCTCAGGGATGCGTGCTAAGTCCCTTTCTCTATTCTCTGTACACATTTGATTGCACCCCACTGTATAAGTCCAACACAATCATCAAATTTGCGGATGATACAACAGTGGTGGGGCTCATCAGTGAGAACGATGAGACTGCTTATAGGAAAGAAGTACAGGGGTTAATTCAATGGTGTAAAGAAAATAATCTTATGCTTAACACCAAAAAAACCAAAGAACTCATAATTGACTTTAGGAGAAAGAAAAGTGTATTGTTACCATTGCACATAAATGGCGAGGAAGTGGAGAGGGTTGGTAGTTTTAAATACCTGGGCATTTATATCTCGGAGGACCTCTCATGGACTGCAAATGTTAATATGGTTGTGAGGAAGGTGCAGGGGAGGTTGTATTTCCTGAGAATGCTCAGGGGACTGAATCTATCCCAGCACCTACTCCTGTCCTATTATCATAGTACCATCGAGAGTGTCCTAACCTATAGTATATTATCGTGGTATGGGAGCAGCTCTGAAACGGATAAAAAAGCTTTACAGAGAACAATTAAAATTGCCCAGAACGTTATTGGGCTCCGACTACCAACCCTGGATGAGATCTTCACGTCTCGCATCTTGAAGAAGTCACATAATATTCTGAGAGATCCCACCCACCCTGCTCACAACTTCTTTGAACTATTGCCTTCGGGCAGAAGATATAGGACAATGAAAACACGAACCACACGCCTTCTGAATAGTTTCTATCCAAGAGCTCTGATTGCACTAAATAATGATCTCAGGACCAGTTGCAAGGTTTAGTAAGTAGGGAGTGGAAGGAATGAGATAGGTTTTAGGTTATGTTATGTTTTTAATAGGTCATGCTATATTCTGGATTATGTTATGTTTTATAGATTATGTCTAAATAGGATGAGAGTTTGGAGATACGTGCAAATGTATATGTGGACCCGGTCTTTGGGTGGGTGTTTGATTTTCGTTGTTGTGTATACTGTGTATATACGGACAATGACAATAAATTTATCTAAATCTAAATCTAAAATATATAATGCAGTACCAATGAAGAAAAGATCTATCCTTACGCTGCTAGGATGCTTCCCAGGAAAACATTGGCTACTTGTATACTAGGGCCCTTAGGACTGTCAAGGCATTGCTTTTCCACAATCAGACATAAGGGAAATTAAAATGGTGGTTTGACACATAACGCTTGCTATATGTTCTATTTCCCAGGAATGCCCTTCTCTAGGGTCGAGAATCCCTATAAGTCTTATTCAGTAAAGGTCCCCTGCAATGTTGTTTAGTGCTTTCCTCCTTGCAGTTTCTGTCCCTTTTATATCATGAACTGCTCTTTTCTATACTTCCTGTTTCACTATAACAGAAAGAAAGGGAAAAATAATGACAGGAAAACCATCATTAACACACACACCCTTGAGGTACTGAAGCCGACTAATTAAATTAAGGAACAACTCATCACTAACCCCACAGCACTAAATAGGAAGCAATAAAAAGGGCAGAATGTGTCAGAAGGACATTTTTAAATCAAAAGCACCATAGCACATAAAAGCCTTAATACTTTGTGCATCACATTGGATGGGAACTGCAACTGAATTTAACAAAAATGGTTGCCACTGACAGTTGGTGATACACTCCCAGAGCCTAGGAGTGAAGATTTGCTTGCCTTCTGGGCAGAACACAAGAGACACAATTACCCATCCCAGTTAACTCTGTTGTTGTTGTTTTTAAAAATGTTTCTCCAATGCCATTTTCACTGACCTCATTTATCCTGCAACACCCCACAGGGAACAAGAACTATTAGTACTTAGATAAACTGCTGCAAAACACTCTGAGCCTGTTGATGGCATTGACAAAATTTTACCACTGGGTTTTAATGATTCTGAGTGAGATTTATTATCTGTTTTATTTTGATAGCTGGCTTTTGTTAATTAACCTTGGTGGTGCTTTATGTAAGCCATTTTTAGATAACCTTACTAATAAAGGTCACAAAAAAAGGTTAAATAGGGGGCAGTCTGATGAGACAATAACTCTGCACTGGCTGCCAGTGAACTACCAAGCCCAATTAAAGGTGATGGTACTTGCATAAAAAACCCTAATCGCCTTGGGACCCAAGTAACTGGAACAATTCGCCCAATATCAATCATTTCAGGCCATATGATCAGCAGGATACGTCATGTTGGTGGTGCTACCTGTCACTGCTGCTCAGTTGGCACTGACCCATGACGGGGCCTTCTCTGTGGTAGCTCCATCCCTGGTGTGTCAGCTGTGTCTGTCCCCCTCATTGTTGAGCATAAGGAGCAATTGGGAGGGGGGAAGTTTCCTGCTTACTCAGGTATCTGATGGCTGAAAGACACTGCTGTTTGCAACCTTGAAATTAGGTATGAGGGTATGTGATTGTTTTTAAAGAGTTTTTCCATGTTTGTAGATGTTTTTAAATATGCTTTTATTTTATTTGTAATTGTATTGTTTTAACATTTTGATGTTTGCTGCTCTGGGCTCCTTTGGGATGAAGGGCAGGGTAGAAATTTAAACAGAAATTTAATTCCGCTCTGCATATCATTTTTACATCAGTTTGTGGGTTTTTAAAAATAAGTCTTTAGTATGCACATTTTTGCAAGGAATATCTCCTAATATATTGCTTTTTAATGTGCATTTCTCCCTAATACATGCATTTATATAGATACTATCTGGCTGGAGAACTGCAATGTAAAATTCAGAGAGGTGCTTGTTTTGAAAGATAGCTGTGTTTTGGTTCACATATTGTTTCAGCAAGTGCAAATTGGATAGGTTCACATTAAAATATAAACTAAAGCTATTTTCCCCCACATAACTAGCCCTACAGCAGAAGAACATATGGAGCTGTAATTTCATTTTGCCACAAAGATCCAGCTTTCTCTAAACACTGAACATCAACAGAGGCCAAAGGACTTAGCTTGGGAAAATGACAGACCCTTTCCAATGTTAATCACTGCTGTCTGCCTGGATTTAGTTAACAATTTTTATAAACAGCATGCAACCATTAAACCAGTCATACGTCTTCTCAGATGGCCTGCAGCAAATGTTTACATGTATAATGCAATCAGCTGCTCTTCAGGCACACGCTGCGTCTCAAAGAAACACATTATCCTCGAGCTTTAGCACCAAGAGTACACCACTTTTGACAGCCACATAACATGAGCCACAATCAGGACGTTTCTCACAATCCTTCTAGGGTCATCTCAGCATAAGAGACTCCAACACGTGGCACTGCACTGTTGACAAAGCACCATCACCATCACAGCACAAAAGTGGCAAAAGTTTCACACTCAGCCAGTGCAGCCAACAAGGAATTGCAATATTTTTAAAAGATGCTACAGGATCATGGTTTCTGTTTATCTCCTATGTGGAAATCCTTTAAGCTTCTGACCACATCCCAATCAAATACAGATTCAGATATATATACTTTCTGACAATAATTCAACTGCATAATAAATACATCTAAACTCTCAACACTTACTGAACATTTTATTAACTTGTTTTACCTGGTCCCCAAAGCCCACCCATTATATAATGAAGAAGTGGTTTTACTTTTCCATTCTTCTATTAATTAGTGACCCTTCTTGGTTATGCAGAGCTTTTTCTTTTCATGGATTTCCCCCCCAATTTCATTGCAAAATAAAGTTTCATGTTAAGCAAAATTTGTCATCCTTATTTTACCATGTATCATTTTGTCAGTGGAAGTTTCTTCCAAGTAAACACACATAGGATTGTGCTGCACAGATGCAAAAGTACTAAAACACGGCGTGGGCTCCTCATTGTCATTTCATAAGGCATGTCATAAAGGTAGCTAACCTGTAGCTCTCCAAATGTTGCTTGTCACAGCGCTGTCAAGCAAGGGATATCCAGAGGGAGGAATTGACTCTTTATTGTCAAAAGTACACTTACAAGTTAGGAAAAGGCATGTCTATCAGTTCATCATCTCTCGGATACTCCTAGATGGGCACCTAATGAGGCAGTTGCCACAACAGAAAGGCCCCACCCCTGACCTTGGCTTAGGTATCTCCCACACGTGAGCTGCACATAAGCTCCTCCACTTCAGCCCTCTTTTGGACCAGGGAGACAGCAGAGCAGGAGAGGTGGGGGCAGGAGGAGGAGATGTACAAGCCCTTGAGTCTCCACCAACCTGACCTCTCTCTCCCTCCTCCCGCACCTGTTCTTTACCCTCCAATCCTGCAGCTTCTCATGCCTCTGACTCTCGTCTCCTGGCTGTTACTAGGCTACCCCAGTTCACTGACCCCTTCTTCCAAGTGAGTCTCCAACCCACCTTCTCCCAGTGCCCACTCCTCAGTATCCAGCCACCACTCCTCTATGTCCAGCCAGTCACTGGCCTTGCTGGACTACAACTCCCATCTTCCTCAACCAACAGCATCAATGATACGCAATTATGGATTTTGTAATTCAGCAACATCTGGAGGGTCCACAGGCTCCACAACCCTGTAATAATGGGACTTGTGGATAAATCATTAGCCTGCATTGCTATGTGTTTTCACTCCTTAAAGCTTTTGCTTTTTATTATTAAAATGTGTTATTAAAATTATTAAGTTGTAGATAGGTAGCCGTGTTGGTCTGCCATAGTCAAAATAAAAAAAATTCCTTCCAGTAGCACCTTAAAGACCAACTAAGTTAGTTCTTGGTATGAGCTTTCGTGTGCATGCACACTTCTTCAGATACTGAAGAAGTGTGCATGCACACGAAAGCTCATACCAAGAACTAACTTAGTTGGTCTTTAAGGTGCTACTGGAAGGAATTTTTTTTATTTTAAAATTATTAAAATATATTTAGAATTATTAAAATGTGTCAATGTTCCAAGGCACTGGAAATCTAACAGCACCCCTGCCAAATAAATTGAAGTAGCCTTTCCCACAATAAAGCAAGACTGCCCAACCAGAGAAGTCGCTTATAACCTATGCATTCATTGCCACGCAGTTCATGAAATCTTCTTGCATGTTGAACTTCAGATCTGCACAGTTCTCTACAAACCAGTATGGTCATGACGCCTCTAGTTTCTGAGTCAGGGAGCGCCACATGCATCAGCCAAACAAGTGCAGGTGGCAGGTAAGTTATGCACTAAGCGCCATAAACTACTGCACCATATATATTTCTCCAATACTAAAAGGCAAGATCATTTATCTTGCAATCGCTCAGGGCACATTCAGTTTTTCCACACAGTGATTGTAATGCACTCCCAAATTATATTCAGCATTGTAACTGCTTCGCTTCTGTAACATTTGCCTAAGCGTTGCTGTAGACAGTGTAGAGGTTTCTCTGTGTTTTGCGCCAAAGGCTGAGAAAGAAAGTAATGGTTAGCCCGTATCTCCTTGCACCGACTGAGTAGTGACAGACCATTTGAAAAGGCTATTCTGCCAACCCATTTCTGCCCAGGAAGGAAGAAGTAATTCCTTTCTATCCCAGGGGGGGAAACCGTAAACTACTACAGCTGGTTTTTCAGTGTCAAACCACGGCAGGTCATCAGAGCAGTAAACCAGCACTAACCTTTAATGATGAACATACTCTAAAACTGTGGTCCTCAGCACATCTACATCTATCTTGCACACCATGCAGGGTAAGCCAAAATTTGCTGAGAGCTGCAGAAAATCTTGATTCCTTAGTTATGCTTATTATACGCATTTGCAAACACATCATTATTGCATTCAGAGTTTACATTTTAGGTGCGCAAATTAAATTAAAAATTAAAATGTGTGAAGAGCTTTCAGAGAAATAAGTTCATGGAAATCGGTGAGACTTGCAGCCAGATCCTAATCATGTCTAGACAGAAATAAATCACAGTGATTTCAATGGGGCTTGCATCCTGGTGAATAATATTAGGAGTGAAACCTTCCTTCCAAATAAGTTTGTTTAGGTCCGCAGTACAAGCCTTCACTATTTCTTAGAGATACCAAAGGGTTCCTGTATCAGCAATGGCACTGGGGTTGTGTAAACACTCAGGGTGAAATCCCAGAGGCATTTTCTACTGCAAGAACACCATTTCAGTACCAGAGCACAGAAACTTCAGTAGAGCAGCTTGCAAGATTCAACAAACTCCAAAGACCTAATCTTGCTTATATTTAAGGGTAAAGGGTAAAAAAAGAAAGAAGGGAGCGTACAGCAACATGATATGATTCTTTATATCAGCATTATCAAAACAGGACAAACAGCTGCCCTCCTTATTTAATCTTAGAAAGGGGATGTATACCTCTAGTATGCATGCTTACTTCACAAACCTATTTAATTATTTACTTAATATGTTATTCTGTAGCACCCGGGTTTTTTTGTGCTCCTGTTGTAAACAGAAATAATAAACAATGTGGTTTAAAATCCAGGGGAAGAAGAGAGCAGTCTCCCTGCCCATCTTCACAGAAACTTTTCCCCTATGCATGTGAGGGCATTACAAATTGTTGTCTATGGTTGCATGCTCAAATACATGTGGTCAGATGCTCACAGCACTCCACTAAAGACCGGCCTTCACGCCTATGCACACAAGCACCATTTAAAGTATTGCAAACAGGCTTGTTAGCACTGTATGCCTGAACTTGCAGAATAAAAAAAAGCACCACTGCAGCATCACAGTAAATGTATGCAGGAATTTAAGCCATAAATAACAACCCCCTTATATAAGATTGCCTGGTATATTGTTTGTTACTGAGCTTATACTAGGTCCAATTATTAATTTCTAAGCAGAGTAGTTCTGGGATATACTCCAGATTTGAAGCAGTAAACACTGGCTTAAAGTGTGGAAACTTGTGTATGTAAACACGCACCAGACAAATGCCAGGGATCCAGAGGCAATCAAGGTTTCTTCCTTGACACTCAACTCTTCCAAGTGTCCCCCCCCCCCAATGTAATTGCAAAGGCTCCCTTCACATTTTATAATACAGCTAAGCAACTGGAAGTCTCGGGGTGCAAAGAGAGCCCTGCCCTGAGATGCTATCTCACATAGAGAGAGAAAGAGCGGCCAACCCACAAGCAAGGGAGATGTACAGAAGCATCAATGGCTGAGGAAACAGAACTTGCTGGCAGCTCAGGGGTAGGGAACTGGATCCACCTGGCAGGACAGATTCACCTGTCAACCACATGATGTCCTTATGGTGTCAGGTGATAGACACCTGGCAAACAATGGGAGGGGGGGTCTCAGACCAGGGTACCAGACCAGGGTTTGGCACCCCAGGTGCCTGCCAAGGCCCACAGCCCAGAAGGGGCCTCCTGTCAAACCTTGAGGCCCATCAAGTTCTGCTGCTGCTGCTACTTCTTCCTGTTGCTATCTGTTCACCTGCGTGTTCTCTCTCCCTCTGTGTGTGTGTGTGTGTGTGTGTGTGTGCGCGCGCAACTTTCCCTTTCTCTGGGCAGTGGTGTAGGAAGGAAAATGACACTCTGCACATGCTCAGGGGTGTGCTTTTAAACACCATGGTCTCCCAGGGGCCTCTGTTCACAAGGCATCTTGTGAAGATCTATCTTTTTGCCCAGGCTTTCCCTAACCCAGAAGATCGAACTCTGCTATTTCTGATCCCCCATTCTTCTCTGTTCTACTGTTTTTATATCACTGTTTTATTTATTTTTAGTGTTATCCTTGCATACCGCTTGACACTTCCCTTCTTTTGTTAATACTAAGTGATCATATTAATATATTGATTTCAGCAGGAATATATTAATTTCATGCCTGACATCAGCAGGCATTTTAACTGAATTCTGGTTGTGTAGTTTAACCTTTAACCTCATTGTACTATTGATTTCCTTGCACAACACACACAGAGGTGCCTGTGATTAAGTGGTCTTCAAATAAAACAGTAAAAATAAATGCTTTTTAATGAAGATATAAATAAAACAAGGGATAGTCCCAAGCCTCTGGGGCCCAGACACATTGCGGGAGAAGAAGCATGGTTCCTGTGTGATAGATAAATTAGGGTTGCCATACTTCAAAATGTGAAAACCCAGACACATAAATTGAGAATTGAGCTTTTTTTTTTTTTTTTGGCAAAGTTGCTGAGCTCTTTGAGGGGGGGATTTGAAGTTTCTGAGCTATTTTTAAGGAAATTTGCCCCCCAAAACCAACACTTCCAACATGGGTTGCCATATGCCCTGGTTTCCCCGGACATTTTTACCGATTTGCAGACATGTTTCCCAGTATTTCCAATGGACAAATCCTGGATATGCCCAGGAATTCCCGTTATATCTATATTAGGGATGCCATACGTCCGGACATTACCGGGATTTCAAAGGCAGAATTGACATGGGGGTGGCGATTTCTGAAAGGTGGCGCTTTGTCCTGGATCTTTGGCAAGTCAATCACAAAAGTCTTTGGCATTTGTGTAAAAAAGCTCAATAATTTCGGTGGTTTCCTTAAAAACCAGCGGTGTCCTGGTTTTTACTTTTGAAATATGGCAACCCTAATAGATAGATATATTATATAGATAATATTATATACACACACAAATGAGTATGGTAAAGTACACAAATGAAGTATGGTGTCTGAAAAATCAGAACTCCTATTAAAATAAACCAGTTCCGTTTTAAATACTGAAATACTAAAGAAGATGGATAACAATGTGTAACAGAAAAAGAAGCAGAAAATTGGGTTACAGGTGTGTGAAAGAAAGTAATAGAAGTGGAAAGAAATTGCAATTGAGTAGATTGGAAGTCTAACACAAAGGTGGGGTGAGGGGTGAGGGATGGTGGTGGGAAAAGGAAAGTATCTGTGGGATTGAGTGCGGGTACGTATGAACATTTTAAAGGATTGTATGAAATGTATGTTTGTATATTCGTAACGTGTGTATTAATGCTGAATTATTTTAATAATAAAAACTTAAATAAACAAAAAGAGGAGTATGGTGCCTGTGTGAGATATATATGTGTGTGTGTGAGAGAGAAGATATATTGGGGGGGGGGGTTCCTTCAACTATCCTCTGCCCTCGAACCCCCCACTCCGCTTTTCTCCTCAGCGCCTCAGGTACCCCCGCGCAAACGCGCGCGCAGCCCCGCTCGCTCCGCCCTCGCGGCGTTGCGGCAGAAGGCGAGCGGGCGACCGGCGGCGCGGACTGACCTGAAGCAGGTGGCGAGCTCCCCGCTGGGCTTCAGGCACGGGTACTTGGTGGTGGCCACTTTGCTCTCGGAGCAGACCTCCCTGCGAGGGGGAGAAAGAGAGAGACCGTGCTTAAAGCGTCGCCTGAGAGACGTCCAAAGTCCAATTCCCTTCCCGTCTCCTCCGGGGGCAGCTCCGGCTTGCTTGGCCGTCGCGGAGGCGCGGGAAAGGCGGCAAGCTGAGGAGACTGGCCCTTCCCTCACACCCCGCACCGCCACCGCCACCGCCGCCCTGGCCCTCCAAGCCGCCGTCCCACCCACCTGTCGCTCTCCTCGGGCTCCTCGCGGTAGGTCCACGCATGCCCGAGCGCCGCCAGCAGCAGCAGCCCCAGCAGCAGCAGCCAGAGGCGCAGCACGCTGGGCGACGTCGGCGGCGGCCACAGCGCCAGCAGCAGAAGGCGCCGGGCACCTCCGCCGCCGCCCCGCAGCACCATCGGGCGGCCTCGCGGCTCCCCTGCGCAGCGCCCGACCTCTCCGGCTGCGTGGCGCGCTCGAGGGCGCGCGGAGAGAGAAAGAGGAGGGAGGGAGGGAGGCGGAGGCGAGCGGTGCCCCCTGCGGCGGGAGCGAGTCAGCGGGGCCGGCGGCGTGACCAGCGGGAGGAGGGAAGAGACAGGCAATGGACGGCGCTTGGCTAGGCGAGGAGGAGAGAAAAGAGGGATGGGGGGAGAGGGCGACCAGATGCTTCCGAGAGGCGATCTTGGGTTGCTTTGGCCGCCAAGGAAGCGGAGAAGGGGGAGCGGGAGAGACGGAGCCAGATGTCGCCGAGGGTGGCGACCCCAGGAAGTGTTGGGGGAGATCGGCTTTTTTCCCGAAGCTCGTGGGGCAGGAGAGAGGAGGAGGTGGGGGGGAGAGGACAGAGAAAGGGGTCGCCAGCTGGTGCACGGAGAGGCTGCCTGTCGGACGGGGGGCTGGGGTGTTTCCTTCCCAAAGCGACGCGAGAGGGAGGATCCCGGTGTTACAAGGTTCCCCTCCACACACGGTTCACCAGGAGATAGGAGATAAGAGGGATGGAGATCGGGAGGTGGAGGGGTGGCCCGCTGTTGCGCAGCGATCTGGGGCAGCAGCAAGGGAGAAGCAGCTTCTCTTGCTGGGAGGGGGCGGAGACAAGGAGCCAGGCTCCTCGGAGATTAAGGATGAAAAGGAAGGATAGAGGTACAGCAGAGGAGCAGGATAGGAAGCGATCTAAAAGTTGTGGGTCAAAACTTGGTTTCTGGCTAGCCAAGAGATTGGGGGGGGGGGAGAGATGTAGGGAGAGCATGTGCGCAAAGGGAGGAGGAGTATCCAGCTATGGCAGGATGTGGGACGGGTTTTTTGTGTGTGTTTTTTACAGCTACTACCCAACCTGCTGGTCAGGGATAGTCTGACATAACCATCTTTCCAGGAAGGAGCGGGAGGGGTTTTCCAAAGAAGGCCAGGCAGGAGGACTCAAAGAACCTGGAGGTGGATAGAAGAGAGAGCCAGCTATAACAGGAGGAGCGTGTTCCAAGGCAGCCAGAAGATTAAGCCAAGCATTTTGGAAAGGCGGGTGGGGTTGGGGGACTCAGGCTAGATCAGTAACCATAAAGTCAGGAATGGCCAGGAGGCTTAGAATGGAGGAAGGTTGGGGGGTGGGGAGCCAGAGGTTGCAGATGGGCAAGTGGAAAGAACAATCCAGGGGTCAGGAGGATTGGGAGTGGGGGTGAACAGGAGATATAGAAGTTGCGTAGCTAACTTGCACGAGTTAGCAATTGCAAATGGGAAGAGGCTTTGTGAGCAGACGGAGAGGGGCACCCGGTTGGTTGTGCAGTTAAATAATGTTACACCCCGCCTTACAGTGTGAGGTTCCAAGTGCGCTTTCACAAGGTCCGTGTTTCCTTTTGAAAATGAGGCACAGTGGGGACTGTGGTGTCTTTAGGATATATGGCTTATTTACACATATATTATACAACCTGAGCCTACGATGGAGGCGTTCCCAACATTGCACTCAAAGAGCGTCTTGCTTCTCCCAAAGGTGCAGCCTAGGATCCAAGCAGACATCAACATCGTCCTTGTCTCTCTCTCCAGCCTGCTGCTTTACTTCTACATTACATCACTCCTGCTATAAACTCTTCTAAATCACATTGCCTCTGACTTTATCTGTGAAGTGAAAGGGGCTCTGCCTGTTTGCCAACTCTCACGGAGTTATGGCTCATTACCCCAGGCCATCACCTCATTGGAAATTAGCCTTTCAACTTGTTGATTCCAGGGGATTAGCATTGTCCAGCACACAGCCTAATGCAAAGGGTCAAGCTTAATGCACATAAGCCTGGGACCCAGACTTAACACCTAGCCTTAATTAAATTCTGACTCCATCTAGACCCAGAAATCTAGGGTGTCTAGCACCCACAAACTTGTAAAAGCAAGTTTAGGCTCTAGACTTAATGGTCTGTACTGGGAACTCCCATCTTGAGAGAGTAGTGTGTTTTATTTCACTTACTTCAAGGATGTTAAGCCAGCTCTGCTCCATTTGGGGGCTGTTGAGTGGGACTCTGGACTTCTGCCCAAAAGACCTGCCCCAGGGGCACTGCCAGACAAGGATTCAATATCTGCCTGGTTCATGAAATCAAGGAGAAAACAGTTGTTGCATTCGAGTCTCCCAACCTATTTCCCTGCAAGGATCTTAATCCCCATGAAGTTGGGAGCTAGAAATATCTCTTCTTTCATGTTGTTTTTCATCCTCGAGGATTCCAAATATATTTTTTTAAAAAACCTTTCTCTTAATCTGTTTCTCTGATCACTGACTTTGCAGTTCTGCTTATACAGGGAAAGATATTTAGCAGAGCCAGCCATTCCAAGAACTAATGCTGGTAGTTTTTATGATGGAGTCCAGAGTCAACCTTTTCTTTCCCTTTTCTGTCCGGTACTAGAGAGCATAGATCTCTGCGAACAAATGTAATTGCTTGTGTCTCTTTGCACAGGAGAGGCACAGGAGAACCAGAATATCCCAGCAGTTCTCATCAGAACTGAGTTAGACATCATAACACCTTAGCAGCTACAAAGTATATAGTGAAAAATTGAATGTTTGGAATTCTCATTTGATAGAGCATGTGCTTTTCATCCAAAAGATCCATGGTAAGAACCCTGGCATTTCCACTGCAAAAAAAAGATGTCATACAGTAGGGGCGGCTTTGGGAAAAGTTTCTGCCTAAGGATTTGGGCAGCTGCTGCCAGACAGAGTTTGTTGTACTGGGCAAGGTGGATCAATGGTTTTGCCTCAGTATAAAGCAGTTTGGCCTGTTTATACCTACTAGGTTTTATTATTTTTCTCCTGCAATGTACAGTGGTACCTCAGGTTAAGAACTTAATTTGTTCTGGAGGTCCATTCTGAACCTGAAACTGTTCTTAACCTGAGGTACCACTTTAGTTAATGTTCTCCTGTTCTCCTGCTGCCGCCGCGCCGCCTCCACTCGATTTCTGTTCTCATCCTGAAGCAAAGTTCTTAACCAGAGGTACTATTTCTGGGTTAGCAGAGTCTGTAACCTGAAGCATCTGTAACCTGAAGCGTCTGTAACCCGAGGTACCACTGTATATTAAAAAAAGACCTAATGGCAGCAGCTGCATTAGGTACACTTAGAAACAAGAGTCGGTATGGATTTTCTGCTACGTTCCACCTTCATTCCTTACTTTATGCATATATACAACCTCTGTGTCTTTACCTCTCCCATCATGCTTCAAGTAGAGAGAAAAATTGATGTGATTGGTCAGTTAGTTAAATATTTCTTTTGTTTCACTTCCTCTGCGGGAGGGCAGCTCCCCCGCCCCTCCTTGGCTACGCCCATGCTGCCTGATTTATTTATTTTTACACTAAGAAGCTCCTAAAGGAGGCAGAGTGTCTTTTCCGTAGCAGAACTGAGCTCACCGTCTTTTCACACACAAAAATCCACTCCTGGTTTTCCCCCTGTGCTTTCTTAAACTCAGTAGCCTGAATTATAAGGGGTATTACTAAAGGGGTATTACTAAACAATTGGGAGACAAAATCCTTGTTGATCTACTGCAAATCAGTCAGAGTTCTGCTTTCTACCCACCCCTGGACTATGTATGACACAAGCTTGCCTGAACATCTGACCAGTTGGTCCTCGAGGATCAATTCCAGTATAACAAGGATGGGAGACCTGTGGTTTTCCAGATGTTGTCAGTCTGTAACTCCCATCATCCCTGACCACTGATGGGAGGGGGTCCAGCAACATCTGGAGGGCCACAGTTTCTCCATCCCTGCCCTGTAGAAACCCTGTCTTTAAGAATCTGTGGTCTTCAGCCTGAGCAGTTGTTGCTGGTGTGGCGATTCTGCTAGTACTATCGCTGCCCTTTTCGAAGAGCCTGACATTGTGTGGGAGGGGGAGTTTGCACAGTGTTCCCTCCTGACTGGGTGACCACAGGCAACCCTGCTGCATTTGGGGTTAAGGGGCAGAGCTTCTAGGTCAGAAGATGATGCTCCCAGGCAGGCTTTTATCTCCAAACACCATTCAACAAAGGGAATTGAAGCAGGATATTGAGCCTAAGAATCTCTTTCTCCTCTGCTGTATACCCCCAGCACAATTTCTCAGGAAGGGCGTCTCAAGCCAGGAGTGATATTTCGGAGTGTATAAACATCCTATATTTAAAACATGTTCTATTTATCTATCTGTTAACAGCATTTATATACCACCTTTCTGCCAGGACATTCAAGGCAAAGCTGAAAGAAATTAAAAACAGCAGTGCTGCCTGGCAACCTCTTCGAATGAGTTTGGTGGATATGATCATGCCTACTATCCATACCCTGGGACGCAGGTGGCACTGTGGTCTAAACCACAAAGCCTAGGGCTTGCTGATCAGAAGGTCGGCGGTTCGAATCCCCGCGACCGGGCGAGCTCCCATTGCTTGGTCCCAGCTTCTGCCAACCTAGCAGTTCGAAAGCACATCAAAGTGCAAGTAGATAAATAGGTACCACTCCAGCGGGAAGGTAAACGGCGTTTCCGTGTGCTGCTCTGGTTCGCCAAAAGCGGCTTAGTCATGCTGGCCACATGACCCGGAAAAACTAACTGCGGACAAACGCCGGCTCCCTCGGCCAGTAAAGTGAGATGAACGCCGCAACCCCAGAGTCGTCTGCGACTGGACTATCCATACCTTTACTATCCATACCCTACAATGCAAACACACTGATTGTGTTTGTATAAAAGGGGGGGTCCTATATAGATGTATGTGCACAGGACTCTTCCACGCAAACAGGAACCCTGATGGTCAAGGTTTTCACCCAAATGTAGAAGCCCTGTATTGTCATAGTGCTGTCAGGCAAGGAATGTCCAGAGTGAAGAATGAACTCTTTTATTGTCAGAGGTACATTTACAAGGTAGGAAAATGCATGCCCATGCATCCTACATTTCTCAGGTACTCCTAGGTGTGCACCCAATGAGGAAGTGGCTGAAACAGAGAGACACACACCTCTGCACCTCAGCTTATGTATCTCCCCCACCTGAACTGCACGCAAGCAGGCGAAGACTATGCCTGCATGTAACCACCTGCTCCTCTCTCTTCAGTCCTAGCCTGGTCCTGGGAGCAGGGAAGGTGGGGGCAGGAGGACGAGGTGTGGAAGCCCTGGACTCTACACCAGCCTGACCTATCTCTATCTCCTCCTGCACCTGTTCTCCTGCACTCTCCAAATCCTACAGCTTCTACCTCTGATTCTTGTCTCCCAGCTGTCACTGGCTCTCCCAGTTCACTGATTCTTTTTTTCCAACCCCCCTTCTCCCAGTGCCCATTCATTGGTATCCAAGCTCCACTCAGCCAGTCCCCGCATATATATGTACATCCGTGTACATATATAGGCCTATCTTTCACACAAACACTGCATGTCTAGGGTGCGGAGCCAGTGGGCCTATTGGTGGTGTGTTTGGATGAAAAACTTGCTTGTGAAAGGGTTTGCACTGGGAGAGAGAAGAACTTCCAAACTTCCTAGGCTGTTTGACCTAACCTGTACTAACATCTCCTACAGTGCTAGACCTCGCAGGATTGTTGTGAGCATAGATTGAGGAGGCATGACACATTGCCTTAAGCTACTCAAAGGAAAAGTGGGGTTTAAATGCATAAATGAGTAAAACAGCCCTGGTAAGCAGGAATAGAAGGACTTGTCAATTTTGGTTGCTTTTCATTTTTACAGTCTTATATCAATTTCTGCAGCCGATAAATACTTGAGTATTTGCTGATTAGAGAAAAAGTGTGCAGGTTTCTTAACTACATGGAACTCTTTCTGACAGAAGAATAATTCAGTGCTAACCTGAAAGCAACAATAATCTCAATAATCTTAATCATAATAATACAGTGTAATTTCTCAGCCAGCCGTTCTGTTTGCTTTTGTTTAATTAGCAAAGGTCCTAATGCCTGCAAATGCTCTGTTTAATTAAGCATTCAAGGAGTCACCTTGGCTCCAGATGGAGTATTAGAAGTAATCCTCAGAGTTGCAATATTTTTGTCTTAATCAGAATCCTTTCTTCAGCAACAACCCCAACCAAGTTTCATGATGCGATACAATGCAGTGGATTCCCCCCCTTTTTTTTCTCTCTGTTGGTAATCATATTACTAGCTAACGCACAAAAGATGTGGCTCTGATCTTGTTTTATCTCCTTTGTAATGAACGAACAGCCAAATCCATTAAGAGAACAGGGGCTACATCCTAAAAAGAACCACGATGCAGTCAAGGAAATATTAGAAGTTATGTTGCCCCAGGCAGAAATAATCTGGCACGAGTTTTCCTTAAGTAAATTCAGAGTGTTTTCTGCTGTGAGGATGCTCTCCACTGAACTAAGGCAGCCTTAACTTTGACTTGAACAACCAAGCAGAAATAGAATGGGGGAAAGCTGAAAAAGAAATCTGGGAGCATTTTTAGATACGAGCCAAAGAATTCAGCAGGGCATGTCAGCAATTCTCCCCGGAATTGTTTAAACAGAAATTGAACACACTTCGGCTGGCTTGTGTGTTTTCCTTCATAATGGGTGTGCTTGTGTGTGTTGTGCCGCACGCCACAATTGTAAACTATTCTGTATGCAGAAACATTTATTTATTTTAACTTGGCAGTGCAGGCTGTTCTTTGTGTTAATTTTAATACGCCAAATGGCTTTCGCAATCATCTTTGCTTACGTGCGCAAATGAATCGTCCACGTTACTAAGACGTATGACTGGCCCAAGACTCATCCTGTATGATAAGTGTGGCAAATGTTCGTTCTCTTAGTGTGGATCATTACAATGCCAAAACAGCATCACTCATTCACAAAAGGGAGGTAGCGGCAGATTCAGGGAAACTCCACAATTTACAGAAGTACTAAAAATATATATCTTTGGGGGTGGAGAAGAGGTATTTCCCAAATAGCGTAATGAGATACTCAGTGGGTATGGAATGCTAACTGTTAAGAGGGAGGGAGGGAGAGGAAATGGAAAACCAGAGGTGGTGGATAGGATAATGGGATTGACCATTTCACACTGCAACCTTTGGTTGCACTTTTGTCCCACTTGTCTGTGACTTCTAGCCGCAGTAACTGAACAGAATATCCATGTTCAAAGACTCTGTACTTATAAGTGCCAGAACAAATAGTCAGGGATGACCGTCCTTGCTTCTCAGGAAGCTGACGGGCTGCTGCTGGGAACAGAATGCTGAACTAAATGCATCAAGTAGTAGATAGGTAGCCGTGTTGGTCTGCCATAGTCAAAATAAAAAAATTCCTTCCAGTAGCACCTTAAAGACCAACTAAGTTAGTTCTTGGTATGAGCTTTCGTGTGCATGCACACTTCTTCAGATACACTGAAACAGAAGTTGCCAGATCCTTCTATATAGTGAGAAGGTGGGGAGGGGTGTTACTCAGAAGGGTGGTGGGAATGGGAGATAGGCAGATAGCTGGGAGAGCCTGTTGACGACTCTTAACGACTGTAATAGGTCTTACAGGAAAAGGCAAGGGGTGAGAAGGTGAGAAATGGTATAGTCATGTATAGTGAGATAAGAATCCAATGTCTTTGTTCAGCCCTGGTTTTTCCATTGTTTTAAGTTTGGTAATGAGTTGTAATTCAGCAGCTTCTCTTTCCAGTCTGTTTCTGAAATTCCTTTGTAGTAAAACAGCTACTTTGAGATCTTGTATAGAATGTCCTGGGAGATTGAAGTGATCTGGCAACTTCTGTTTCAGTGTATCTGAAGAAGTGTGCATGCACACGAAAGCTCATACCAAGAACTAACTTAGTTGGTCTTTAAGGTGCTACTGGAAGGAATTTTTTTATTTTGACTAAATGCATCAAGGAAACTTGTGACATTCATATATGAAGGAAAGTGCAGGATGTGTCCTAGTGGCTGGAATTCTGCATTGCACTATGACAAACGTTCTATTTGCACACACATTTCAGGTTGCCGGACAAAATCATAGACCCATAGAATTATAGAGTTGGAAGGGACCCTGAGGATCATCTAGTCCAACCCCCTGAAATGTGGGAATATGCAGCTGCCCCATATGGGGATCGAACCTGCAATCTTGGTACAGTGGTACCTTGGTTCTCAAACTTAATCCGTTCCAGAAGCCCGTTCCAAAACCAAAGCGTTCCAAAACCAAGGTGCGCTTTCCCATAGAAAGCCATGCAAAATGGATTAATCTGTTCCAGACTTTTAAAAACAACCCCTAAAACAGCAATTTAACATGAATTTTACTATCTAGCAAGACCATTGATCCAGAAAATGAAAGCAATTAGCAATGTACTGTACTATAAAATAGTATTGTAGATCAGGCATGTCCAACTTCAAGTAGGCTGCTTTCCTGGAGGGGGCAGGGATGGGTGACAGGGGTGAAGTGTTTGTTTGCTCAGTCTGCTGTCAAGGTGCTAAATGTTGGTGGGTAGCATTAGAACTCTGCTCATTTTTTTAATATATTTTTTTAAAGATCAGGCAGCTCTCAGGCTACAAAATGACCCCCCTTCTCCATTTTTGGTGTTTTCTCCTCAAGGGGAAAGGACAGACTTAGAATGTCTTCCTGATACATAAAGTTGCTAGGCTGCTGTTGCAAAAAAACAAACAAACCCCAAAACAAAACACTACTTTCTGGGCTAGGTGGTAAGAGTATTAACACTGGCTTTGTTGCTTGGTATTTATATACCGCCTTTCAGTGCTATCTGTGTTCCTAAAGAGGTTCAGATTAAATACATTCCGCCCTTAAACAGTGCCCAAATTACCCATGTCTGAGCCCGCCACTACTCTCTGCCTCATGTTACGACTGCCTTTGAATGGGGAGTACCTGGTGTGCTCTTCCATTCCCCCCTTTTTTTAATTCAGAAGCACAGATACTCTCCTGAAAGGGCTTTAATTCTGAACTGCCTTTGTATAGTAAAGAACAGCGTTCTTAATACCACCCTGCCTCTAAGGAGAGTCTCAGCTACTGAAAGGAAAGGCATGTGAGACAACTCTCCCCGTTTCACACATAATTACAGCTCGCATCTTGGATTACCACCAAAAACAAAGATCCATCGATTAAAAATGCCCCTTTGAAAAAAGGGGAAAGCTGCTGACTAAGGAGAAAATGTCAAGGAGGATTTCTGTACAAAAGCAATCTAGAAGACATAAAGCATTATTTCCCCATGAGCATCTATGGTGGATGGTGGTTTGGAAGACCCAGTTCTTACCCAGTGCAAAACAACTGCAGATAGAGTGAACTGTATGGCACTAGATAAGACTGTTTTATTTACATAGGAATCGCGTTTCGTTACAAGAAGTTCTGAGCTGAAGAACGTGAGAGCCTTCAAAGTGTCCTGCTGCCTATCAGTCACCCTGAAAGGATCAGAGCTGTTCGTGCTTCATCACTCTTGACCTCTTTGATGAGGCTCAGGTCATCCTTCTAAGCGTGGGAGAAGGAAGATAAACAGTCCCTGGGGCTGTATAAACTTCTTATTCCTCCGTGCACACTTTCCAAGCACAACCCAGAAACAAATACCTGGGCTTTCCCCCTCCCTCCACCAACTGCACCTACAGTGCTTAGACTAGGAGTAGGCAAACTAAGGCCCGGGGGCCGGATCCGGCCCAATCACCTTCTAAATCCGCCCACGGACGGTCTGGGAATCAGCATGTTTTTATATGAGTAGAATGTGCCCTTTTATCTAAAATGCATCTCTGGGTTATTTGTGGGGCATAGGAATTTGTTCATTCCCCCCCCAAAAAAAATATAGTCCAGCCCCCCACAAGGTCTGAGGGACAGTGGACCGGCCCCCTGCTGAAAATGTTTGCTGACCCCTGGCTTAGACCCTAACCTAAAACATCAAATATCCCACATAATCCATCCCTTGCCAGACCTTCCTTCCCCTCTGGTCATTTAGGGTGTTTCCCTCCTGCTCTCCTGAGAGCCGTTGTTCACTGAAAAAGCGGAGGGCCAGTACAGTTGTAGAGAGAAACACAAATGAATACAGGCAGCTCCCCATTTACGCGGGGGTTACGTTCTGAGGCATCACGAGTTTAAGTGAAATTGCATATATTGGGAACACCATTGAAAAAAAATGGTTGTTGTTGTTTAGTCGTTTAGTCGTGTCTGACTCTTTGCGACCCCATGGACCAGAGCACGCCAGGCACTCGTGTCTTCCACTGCCTCCCGCAGTTTGGTCAAACTCATGCTGGTAGCTTCGCGAACATTATCCAACCATCTCGTCCTCTGTCATCCCCTTCTCCTTGTGCCCTCCATCTTTCCCAACATCAGGGTCTTTTCAAGGGAGTCTTCTCTTCTCATGAGGTGGACAAAGTATTGGAGCCTCAGCTTCAGAATCTGTCCTTCCTGTGAGCACTCAGGGCTGATTTCCTTAAGAATGGATAGGTTTGATCTTCTTGCAGTCCATGGGACTCTCAAGAGTCTCCTCCAGCACCATAATTCAAAAGCACCAAGTCTTCGGCGATCAGCCTTCTTGGTGGTCCAGGTTTCTCTTCCATACATCACTACTAGAAAAACCATCGCTTTGACTATACGGACCTTTGTTGGCAAGGTGATGTCTCTACTTTTTAAGATGCTGTCGTTTTAAGATGGTAGACACCACAGACTTCCTTGCTCAAACTTCAGCTCTCCAAAGGTGCAAGGGCTCCTGGGATTGCAATTGCAAAGGCCCGGGGGGTTGCTAGGAGCTGTTTTCATGCCATTTTTGCACTTTTTAAGGGTCGTTTTTGCCCCTTTGCATGCCAAATCCGGGTTCATGGTGATCCGTGTGTGTGTGCATGCTTTGAACATGTGTACATGGGGAGTTGCCTGTATACAGTTGAGGAAAAGTTGCTTCGGCAAATTGATCTGACAAAGCAATTAAACACTATAGCCTTGAAAGGAAGAAACTCATCTCTTTAAAAAACAAAAGAAAAGTCAAAAAAATCAGAAAAAGATGGAGGGTGGCAGCTACCTTTGGCATCAGATTCTGCCTGACTTTAAGGCTGGAAGAATGGGAGGAGGACAATCTACTCCATGGAGCAGAATCCACTGGGATGTTCTCCCCTTTCATTATGATTAATTTTAATTGCAAAAGGCTCAGTAATGTTCTTTTTCACCTTTCTTCCCTTCCAACAAGGCCTTGTGAAGGAGAACCTTCAGGTGGATTTATTCAGCTCTGTGTTAGCTGATGTGGAAAGAGTGTCATTCTGATTTTTTGACCGAGGGACCAAAATATATTGAGCTAGTGCTGTTCTGACGTTGGTCTTTTTATCTGCAGCCCTGCTCACTGTGAGCTTAATCCTTCTGAAGCGAAGCACAGCCTTAATGGTGTGCCTGTAGGACTGTAGTCTGTCAAAACAAACAGAAGCAAACCATTCTCTTCTTTTTCATACTTTTAGTTGGTTACTGGCCTGGGTTCTCTGCAGTGAATTACTGAGGTTAAGAACACTTAAGAATAGTGGTTTGGATGATGACTGGGGGGCTTGGAAACTGAGTGAGACCAACTTTATTATTATTGGGGTTTTTTTAAAAAAAGATTAAACATGTTCTGTTCCAAGAAGCACTGAAGACTTCAGAGTTTATTGAACTTAAGTCAGGAAACATTCAGAGATGGGAGAGATGATTTTCTAGATTAGACAATGAGCCACATCTTTGAAAATCCATTTTTACCCCCTCTTTCTTTCTTTCTTATTTATTTTAAAATGTATTATATGCTCTTTTGTAAAATACTATATAGCAGGGTGGCTTGCAACACACAAAATACAGTCTATAAATATATATAAAGCACAATTTAAAATGCCAGTAAAACATCAGTGCATATTGGTTGGTTTAAAAGGGGGGACAGGACATTTTGTGAAGGCTGGTCCAAATAGTGTGATTTTCGAAAGACAACAAAAGAGGCCCGGGATGGTTGGGTTACTGCCAAATCTCTACTGGCAGGGAGTTCCGCAGGTCATGAGCTGCCACACTCAAGAATTAGCCCCTAGTGAAGGCCAACTGAACCTCAGGGAAGTGGGTTGCCACCAGAAGTGCCCCATCAAAGGATCTCAGGGATCAAGGTAGAACACAAGGGACTGAGTGGTCCTTATGTTACTTTGGCCGAAGTTCTTTGTGAATTAGGACAAAAACTTTGATCCTGACTCAATAGCAAATCGGAAAGCAGAACAGCTCTCCCAGCAACAGAGTAGCATGTAGCTAGTAATGCACTCCTGCGAGCAGCCTGGCCACAGCAGTAATTGCAGCAGCTTCTGGACCAGATGCGAGGGAAGCCCAACATAAACTGTGTTCCAGCAATCGGGTCTTGGGGTTGCCAATGCATGGACCACTGTCATTAGGCTCTCCCAGTCCAGAATGATCATACCAGCCAGAGCTGGTGGAAAGCACTCCTGGCCGCAGAGATCCCTTGATCTGTATCTGAAGTGTATCTGATCTGTGTGTATCTGAAGAAGTGTGCATGCACACGAAAGCTCATACCAAGAACTAACTTAGTTGGTCTTTAAGGTGCTACTGGAAGGAACTTTTTTATTTTGACTATGGCAGACCAACACGGCTACCTATCTGTAACCTCTGGCTAGTTCACCAGCCCCTTTCGGAGAGAAATGACTCTGCCCTTGTAATCCCTTGCTCTGCTAACTGAACCAACCCTCCCTGGCTTGATTTTACCAACCATGCAATGTGAATAAAGAACAGTCTTTCGTCCAAAAGCCTGTACATCATTAAAGCTTCAAACCCTCTTCAAACCTGCATTGAAAGTACACCAGACTCGCGATACTCTTTTCAGTATCCCCAGAACTTTGGCAGAATCAGAAGGCAGATTGGTGGCTGCTGAGCAAGTACAATTCTCTTTATTTCAATTCAAGGTTATTATTTTTTTATTTTTTTTTGCTTAGGGTCACCAGCCAAGCTTAGCCCAGGGCATTGCCCTGTTGTTGTTGTTTAGTTGTTTAGTCATGTCCAGCTCTTTGTGATCGCATGGACCAGAGCGTGCCAGGCACTCCTGTCTTCCACTGCCTCCCGCAGTTTGGTCAAACTCATGTTAGTAGCTTCGGGAACATTATCCAACCATCTCGTCCTCTTTCATCCCCTTCTCCTTGTGCCCTCCTTCTTTCCCAACATCAGGGTCTTTTCCAGGGAGTCTTCTCTTCTCATGAGGTGGCCAAAGTATTGGAGCCTCAGCTGCAGGATCTGTCCTTCCAGTGAGCACTCAGGGCTGATTTCCTTCAGAATGGATAGGTTTGATCTTCTTGCAGTCCATGGGACTCTCAAGAGTCTCCTCCACCACCAGAATGTATCAAATTGTATAGTAATCACGAGACTGAATGAATCATAGAATCACAGAATCATAGAGTTGGAAGAGACCACAAGGGTCATCGAGTCCAACCCCCTGCCAAGCAGGAAACAATGCCTGACCTACTGAAAGCGCTCGTTCCATACATAGCTAATTCTGCAGGATGGGAAAAGAGAACTGATACCAGTTTCATTTGGCAGCAGTGCAGAGAGGCAATGGGTGTGAAAGCTTCTTTGGAATTTGCACTGCCTGCCCACATGCTTGCCCCTTTTGCCCTTGCACTGCCTTCTTAACCCGGACATTTGTAATTAAACAGATCTTTTCAAAAGCACCGAGATGCTCTCTCTTCCAAAGGAAAAGGATAGTGGAGCGGTGTGGAGGTCACCTTGACCTCCCTGTTCCTTGGGGAAAGGAGAGCATGCAACACAATGCAAGCACAATCTATCCAGAGTTAAATTCTTTAAAGGGGCTTTTCTTATTTAAATCAATGGGGCATAAAAGTCCTTAATGTTGTCTGGCTTGTGCCCTACATTAATGGTGCAAAAACCATTTGTGAAAACAGTCTCAACAGAGTAGGGTAGGAAAGCTGCCGAACATACACAGAGTGCCAGTTTTTCAGCAATAAATAAGCACAGCCGGCTCTCACGTAACTAACTTCATGGACACAAACATCTAGAGATTCGATCCTGTGCACACTTGGAAATTAACCACCCCAAACAAAATGGGATTTCTGTGTCAACTTACACGATGGTGTGCTCCACCTCAGTGAATATAGCTGCCATAGATTATCCTTATATAATATATCTCTTTGTACAATATACCACTTTGATGCCCTGGGCTCCTGCAGGAGGAAGGTTGGGATATAAATTGAATAAATAGCTTTATTGCACTCTCCTATTTTCTCTCGTTCTCTTTTACCCTATTATACACATTTGAATAATGTGTTCTGTATGCTTCCAATCTGGTTTTCTTAATGCTGGCCGTTACCTGCAATTAATTGATTTGAATAAATAATAATAAGTTCAACACTGCTCATTTGCCCATTATACATGCTTACTGAAGTGCTACTCTTCTAAAAGCTTCTTAAAAACAAAAAACCGGAAAAATCCCTCCCTTTTACCATTCAATATTGCCTGTGGCTGTCCTACATCAGCTCTGCCTTGTGATTTTACAGGAAACCACTTCATCTTTCCTCCCCCGCGTCCCTGGCCCCACTTGTGAATGCATTACACAGCTTAAGTAAGCTACAAAGCCAATAAATACTTTTGTGACACCCCGAGGACTAACAAGTTTATTACGGTGTAGGCTGTCGTGGACTGAGGTCCACAAAAGCTTGGGCCACAATCAATTTGTTAGTCTTTTTAAGTTGCTGCAAGACTCATGTTTTTCACTGCAAGAGACAGCTGGCTCTCTGGGCGCTGCTACAAGAGCAAGCAGCAAGTCATCACTCCTCAGTCCCTTCGGGTTGCCTGTCACTCTGGCAGGGCATCTTTGTCAGGTGTACAAGAGGCATTCAGCAGGTGCCACCATCCCTGGCAGGGAAGTACTGTACAGCTAAGCTTCAGCTGTTGCAGTTCTGCCAGTAGAATCTACAGGATCACTGCCAAGACAAACTAAGCAGAACAAGCTGGCAACGCAGTTTGTCCCTTTTACCAGTCCTCTCTCCTCTTTGCATCTTAAATGGCAACGGCCACAAAAGCCTGGGGGGCATTCTAATACCAAACGTGACCTTTCCCTCCCTGTTTTCCCAGGCTCACACAACTTGGACTTGAGCATTCACGCATTTCTGGGAAGAGTGCATCCGAGGCTGTTGGATACCTATTGAATAGCTATTTTGTACTATTAAGAAATCTGGCAAGTATTAACCACCAGCCTCATTGTGGTTGCCAAACGCTGTTCCTTCCGCAGTGGTGCCACGCAAAAGCTTGAGCTGTCCTCCCCACCCCACCCCACCCCCCAAAAAATTATGCTTGTAAACCAAAAGAAGCATAAATCACTTAATTCAAGTCAATTAATGAAGATCTAAGAACAAAGGGAAATCCTCAAATCATTGGGCTTGGTGCAGTCATTGATTCTCCCTAGCATTTCACAGCTGAGAACAGAATCATAGAGTTGTAGAGCTAGAAGGGACCCCCAAGGGCCATCTATTTCAACCTCCTGCCCACAGCATGCAGGTGGGCTCGAACCACCAACCTTCTGGTTTACAGCCAGATGCACTGACCCATGGCACAAGCAGGGACACTTATTCGTGTTTAGTGCTACTGTAATCTCATGAGCAAGACATAAAGGCATTGGTCACCCCTCTCTTATTTCTTCTTGGTATTTGTTACTCAGAACAAGCAGGATTTATTTCACCATTTGCCCTGATAGTCGTGTCCTTTCTTTACAATGTTCTTGAAATGTCACTATCACCACCACTGTCTAGAACTTCATTCCATACTTCCCATTTATCAGTCATCCAGTAACAAAAGGTTTCTGGGCGACGTGCAAAACAAAACAATATCACAGTCCCAAGAAAACAAGAATCAGTGTAACAGCAAATGAAACAACCGCAAAAGCAAAGCGAGGGTTCCAAGGGAGAAAACTGGAAAGTAAAGTATCACAGAAACAATCAACAAATATGGAAAGCCAGTGGAATCGATTCCAGAGAGCGAAAACAACCCTGTTTAAGCCACAGCATAATGAAACAATAAAATAAAAATTGATTAAGCCTGTGGAATTATTCATTGGGTTGGTTGGGTTTGTTTCTGTACATTTTTTTAATTTGACATTTAAATAGATTTTGTCTCAAAGTCACTTTAAGACATTGTATCAAGCGATGAAAAAAATGTGCTGAATAATAATATATGGTATATATATATTAAGATTACATTTATGTCCCATCTTTAATCCAAGGAGCTGAAACTGGCATACACACTTCTCCCTCTCTCTGCTTAATCTTAACAACAATACTGTGAGCTAAGTTAAACTGAGAAGATGCCGAATGGTCCAAGGTCAATCCGTAGGCTTCATGACTGAAGGGGGATTTGAACCCTGGTCGCCCAGGTCCTAGTCCAACACTCTAACCACCACACCACACTGTGGCATGTAGTAAAGCAAACTGGGAGCATAGCAGAAGCAGACCTGATGCTCACCCTACACATGCTCATTTATTTATTATTAAATTTAGCTCCTTCCCTTCCTCTCAAAGGAGCTCACAGCAGCAAGTTCGCCAGACTTCCTACATGCACACACATTGCCTACACCTCTGCTTTTCAGGTGCAATTAGAAACCCTGAAGAAGTTACTATTGGGCTTCATTTTTACCAAACAACAGAGGAAACCCTCAAATAAAACCTAATGGTGCATGTCTTGGCACAACTGTGCAGCTGGCCTCAACTGCCTTGACTTGCTCACTCCCATTTCAAAGCAACGTTTCCAAGTGTTTTCCTGGAAAACATTCATTGTCAGGGCAGAAGCTATTTATAATCTGACAAACCATGTTTCTGGACGAATGACATCAAAAGTGGCCGATTGCCATGGGAGCAAACAGGTTTCTGAACACACATCGCAAAGACCATACAAAAGGAATGTTGTGCTTGACAAATCGTCCATTTCCTTATGGAAAGGCCCAAGTAAGCCCACACAATGGCTTGCAGGCAGGCTGATGGGAGGCACAAGAAACAGCTGCAGAGATATTTGCACGTAGACCCCGCTGAAAGAAACCTCTGTGGGGGCCCTATGTTCTCATCTACCTCAGTGGCCTCAGAGGTCTGGCACTCCTCATCAACCCCAAGGTACTCAGCTCCTGTTTACCTGTTGCGTGACTCGTCTCATCACACCACCTCATTGATCCAGCGTGGTATAATGATTTGTTGGCATCCATCTGTCTCGAGAGACAATGGAGTGCAACTCCAGGAGCAAAGTAAAACCACTGGAGAATCACAGCACCTGCTGTGGCTGCAGAGACCGATAATTCATAACTTCTGCTTCCTGCATTGTTTCTGCTGCGTTAGTAGCACCAAAGCGACCTCACTGTGGTGCAAGCCTGGGCTGTGTGTATGTAGGACTTCCAGAACACGCAGAGAAATGAAGAGGGTGTAGCAGGAGGGCGAGATTTCCTGGTTTCTTCAGCAGCCTGCCTCCACTTCCTCTTTACCCTCTTCTGCTTCTGCCTTTGATTCTGGACTGCTCTCTGCCATATACTCTCCCTGCTCACAAAACCCTGCACCTCCTCCTCCCACTCATTGTTGTCCTCCACCAATCCCCTGGCTCTGAGCCGCCTTCTTCTGCGGGTTCCTTTGTAGGTTCTCCAGCTGGTGCCTCCCACTCCTCCTGTGCATCCAGCCAGTCCATGATATTAGGAGTAAACTGGCTTTCTGAAATTAATGTGTGATCGTTTTATCCCATTTGTCTGTTAATGGGGTGTGCATGTCAATGCAATGAGGTAGGTCAGGCTGCGATGACAGTGAGCTGCACAAAGCCACCCACGGAGCTTTGTGGCTGAGCCACTGAGTGACTGAATCTTGGGATAGACTCCAGGATCAGAGATCTAAAATAGTTGTCTGATAAATATATGGTGGAGGGGCTCCTCCTCCAAGAACCAGTTGTACAGAACTGTTTTTTATTTCCTCTACTTCTGAGTTCACTCAATGATGGATATTTCTATAGTAACAAACAGCTGTTGTCTTCTAAATAAAATGGGGAAACCAATTAAGCTGATTTGCAGCTCCTGGCTTCTGTTCCCTTCTTACTTCAGAGGCACAGTTGACTTTTGTGGCACGCCTAAGCAATGAAGGGCAGAGGAAGGAAGCAGGTGACGCTGTGGTCTAAACCACTGAGCCTCTTGGGCTTGTCGATCAGAAGGTCGGCGGTTCGAATCCCCGTGATGGAGTGAGTTCCTGTTGCTCTGTCCCAGCTCCTGCCAACCCAGCAGTTCAAAAGCACAGCAGTGCAAGTAGATAAATAGGTACTGCTGTGGCGGGAAGGTAAACGGCGTTTCCGTGTGCTCTGGCTTTGTCACAGTGTCCTGTTGTGCCAGAACCGGTTTAGTCATGCTGGCCACATGACCCGGAAAGCTGTCTGTGAACAAACGCCGGCTCCCTTGGCCTGAAAGCGAGATGAGCGCTGCAACCAGTGCTGGATTTACATATAAGCTAAACAAGCTATAGCTTAGGGCCCCACTCTCTTGGGGGCCCCCAAAAAATTAAAGGGGAAAAAAGCTGGATGTACCTTTCCAAAATATAAGATAAAAAGCAAAACCTACATACAGCAACAGTGTTTTGTGTTGTGTAGGCTCCTATTTGTTATAAATTACCATATAACATATTTGTTGTTTAGTTGTTTAGCTGTTGTTGTTGTTGTTGTTGTTATTGTTGTTATTATTATTATTATTATTTCCACCTTAATCAATGGAATTACAGTGGTACCTTGGTTCTCAAATGCCTTTGTACTCAAATGCCTTGGTTCCCAAACCTGAAAACCCAGAAGTATGTGTTCCAGTTTTCAAACGTTTTTCGGAACCTGAACATCCAATGTGGCTGTCGGCTATTGTTTCCGGGATGCCTGCACCAATCAAAAGCCACACCTTGGTTTTCAAGCATTTCAGAATGGATTAAGTTTGAGAACCAAGGTACCACTGTATTTGGCGCTTTTGTTTTTGCTATTTATTTTGTGTTTTTGTTTTTGAGGCTTTTTCAGTTAATTTGTTTTTCTGACTACAAATACTGTCTTATTTATTTTATAGTACAGTACATAGATTACTGCTTTCATTTTATGGATCAATGGTCTCGTTAGATAGGAAAATTCATGTTAAATTGCTGTTTTAGGAGTTCTTTTTAAAAGTCTGGAACAGATTAATCCATTTTGCATTACTTTCTATGGGAAAGCGCATCTTGGTTTGGAACGCTTTGGTTTTGGAACAGATTAAGTTTGAGAACCAAGGTGCCACTGTATGCCATATTGGCAAAACAGCCAGATCTGCTGCTCCTGTGGATCCTGCCGCCTGAAGCAGTCACTTCATCTAGCTTCATGGGTGGGCTGGGCCTGCTTAGATGAGCACTGAATTATATGGCACTCACACCCCAGCAACACACATTCCCTGAAGGCTGTGCCTTACCTGAACAGCTCTAAGATCGATGGATTTGGGGGGACTTTTTTTCTGAAATATGTTTTGCTTCTTTAGGCAAATTACTGTTCTTGGTGCTGGTGTTTTACTTTTAACCTACTTTTAACATTGCATTTTATAGATTGTTTAATGGATATTTTATTGTTGGTTTATGGAAGTTTTTAAGTGAGCATAACCTGCTTTGTTTCCCAGTAGGAAGTGAGAGCTGTATGGAAGTGAGAGCTGGACCATAAAGAAGGCTGATCGCTGAAGAATTGATGCTTTTGAATTATGGTGCTGGAGGAGACTCTTGAGAGTCCCGTGGACTGCAAGAAGATCAAACTGATCCATTCTGAAGGAAATCAGCCCTGAGTGCTCACTGGAAGGACAGATCCTGAAGCTGAGGCTCCAATACTTTGGCCATCTCATGAGAAGAGAAGACTCCCTGGAAAAGACCCTGATGTTGGGAAAGATGGAGGGCACAAGGAGAAGGGGACGACAGAGGACGAGATGGTTGGACACTGTTCTCGAAGCTACCAGCATGAGTTTGACCAAACTGCGGGAGGCAGTGGAAGACAGGAGTGCCTGGCATGCTCTGGTCCATGGGGTCACGAAGAGTCGGACACGACTAAACGACTAAACACCAACAACCTGCTTTGAGCTTTTGCTCAATAACTAACAGTGAGATCTAAGTAGAAAAGAATGCTAAATAATAAAATATTTTTGACCATCAAGAGAATCCAGGCTTCGTGGTTCTATCAACAAAGGTGAAATTACAACAACATCTCTTTCTGACAGGATTATTATAATCCCACCCATTCTATTTGCATCTTCCTTCACTTTATAGTGCATGTGCAGCTCTTGTGTGAATAGTTTTAATAAGTTGAGTAGCTGGCAAGGTAATATGTCCAATCTATTCTGCTGTGATCCCAGCTGCCTGGGCAATGGACTGGAAGAGATTTCCAAAAAGTTGCCAAAGGGAAGCAACAACTTGCTTCTGATTAGAGAAGTCCATCAAAAATTTAGTGTGAATTTCTCCTAAAGTGTACATTTTCTAAATTCTTGTCTAATATACACATGTTTGCAATGCAATTGTGCCTGATATATGGCAGTTTTGCACATTACTTTCACCAGCACATCCATTATAACACACACTTTACACACATATATGTACATTTGTATACATTACTTGGCTGGAGAAAAATTCATGGATTGCGAATTTCGAAAGAGATCTATGGTTTGCTTTGATTTTGTTTCGTAAAGAATGAATGAGAGAAGTTCACCTTTTATTGTGAACTAAATCAAATTTATCCCCCTTCTTTACTCCTGTTGAGCAAACCACTGGCAAAACTCCCACTTGGCATTTGACCAGAGTGAATTTACGCTTTTGTTACTCTTTGCTTGACAGGTTGTCTGAAAACCAATGAGGTACTTCTAGACGTGTGGAAAGATAACATGTTTCGGATGACCTGAAGGCTCTGCATTTGTTGCATAACTAAAGATTCTACTTTTATGAAACGCATTTATGTCAGCTGGTCACATTTCCTGTGATTATTTTTTTTTTAAAGTTAGGTGGCAAAATGTTCACCTAGTCATGCTATGGTTATATAAAACTATTAACCCTCCTTATAAGGCATGGGACTCTTTTTCACCCTCTACAGTTGCTTGCACAGCAATTTGGATGGGAGAAACCTAAGTGGTTAAAAAAGAGAGCTGTTTATGGGTCTTCTGGTTTAGTAGCATGAGAATCCGTATACAATGTAAAATAAACTGTTTTTGTTTGTTGCAAAGGTCAGATCAGCCCCAAATGTTATGCAATGTTGCACGTAGGGCTGTTCCAATATTTGTCCACAAATATTTCTAAGTTTTCTGGAAGGTGCTTTCTCAGAGGAGCTAAAATGCTCACTGCATACTTTCACTTTTTAAAAAAAGCTGTGCATAGTTTGGACTTTCCCTGAGCTAGCACTGTTGTTTTACCTAGCCATCTTCCTTGCTTGAGTGATCCCAGCCAACTAGGGATCCTGTAATAAACGCAATATCTGGTTATGTCAAAAAACCAAATCTGCTTGCCTACAAGGGAACACTACAAAGCAAATTCAGGGTCAGCTCAGGAAGCATCAACCTTACTGTTCATGGGTGTTGAGGATCAAGCCATCCGCAACGCTTCTTGAAAATAACCCAAACCAAGGGTTATTGTTATTAATATCACAAATAATATTGTAAATTAGTGCATCCACTAGGATGGTGTTTCCCATTGGCCCACAGAGCGAATCACATTAGACACTGCTGCAAATAAGGGTGTAATTCCATGATGATGTACTTGTGCAGCGGTGAAGGATTGCATCATTCAAATCCACAAAGTCTGTAAACACCAAAATTGTTCCCTCCATGGCTCCTGGCTCAAACTCCAACTCTCCAACTCCTCCCTGTGTCATGGCGGCCGCGTTGTCAATGTACTGTATAATAATCAATGTACTGTACTTATGGCTTTAGATACCTATTAAGTCCATAAATTACCATATAGCATATATTCAACACAAAAAACAGCAGCAATTTGTTGTTGACAAAGGACAGCTAGACATATAAAGGGCCCCGTTACCTTCAGTAGCTTAGGGCCTCGTCAGACCTAATTCTGATGCACATATTGAACATGCGTGAAATGGCCATTGCCAGTAAGCAACTCTGTTGAGAAGAAAACCAGGAAACCTCTTTCTATGGAGATAGACCCTTTGGTCTACTGTATCTAACCCAGCATTGTCTCCAAAACTTAGCAGTGGGAGCACACTGAATGTGGAATCAGGTCTTCCTTCGAGTGCCCCCCTCCTGCTGCCCTCAAAACAAGTAACAAATGAGTTGTCACGTAGCCAATCAGATCTTAACTTTTCTGTTGAAATCAATCACATTTAAAAGTGCTCAACTTTGACTGGATTGTGCCTATTGTGTTACCACAATAATAAGATATTTAATCTACACAGAGTATTATACTTCATTTGCAGTCATTATGCAGCACAGTTTCCACTGGACCCACCAGAAGCGTTCAAGCTGACTTGAAGCCAAGTCCCTTTTCGAGACAAAAGCAGGCATTATGTACATTGTTTCAGTTCAAAGGCAACCTTCCCTGTTTAGGGAGCTAACGATCGCTTCAAAGGTTTTGAAGTTTAACTTAGCTCAAACATGTTAAGCTTAACTGACAGCTTCCTCTGCAAACAATCGGTTCAGTTGCTTCCCCTGACCTGCATATGGTGGTTCTTGTTCAAAACGGGTCACAGAATCATATCACCGGAAGATTTTTCCATTTTTGTGCTGCTTCTTCACAAACTGTTCACCAAATTGGGATGGTGTTAAGAGGTCTGAGCACTTAAACAATATCTGTTATTTATTTATTTAACAAAATTTATATACCGCTTAATTGCACATAAAGCCACTAAGTGGTGATACCAATCAATATTCCATTATTGCACCCATCAAAACTTATTTCCACTGTTGAATTTATCTTAACACTGCCAGCATTTTCAGCTGTACACAATTATTTCCCATATATTCAATAAACGTTTTCCAATCTTCTTTAAACGTATTGTCAGAGCTGCTTGAAGATCCTAGCTCACAGAGGATCACGCTAGCCAGCGATCATTAAGTAAAAGTCTTTATTGAATTACAGTTTCCATTCTCACGCTGCTGCGCGCAACTCTACGTCTAGTAGCTAGATCGGCGAAGCTCCGTCTGAGTCTCCGCCCCGTGTGCACCAACTTAATATCCTAGCCTTGCTCCACCTTTTCCGCCTGACTGTCCTCCTCTGGGTCCCTCTACCCCCCGAGGCTTCTTCCTTCCGGGATTCTTCTGACGCTGACCCGGACCCTCCTGCCTCCTTGCGCCGGGCTTTAGGACCTGGTTCCCTTTCGGGGCTGCTTACTGCGCCGCCTTCCTCTGCATTTGAACTTGGCGCGCGCGCCCAACCTTCCACTTTCCTCTTAACCGTTTCTTCGCTCCCCGATGGAGGTGTGGCCACTCCTGACTCATGCCCTCCCTCCTGTGGTGAGCTGCCAGCGCTTCCCCCCTGGCTCCTTTCCTCTTCCCTGCTTCCTGGCGGTGACGCTGGTCCCGATTTCCAGCTGCTCCCCCCTGAGTCCCCTCTGGCTCTATCTTCCTGGGGCGCCCCCCTAGACTCCCCCCTTGCCCTGGCCACTGGTGCTCCTTTCTGTGAATCCTCTGATTCACTGGAAAGACTAGGAGATCTCGGGTCGTCGTCATCACTCATCTTTTCTTCTGCCTCCTCCCCTTCGCTCTCTGTTTCCTCCCTTGCCCGTGCCTCTGCTCCTAAACCCCTGACATCCATCCCCCCCTCGAAGCCCCCCATTCCCCCCTCCCCTCCTTCCGGTGCTGGAGCTGGGGGCTGCTGTTGCAAAGGGACGAACGTCGGATATCGGTCGCTTCCCGTGGCGGGTCTCCATCTGAAGTCTCGCGGGTCTTCCTCCCTGCTCTCGTCGACAACGGTCACCTCCGCTTCCATCTCTGTGCCGCCGTGCTCGAAACCAGGGTCGTCCCCGAAAACGTCCATGTCCGTCTCTCCCTCACTTCCTCCTGGCGGTGTTGCTCGTCCTGGGCCTTCCAGCCACCGTCTGCGGAACTGCTCCTCTGGTCTATCGTCCCACCAATACGAGGGTTCTGATGCAGATCCCGAGGGTGACCCCTCCGGGGAACGGACGTCTTGTGTCGGGTCCTCGTCCGAGTCGAACCCCCGGAAAGTGCTGGCCGAAAGCGTGGGCGTGAAAAGCCAGTCGTCGAAAAAGTCTGCTGGCATAGGTCTATGGGGGAAGAGGGCATGAAACTCGTCTTTGAGGAGAGGTTCGTCCAAGGCGTAGCCCGGCACCCAGCTGTTCGCACTGGCCGGGGTGCCCTCCTTGGCGAGAAAGTATTCTACCCCCTCTTCCCCCCATCTGGAGTCCAAAATCTCCGTGACTTCGTTGATGCGCTCCTTCTGTGCCACTCCCGCGTGCCCTGTTCTGTCTCTGACTGGACTCGGCGCCGTTCCGGGTTCCTGGAACCTGTGCGGTGCCTTGTAGGGAGTGAGCACCGATCTGTGGAATACCGGATGCATTCTGGAACCCTCCGGAAGTGCCAGTCTGAACGCTACCGGGTTGACCTGCTCTTCGACTTGGTAGGGCCCCAGTTGTTTATGCCCTAGTTTCTTCTTGGCCAACGACCTGGCCGGCACTGCGTGGGCTGCTAACCAAACCCAGTCTCCCACGTGGAGCTCTTCGCCAACCCTTCTGTGCTTGTCCGCTTGTACCTTGTATGCGTGCTTGGCCAGCTCCAGGTGGCGCCTCAGCTGATCGTGGACTTCCTGCAGCTCCGACGCGAACGCATCTGCTGTCTGCGGCTCCCCCTCTCCCATTCTTTCCAGTCCCGGGAAGGTTCTGGGGTGCCTCCCGTTGTTGGCGAAGAACGGCGTGACCCCCGTGGACACGTGCTTCGTGTTGTTGTAGGCGAACTCGGCAAGCGGCAGGTAATCCACCCACGTCGCAGGCTGTTGATTTGCATAACATCTCAGGTACTGCTGCATGATGGCATTGACCCGCTCTGCTTGCCCGTTGGTCTGCGGGTGTCTCGCCGACGCCAGGTTGATCTTGACGTTCAGGAAGCCCATCAGCTTCTGCCAGAAATTCGAGATGAACTGCCGCCCCCGGTCGGACAGAATAGACCGTAGCAGACCGTGAACCTTGAACACGTGGTCTATGAACAGTTTGGCGGTTTGCTCCGCCGTGGCCACCTTAGCACACGGAATGAAATGCGCCATCTTGGAAAACAGGTCTACCACCACCAGCACTGCCGTCTTGCCCCTCGAGCTGGGCAGATCCGTGACAAAGTCCAGGGCCACCCTTTCCCAAGGTTCGACCGGAGTTTGCAGCGGTTCCAACAGTCCGGCCGGCGGTTTGTGCACTGGTTTGGCCCTCTGGCAGGTGTCACACCTCGCCACGTAGTCTGCGACCTCCCCTCTCATTCCAGGCCACCAGAAATCCCTGGCTACTAATTCCACCGTCTTCTCCTTGCCAAAGTGCCCGGCCCGTCTTGGCGCGAAGGTCGTCTCCCGGCACGTAGATGGCCCCTTTACGGATGAGCAATCCATCTCGTAGCTGGAAACCGTCGGCCGCAGCCGTGCCCCTTTGCACCTCTGCCATCTTTGCTTGCGCGAAGGAGTCATCCTGCAACGCTCGTCGCACCGCCTCCAGGTCCACGGTGGCCGCGGCGCACGCCCATACTGTTGGTGCGAAGATGTGCATGGCGGCCGCTGGCGTTGCGTCCTCCAGATACTGTGGCTTACGGGAGAGGGCGTCCGCCATGATGTTAGTGTCCCCCGGGACATACTCTATGCGGAAGTCGAAGTTCGCAAAAAACTCAGCCCAACGTATCTGCCTCTGGTTTAGGAACTGTGCCGTGCGCCAGTGCTCCAGATTCTTGTGGTCCGTGCAAACCTGCACCGTGTGCTTGGCGCCGATCAGGAAGTGCCTCCACGCTTTGAACGCTGCATGAATGGCCAGCAACTCCCTGTCCCAGATGGTGTAGTTCTGCTCGGACTTGCTGAGCTTCCTGGAGTAAAACGCTGCCGGTCGCCACACCCCCTGCTGGTCCTTTTGCAGCAGGACCGCCCCCACGGCTCTGTCCGAGGCGTCTGTCTCCACCCTCATAGGCCTGCTGGGGTTGACGTGAAGCAGCTGCTCTTCCGACGCGAAGAGACGCTTGAGTGCCTGAAAGGACTGCTCCGCCTCCTCTGTCCAAACGAACTTCTTTTTCTTGGAGCTAAGCGTGTCTGTGATGGCCGCTGTCTGCATAGCAAAGCCCTTGATAAACTTGCGATAGAAGTTCGCAAAGCCGACAAACCTCTGGACCTCCTTCCGGTTGCGTGGACTCTTCCAATCCAATACCGCGCGAACCTTGGCGCTGTCCATGGCGAGCCCCTTGTCAGACAACTTGTAGCCCAGAAAATCCACCTCCGTCACGTCAAATTGGCACTTCTCCAGCTTGGCGTAGAGCCTATGTTGCTTTAGTCTGGTCAGCACTTCCTTGACGTGTCTGTCATGCTCCTGCTGCGATTCCGAAAAGATCAGGATGTCATCTAAGAAACAGACGCACGTCTTGTAGAGAAGTCCCGCCAACACGTGATGCATGAAAGCTTGAAAAACGTGGGAGCCATTTTGCAATCCAAAGGGCATAACTCTGTATTCGTAGGTACCCAGTGGCGTGAACATGGCCGTCTTCCACTCATCTCCCTCCCGCATACGAATGAGGTTGTACGCCCCTCGCAGGTCTAACTTGGTGAACACTTTTCCCTTCCGCACCTTCGCCAGGAGGTCGTCGATTCGGGGCATGGGGAAGTCCGACGGCTTGGTCCCATTGTTTAAAATGCGATAGTCCACGACCAGTCTTTTTTCGGGCGTGTCTCGCTTTTTAACAAAGAATACTGGACTGCCCCCCGCTGCCTTGGACTCTCGGATGAAACCGCGCTCCAAATTATGATCTATGAACTGTTTGAGTTCCTGCAGCTCGTCCTCTGACATGGAATACAGTTTCCCCTTAGGCAGCGCCACCCCCGGCAGCAGGTCAATCTTGCAGTCATATGGTCTGTGAGGGGGTAGCCTGTCTGCCTCCTTCTCGCAGAAAACTTCCAAAAATTCTGCGTACTTGTGGGGAATCGCTTGCAGCGTGCCTAGCAGCAGCTGTGACTCCTCTTCCTCTCCTTCCTGCCGGGGCACGATGCAGTGTTCAGCACAAAAGGAAGAGCCGAAGATCAGCTGCCTCTGGTACCAAGCCAGCGTTGGGCTGTGCTTGTCCAGCCAACTCATTCCCAATACAATGGGCGTATCCGATAGTTGAGTGACATTGAAGCTGATGATTTCTTTGTGATTTCCAAGTCGCATCGCCATGGGCGGCGTCTGCTTCACCACTTGCCCCCCTAGCAACTCCCTGCCATCCACCGTGACAACCTGCAGGGGCAGTGTGGCCGGCAGCAACTGTATAGCGTGCTTGTCGACAAAGTCCTGCCCTATAAAGTCCGCGTTGCTGCCCGAGTCAACTGTGATGGGCACGTCAGTGGTGATTCCATTGGGCAGCTGGAGAGATGCGGTGAGCCTCACCACTGGTTTGGGCGGGAGGGGGTTCACGGGCTGTAAAACCTCTGGGGACTGCGTCACTAACACGTCTGGCTGGGCCCCAGGGCCTCTTCCTCCAGCCAGACTGCGTCGTTTCCCTGCTGTGGTCCCCCTTGCTGCGTTGCTGCAGTCACCATTGCCGAGGCTGCAGTAAGCTTGTGGAGCCTCTGGGGACACTCTTTTGCCATATGCCCTGGCTCCTCACAGACGTAACACTTCCTGTTCCCTCTAGGAGGCTTCGCTTTCACTGCTGCCGGTGCTAGGGCTCTGGTTGCTGACTGAGCCCTTGCACCTCCAACCTCCATAGGTTCGGCTCCTCCTCCTGGCGGAGGCGTGGATTGCGCCCGCGCTGCTTCTCTGGGAAGGAAAGAGGGGCCCCTGGCTGGTTCGCGCCCTCCACGCCCTTCGTCCCTGCTCCACGGACGTCCTTCCAGCCTCACCCCCACTGCCAGTGCCCTCTGAACGACCTCCTGGGTGGTTCGGGGTCTCTCCCCCCTCGCGATCTCATCTTTAATCGAGTTGTGCAGCCCCTCCCAAAAGAGGTCTCTTACAGGAGCCGAATCTCTGTCCCATTCCAGGGCACTGACCAAGGCGAAAAAGCGGGCATGATACTGCCTGACGCTGGCCCTCCCTTGTCTCAGCCCATGCACCTCCTTCCGTGCAAGATCCACGTCAATACTTGATAAAAAACACCCATCCATCGCTTTAATAAAGGCATCTGCATTCTGGAGCGCCGGATCCTTATCTCTCCATAAATTGCGTAGCCATGCTCTAGCATCCCCATGCAAATGGGACATGATGAATCCCACTCTCTCTTGCTCATCTCTAAAGTCTTTATGCAGCAGTTGCAGTGCGCACAGTACGTCGGCTCTAAAGTTGGGATACTGTTGCAGGTTCCCATCGAAGTGAGAGACCAGCCCGCCTGTCCGTCTCGCCAACCCAATTCCCTCCTGCCGGGGTGTCTGCTTTGTCAGCACGTCTAACCTGACCTGGAGATCCCTGCAGGCGGCAGCTGCTTCCTCCTCTCTCTTCCTGGATGCGAGAGCCTCGGCATTCAGTTGTGCCACTGCTTTTCTGAGTTCCTCTATCTGCTGCTCAGCCGTCATGTCGTCTGCCGTTCGTGAGCTCGCTAGTAGGCACCTGTTTCTCTCCCCTCCTCGAGGCTGTAGATGCCCACAATCGTGGACGGAGCTTACTGTCAGAGCTGCTTGAAGATCCTAGCTCACAGAGGATCACGCTAGCCAGCGATCATTAAGTAAAAGTCTTTATTGAATTACAGTTTCCATTCTCACGCTGCTGCGCGCAACTCTACGTCTAGTAGCTAGATCGGCGAAGCTCCGTCTGAGTCTCCGCCCCGTGTGCACCAACTTAATATCCTAGCCTTGCTCCACCTTTTCCGCCTGACTGTCCTCCTCTGGGTCCCTCTACCCCCCGAGGCTTCTTCCTTCCGGGATTCTTCTGACGCTGACCCGGACCCTCCTGCCTCCTTGCGCCGGGCTTTAGGACCTGGTTCCCTTTCGGGGCTGCTTACTGCGCCGCCTTCCTCTGCATTTGAACTTGGCGCGCGCGCCCAACCTTCCACTTTCCTCTTAACCGTTTCTTCGCTCCCCGATGGAGGTGTGGCCACTCCTGACTCATGCCCTCCCTCCTGTGGTGAGCTGCCAGCGCTTCCCCCCTGGCTCCTTTCCTCTTCCCTGCTTCCTGGCGGTGACGCTGGTCCCGATTTCCAGCTGCTCCCCCCTGAGTCCCCTCTGGCTCTATCTTCCTGGGGTGCCCCCCTAGACTCCCCCCTTGCCCTGGCCACTGGTGCTCCTTTCTGTGAATCCTCTGATTCACTGGAAAGACTAGGAGATCTCGGGTCGTCGTCATCACTCATCTTTTCTTCTGTCTCCTCCCCTTCGCTCTCTGTTTCCTCCCTTGCCCGTGCCTCTGCTCCTAAACCCCTGACACGTATGTTCTTCTTGTTCGTTTATTCTTATGTTAAGTCTGCAAGTTGTTCATATTCTGTCAACTTAAGTTGCCATTCGTTTTTGGTTGGGACCTCATTCGTTTTCCTTTTTGGGGCTAACAAAACACGGGCCACAGTAGTAACATTCATAAATAACCTTTTTTGACACCAGGGAATTTCAGTCTGAATTATCCCCAACAGAAAGAACTCGGGCTTTTTTGGGAAAGTACTTTTAAACATTTTTAAAAATTCATTTATGCATCATTTCCCAATACCCTTTTACCCTTTTCAAGTCCGCCATAAACCTCTAAGTGGTTTACAAATTGTGAGCAACTGAAGCAATTGCTGGGTTCTCAATAGCTGAGGTTCAGAGGCCATCAGTCCCTGACCATAATCCATCTTAATTTCATATGGAATTGGTCTTCAGTTGGTACATTATGGTGATGCACAGCTGAGAATACAAGAATAAACGCAGAAGAACAAACCTTAATTTCTCCTTTTCACAGCAACCTGCTGCTACAGCCCTTTCCATGGGAAGACTTTTTTTGGAGGTCATTTATAGAAAGTAATGCAAAATGGATTAGTCCGTTCCAGACTTTTAAAAACAACCCTAAAAGAGCAATGTAACATGAATTTTCCTATCTAACGAGACCATTGATGCATAAAATGAAAGCAATAAACAATGTACAGTGGTACCTCAGGTTAAGTACTTAATTCGTTGTGGAGGTCCGTTCTTAACCTGAAACTGTTCTTAACTTGAAGCACCACTTTAGCTAATGGGGCCTCCCGCCGCGTTGTTGCTGCATGATTTCTGTTCTCATCCTGAAGCAAAGTTCTTAACCCGAAGTACTATTTCTGGGTTAGCGGAGTCTGTAACCTGAAGTGTCTGTGACCTGAAGTGTATGTAACCCGAGGTACCACTGTACGTTCCACAGTTTTAAAAGAAAAAAATAAGTCCACTCGTGCACAGCAGGGGATAACAAAAGGTGTGTCCACATACTGAGGCAAACAGGCAACAATCTTTCTCAATTTCTTCCCATGTGAGTACAATGCCATCGTTCCTTGCAGCACAGCGGGGTGGGGGTGGGGCGGGACACAAGGATCATCACCCCGTTGCACTGGCAACGCAGAGACAAGATTCTAGACCGATCCTAAGAGATAGCATGCATTACAGTAGGTGACCAATTCATGAATCATTGTGACTAAGTTTTAATACTGTATATGAATATGCAATATTGTTTTTGCTTCTATGATTGGCGGGTGGTAGGAAGCCTCATCATTTGCTTGGACTTGTGCAAGGCCTTCTGTCTTTGGTGGGCCAAAACAGCGCTTCATTCTGCCTGGTGCACTCAAACTTCCAGTTTCTCCAACCCAAAGCACTGAGCTCAGGGATGCTTGCGATCTGGATGTGGATCCCCACCTTAGTTCTGAGAATACAGGGGTGCCTTGGTTCTCAAACGCCTTGGTACTCAAACAACTTGGAACGCAAACACTGCAAACCTGGAAATAAGTGTCCCGGTTTGCGAACTTTTTTCAGAAGTTGAATGTGCTCCATTTTGAGGTTTACTCTTCCGTTTTGAGTGTTACAATGAGATCCGTCTGTTTTTGCTATTTATTTTGTCTTTTTGTTTTTGCGGCTCTTTTTGTTTTGTTTTTGTGACTGTTGGAACCCAGTTCAGCTGCTGATTGGTTGATTGTGTGACTGCAGTACAGTGGTACCTCGGGTTACATATGCTTCAGGTTACAGGCTCCGCTAATCTAGAAAATATTACCTCGGGTTAAGAACTTTGCTTCAGGATGAGAACAGAAACCGTGCTCCAGCGGCACGGCAGCAACAGAGGGCTATCTGACATTTAGAAGACATCTGAAGGCAGCCCTGTTTAGGGAAGCTTTTAATTTTTAATAGGTTATTGTATTTTAGTGTTTTGTTGGAAGCCGCCCAGAGTGGCTGGGGAAACCCAGCCAGATGGGTGGGGTATAAATAAATTATTATTATTATTATTATTATTAGTAGTAGTAGTAGTAGTCATTAAAAACTTCCCTAAACAGGGCTGACTTCAGATGTCTTCTAAATGTCAGATAGTTGTTTATTTCTTTGACATTTGATGGGAGGGTGTTCCACAGGGCGGGTGCCACTACCGAGAAGGCCCTCTGCCTGTTTCCCTGTAACTTCGCTTCTTACAGTGAGGGAGCCGCCAGAAGGCCCTCGTCGCTGGGTCCAGTGGCGTAGCGTGGGGGGTGCAGGGGGGGCCGGCCGCACCGGGCGCAACATCTGGGGGTTAGGGTTAGGGGGCGCAAATCCACGGGTTAGGGGGCGCAAATTACTTGCCTTGCCCCGGGTGCTGACAACCCACGCTACGCCACTGGCTGGGCCTCAGTATATCCTTCAGGTATACTGTATATCCTTCAGGTATAGAGTACAGGACCGAGGCAAGGTTTGTAAAGATGGTGGTGGAGACATTGAGATGCACATACACTACTGAAAAAGGTCATCAGCAAAACTGACCTTATTTCACACAATGCCCCGTTTTAGGGGAAACATCTTGCCACAGAAAACACAGAAGTACAACTGGATGTTATCATCACTCTCTGCATGTCCCTTGGAAAAATCTCCCAAAGCAGGGCCATTTTCATTTTGCCTTGACCCAGCTGTTTGCACACAGTCCACAACAGCTGACTAAGTTACGTCCCAGCCCCACGTATGAGATTCCCATTCAAGCCCCAAAGTCCCTGACAAGAGCAGCTGTCTATGCTTGTAGAAAAACCTCTCCCTTGCCCATTATGGGGACTTGATACCATTGTATCATGCTACACTATACATCAGATCTAATTTTTTTTATTGCCAGAAAACGCTCTGCTGCAGCACGTGGTTCAATTATTTTCATGTCAAAGCATGACTTAATCGATTTCGTTTATGCTTATAGAAAATATGAGCCCTCTCTTTTCCCCAGGGGAGCAAATCAAAACCTTAGAATGAAGCGACAGGGCCGTATTTCAACAGATATCATATTAAAGCAGAGTTATATGGGCCTTTGGAGAGTGGAAGGGTCTTGCTATGATAAATGACCAGCCTTTTTAAACTGTCTGTTTCTAGTATCATTCCAGCACTCATGTGACTGCACTGTTCTTTGTCTCATTTAATTTTGACAGGAAATATTTTGGGTCAGCTATGTGTAGTTTATAAGGCCTCTTCAGACTTGGTCCTTTGGAGGGAAGCTGTTTATACAATGCTAGAGCATTATTATCACTGAGGATAGCAACTCAATGGTGGGGGGAGGCTATAAGCAGTGCTTTTTTCCTAAAAATAATAATAAATGTTTAGGGGTACTCTCATTTTGACTCAAGAAAACCACCATTTAATAGTTCAAAGCAGGGAAAATAAATACAGTAAATGGACAAAAGTACAAAGATTCACAAAATGTTTAGGGGTATACGTACCCCTGCATCCTCTCAGAAAAAAGGCACTGACTAAAAGCATTCCCTCCCGTAGTGTAGGGACATGGAGCTTGTGGCCCTCTAAATGGATAGCTCAGTTGGTACAGCCTGAGGCTCTTAATCTCAGGGTTGTGGGTTCGAGTGCTGCCCAGGGCAAAATATTCCTGGGTGGAATCTACACAAATATTTTTAAAAGTTCTGAAAATGCTTTTTAAAAAAAATACATTGAATTTTCCATAAGGTTCACCATCGCCATCTAGTGTCACATTGTATATTGCACTTAAAGCACACTTAAAACGTTTTATTTGCTGCTCTATACCTGAGCCCCTGGGATGCGGGTGGCGCTGTGGGTAAATCCTCAGCACCTAGGGCTTGCCGATCGCATGGTCGGCGGTTCAAATCCCCGCGGCGGGGTGAGCTCCCGTCGTTCGGTCCCAGCTCCTGCCCACCTAGCAGTTCGAAAGCACCCTAAAAAAAAATGCAAGTAGATAAATAGGTACCGCTTTCTAGCGGGAAGGTAAACAGCGTTTCCGTGTGCTGCGCTGGTGCCAGCTCGCCAGAGCAGCTTCGTCACGCTGGCCATGTGACCTGGAAGTGTCTCCGGACAGCGCTGGCCCCAGGCCTCTTAAGTGAGGTGGGCGCACAACCCTAGAGTCGGACACGACTGGCCCGTACGGGTAGTGGTACCTTTACCTTTACCTTTACCTGAGCCCCTGCATTGCAGGGGGCTGGACTAAATGACTAGATTACCCTCTACAATTCTATTATTCTATGTTGTTCAGCTATGGTCACATTTGTGCCACTATAATGTCACTTTAAACAGTCATGGCTTCCCCCAAAGAATTCTGGGAGCAACAGAATTCAATTCCTGTATTACAATTCCCAGAGTTCTCTGAAGAGGAATTGATTGTTAAACCATGCTGTAAATTGTAGCACTGGGAGTGGAATAGGGGTCGCCTCATCATTCTCAGCACCCTTAGCAAACTACAGCTGCCATAATTCTTTGGAGGAAGCCATGATAGTGCTTTAAATGTATGGTCTGAATGTGGCCTACAGCTCCCATCCAACTTGATAACTGGCCTTGGGCTGATGGGAGTTAACCGTTGATGTTCTCTGCCCTCTTGTGTGGTGTTTAACTTCAGATCATGTGAGAGAGGTTTGTGGTAGTAGTAGTTTAGTCATTTAGTCATGTCCAACTCTTTGTGATCCCATGAACCAGAGCACCCCAGGCACTCCTGTCTTCCACTGCCTCCCGCAGTTTGGTCAAACTCATGCTGGTAGCTTCGAGAACACTGTCCAACCATCTCGTCCTCTGTTGTCCCCTTCTCCTGGTGCCCTCCATTTTTCCCAACATCAGGGTCTTTTCCAGGGAGTCTTCTCTTCTCATGAGGTGGCCAAAGTATTGGAGTCTCAGCTTCAGGATCTGTCCTTCCAGTGAGCACTCAGGGCTGATTTCCTTCAGAATGGAGAGGTTTGATCTTCTTGCAGTCCATGGGACTCTCAAGAGTCTCCTCCAGCACCATAATTCAAAACCACCAATTCTTCAGCGATCAGCCTTCTTTATGGTCCAGCTCTCACTTCCATACATCACTACTGGGAAATCCATGGCTTTAACTATACAGATTTTGTTGGCAAGGTGATGTCTCTGCTTTTTAAGATGCTGTCTAGGTTTGGCATCGCTTTTCTCCCAAGAGAGAGGTTATTCAGTTGCAAATCGCAATCTTGGGGAGTTAGTCTTTGAGGCTTTCTCTGGAAGCCACAGAGCACAAAGGAGGTCATAATGAGGTCTCTCCTGAAGAGAAAACAGCTCCCAGCTAATGAAGGTTGTGGGGACGTTTGATTTAAGTCTGTTTGGAGTTATTTCATATTAGTAAGAAGATGCACCTGTGCTCACACAATATTATACATGCAATCCTTACAGCAAGTCTGTGAGGAACATTAGACTGAGAGGCAGGATCTGCCCCAAGGTCACCCGGTGAAATTCATGGCTGAGTGGGGATTTGAACCCTGGTCTGCATGGTCCTAGTCTGACACAATATCCACTACACCACCCTGGCTCTCTTTAAATGCGTTTTCAATGTATGGTGTGTATGTGACCTGAGGGAAAACGTGTCAGAGCAAAGCCGGGAGCAGAAAACCAGGAGACAGGAGTTGTGCCGTTATATCAGCAATGGGCAAGCAATGGGTCAAGCCAGGAACTAGAGCCAAGGAACAAAGCCATGAGTCAACGCAAGCCAAGATGCAAACTGAAACGTACTAGAGCTAGCTGTTGCCCTGGCAAAACACCCAGCCTGAAGAGGAAACCCTTTATATATCTAATACTCTTTAGAAGGACTGATTTACCAGCCTGAATTGGAAAGGCCAATCCAAAGCCTGGAGAAGGTTCTACACCTTTGGAGAAGACTTTTCTGGTGGCTTTTCACACAGAGCAAGGGTTCACAATCCTATCCTCATTGTCTCCTGGCAAGAGAGGGGAAAGAGAGGCAAGAAGAACAAGGATGTGGGGTTGGGGAATAAGAGGAGGTTGAAACAATGAATATATGAGGGAAATGTGGAAGCTGGTGTGGTGTAGTTGTTAAGAGCGTTGGACTAGGACCTGCCAGGGTTCAAATCCCCATCAGCCACGAAGCTCATTGGGTGTCCTTGGGCCTGCCACTCACTCTCAGCATAACCTACCTCACAGGGTTGTTGTGAAGGTAAAATGGAGAGGGAGGGAAACCATGTATTCCACCTCGAGCTCCTCACCAACCAACCAACCAAACAAACAAAAAATATACAGTACATGGTAAAGAAATTGAAGGATGTTGGGGTCTTGCAGGTTGGGGTACAAATGTGTTTTGGGTTTGTGTGTTGGTGAGATAATCAGCTTTTAAAAAAAGAGCTCCACAAGGCACATGAACACACCTATGTGCTGGACTGAGCAGGGGAACCATTTGTGCGCAGGCTTCCTCGTCTAAGTTATGGGTGCACATGCAGAATCCTGCGTGAGGTGAGTCTTCCTAGGGAAGAGCCATTTGACGGTGGAGCAGGCGTCTATGGTTCTATGATTCCACATGCATGTTGTCACTCTGAATGAGGCACGAGATGGCAAAGTGGTATGAATGAGGTAAACTGAGAACCTATTATGCGTGGTTTGATCGGCAGGAATAGATTGCAGATTTTGGCATTTGGTATACAAACACACACACACACACTTACACGTGTCATATCACGCACACACGCACGGGCGCGCACACACACACACACATTTTCCTATTTCCATCCTTACAAAATGAAGCCCAAGCAAAATTTATTGTCTTTTTCACCAGAAGTAGCAAAATCCACTAGATGGCAGCACACCCTAAAATACTCATTGCCAGCCTCTTCCCTGTCATATTGACTCAGCCTCATGCCCCCGCCATAATTGGACTACTGTATGGAGCAGGGGTCAGCAAGCTTTTTCTAGCTGTGGGCTGGTCCACCATGTGGTGGGTTGGACTATATTCTGAAAAAAATAATAATGAATGAATTCCTATGCCCCAGAAATAACCCAGAGATGCATTTTAAATAAAAACACACATTCTACTCAGGTAAAAACACGCTGATTCCTGGACCGTCCGCGGACTGGATGTAGAAGGCGATTGGGCCGCGTCTGGCCCACGGGCCTTAGGTTGCCTACCCCTGCTATGGAGCAAGCAAGACTGGGGAATGCTTATTCTATAAACTGTCTCGGTCAGAATTATACATATGAACTATGAAAACAGACTATTTTCTGCCTGAGAAGGTTGTAATATGCAGTGCTTTTTTCTGGGAGTACGCAGGGGTATGCATACCCCTAAACATTTTGTGATTCTAAATTTGACCTCATTGAGGGGCAGTATTTCAATATGAGTAGGAAAATGAAAGTACCCCTAAACATTTTTGTTGGGGGGGGGAAAGCATTGGTAATATGTGAGAGTGAGCAATTCCTCCCAGATTTAACTCAACCTTTCATTATCTACCCTGTTCTTTCTTTCTGGAACCTTGTCTGACCAATACCAGTCTACTTTACAGGATTGTTGTTAGGGTTAATGAGATGTGTATACACACACACACACACACACACACACACACACACACAGTGGTACCTTGGTTTAAGAACAGCTTAATTTATGAACAACTTGGAAATAGAACGCTGCAAACCCAGAAGTAGGTGTTTTGGTTTGCGAACTTTGCCTTGGAAGCAGAACATGTTTCCCTTCCTGTTGAGTGTGTTCCATTTGTAAATTATAAACTCTTCACAGAATTCTCAGAATTATGATCAAGATATAACAGGCAAACTTCTCTATGGTCTGTTTTGTTCTGTAGAAACGCTCCACTATTTAGGAATACAATCTGTAGGGAAGTGGGTTGGTTGTACAAGAGTGTTTAACCCACTTTAATTGCATGTTCAGACCCAGAAACCTCCCCCCTAAATAAATTCACACTTGACTCAAATTTTTGGTTTGGTTTTTGGTAGAATTTAGGCCACAACTTTATTTATTAGAGAAAGTGTCTGGTTGCATAAGCTCTGGTTCGGCTAGCTCCCTGCCATGCAGCTAGCGCTGACCCAGGGTTCTAGCATAGGTCAGCCAAGGGGGAACACCTGGATAAGCAGAAAGCCGGGAACGGGCTAACTCCACCACCCAAATGTCCCCCTGGACTCAGGCACGGGCACAACCCCCTCACAGGGTTGACCAAACCATTGAGTCCCTGGATTCCTTTAACGGAATACCCTTCACATAGGGATGGCGAGAGCGTTCTCCCATCCCTATCACCTGAACCAGAGCCTATCCGCAACCTTACAAGTTGTGACGATTTGCTACGCGGCAGGTGAAACCCAAATGGCAACAGCCAATCAGCCAAGTGGGGAAAATTCCTGCCGTGCCCTGTTCCAATGACAGACGACACACGACGGCATAGCAAGGTCAAGCGCACAGCCCTAAAAGTAGGGAGAGGTGGGCGGGTGTTTCGAATGCACACGCTGAAAGAGGAAGCTCTGCGTCATGTGCATGGGCATAAATAGGTCCCTTGAACCGTTTCGACTGCATCCCATTGGCCAGATTGTACCCAGCTTTGAGGGTGTTTCAGGTGTTGTGGCTGACCAGGTCTCACCACAATACGCGCCCTCTTTAAGGGAGGACCCAATCTGCACAACCTGAAACAGCTTTATGAGTCCTGCCAGAAATTAGGTATATAAATACCTTAAATGAAGTGAAATGAATGAATTTGCTGGTATGTGATTGAATCCCATCTGAAAATAGCGGAAGTCTGAAAACACACCCTCAGTGTACAGTATTTGAGCCTGCTTCGTTCTGTTGCGGCTGACTAAACTGCAAGCGACACAAAGCTATTCCTGGAATGAAATAACAGGTGAGAATTAGTCACTTCCACCCCACCACTGGCGATAAACAAGCGATGCTTATGAGCTCATGCTGTCCTAGGCAAGCCGAGTCATGATGCCTAACTAGAAGATAAACTGGTAGCTCCCACTTCTGACCCAGAGTGTCCGGTTTCCTTCTTTGTTCTCATAACACCCCCTGAAATAAACTAGCCAAAACCAAGGCAGCTGGACTATTTTGAGCTTATGAAAGGGAGAGAGCGTCCAGAAATAGTGTCAAATAGATATCGCAGCTTCTTCTCCTTGCGTCTCGTTTTATAGGCATTGCTGGCAAGATTTCTAAAATGGCCGCCTTCGCATATGAGAAAGCTGGCTTATATCAACTTAGATCATTGGTCCGTCTAGCTCAGTGCTGTCTGCATTAACTGATAGTGGAACTCCATCCAGGGTTTCAAACAAGAGTCTTTCCCGACCTGGAAATGCTGGGGATTTTGCTCGAGACCTTCTGTGTGCAAAAGCACATGCTCTGTCAATCTTTCCGCAAGCCTGTGTATATTTGCTGAGCCACCTTGACAGCCTCCTGGAGAATCTCATCTTTAAAAGTTGGCTTTTTAAAGAAACAGAGGCCAACTTTTCAGCAGGACTCGAACATTCCATTATTTTTGTCTCGAGTAAAAACGAGGAGTCACGTTTTTGTGCAGGAAAACTGTTTCCTGCGAGGAAATTAAGACAAAAGTAACTTGAAGGCCAGAAAACATAGCTTCTGTGTTTATTCAGAGCTTCTGTATTTATTCAAGACAATTCTAAGACAATTTTCACCTTTTAGTCAACCCTTACAATGATTGTTTAAAAAAACAACTAAAAGCACAAGAACCAAAACAGGACTGATAGTACCCATATATGAACCAACATCAAGCATAAGGGATGATTCACACTTGTGTTTAGGATTTGCTTTGTGCTACTGTGCGTCTATTATATAAAGTGCATGATTTAGAATGAGCTTTCCCCACTCTGTACTCATGCACAGAGGCAAGGTCCCAATCCATTCTTGATTGCCAGTGGTAAAAGTAAAGGACCCCTGGATGGTTAAGTCCAGTCAAAGGCAACTATGGGGTTGTGGCACTCATCTCACTTTCAGGCCAAGGGAGCCGGTGTTTGTCCACAGACAGCTTTCCAGGTCATGTGGCCAGCATGACTAAACCGCTTCTGGTGCAACGGAACACTGTGATGGAAAACAGAGCGCATGGAAACGCTGTTTACCTTCCCGCTGGCGTGCTTTCGAACTGCTAGGTTGGCAGAAGCTGGGGCAGAGCAACGGGAGCTCACTCCATCATGGGGATTCAAACCGCTGACCTTCTGATCAACAAGCCCAAGAGGCTCGGTGGTTTAGACCACAGTGTCACTCGCGTCCCTAATAATATATTGTCAGTGGTACATATGTTATAGAGAAAGTCAATGTACACATGTGACATTCACAGCTGCTGCATCATAAATTACAACTCACTGAGTAAATGATACTGACTCTAGTGGTGATGAATAAAATAAATAAAAATTGCGTAACTCCCAGTAGTGATGTATGGAAGTGAGAACTGGACCATAAAGAAGGCTGATCGCCAAAGAATTGATGCTTTTGAATTATGGTGCTGGAGGAGACTCTTGAGAGTCCCATGGACTGCAAGAAGATCAAACCTATCCATTCTTAAGAAAATCAGCCCTGAATGCTCACTGGAAGGACAGATCCTGAAGCTGAGGCTCCAATACTTTGACCACCTCATGAGAAGAGAAGACTCCCTGGAAAAGACCCTGATGTTGGGAAAGATTGAGGGCCCAAGGAGAAGGGGACAGAAGAGGACGAGATGGTTGGACATTGTTCTCAAAGCTACTAACATGAGGAGGCAGTGGAAGACAGGAGTGCCTGGTGTGTTCTGGTCCATGGGGTCACGAAGAGTCGGACACGACTAAACGACTAAACAACAACAACATGCTGGAAATGCCAGGACATGGAAGAAGTCTCTCTCTCTCTCTCTCTCTCTCTCTCTCTCTCTCTCTCTGTGTGTGTGTGTGTGTGTGGTAGGAATGCAAAGAAGCAAAACATAAGGAAGAACAACACAAGAAGAGGTTGGTGGATCAGGCCAATGGCCCATCTAGTCTAGCATGCTGTTCTCACAGTGTCTGACTGGATGCCTGCAGAAAGCATGCAAGCAGGCAGGATACGACCGCAACAGTCCTCTCCCCTCCTGCGGTTTCCTGCAACTGGTATTTGAAGGCATAATGACTCTGGCAGTGGAGGCAGAACAAAAGAGACAAATAGAGAGGATTCTAGGGTATTATATTTTGCCGCAGCCCATGTTTTTCTTGTTGGATTACATGGCTGGCCTATTTAAGCAGAAACATGCCAAAATTGGCTTCGGATACAATAGCTGCCCCTAGGATCATATAAGCAGAAAAATGAAGGTTGTCAATAACACCATCTCCTTATGATCAGTCAGAGAAAACATGGGAATTTTCCTAGATGGCCAAACCTGTTGGATTTAAAGGAAGAAGATGACAGCAATATGAATTCATAATATACCGGAGCTCTTTTACTGAATATTGCAAGAAAAAATGGAGTCCACTATATTCAAATTATGTTTTGGAAATGTTTTGGAAATATTCCACTGCAGACTTTTAAGTTTGGATTCTGATATTAGTTTGTTGGTGGGGCGTGCATATATATATTCTTATGTTTGCTTGTTACTAAGGGCTTAATAGCACTTACATTTGCATAGTTATATGTAAGCTTTGTGCTAAGGCTTGGGGTTTGTGGATTTTGGCTGTTTCTTCTCTGCATGTTCACTTTATAGTTCATAAATAAATTTTATGAGAAGGGGAAGATGGAAGAGGAGGAGGGTAATTCATATTTTTCCTGATTACACATTTTTGCAAGGAATTTCCTCTAATACAAAGCATTTATATATGCTCATTTCACTAATATGGATTTTTATGTGCTCCTTAATTGGCTGGAAAATTGCATCGCAAAATTCAGAGAAGTGCAGATTTCAAAGGATGGCTGTGTTTCGGTTCATGTATTGTTTAGGAAAGTGCAAATTGGTTAAGGTCAACTTTAAATGAGAACCAAAGTGATTTTCTCCCCTTCTTTAATTCAAAGTGAACCCTGTTGGTTTGGGGTGTACAAGTCCCAGCTACACAATGCTTGGAGAATTTCTCTTAATTTATTTCGTAACACAGCAGAGCATCTCATACTTTATATCCCAACCAGTCCCTGAACTCTTATCAGCAGGTCCGTTCCATATGATGAAGAAATCAGGCCGTTTCCATGGAGGGACACACCTTTTGAAAAAACCCTCCTCTTCTATATCAGAAAGGCACCATCCCTGTTCCAACTCTTGTGCCTTTCAAAGACCTTCCAGTGGAGACTTTTGTATCTGTAGTGGATCTGAAATTGTTTTCATTGCTGTTGTCGTTTTACTGTTAATCGCTTTGAGATGTTTCCGTGGGGAGCGATTTCAAAAAAAAACAACACAAATAAATAAATAAAACCATTTTATTTAACAGCCATGGATAAATGAATGGATGTAAATCACCCCATAATCTCCTACCTGTTAAAAAGTCCAGCTTTTTGTATGAAAAGGATCTGAGGGCATCCAACATTCTGACTTTCCAATAATAACATACTGTTGCGGTCAAGCTTTTTTTTGTTTTTTTGTTTTTGGACCTCATCTATATTGGCTTTTATCCTACAAGAGGATGTGGGGGAAACATTCAGAGAGGTTCCCACAGTCCTCTGAAAGCAGAAACATCTGTTGAAGTGATGAACAGCTTGTCTCCTGATCCCGGCAGCAAGAATGACTGCGGCCGACCAGGTTTGTACTTAACCACTAAAGAGGATCACTGATCAGTGAAAACGTTGGAAGCAATGACTGAACAGCTTTTCCCTGACTGCATATAAGCTCAGGTTTTTTTCCTTAGTTGTACACAGCAAAAGCAGTGATGATAGGCAAGAGACAGTGGGCCAGTTCACATGTATGGAGGTCTGCATGCAAATATTTTGGGGGAGGAGAGACCACAAACAGGCTCACAGCCAAGCAACATTCACATGGAGGCACTTTTTTCCTCTTCTGAAAACCAACAAAATCTGAATAACCTTAGAGTTTAAAGCAGATATGATGACTACGGGTCCTGTTTTCTCTGTCTACCTATGTGCTCCATCCATACTTAAAGGAAGGGATGGGGAGGTCTAATTTTAACACCCAAAGGAATGAATGGGTTAGCACCCCCTGAAAACTCACCCCACCTGCTGCTCTGTGGTTGGTTGCTCAGTGTATTTTTCTTCCAGCCTGACTTGGTGGGGAAACTGTTAAGAGGAGAAAGGGGGAGGGTCTAACTCCTGTCCCCCACATGCTCTTCCTGATATTGAAATTAGCCTCCCTATTGTCCAATGACAAACCTAGACAGCATCTTAAAAAGTAGAGACATCACCTTGCCAACAAAGGTCCGTATAGTAAAAGCTATGGTTTTCCTAGTAGTGATGTATGGAAGTGAGAGCTGGACCATAAAGAAGGCTGATCGCCGAAGAATTGGTGGTTTTGAATTATGGTGCTGGAGGAGACTCTTGAGAGTCCCACTGCAAGAAGATCAAACCTATCCATTCTGAAGGAAACCAGCCCTGAGTGCTCACTGGAAGGACAGATCGTGAAGCTGAGGCTCCAATACTTTGGCCACCTCATGAGAAGAGAAGACTCCCTGGAAAAGACCCTGATGTTGGGAAAGATGGAGGGCACAAGGAGAAGGGGACAACAGAGGACGAGATGGTTGGATAGTGTTCTCGAAGCTACCAGCATGAGTTTGACTAAACTGCGGGAGGCAGTGGAAGACAGGAGTGCCTGGCGTGCTCTGGTCCATGGGGTCACGAAGAGTCGGACACGACTAAACAACAATTGTCCATTTTATATGTTCACAGAGCAGGCACATGAGCGGCAAACATGACCTCTGTCACATCCCATTGCCTTCTCAGTAGTCAATAAGGGGTTCTGTCAATTGCAGAAATCACAATGGATATGTGCCCAGCTCATAGATGGAAATACATCTAGGTTCCTTCTTTTCAATGACTAAAAAATATGGTTAAGGAAAGACATGGGATAGGACAGTGGCCTATAAAATTAAGCACGGCTTGGCAAAATGGAGAAAGCAACATTTCCCCCCTCTCCCATAACGTAGAACTTGTGGGACTAACTTCAGGGATTCAAGTCTCACACCATGAGGAACATAGAAAGCTGCCTTTACTGAGCCAAAGCATTGCTCCATCTCACTGAGTATTGTCCACACTGACTGGGTGGCATTCCCTGACCTGCCGGGAGCTGCCAGGACCTGAACCAGGGAAATTTGCACTTAAATGTTGGTGCATTTTCATGATGGCTTCCTATTTTAAAAAAATGAACTGATTTGGAAATGTGGAGAACTGAATATTGGAAAACCGTGTAAGGGAGAGAAACTGATGGATAGAATCCATTTCAGAAACTATCTGAAATGGATAGAATTACCCATCCCTGTTTTCAGTAAGAGGGGAAGAGCTGGAGGGCTCAGGAGGAACAGCCAATGCTACTCTCAGCAGCTGACCCCTGAGATGGTCACTTCACTCTGCCTAATGGTAAAGGTAAAGGGACCCCTGACCATTAGGTCCAGTCGTGACCGACTCTGGGATTGTGGCGCTCATCTCGCTTTATTGGCCGAGGGAGCCGGCGTACAGCTTCCAGGTCATGTGGCCAGCATGACTAAGCCGCTTCTGGCGAACCAGAGCAGCGCACGGAAATGCTGTTTACCTTCCCGCCGGAGCGGTACCTATTTATCTACTTGCACTTTGACTTGCTTTTGAACTCCTAGGTTGGCAGGAGCAGGGACCAAACAATGGGAGCTCACTCTGTCGCGGGGATTCGAACCGCCAACCTTCTGATCAGCAAGTCCTAGGCTCTGCCCTTGCCTAATGGTAGAGCTGGCCTTAAAGGTATAGTCTAAGGCAGTGTTTCCCAACCTTGTTTTTGGACTATGATTCCCACTGTCCCAGACCGGTGGTCTTGCTAGCTGGGGATGATGGGAGTCGTAATCCAGAAACAGCTGGAGACCCAAGGTTGGGAAACACTGCTCTAAGGCATAGCAAAGTAGAATATACATATTTTAAATTTTAAAACTTATTACACCTTTTTTTAAAAAAACACAGCAAATTGAACTGTTCTGGGCTCCCCTTTACCCAGAGTTCTGACATTCTAGTTTAAAACATCTCCAAATCGAAGTGGCATATTTCTCTAGTTCATTCAGGCAGTGACCGGGTGTTGTGCTCATGAGGAGTTAAAAGGAGACCACCATATCTGCTTCACCTGTGACCTGAACTTAATCAATCATACATATCCAGAGAGGAAAGGCCAGCGCATTGACCCATTACGCTACCTAGGGCCCTTCAAGTATTTTACATGGGAAATCCTGCCGAAATGAACTCTTTAGGAAAAAGCGGGATATTTGTAGAGCAGATTCCCCTGCAAGCAGAGATCCCTAGCATTCATTTCCTCTTCTATCGTGGTGCTTCTATGAAAGGGCACCCCAAAATGAAATGGTAAGCAAAAGCAGCAGGAGAAGGACTCCTAAAAATGCACAAGAGAAGGGGAAAGAAATTGATCTTATTCTCCACTGGCATCAAACCACCCTGTAGGCAAGCTCCCATCTTCCACATGTGTAGATTTTGGCAGATTTCATTAAAAAATGCAAAAAGAAAAAAGCTCAAAAATGACAACAACAAAGCTCAACTTTTGGGTCCGAATTTTCACTTTTGAACTATGGCAGCCCTACTTGTCAAATCATTTGTCAAACCATCGCAAGAGGTGTTGAAATTTTGGGAGGTTGGATAGTTACAATGGTCTTGGTGGTGAGGTGCACATTTTTATTCTTATTTATTTATGATTATCACTTTTACTTCATAATAATAATAATAATAACAACAACAACAAATACAAAGAAAGAAGGATACTGAACACCAGAGACTGGGGGCTCATGTCTGAGGCAATGGATGGATGGCACTTCTTTGTCACACATAGCAAAGGGAAGGGCATTCCACAGCACAGGGCAACAGTGGTGTAGCGTGGGAGGTGCAGGGGGGGCCAGCCGCACCGGGCGCAACATCTGGGGGGTCGCTCGCACTCTCAGCAATCTGCCCCTACCTGGCTCACTCACTTTCTCTCACTGCAGTGCTGGCTGTGCGAATCCGATCCGAGCCGCTGGGTCGCCGCCCACTGTGGAGGGGGTGGGTGCCAGGCGTGCGGTGCGGAGAGAGAGCGAGGGACTATCTGGGGGAGGGACAGTGCAGCGGCCGCCCAGCGCAGCGCTGAGCGCGGGAGAGAACCACACCAGACCAGACCAGGCAGCAGCAAGAAGAAGCTGGCAGCGGCGGCAGGTTAGGGGTTAGGGGGCGCAAATTACTTGCCTTGCCCCGGGTGCTGACAACCCACGCTACGCCACTGCAGGGCAATGGTAGAAAATCCCGCTTTCTGATCGCTGCCCTTTGATATTCTGTAGGATGCTGCACCGTGGGTTGGATTTCCCCTACAGAGCTATTATACAAGGCAGGTGGTCTTTCAGGTAGTTTCACTCAAAATTAAGTGAGCCAATGTTTCTCAGAGGAGACGTTCCTGAGGGGGAAAAACAACTATTGGAGAGTTTTGCCTCCTTCCCCTTGGAATATTGGGCAAATAACCCTCTCACTTTACCACCCACAAATAGTGTGGGCAATCTGGCGAGGCCACTTCTGCTCAGCTCTAATCTGAAACAAGGCCTTCCTTTCCAGCAACTCAGTGCTTTGCATGTACAAGATCCCAGGCATCTCCAGATAGGGCTGTGAGAGATCCCTGCCTAAAACTCTGGAGACCTGCTGCCAATCATTGTGGCCAATACTGAGGTAGATGGACCAAAGGGTCTGACTGAGGAGTAAGCAGCTTCCTATAACCCGATGTTCTCAATCTCAGCATATGGACTGAGGGAAACATGTGTTCATTCCAGCCCAGTAGTATCTGCTCTGACTGCCAGCAGTATGGTGCGTGCAAATTATGTTCCCCACCAGTGAATTCGGGTTCCCTCAACGCCAGTTGATCTCTCCCTCTTTCTCTAATAACACAACAAATGAATGACAACAGAAGTGTTCTGCACAGCGCCGCAAGTTTCCCTGGTACAGAGATCTCTTCCCATCTCTGTGTCGCGATCCAAGTTTCCTATGCTTGATGAATACCAGAATCCTCTCCCCACCCACCCAAACATCTTGGGATCCATTTTGAAAAAGGGTGAGAAAAGGGACACATTTCTCATTTGACCTTGAATTCCTTCTTCGTCTGAGTCTTCCCCCTCCCCTCCCGCCCTTTCAGAAAACTGCACGTCCTGCTTTATTATTAACAGAACAAAGTTCAGAGTGAAAGGGGGGAGAGACAAGGAAATTTGATAGATGACAGCAAGAGGATTGTGTCTAAACACATAATAACGTCAAGCAAAGATGTGGCCAGAAATCAGAAAGAGAAGGCAGGAAATGGAAAGATGCATATTCCATTCTCTTTCCACATGCCTTAGGTTTCCTATCAAACTTCAGAGAGTCATTGGTTTTGTTCTCACGGTGCCGTTGTGGAGGCCTTACTGACAATGAGAAATAATTGTGAGAAATAATTGCACAGGTTGGATTCACAAAATGTCCAGTTCTGCAGCCAGGGTCACATGCAATCCCAGTAAGAGAAGGGATTGGTGCATAAAAGGCTATTTCCTGCCGTAGTTTGGTTGCACAGGATTGGAGCACTGTTGTTTCCTACACTGAACAGGATTCATAATCAAGAATGTCAGGCATGGGGTAAGGATGAATTTGGACAATAAACCTTTGAATTTCTTCAAGTAGTTTGGAGAACTTCCTTGAGAATATGTAATCTTCCACTTAATTTCAGGCTTACCTCTGTAATGTGTGCATTATCAACCAAATATTTGGCACGTGAGCCCTTAAAGAGAAGCTGCTATGACCCCGGAGGCTGGTTGCTGGAGAGCTGACTCAGATGTGTGGCTTGGCTGGAGTAGGTGTTCTTATGCCATGCAAGCTCATAGGCCTCATTGGTAATAAAGTTTGTTCTACCACTAACTCAACTCCTAGTGAGTTCCTACATGAAGGGCAGAACACAACGCAAATTCCACTTATTTGCCAACCCTCATGCCTCTGAATCAAAAAGGAGATCCAAAGTTTTAAAATGCAGATTGCCATGCATCTTAGATTGGCCATGGAATTCTGAAGCACACTTAAGTCCAGTTCATTAGACCAAGAAGGAGAATTGTGCCTGTATGTTCCCTCCTCTCTTTTCTCACACACCCTAATATAATTCTTAACCACAGTTTCCTGTTACATCCAAACCAGGAGACTGTGGTTTGTACTTCAAACTGTGTACTTCAAACCACAGTGGGTGACTATTTTTTGGTTTTCTCCACTGTTGTTAACTGCCTCTGTTTGGGGGATTGGTGAATTTAACGTTTGTTTTATAGGTTTGGTTGTTCCATAATTCATTTTGTTTTGTACTCAATCAGTATCAATGAAGGGTAGGCTACAAATCATTTCCATGGCAAACCAACCACAGTTTGATCTTGGTTTGAACACTGGGATCGTAGTCAAAACAGAAATCAAAATTCCCCAGTATTGTCAACTCTGGCTGGCAACAACTCACCAGTACCTCCATCACTTGCTAACTGATCCTTTTGGCTAGAGTTGCCAGGGATTGAATCTGGAGATCACATCAAACAGGAGATTCCAGTGCTTTTCTGCTCTCAAATCTTCTCAGTAATACAATACTGAAAACAAATGCAATTAAATGCAACTGCAGGTGTCAAATCTGCAGATACACATCACCTCGAGTTCCTCTGGAGCAATTTGTAAATACCATGAAGAAATAAAGACACACAAAAATATGGTTGAATATTCGGCAAATTTTCAAAGCAGGGATCACCAACCTGATTTACAAACAGGAGAAATAGTTGTGGACACCCCATGTCCCACAACCAAGCAGACACCACAACTTATCCTCTTCACTACAACAGAATGCTTCCTGCAAGAAGTTCAGCCTGGAAGGGCAAAGGACGGTGGCAGACATTAAGAACCTCTGATCCAGAGAATATCTGGGTACCATTCAGTATAAAGCATCGCAGAGGATAACTTTGCGGAGCACATTTGCTTCAACGCTCATTCTGTGTTAACTCGAAAGCTCGCACTTTGGCTTTCAAAATACAGCTGGTCCAAACACAAAGGTCTCGTCTCGCTTGCTCAGCGTTTTTCTGTTGTTCAACTGCGTTCTCAGGCAAACAACAGCATTCTACGCATACAAACCATTCCCTATTATGCATGAAGTATATGCCAAATTTCCTAAACAACTTGGTTTTACTGAAGCAGCTGAAAGGGGAGGAAAACATGCTTTTGAGAAGTTAGGAATGCTAAGGTTTTTAAAAGCTTGATAATCTGCAGTCTTCTCTGGTTGGGTTCTTGCTTATTCCAAAAAGAAGAGAGGAAAGAAAGCAATAATTTTATTCAGTGCTGTCCAGCTCCGTACCAAATACTTTAAAAATGTTTTTAAATTGCCTTAGGTTCAGATTATGCAAAGTGTATAAAGTCGCGACAGCATTTTGATGGGGTTCAATGCAAACATTTAACACCGATAAAATTTAAACGGTAACCACATGCTGAGGGAGAGATCCCTAAAACTTTCCAAACTGAAACCAAATGCTTCGTTCAAACAGTGCATATGCCCTCCAGCATTTCAGATAAAAATAGGGGTGGGGGAGATTTTAAACTCCCCCCCCAACCTCCTCTGCACCCTGAAACACACTGCTGAATCTTCTGCTCTGTGGTCCAGGTCAGACAAAACAATCTTGCCCCCCCCCCCCCAAATATGGCTTTGTCAGACCAAGAAGAAGCCTAACTTTGGGAGGATGTGAACCACATATGCCTTATTGAGCTCCTTATGTACACTGCAGAGAAGATGCATCTACTCCCTGCTCAAAAATGCAACACTAGCAAGATTAACTAATCCCACAGGGCAAAAAGAGGACAAAAGAGGGATACTGATTGACTGATAAAACAGGAAAGATCCCTAACAGACAGAGACATTTGGAGCAAATGCTACTACAGTGGTACCTCGGGTTAAGTACTTAATTCGTTCCGGAGGTCCGTCCTTAACCTGAAACTGTTCTTAACCTGAAGCACCACTTTAGCTAATGGGGCCTCCTGCTGCTGCCGTGCTGCCGGAGCCCGATTTCTGTTCTTATCCTGAAGCAAAGTTCTTAACTTGAAGCACTATTTCTAGATTAGTGGAGTGTGTAACCTGAAGCGTATGTAACCTGAAGCGTATGTAACCCGAGGTACCACTGTATCTGGATCTCTCTCTCTCTCTTTCTCTCTCTCACACACTCTTTTGAGTGCATGAACACGAAATGACAATAGACAGCATTAACACTTCAGAAGGTCTTGCTGCGGCTGCGTCCTTGGATTCAAGCAGAAATCAAGCATGGTTCTCTCTCTCTGGCTTCTGCCTGCTTCCTGCTTCTAGTCCAGCTGTCTCTTACACACAATCTGGCCAGGTGAGGGAGGGCCCTCACCCATTTGCCCTTTGGCACAAAGCTATATTAAAAATCCATATCTAACAGCCATTATGGACCTTGCCTAGAGACGCGGGTGGCGCTGTGGGTTAAACCACAGAGCCTAGGGCTTGCCAATCAGAAGGTTGGCAGTTTGAATCCCCGTGACGGGGTGAGCACCCGTTGCTCAGTCCCTGCTCCTGCCAACCTAGCAGTTCAAAAGCATGCAGTGCAAGTAGATAAATAGGTACTGCTCCGGCGGGAAGGTAAACGGCGTTTCCATGCGCTGCTCTGGTTCGCCAGAAGCGGCTTATTCATGCTGGCCACATGACCCAGAAGCTGTCTGCAGACAAACGCCAGCTCCCTTGGCCAGTAAAGCAAGATGGGCGCTGCAACCCCAGAGTCATCCACGACTGGACCTAACGGTCAGGGGTCCCTTTGCCTTTGCCTTTATGGACCTTGATTCAGGTAGGTAGCCATGTTGGTGTATGCAGTAGAAATATATTAAAAAATAATAATAATGTCTAGTAGCACCTTAGAGACCAACTAAGTTTGTTCTTGGTATGAGCTTTCGTGTGCACGCACACTTCTTCAGATACCTTATGGACCTTGCCTGGCTAATTCAGCAATGGGATCCTCCGTTAGATTTTAAACTATGATTACCAGATTTTTTTCAATGAATCCGGGGGCACTTATTTTTTTAATTATTTTTTTTAAGCTGAGTAGCAACAGGGAGTCAGTAGTGGGGATGGTGAGGCAAAAGACCCTGGACCCAAGCACACATGCATATTGTATAAAGGTGCAAAGCCCTTCTTTCGCACCCTGTCAAACATAAATGCGCAGAGGTTTTTTTAAAAAACTGGGAAATTTCCACCCGCCCGCAACTCCCAAGCCTCCTCAGATTAGTCAAAACAAAGGGGGAAGGGGGCAGGAGATCTGTACCGCCGGACATCCCCGGTTCCTCTTTGGCAATGGTGGCGCCAGCGTCAGTCAGCAGCTAGCGAGGAAAAATGGTGGGAACCATGGCAGCGAGCAGCTCCTGAAGCCAGCCAGAGCCAACTGTGCTACCAGGCTGGCTCCAGGCTGCTGAGGCTGCCACTGCCACATTTTCCGGGGACAAATGTGAAAATCTGGGGACATTCCGGGGACGGAATTTGTCCGAGGACAGATTTGCAAATCTGGGGACTGTCCCCGGGAACTGGGGGTGTCTGGTAACCCTATTTTAAACTTGTTTGATCCAGAAATTAAAAGGGGCCAGGCATCATGCACCCTAACTTGCCCCCAAACTCACAACAGTAATCTGCAGAGTCAGTAGACCGACGGGTAAATCAACAGGCTTGGCGCAGCAGCCTCAAGACTTCCTCTGCTCCAGCATTCCCATGGATCTTGGGGTAGGTCCATAAATTACTAACTTTTAAGAAAGGGGTTGGCTCGTGGTCCCCAACGAGGGACTGTTTCTAAATTATGAATTATTACTCCACACCTCATCAATATGTCTGGATCAAACCTCATTTCACTGGCCTCCACCTAGCCCTGTTCAGGGGGTTGTGGGAAAACGAGAGACACAACGGAGTGTCATCAGCATCCCTGACCAACCAACCGAATCTCAAACCACAGAACTCAACGCAACAAATGTAAAAAGTAAAACATCCAACATGTACTCCAGCCCCTCTGGCTGCAGTTCTAAAGTATTCTGAGTATATTCTCCAATAACTTCATGCGCCTTTGAAATTTACCAGACTTCATCTCATATTCTGCATGTAACTTGAATACCTCTCCTAGATGTTTCAACGCAACATATGGAGTATCTTTGGTCTAAACAGCAGGATAAAATATGTGATCTCCCAGAAGAAAAGTTCACTTCTAGAACCAGCAGGCTTCTGTTTATTTACACAGAGAGCAGCTTTTCCTAGCCTGGTGCCCTTCAGGTGTTTTCGCTGGGGCTGATGGGAGTTGTAGTACAAACATGTGCACCAGGTTGCAGAAGGCTGGCCTAGGGGAAGGTGTGTTATGCTACCCTGCTGCAAGCCCATCCTAGCTAACTGATCCTAATCTACTGATGCTGGAAGGGAGACAGCGCCTGTACCTACCCCTAGGATGTCAGTGTGGCGATCACACAGGGTCCCCAGACGTTTCACTGTCTATTGATCCCTGTGCCACCACTTTATTTCTCGCTGCCACCACCCAGGCCCCACCTGGGACAATACCGAGTCCAGTCAGGGTTAAATTGGAACATAAACTTCTGTTTATTCAGTTTAACAAGTGTGTGGTTTCATAAACGGTATCGGTCAATTACAATCATGGGGTACCTATACAGACCTATAACTTCTGCTACCTGCTCTCACTCACTAAACCACCTCTCAGATATTTACTTGTCTTCCTAGCCCCTAACTGTTCCTGACTCAGTTTATTTTGCTACACTAACGCAACCTACCCACAGACTCTATCCCAATTCACTCCCACTCCAACCAACCAACTCCCAACGAACATCTCCCTTAGCCCCTCCCAGAGCTGGTTTTATAGTCCCTCTGACTCCACCCCCCGGGTTCTGATTGGGTAACCTGTTTAACTATTTCACCTCCAGCACTCTCATATGTTAACGTCACAGTCAGGTGACTGTGGCAGGTGAGTATGTCTTGTGGGGAACAGCCTCATGGGCCAAACTAGGACCTGTGCTGTGCCCAAATAGATCCACAGGCCTGAGTTTCTCCGCCACTAAAATGCGTGAAGCAAAACTGCCCTTTAAAATGCACACTTCTTCATATGTTGTGATGCACAACCCAAATACACACACAAGTTTAAATTAGGGGCCAGTTTGCGGGGGGGGGGTATTTATAAGTTAAAACAATGTACCAAAATGCATTATATCAGAAGAAATTGTTTGCAGCAATGTGTAGATTAGGCAAAATTGCACACAAGAATGTTGTACATTAAAATAAACCCATTTTTGGCTGCAGGTCACTAGGCATCTGAACTTGATCCAAGAACATTGATTCCCCCCTCTAATTATGTAATGAAATGATTACAGAATCCAGTGGCCTTTATGAGAAACATGCCATTCTCTTTTGCCCTGGTTTCAACAGCATTGTGTTGACAATGCGCATCAGTGGTTTTTCTGGTAAGGTAATTCTAAACAAATGTATAAACCACAGATATCTCTCTCTCTCTCTCTCTCTCTCTCTCTCTCTCTCTCTCTCTCTCACACACACACACACACACACACACACACACACACACACACACTTAAGCAATCCAGTTGTGGGCACAAATAAACAGTAGGCTGCTGCTTCTTTTTTGTATATATTTTTTATTAAATTTTCTGTTTTACATTTTAAAATACTCATTTTGCATATCATAAATCCCTGCATATTTTACAAAAAACTAAACCGTTCAGTATTCCATTATTGCATCCCTCAAAACATATTTACACTGCTGAATTTATCTTAATGCTGTCAATGTTTTCAAGTGTACACAATTTTCCCCCATATATTCAATAAGCGTTTTCCAATCTTCTTGTTCTTCTTGCTCTTTTATTCTATATGTTAAGTCTGCAAGCTGCACATATTCTGTCAGCTTAAGTTGCCATTTTTCTTTAGTTGGGACCTCGCTCACCGCTTCTACCCTTTTAAACAGGAACCTTATAAAAAAAAACCCCCAATAATGTGATAATACTTACCTAAGAACTCGCCGTCCAGGTTGCCAAGGAGGATAGTTTAAGAGCGGAGTAAGTTTAAGAGGGAGCGGAGACAGCGTCCCACACCAAGGGTCTGGTGACAGATCCCAGGGGTGGGGGTGGGGTTTGCCCCCCAGCCATTTCTCTTGAGCCAGTGCCCCAAACCCTCTAAATGTCCCTATTTTCCAGGGACACCCCTGATTTAGAGAAGCCTTCCTTAGGACATCCCTATTTTCATTGGAGAAATGTTGAAAGGTATGGAGTTATCTGACCCCTGAGCTGTCTGAAGGCAATCCTGTATAGGGAAGTTTTTCTTAATGTTTAATGTTTAATGTTTATATATATATATATATATATATATATATATATATATATATATGCAGGTTTTGGTGTCTTCGGGTGTCTTCCCGTGTAAGAGTTGGGGTGTCTAGGCGACGTTTCGACGAGGTCTCACTCGTCATCTTCAGGCTGGTGCTTTCGGCTTCTTGTTACTGGAACAGAGCAGGATCTCAGTGTTTGAGTTCCTATAAATACTGTTGAGGGGGTGTGGTGTATAGCCTCCAACGTTCTGGGCAGAGAGGAAGTTCCCAGGTTAGTGTGCCTTTTCTTCTTTTGTTCCTTAATTACTTGAGGGATATCTTGAGTGATTTCTTGAGTGATATTCTGAGTACCACTTAGGTGGGTCATTAAGTGTGGATTAGTTGCTAAAGCTTTCGTGTCTTGACCTCTTGAGCTTGTGAAGAGTTTTTCTGAGAAGATGGCTGTACTGCACTTAGTTGTGCTCTGGCTTGGCTTCGTGTATAGGGGCGAGCTGTGGTTTTGTGCCCTGTGCCAGCCAGATCTGTGTAGGGATTGCAGGGGGGTGCAGCATCCGGAGGTGCCACTATGGTTTGGCTACTGGATGGTGTCTGTAATTTATCTGTGGAGAGGGTCTGGGTTTGGGTCTGGTGTGGTTGATTGGTGATGGCGTTCTGTGTGCCTCTGGTTCTGGTGTCGGTTTTTGTGGGGAGGGCTAATTTCCAGATGTCTGGCAGGCGGGACGTGTCGTCACGCTTGTTCATGTTGTGAGGGTGTTTCTCTATCTCGATGGCTTCCATTATTATTCTCTTGTGGTGATGTTCCATGTTAAAGAGCAATTTGGAATCTGCAAAATTAATTTCGTGTCCTGTTTCTTTCATGTGTTGGAAAAGAGAGGAAGTTTTTTCTTCTTTTTTGACGGCATTCTTGTGTTCTGCGATACGTGCATTTATTCGTCTGTTTGTTTGTCCAATGTACGTGGCTGGGCAGACTTTGCAGGGTATTTCATAGACCCCTTGGTTTTCCAACTGGATTTTATCTTTGGGGTTTCTGAGGATATTGGCTATTTTTTGGTTGGTGCAAAAGGCTGTTTTGATATTGTGTTTATGGAGGATTTTGCTAATTTTATCTGTAGTGCCCTTGATATAAGGAAGGAGGGCCATGCCATTGTTTTCTTCTGTGTCTTGGTTTTTGGGGGGTGTTTCTTTTTGGATTAGCTTCGTAACCCTGTTTTGCTGGTATCCATTGGCGATTAACACATTTGAGAGATTCTGTAACTCAGTTGTCAAGTGGTCTTTGTCAGCCAGGCGTTTGGTTCTGGAGATGAGAGTCTTGGCTACGGAGTTTATTTGTGCAGGGTGGTGGTGTGATTGTGCATGTAAGTAGCGGTTGGTGTGTGTTTTTTTCCGGTAGATAGTGTGTCCTAGGGAGCCATCAGATCACCAATGGATACCAGCAAAACAGGGTTACGAAGCTAATCCAAAAAGAAACACCCCCCAAAAACCAAGACACAGAAGAAAACAATGGCATGGCCCTCCTTCCTTATATCAAGGGCACTACAGATAAAATTAGCAAAATCCTCCATAAACACAATATCAAAACAGCCTTTTGCACCAACCAAAAAATAGCCAATATCCTCAGAAACCCCAAAGATAAAATCCAGTTGGAAAACCAAGGGGTCTATGAAATACCCTGCAAAGTCTGCCCAGCCACGTACATTGGACAAACAAACAGACGAATAAATGCACGTATCGCAGAACACAAGAATGCCATCAAAAAAGAAGAAAAAACTTCCTCTCTTTTCCAACACATGAAAGAAACAGGACACGAAATTAATTTTGCAGATTCCAAATTGCTCTTTAACATGGAACATCACCACAAGAGAATAATAATGGAAGCCATCGAGATAGAGAAACACCCTCACAACATGAACAAGCGTGACGACACGTCCCGCCTGCCAGACATCTGGAAATTAGCCCTCCCCACAAAAACCGACACCAGAACCAGAGGCACACAGAACGCCATCACCAATCAACCACACCAGACCCAAACCCAGACCCTCTCCACAGATAAATTACAGACACCATCCAGTAGCCAAACCATAGTGGCACCTCCGGATGCTGCACCCCCCTGCAATCCCTACACAGATCTGGCTGGCACAGGGCACAAAACCACAGCTCGCCCCTATACACGAAGCCAAGCCAGAGCACAACTAAGTGCAGTACAGCCATCTTCTCAGAAAAACTCTTCACAAGCTCAAGAGGTCAAGACACGAAAGCTTTAGCAACTAATCCACACTTAATGACCCACCTAAGTGGTACTCAGAATATCACTCAAGAAATCACTCAAGATATCCCTCAAGTAATTAAGGAACAAAAGAAGAAAAGGCACACTAACCTGGGAACTTCCTCTCTGCCCAGAACGTTGGAGGCTATACACCACACCCCCTCAACAGTATTTATAGGAACTCAAACACTGAGATCCTGCTCTGTTCCAGTAACAAGAAGCCGAAAGCACCAGCCTGAAGATGACGAGTGAGACCTCGTCGAAACGTCGCCTAGACACCCCAACTCTTACACGGGAAGACACCCGAAGACACCAAAACCTGCATTCCTGTACCCGTGAAAATCTACGAAAGCATATATATATATGTATGTATATAGGAATCTGCCCAGAGTGTGGCTGGGGCAACCCAGTAAGATGTGTGGGGTATAAATAGTAAAAATTATCATTATGGAATGGGACATCCCTATTCTCATTGGAGAAATGTTGGAGGGTATGCTGCCCCATCAGCAATGATGACAATGGTCATTTATGGCCCACCCTTTACCAAATGGTACCCAAATGAACTACAAAACCATCACAATCAAAGTAAGTGCAATGTACAATTAAAATAATAAGTTCAAAACCACCACACACAAACAAAAATAACATTGCCGATTGCTCGGCCATCATACCATATCTCAGTGGTTTTCAACCAGTGTGCTGTGGCACCCTGGGGTGCCTTGAATGATGGTCGGGGTGCCGCGGGCAACACTGGCCTCTATCCCTCTTTTCTCTCCCGCCCCCCCCCATCTGATGTTCTCTTGCATCTCTGCTTCCCAAAGTCTTGCACAACTTTTTGTTGCAGCAGCCCTGGCTATAAGCTCTACAGCAGTGTTTCCCAACCTTTTTTGGGCAAAGGCACACTTGTTTCATGAAAAAAATCTCGAGGCACGCCACCATTAGAAAATGTTTAAAAAATTAACTCTGTGCCTATATTGACTATATATAAAGTAACTCTCTTTAATAGGAATCAAATAAACACAAAGATAGTATTTTATAATTACTTTATTATGAAATAGTAAGTAAACAGAAATATGAAAAATTATAAAATACTTTATTCAGTGCGCAACCTGGGCCTGTTTGGCTGAAAGTAATGCAAAATGGATTAATCCATTCCAGACATTTAAAAACAACCCCTAAAACAGCAATTTAACATGAATTTTACTATCGATAAAGACCATTGATCCATAAAATGAAAGCAATAAACAATGTACTGCAGTCACACAATCAGTCAATCAATCAGTCACAAAAACAAAACAAAAAAGTCAGAAAGACAAAAATGCAAAATAAACAGCAAAAGCAGACAGACCGCAAAACAGAAGCATGGCACGCAAAATGGAGCACGTTTGGCTTCTGAAAAATGTTCGCAAACCAGAACACCTGTGGCCCACCGCCTTCCATAACCAGTCTTCAGCTTCCTTGCCTATAGCGGGGGGGGGGGGGAATTAGTTTCGGTCACTAACGACTGGAATCGAGCTGCGTGGCTGCTTTGCTTGCAATCCCCAACCGCACTCCTTGCAAAGAGGTGGGCCGGCCATGCAATTTAAAGGAGATGGAATCCCAGCCCACGCCCCTGCCCCGCGCAGTCCAGTCTCGAGGCGCGCCCACCTGCCCGCCGGCAGCGAAGCAGCGAGCGGGCCTCCTGCGCCGTCCGCCTGCGGCTCAGGCGCTCCTCCAACAGCGGTGCCGGTAACGTTTCGGGAAGCGGTGCTTCGCCACAGTTGGCCGGCCTAGGAAGAGGCCCCGGTAGACCCGGGCTTCGGCTCCCTGCTGGACCATCTCCAGCCCCGCCATGGGCGGAACAGCCGCTGCCTCGGACTCGGCGCCGCCCGCGCTCCCCTCAGCCAGCACAGCCGCCATCTTGGACGCCAACGGCCGCTCTCTCCGAGGAATGCGCCTGCGCCTTTCCTCGAGAATTCTTACGTACGGCGCGGGATCGGCGAGTTGGGCCGGCGGAAACAGCCGAGTCCGGAATCTGCACTTGCCGAAAACAGCCGAATCTGCACTTGCCGGAAACAGCCGAGACCCGAATCTGAACCTGGCAGACTTCGCAATCCATTTGCTTCCTAGCCCCTTGCCGCCCGACTCGCCCGCCTCCCTCCCACGGCACAGCAGGCAACGTCTCGCGGCACACTAGTGTGCCGCGGAACACCGGTTGGGAAACACTGCTCTACAGTATACCTGAAGGAGCGTCTCCACCCCCATCGTTCTACCCAGACACTGAGGTCCAGCACCGAGGGCCTTCTGGCAGTTCCCTCGCTGTGAGAAGCCAAGTTACAGGGAACCAGTCAGAGGGCCTTCTCGGTAGTGGCCCCCGCCCTGTGGAATGCCCTCCCACCAGATGTCAAAGAGAACAACAACTACCAGACTTTTAGAAGTCATCCGAAGGCAGCCCTGTTTAGGGAAGCTTTTAATGTTTAATGGACTATTGTATTTTGATATTTTGTTGGAAGCCGCCCAGAGTGGCTGGGGAAACCCAGCCAGATGGGCGGGGTATAAATAATAAATTATTATTATTATATTATTATTACAGGCAAATGGTGCCTTTGGGGCTGGCCACGGGATGCTGGTTGCCAGGAGCAGAGGTGGCCTCGGAGTAAGGAAGCAAGCAGGCAGGCAGGCAAGGGAGTCCAGCCAGCCAGCCAGTCCGCCAGCCAGCCCCTTGCTGTTTGGAATGGACAAACAAGTCCCAGGCCCCTGTGGGGCAGTGTGAGGAGGCACCTCTCTTTGGGGTGGAGGGGGGCAGCTCAGAGACCAGAGGTGGCAGCAGTAGCTGCCCAGAAGACTCCCAAGGAAAGCGGAGAGGAGAGGAGGCTGAGGGAACACTCCACAAGGGTGGGGGTTCAAAAACGGGCAAGAGGCTGCCAGCTCTGCAGGCAAGGGGTGACATAACTGGGCTCCTGAGCCCCACAGGGGTGCCACAGGAAGAATGTAGTTGGTCAAGGGAGCCGTTGACTCGAAATGGTTGAAAACCTCTGCTGTATCTCATCCTCCCTTCAAATAGGCTGCAAGCCCTCCAAATATAGCTGTGTTGTTATTAAGTTCCTTCAGTGAGGTTTTAGGACCTATAAGGGTTGAGACTAAGTTGGCAGCGCTTGCTTGTCGGTGGCCTGGACTTCCTGTCTGTCTGTCTCACCTAGCTGCTTTCTCCTGCAGTGCCATACACACTGTCACCGGGAACAGGGGCAGATTGAGGGCAGTGAGAGCGGTGGAGCTGCATGGACATGTAGCCAAGAGGCTGCCTTCTCAAAGCCTGGTAAGCAGTTGCCCAGGAAGGAGTTGTGAAGGCTCTGACAGGGTCATCGTGTCCTCCTACCTCCTTCCCAAAGCCAGACAAGCACGTACTGGGCTTTGGGAAAGAGGTGGGAGGACCCTGCCAGTGTCAGGAGCACGTCCTACACTTGAGTAGGACCCTGGCAGAGACACATGCCCAGCTGGCATGTTCCCTCCCTCCTGGTCGATTGTTCAGGAGCTTAAAAGCTTTCTTCAGACCGAACATTACAGCGACCGATGCCAACAGACACACTTAGGGATCCGTAGAATTTGCGCATCTTGCATGACAGACCTTAGCAACTCAGCATTTTGGCTAATCTACTTTATTTGCATATAAACACACACAGAGCACTGCAATATGGCTCCCTCTCTCTCTAGCATCAGACAGCAAAGAGAAAATGGGCAAAGGACAATAGTCCCACTTCACGGAACACAGTAACACAAACATCTGTCTCCATCACTTCCCACTCTGTGGAATGAAAACATACACCATCATGTGATAGACAACAATCCCATGACTGCAATCATGGGGCAGGAATTCTAACAGCCAGAACCTCGCACCTTTTCCTGAACCCTGGATTAAGCTGGCACTGTGATGGCTGAGGGGAAGGGCGTCAAATGTTGGCCTTGCACAGAGTGTCTGCTGACCAAGCAAGCAGAGAAGAAGAACAGATGTTGTAGGTTGTGAACTTCAGTAGGTATCAGGTGTGTGCATGCTTAGCTGCACTCACCTGACGTTTACAGGAACCCGCATGCAAATAAGAAGCATGTGATTGGCACCAGCACTATAATGCAGACAGACAGACAGACAGACAGACAAGACAGATGGACAGACATCAGAAGTCCTGTCGCCCTCTGGCACTGTGGAACTCCATCTCGCTGTTCTTTCCATTCATGGCCCTCTGCGGTTTGCTTAAAAACGGCGTTGGCTTGAGCACTGGAATTCAATCTCTCATTGTGATTTTTTGCAAAAAAATATTTTCACAATGGGACCTTGTTTCCAGAATGGACAGACAGGACTTTGGGGCAGTTTAGTCAGTAGGACTGGCCGGCTCCCAAGGAAAGGAGCCAGACACATTCCAATATCCCCCATCCCAACACCGCACAAATACTGTCAAGCAAAAGATTTCCTCTTGCATTTCCTCTTGCAAAGTAAGGCGATTTTTCCAGAATAATAATTTTAAAATCACATTGGATTTGATACTCCAAGTAACGACACTGCCATCGCCCAGCCACCACTCATCTGCCCTGGTGCGGGTGGCGGGTGGCTGTGGAGAAAGCAAGTTCTGCCTCCCTCCTCATGTGGTGGCCTAGCAGCATGGGAAATGGCATGCTGTGGCTGAGCTTAGCCAATTGGAGTCTTTGCATATCTGTGTGGGTTGTGCAGTTCAAAACACTTCACATTAAAACGCTACTGCTGCTGAATTTTGCTTTCCAGCTTTCCTTTTTATAAAACACAATAGTAACTGGGTTTTGCACAAAAAGATTACCTGAGTTCAAAACACAGGGTTATGCTGCCCCCAGCTCACAGTTGGTTGGCAGATGTTGCTACTTAGTAAGGAAGGGAAACGCGACAGAATCCTGCGTAAAAAGAAGGGGGGGGGGGACTTGCTGCAAACAGCTTAATCATTCCTTTGGCAATCCGGCAACTGACCCAAAATCAACCCCTTTAGAATAGAGTATATTGAATGCTCCCTGCTGTTGGGAATGGAAACATGCAGTGGAGAGTCATTAAACCTGAATAAACTGACCCAAAGTTCAACAAGCATGCAATCTGAAGGACAAGAGATAAGGAGCTGGAACAACTCAGAGGAAACAAGGACATCAGGCAGCAAGCAGAAAGAGCGCAGGCGGCAAGACACTTCAGGAAGGAAGATTCGACGTATGCAGGAGCAAGTTTTATTGAGCATAGTGGGTCGTATTCCTGGCTAAACATGCATAAGATCACACTGTTCGTTTCCCAGAAGTAGAAATATCTGACACTTTCATTCATTGAGCATTAAGTCAATAGATTTGATTTGATTTATTATATTTCCACGCCTCTTTTAATTCAAAGGAATCCCAAAGCAGCTTACAAACAATAAATAATAATAACATCCTAAGTGCAGCATAAATCATACAGAACAATTAACAAATCATCAGCGGAACAATTGCAGCCTATAAAACACTATTAACAAAGCAGCAACACTCAACAGCCTTGCCTCCCCCAACAATATTAACAACATTAACAAAATAGGAAACAAAAATTAATCTAAGCCCTGTTAAGTTCTCTGCAGCCCCATGACTCATTTACTTTCACTCTGTTCAGTTTATTAAATACACATGCACATAATGCCTGATTTGATTTGATTTATTATATTTCTAATTTCAATATTCAGTGTTCTTCAGTATTTCAGTAGTGATCACTGCTGGACAGAGAAGCATTAGGAGCATTCCAGTATTCAAACAGCACCATCTTTTGGTTCTCTCTGTAATATCATATATTTAATTTTGAGATAGGCAAGACGAGTATAGTATAAGAAAGAAAAGGTAATGAGCTGTTAAGGAAGCCAAGGAGGGAGGGCTCTGTGCTGGACTGCAAATGAGTGGGGGCCCTCCTCCAGCTGTGAGGAAGGGCCCCACTCATTTTGTCATGGACAAAAGCCAGAGTTTAGAGTTGGAAAATGTGTTTAATGGGAGTTTGAAGATGATTTCAAAAGCTGCGGGCTGGAAAAGGCAGGGGAAAAGGCATGGCTGATTTCTGCTTGAATCCAAGGCTGTGGCTATGAGGCAAACAAGACCAACCTGGGGTGTTAATGCTTTGAAGCCCTCCATCATAGGCTGAGGTTGTAAGGTAAAGGTAAAGGGAACCCCTGACCATTAGGTCCAGTTGTGACCGACTCTGGGGTTGCGGCGCTCATCTCGCTTTATTGGCCAAGGGAGCCGGCGTACAGCTTCCAGGTCATGTGGCGAGCATGACTAAGCCGTTTCTGGCGAACCAGAGCAGCGCACGGAAATGCCGTTTACCTTCCCACTGGAGCGGTACCTATTTATCTACTTGCACTTTGATGTGCTTTCGAACTGCTAGGTTGGCAGGAGCAGGGACTGAGCAACAGGATCTCACCCCGTCACGGGGATTCGAACCGCCGACCCTCTGATCAACAAGCCCTAGGCTATGTGGTTTAACCCACAGGTGTAAATAAACTATATATCATAAAGACACCACAGTCTCTGCTGTACCTTATTTCCAAAAGGAAAGATGGACCTTGGGTAAAGACCTGGAACACCTGGAATCTCACACTGCTTGGAGACTCGGGTGGCATGCAACTCCGGCTGTTTCAGCTCCTATTCTGGTTTTTATAGATTTATTCTAGTTTCTTTGTAGTACAGTAGTACCTTGGTGTAAGAACAGCTTAGTTTATGAACAGCTTGGATTAAGAATGCTGCAAACCCGGAAGTAGGTGTTTTGGTTTGTGAACTTTGCCTTGGAAGCAGAACATGTTCCGCTTCCTGTTGAGTGTGTTCCATTTGTAAATTGCGTCCCCCACTGCTATGGGAAATCACACCTTGGTTTAAGAATGCTTTGGTTTAAGAACGGACTTCCAGACGGATTAAGTTCATAAACCAAGGTATCACTGTATGCGCACACTGCAAAGGAATCCTTGCTACTGAATCTGTTTGTAGTGCTTAGCAGATAACTGAAGGGTTAACAGGGGGGAGGGAGAGAGAATGTGCCTTCTGCTGATATTTTTTTTTTGGCAATCCCCTAATGTCCCTTGCTGTTCCTTAATTAGATTAGTTCAATTAAAAGAACGAGATCCTTTCCTGTTTACCTTTGCCTAAGAAATCCCCAGCTTTGGCTTGTGTCGCTGATTCCTTCTGAGAGAACGGAAGGGTTCAGATGCTCAGCAGGGGCAAGCCAGCAACTATTATTGGCGTCCAAAGGAGATTAAAATCAGACAAAAGGATGGCTCCAAACAAGCACCTACTACTGACTGATTTATTATTAGTAAGGAACTTTAAACTGATGAAAGTTCTTATATACATTGGCAGGGAATGTGTGAGTAGGAGAGAACAGAGCATGGGATGCGCGATGGAGATGGCTTATTAAACTAGGCAGAGTTTGCTTTTAGTCAGAAGCCCTGGTTTGAGTAGAACGCTGAGCCACAATCCTTTAAAAACGAAAACTAAATTTGGCAGAATCCTCTTCATGGTTGTGTGGGAGGAAGACTGGAAGCTTGTTGAAGCTTGTTCACATATCACTAGACTGCTAATTCTGTTGCTGTTGAAGTGTTAGATAGTATTTATTGACAAGTTTTCTACTTTTCATTGCAACTGTTGTATTCTACATTTTATAACTTCAGTCATATGGATAATTGTTGCCTTAATTCTGACTATCGGCCTTTTTGAGTACCTCCGTAAGGAAGAAGAAAGTGGATGGAAGTTTTAAAAACCACAGTTTACTGTTACATGTGAACTAGGGGAATGTAAGGCTACTTCATAGGTTCTTCCTATGAGCCAAGGGGTTGCATTTTTAATACCACCCTTCCTCCAAGGAGCTCTGGTTTTGTACACATGCTTCCTCCCAATTTATCCATACGACAACCCACAGTTAAGGCTGTGTGGAAGGGTGAGTGTCCCCAAGTCATGCAGTGAGCTTCATGGTTAAATGGAGATTTGAAATCAGCCTTTCCACTAGCCTTGCCACTCTCAAGTTAAATACAGTGGTACCTCGGGTTACATGCGCTTCAGGTTACATACGCTTCAGGTTAAAGACTCCGCTAACCCAGAAATAGTGCTTCAGGATGAGAACAGAAATTGGGCTCTGGCGGCGCGGCAGCAGCAGGAGGCCCCATTAGCTAAAGTGGTGCTTCAGGTTAAGAACAGTTTCAGGTTAAGTACGGACCTCCGGAACAAATTAAGTACTTAACCTGAGATACCACTGTATTTTACTCATGCCTTCATTCTGAGCTTCCTATAAGCATCTCATTGGCTCCTGGGGAAAACAAGATGCGCCTTCAGGGTTCTTCTTTCATTCTTAAATACACTCAAAAGTAGATTCTTTGAAGATTGTTCTGTCTGTCCAGAGCATAATAGACCATTGGTATCCTCTCTGACCTAGTGAAAACATGCTGTTCTTAAAGAAAGAAGAGGCACATATGTGAACAGACGTTTTCTCTGTATGCATTTGCTTCAGACCTGCACAGATCTGGCTTGAAAGTGCCAGCACAAATCCAATATTTAACCACCTATAGGATACACGTTTCCTGCTCCTGATTTGTGGGACATCCTTTGTCTGATGAGACATGGTTTGGGATAGGGCACACAAGCAACCTAATTCATGCATTGAGACACACCCCTCTCCCTATAATGTGACATTATTGAAATATGTGCAATGACATTGTCATATTACGTGTACACACACACACACACACACACACACACACACACACACACATCCCCTTATCAGCTGCCACAGGGACAAAGGATGACAACACATCATGTATGTTCATTACAGGGTCAGAAGGGTGAACTCAACATGAGGTTGCCGTCTCAAGCAACAAGCCAACATTTGTCATCATGCCTAAGAGCCAAATTACTCATTACTGTACATTAAACTGCATGCAAATGCTTGGAGGCTGTCATTCAAAGTGTGATGAAAAGAGGGTGCTGCTTAACCCTCTCCCTTCCAGCAATTTGTCCACTCAAAATCACGCCCTGGTCAGAGGTAAATGGAATGCAAAAGAACCCTTAAGTTTTGATTGTGACATGTTCAAAGCTTAAAATATTACAGTAAAGGATACCAGCTTTGTTAAACTTAATATTGCCACTAAGGGTCACTGTTGTCCAACATTTGCAGATTGTCTTCTTGTGCCAATCAGGGGTGGGCAAGTTATTCGGTGGTGAGGTTCAAGATACATCAACAATAATTATCAGGACATCATTTGCAGGCATTAAGGGCAGTTCTCAGTTGCATGTGATTAATATCATCTGCATATTAGTTTCAGAGGAAGGACTCAGTGAGGTCTAAGACAGATAGATCTTCTGTTGGCTAGAGAGCTTTTGCTAGTCGCACCAGAAGACTCTGAGGCATAACTAGGCTGTGCCCCTAAGCACCTATTGCTCCCACCTAGTAAACAGCATTTAATCTCACCCTTTAGCTCAAGAAGCAACATCCTTTATCTCCCAGGGTCTCCATTCTCTCAAGTGGAGGATCAAGGAATCTATCAACACTAGTCCTGTGAGGGTAAAATGGTGGAGGCGTCCAGAATGAAGGTTTGATTTCCCCCCAGAGAGCACCTCAAATCCTCTCGCAGTTCATAGCTTCATAGTAGAGCATGTGCTTTGCATTTAGAAGGTCTCAGCTTCAATTCCTCAGTATCCTCAGTTGTGTGTGTGTGGGGTTTTTTAAGGGTCGGAGTGGCGATCACACAGGGTCCCCGGACGTTTGGCGGTCTATTGATCCCTGTGCCACCACTGTGCTCACTTCCCTGCTGCCACCAACCCGTTACTCTCGGGTAAAACACTGAGTCCAGACAGTTATTAAAATTGAACCAAATAAACAAGTTTATTTTATAAGCGTTAACAAGTTTATGGTTTCTCAGATAATATTCTTGTCAGTTTCTTAACTTTAGTTTCTTTACCAGTCTATATCTTCCTAATACCTTCTGACTGATTATCTCAACTGTTTGACTGACTCCTCTTAACAGATTCTCTCACTCTCTCACACCAGACTAGCTCAACCCACAGACTTATCCTCTCTCTTCTCTAACTCCAGACTGACTTTTTAACAACTCTAACTCCTCCCCTTGGGCTCCTATTGGTTAGTCATTTTACAATTAGTTAACCCTTTCCTTATGAACCCAGTATGATGTCACACACCTAGGAGGACAAACGCTACAGTTGGTGTCAGGGCTGACATGGGCACAGGTCAGGAAGTTCAATATTTTTTGTTGTTGTTCAAGAAAACTGTAGACACAAAGAAACCTCTTGGCAAGACCAGTTCCCCCTTCCCCCTCAGTTCCTATGGCGGGAAGGAGCCCTTGTTCATTGTTCTGCCACTTGCACAATTCTTTTTGTGTGACCTTGGAGATAAGTGGGGAGGGGAGCCTAACACAGTAGGGCAGGCAAGCTCTTGGTGAGCTTCATGTGCTGAGTCAGAACTGCTTTCTGCCTTTGGCTCTCCCCTCTCACTCTTGCCTGTTGTTTCTTCAGAGGCCCACCACTCTTCCCCCTCTTCATCTTCTGACCTGTCCTCAGTGTCCCACCACCACAGCTCTGAACCTTCCTCTTCTGAGGCTCCCCTAGGGGGCTCACTACCTGGTGCCTCTCATCCCTCCTCATCATCCAGCCAGTCCCTAACCACCGGGTAGCAGCTAGGAGTCACTTGGAAGCCACTACCATTCAACAATACTAGGTTAGATGGACAAATACTCTGGCCTGATACAAGGCAGCTTCCTTGCATGCTGGATAGAGATTTCAGAAGTTCAGGGTCCCATCATGATATTCTAATAGAGGCATTGCAGTAATCAATGCAGATCTCTCTGTGTTGCCTTTCAGCTAGTTCTACTGTTTTCTGTGCAGAAATATTACCGTAGTTTTTGCTCTATAAGACTCACCTTTTCCCTCCTAAAAAGTAAGGGGAAAAGTAAGGGGATGTGTGCATTTTATGGAGCGAATGCAGGCTGCGCAGCTATCCCAGAAGCCTGTTCTGGCTTCTGATATTCAGAATATTTTTTTTCTTGTTTTCCTCCTCCCAAAACTAGGTGCGTCTTGTGGTCTGGTGCGTCTTATAGAGTGAAAAATGCGGTAAATGGTCTTTGACCCACCCACAATCCTGGGTACCTACACCCCTGATTCTGGAGCACCCAGCTTGGAAATCACTAGCTAAGAGGAAATATTTCTAGTTCCATATCAGGGACCCTTTTGACATCTTACACTTGTTTTGCTAAGGAAGTCAGAGGTTTAATTCCATGCATCTCCCCAGAGGCACGAGCTGGCAGGTGGTGGTGGGGATTTACAATAACAAACAGCATCGTTGCTCACGCCCCCCTTGTTGGAACTGCTGCTGACCTTGAAGCCCCCACTGCAGCCGCTGCTCCTTGACCCACCATCAAGCCCCAGATTCCAGCACAAGAGAAGGCAGATGTTGCAGAAGCCGGAATGATGCACAGTTAATGTCTATCATCGCCACACTTTTCCGAATCTCCTCGGCATGCAGGATATAAGGTTACGGTTGGCATCCTTTCTTACGGTCTTTGGAATCCGAGGGGCACAGTTCACAGAGATATTTGTCTATAATCTCTGCCATCACTCTCACACTCGAGATGCCAAACAGCATACTTCTCTTACCCCTCTTCCACACACCACACTTTTTTTCCCAAAGAAAAAATTATTCCATAGCCCAGGATCATAAGACTGGAGTGTGAGCAGCTTCGGTGACATATAAACCGGCATGTTCCACATGTGTCAGTGGGCAGCAGGCTCTGTGGATCGGGTTTCCTCCACACCCTGAAGCAATTTCAAGTGCCAAGCATAGCTGCCCCAAAGTTCACCCCAACAGCCAGCATTGTTTTGTCTCGGCTGGAGAATGGACCAGCTGTGCTAAACACCTGTTAGCAGAAAGCTCGCTGGCCCATCTCACGAAGAGCTTGAGCATCCTTGTGGCATTGCAGCTCCCCCAGGGCCTTGCAGTGTCAGGATCTGACAGAGGCAATGCTGCTTCCTTGATCCGCAGCATAACCAGCATGTGTTAGGTCAGGGACAGGGAACCTGCAGTCCTCCAGATGTTGCTACAACTTTGTACAATGGACAACAACTTCCATTGACCATACTGGCTGGGGCTGATGGGAGCTCAACAACATCTGGAGGTCCACAGGACTCCAAGGTCCTGGGAGTCCACAATACACCTGTTCACATCCCAGAGGCATCTGGCAAGCCACTCCAAGATACAGAGTGCTGAATGCAATGGACCTTCCAATTGGCAGAGAATAAGGCTCTCAGTAACTACTAGTCACAGAGGCTATGTTCTACCTCCACTGTTCATGGAATACCAGTTCTTGGGAATCACTAGTGGGGAAAAGTGCTGTAGCACTCACGTCCTGCTTGCAGAAATCCCATATGGCAACTGTAGGAATGTGATGCTGGAATAAATGAGTCTTTGGCCTGTTCCAGTAGTGTGTGTGTGTGTGTGTGTGTGTGTGTGTGTGTGTGTGTGTGTGTGGTTTTTATAAAAGTTTTTCATAATACGATAAGATATAGAAAATCAATGTAAATTAAAAAAACAGCTACAAAAAGGACAAATAGAATAAGTAGAATGTGGAGTCCTCTCTTGAAGGTAGTTCTTAACCCTGACCACCCATAGAAGGCAGTTAAGTAGCCTCTCACCTCCTCCTAGCTCTTACCTGGGATCCTTCTGTTCCCCTCATAGCCTCTCACCTTGGGAGATCAACATTTCCCTGCCTCCCACCCAGAGTCCTCCACCAGCCACCTACCACCCCCATGAGTAAACAATCCTTGGACCTTGCTTAATAAAGACCCCAAGTAGAAGATGCCAAAGAAAAAAGAGAAGAAAATACAGAAGAGAGAGACAATAAAATGCAGAAAAAGGGGGAAAGGGGGAGAAAGGGAGAAGGGGAGAAAGGGAGAAGGGCAGAATAATAATAATAATAATAATAATAATAATAATAATAATAATAATAATAATAATAATAATAATAATAATAATAAATTTATTTATATCCCGCCCTCCCCAGCCGAAGCTGGGCTCAGGGCGGCTAACAACAATAAAACAGTACAAAAGTACAACACAACACAACACTCTAAAATCATTCATTATAAAATTAATTCAAGGGGAGAAAGGGAGAAAGGGAGAAAGGGAGAAGGGGAGAAGGGGAGAAGGGGAGAAGGGGAGAAAGGGAAAAGAGGGAAAAAAGAATTTTTGATTTTCCATCCACCGGTTACATAAAGAAAGATCTGATCCTATAAATATATAGGATATATCGTGTGTGTGTGTGTGTGTGTGTGTGTGTGTGTGTGTGTGTACAGTCAAACCGTGGATCCCAAAGGCTGAAAACCTGGAAGTGAGTGTACCAGTTTGCGAATGTTCTTTGGAATCCGAACGATAGACGTGGCTTCCATGGCTTCTGATTGGTTTCAGGAGCTTCCTGCAGCCAATCCGAAGCTGCGCCTTGGTTTCCAAACGTTCCATTCAACTTCCAAGGTATACTGTACTGTATAAATATATAGGATCAGATTGTAAATCTTCTACTTTGGACATTCACATGTTGGCAGAAATGGCTTGATTTTGTGTGAAGGGTGCAAAATAGGGAGTTGGAAGGCCTGACCCTGGGGACAATTTGGTTTCCAAGGAGGAGTACCAAATATTTGTCATAAGAAAATTACAAGGGAATTGTGTGGGAAGGGGCAGGAATTTATGACAGCATTTATAGTTAAGTACTGCATCCCTTCCCCTGCTACCCCTCCTCCCCAAATGACTGATCAGGCAGGCAACATTCTTTGCACAAGAAGGGCGTGCTGGATCAGGCCAATGGCCCGTCTAGTCCAGTATCCTGTTCTTATGGTGGCCAGCCAGATTCCTGTGGGAAACACGGAAGCAGGACATGAGTACAAAAGCGCTCTCCCCTCCTGTGGTTTCCAGCAATTGGTATTCCGAAGTACCGTATTTTTCGCTCTATAGGACACACACGATCATAGGACCACCTTGTTTTAGAGGGGAGAACAAGAAAAAAAAATCCTCCCCCTCTCTGTTCAGCACCCCTTCAGCGAAGCGGCAGGAAAAACGGAGCCCTTTCCATTTCTCCTCCCGCTTCGCTGAAGGGGCGCTGCCAGCTCTCCCTCTCTGCTGAAGCCAGGAGAGTCTTGCCGGAGGCTTCAGGCGGCTATCCCTGAAGCCTTCGCAGCGCAGCGCAAGTTCCCGCTGCGCTCCGGAGGCTTCAGGTTCCTTTCGCTGAAGCCAGGAGAGTCTTGCTCCCTCTGCGCTTCGGAGGCTTCGCGTAGCTATCGCTGAAGCCAAGGAGCCTGCATTCGCTCCATAGGACGCACACACATTTCCCTTTAATTTTTGGAGGGGGGAAGTGCGTCCTATAGAGCGAAAAATACGGTATTACTGCCTCTGGCCATGGCATATGGAGCAGAAGTGCAACGGGAGGGGGTCTCCTGCAACACAACTGCCCTCCCTGCAGTTCATGCTGGTATCACCAGTTGTTGAGAGTCAAGGTGCAACTAGTGGAGTCTAACCCATTAACGTCAATGGGGCACCGTCCCTGAGCCGGCCCACCCATGACATGGGTTGAAGCACCTGTCTCAGGCGGCAGAATTGCAAGAGGCGGCGCCCCACCCATCCTCCACTTCTGCTGCCTAGACGGAGGCGCTCTAGCATGCGGCATTGCCGCTCACCTTCCCCATCCGCAGGCGGAAAAACAGAGAGAGCGGCAACACTTTGAGGAGCTCCCCGGCTCCCGCCAATTCGGCCTGAGTCGGAGCGTTCCAGTATGCCAGCTGGCACTCGGTTCTCCCCTGGGAAGAAGCCAGTTAGCAACACTCTGATCAATGCCCAGGCTCCTGCTGAGTTTGGCAAGGACCAGGGCGTGGCGATGATGAGGCACTGCGGTGGGCCAGGTGGCAACAATTCCCAATTCACCTCAAGTGGTGAAAAGGAATGGGCTGCACTGCCCCATCAGCCTCAGTCTGCTGCCCTCAGGCAGCCCAATCCTGTCTGCCTTCTTATTTACAAACAGGGAGGAGAATGGAGATAAAGTGTTGGTGCTGATCTTTAAAGCCCTAAACGGCCTCGGCCCAGTATACCTGAAGGAGCGTCTCCATCCCCATCGTTTTGCCCAGACACTGAGGTCCAGCTCCAAGGGCCTTCTGGCAGTTCCCTTGCTGCTAGAAGCAAAGCTACAGGGAACCAGGTAGAGGGCCTTTTCGGTAGTGGCGCCCGCCCTGTGGAACGCCCTCCCATCAGATGTTAAAGAGATAAACAACTACCTGACATTTAGAAGACATCTGAAGGTAGCCCTGTTTAGGGAAGTTTTTAATGTGTGACATTTTAATGTATTTTTAATCTTTGTTGAAAGCTGCCCAGAGTGGCTGGGGAGACTCAGCCAGATGGGCAGGGTACAAATAAATTATTATTATTATTATTATTATTATTATTATTATTATTATTATTATTATTATCATCATCATCATCATCATCATCATTATTAAACAAAACTTAGTTGGCTCTCCCTGTCAATGGCTCTGGCTCCACCTACTGTTGGTTGAAAGCCTCTGTGGGTGAAACTACTACTGGAAGGAAGTTAACTTGATGCCTGTTTGAACATTCATCAAGATGTATGATCTGCGGTACCTCAGCTATGCAAAGCAGGTGGGATCACTCATCCGAAAGTGCTACCTGGTCAAAATTTCCTTGTTCATGTAACACACCCCAGAAGGTACAGTGAGAAACCTTTCCCTCAGGCTAACTTGGCACATGACGGACTGTTTAGCAGCTGTGGAAGACAGAAAGCTGGGGTTTATAAGCCTTGTTCAGAAGTGTTGCTCACATGTGAGGAAGGGGCCTCGTGGCAACTAGCCCACTGGGATGGGCAAATATGTCACATCTGCTTTCTCTCATCCCATTTTTCCAATCTTGAGTTCAGGTCACCACAGTTCCACACACAGAGATATATACAGTGCTTTCTTTTCTTAGGGGTACTCTCAAATCGTGGGGAAATAAATACAGTAAATACAACAAAACAAAACTGAGCAATCACCGTGCTAGATTCCAACTCCTACTTCACACATTAAATGCTCACTTCCATCTGAGACTCAGGAAACACCGCGACAGGAAATGAGACCGCCATTAGGAGTAGCAACAGAACTGGTGATTCACCGTGCTAGAGAAGACACTAAAAACATTTAAATTTTTAGTTTCTTCTCCCATTAGATTCACAAAATCTTTAGGGGTATGCGTACCCCACGTACCCCCAGAAAAAAGCACTTGAGATAGATGATAGATGATAGATAGATAGATGATAGATAGATAGATAGATAGATAGATAGATAGAGAGAGAGAGAGAGAGAGAGAGATAGATAGATAGATAGATAGATAGATAGATAGATAGATAGATAGATGATATAGATAGATGATAGATAGATAGATAGATAGATAGATAGATAGATAGATAGATAGATGATATAGATAGATGATAGATAGATAGATAGATAGATAGATAGATAGATAGATAGATAGATGATAGATAGATAGATGATAGACAGATAGATGATAGATATATCTGTAGGGCTAGATTAACTATTAAGCAAAATAAGCATGCATTTAGGGCATCAAGGGAAGGGGAGACCACAGAAATTTTCCATTGCCAGATATACCATATATTTATACTACTACTACTACTACTACTACTACTAATAATAATAATAATAATAATAATAAAATAGTAATAATAGAGACTAATGATATAGGATTTATTGTTGTGTATCTTTTGAATTAGATATATATAGTGGCACCAAAATCTTTTAAGTGCTTATGGCCTCTAAAAATCTTAATCTAGCCCTGTATAGTGTTTGTGTGTGTGTGTATCTGTGTGTGAGCACACTCATGAATATTCACCAGCAGCATTTTAGCACAAAGTTATCCTGATGTACACATTTTTGCATACAACGTATCTGTAGTGCACTATTTATTCGGGAAATCAGCCATGAAGCACAAGGGATATGGAGGAGCGGAAGTCAATTCTGTGCTGAAGGCAATGGTCTATGGGGGGGGGTGGTATCAAAGCATATTTTTTTGGCTTGAAGAGTTGACAAGGGAGGTGGAGAAGGAGGAGGAGATTGGGTGTGGAGGGAATTCAAGGTGGGATGATATTCGAAGCCACCCTGGACAGAAAGAAAGGAGGAGTTGAGTGGAGCGCAAGGAATCTCGATGAAAAATGCTTTGTCCATCCACATCTAATCTTGCCCCTTTCTAAAATTTATTTATTGGTGTGTGTTTTTCTTTTTGCAAATCTACGAAAGAGTAATAAAAAAGGGGGATTAAGGAGTTTTCTCAGGATGGTGGAAGGCGTGTGTGCTATGTCCCATTGCTGTGGTGGCACTTAACATTTTTCTGACAGGAAATGCTCTGCATGGGGAGGGAGGAGAACAAAAATGGGGGGTCGAGGAGGGTCAGTTGGGGGGAGTGAATGTCAGTCAGTCAGTCAGTCAGTTTTATTGCACATAGCCAAAGGCTGCCGCAATGTACACAGAATCATTCAACAATTAAAAGAAAATAGGCTGGATTAATACAAAAAAATCAAAACATTTATATTATCAAGACATTACCTATTCTAAACAGAGCTATAAAAGTACCTTAATATTCAGGTTAAGACATTAAACAATAAAATTTATAGGCTAAAATCGTCACATGGCCACTAATACATTAAAAATTAATGTTAATTAATTCAATGTGCAATTATATTCGGAATTTGGTGATAAAGATAGAATATAGCTTGATGTAGATAGGGTCAAATAAATTCACCTCCTTTACAGTTGGTGGCTATCTTGGCTATATAATTTAGGGGAGTGAATGAGAAATGTCCCTATTTTCACCTGAGGAATACAGGAGGGTATGCAAGGCAATGTTTCTACTCTCGTGTTCTGCATGGTACAGTCCTATAAGGACTACATAGCCTCCCTTAGCAGTTGAAATAGTTCTCGCTTGCTCTCAATGACACTAGAGAAGGGAAGCTCCATGTTCAAAAATAACGTCTGGAAATCAGAGGAATGTTGTTAGCATTCACAAGGTGACACACTCACGCAAAGAATGCCAGCCCTCTTTCTCCAAATGTAATTTGAGCCGGCCTGATAAACAGCAACCACAAGTCAATAGTGGGTTACTATTTACCACCAAGTTCCTGCACGGCGGTCACTAAGGGCTCGTGGTTTTATAAGGACATGTTGAAGAATGAGTCGGTCAATCACCGGCGAAGTCAGTGCTGTGAATTGAATGAGAAATGCCTATTTCATGCCCATTTGTTTGGAAGGCAATCTGATAGCACTGCATGTCTATATATTTAACATTCACATCCTATTTCACCTGAGATTGTAAAAGCAGATTGAAATCAAGGTGCTTTTTTTCAGCCGCAACTCACGGCTCAGTCATAGCTGTCAACTGTCCCTTATTTGGCAGGAAACTCCCTTATCCCAGCACTGTGTCCCGCTGCTGTCCCTTACTGATGATGTCCCTTAAATTTCCCGGGTTTCATGCTCGCCCGGCTCGGGAGGGAAGCAGCGGCTCAGGGTCCTCCACCTCAAGAGAGAGCGCGCATGAGCTGCCGCGTCTCCGTCTCTCCCTTGTCCCCCTCAGGGGCGTGTCGTGAGGAGACGGGTGGCAGTGGGCGGGCAGGCAGCCCCTCTCTTGCGAGACTTCCGCTGTGCTGCCAGGGGAAACCGGAGGCGGCAGCGGTGGCTGCGGCTGAGGAGGCGGCCTGAGGGAGGAGGAAGAGGAGGGGATAGGAAGGGACACAGAAGGGCAGCGCTTCAGTGGCCGCGGCGGCACCGCAACCGCCTCATGCCGGGCTCGCGGGCGGCGTGGGCGAGAGTCTCTCTCCCTCCCTCTCTCTCGGGCGGGGAAGGGCCGATGGAACTCCTCACACCAGGACGACGGCAGCCCCAACGTGCTGCTTAGCATCCCCTCCAACCAGTGCAGCATCTTAATGTAGTGATTTCCCCCTCTGCATCCCTTTCATAACTCTGTTTTTATAAATCCTTTGTCCATCCATAGTTCAAATTTTTACTACAAGTTTTCTGTCAATCTTACCAATGTATGTAACTCTTTACAATAGCTTTTCAAATAAATTATACACTTTCCCCATTCTTTATTAAAGAGGTCCTCTTCCTAGTTTCTAATTCTGCCTGTAAGCTTTGCCATCTCGACGTCGTTCATCAGTTTTGTCTGCCACACTCTTCTTTGGTCGGAGTTGTAGACCCTTAGGATCATCTAGTCCAATCCCCTGCAAAACACAGTCAGTCGCAGCCAAAGCCGCATGGCTCCATGAGTGCCGGATTTCTGTATAAGCTAAGCCCAAATCCCTTATTTTGGCTGCTGATCCCTTATTTTTGAGGCTGCTGGCCCCTTATTTTCAAATCTGTAAATTGACAGCTATGAACTCAGTTCTGGCACCATTGCCATTATAAGAAAACAAGGGAGGTGTTCATGGTGAATTCCAGCACCTCTTTTTCTAGAAGAATAGCACTGGTTGAAATATGGTAACAACTAGAATGGGAAAAGGTAGCTGTTTTCTAGAAATAAACAGCCTCACATCCCTGCACGTTCCTCTTCCCATTGCACAAGCCGGCAAACAAACCAGGAACTTTATCATTTCCTATTACATCTCAGCTGGGGAACAATGGCTAACAACTTTCGAACAAGCTAACTTTAAACCCTAGTTTTATATACTGGCTTGCTCCAAAGAGATTCCCTATGCAATCAATGTAGCTCTCCTTTTCAGATTTTCAGAGTATGGGGAATCCACAGCATACAAATCAATATGGCTAACCTGACCCAAAACACCCACCCACCCCACTCACACACGAAAACAAAGATCACCACAGCCAATCACAAACAAACAACCACACCCTAGGCCAACCCCAACCTCTCTCACCACCAAAGGAAGACAAGTGAACAGCAGAGAACCTGCACAAACAACGCTGACACCCAACCCCACATATATTAAGTAAAATAGAAACATTGCCACCTGACCCCACCCCCACCCATCTCCCCCCCTTTTCTTCCTAATGTCTCAACAAATGAAAGGTAAAGGTAAAGGGACCCCTGACCATTAGGTCCAGTCGTGACTGACTCTGGGGTTGCGGCGCTCATCTCGCTTTATTGGCCGAGGGAGCCGGCGTACAGCTTCCGGGTCATGTGGCCAGCATGACTAAGCCGCTTCTGGCGAACCAGAGCAGCGCACGGAAACGCCATTTACCTTCCCGCCAGAGCGGTACCTATTTATCTACTTGCACTTTGACGTGCTTTCGAACTGCTAGGTTGGCAGGAGCTGGGACCGAGCAACGGGAGCTCACCCTGTCGCAGGGATTTGAACCGCCGACCTTCTGATCGGCAAGCCCTAGACTCTGTGGTTTAACCCACAGCGCCACCTGCGTCCCATTCAACAAATGAAAGTGATTTGTAAAAATGTTACATGGAAAAAATACGAGAGACATTACACATACTTCTGTAAATTAAGAAAATCTTTAATAATAAAAAAGTAAATTAAAACAAACAAGCAAACAAACAAAAGAGTATCGGGAATCCGAAACTGGTCTGGATGGTTCAACAGCTGCTTCTACTAGATTTTGAACCTCACTGGATGCAGAATCACAGGCCTGGAAGGGGTCCACACCTATCCAGACTGACACCCCCCCCCCACAACCCTAGAACAGTATTATGTATTCAGCCTGGCACTGGCTCTCCAGGGTTTCAGACCAGAGATATTCCCAGAGCTACGTGCAGATGTCAGGGGTTGAACTGCAGTTGCTCTACCTCTGAGCTAGAGTCCACATCTCAGCCTCAGCAAGGACGCTTGTTGCAGAAAAGCAGGCTGATGACCTCTCAAATGCAGGTAAGCTTGTCACCGCACAGCCAACTTGTAAATAAACACCAGGCACTCGACTCCACCTCTTACTATCGCTGGCCAAACATTCATGACTCATTCTTCCATGTAGCATCAGAGATGCGGCCGCCTAGGAGAGCAAAACAAACAGGTGCTGGATATGACATTCCAGCGCAATCTCCGACATGGGCCAGGTGAGTTATATGACCACGTTATTTATGAATCCCTAAACACAAGGGATGTGGGGTGGAGTTCAACTCTGCTTGTGCCTAAAGGAGAAATGACCTAATTTGCAAATTTCTAAATAACCCATGAACCATCCTTCAAAATCCTCTGAATTTTGCAGAGCACTGTGCATGAAAATGCATGACATCACTGAAAACAGCATTCAAAAATGCATTGTATCGGGGGAAATAGATTTGCGAAAATGGGTACGTTAGGCAAAGTTGCCTGTAAAAATGTGTATGTTGGAAGCAATTCACACTTACAGGCAGATAGGTTTTTATGAGGACAATTTTTTTATTTTTTTTAAAAAGCAACCTGATGTGGAAATGTTGAGAACTGAACATAAGAATTGAAAAATGAGAAACTGACAAAAACTGATCCACCCATCCTAGTGAGAGATTTGGGTTTTAGAACTTCTCGCTCCTTCGACTTTTTCCCCTTTAGAATCTGTTGTTTGGAGAAGCCCCAGCTGAACACATTGCCTTACAGGGGTCAATTCAACATGACTCAAACCTATATCATGTTACTTCCCATTAGAAGGCTCTTTTCCACTGAGCTACCAGCTAGCTTCTGAGGGTAACCCCCTGAAATGCTTCCTTCTGTTTGCAGAATGTCCTTGTGCAATCTCCCGTAAGGGAGAATTGCTCCTTTTGCTGTAATGGAGCTTGAACCTTTCTCTTGGGGACACCTTCAGCCTACCAGTCTATGCAGCTGGCTGGGTGCTGGGTGACAGGAATGACACGTCGTCCTTTGTCTCCAAGTGCCGGAGTTTTCTTCAAAAAGGCAAAAAATAGCCAGGAGTGAGAAGGGACACACCTCAATCCGTTTTTCAAAATTTCAGAATTCTTTGCCACAGCGTTTCCTTTTTATTTATTTATTTATTTTATTAACATAAAACACATACATATACATTTACACAATACACGTACACAACACACTACCTAATTTTCATAGCATAAAACATACTGACATTACTCTATATAATACCTACCTATACTATACATATCAACATACCTACACACCTGCCCCATACGGACACCCACCAAGTGACTTGACTTCCAGCCGTTCTTGTTACGCTACTTTATTTTTCCAACTAGCTTGAACGCATTTCATTATTTCTTTAATCTCTTCTTTTTTTATTAACTTTACTCTCCTTTCACTCTAACCATTTTCTGGATTCACTCAGTATCTGTCAGAAATTCTACTTTTTCCACATAAATTTTGATGTATTCCCACTCCTTATTCACTTTTTGTACGATATCTCCTCTTATCCTCCCTGTTAGTTCAGCATTTCCCTTGTACTGTAGCCAGGATCGCTCAGCTTTTCTTCAAGCTAAATGCAGACATTTGCTCAGAAAGTATTGCGACTCAGCCTCCTCATTTTAGGCAGCATGTGCTGATCCAGAGACTCTGCTTGAAGAATTTTTTTTCTTTTAAATTTCTCTTTCCCACCCTCATGCCTCTCCAAGTATGTTTATCCATCTCTGGTAATTTCTTCTGCCCTTCCCCTTTCACGTTCGTCTCTCTACCCCACCCAGCCACCAAATGGCTGAATTCTTTCGTTGCTCCTCTCTGATCTTTTCACTTCTTCCACCTATATACTTCTTCCTCTAGAATGTGGCAGCTAGACTGGTCACTGGGAGTGGCCGCTGAGACCATATAACACCGGTCCTGAAAGACCTACATTGGCTCCCAGTACGTTTCCGAGCACAATTCAAAGTGTTGGTGCTGACCTTTAAAGCCCTAAATGGCCTCAGTCCTGTACACCTGAAGGAGCGTCTCCACCCTCATCATTCAGTCCGGACACTGAGGTCCAGCGCCGAGGGCCTTCTGGTGGTTCCCTCACTGCGAGAAGCAAAGCTACAGGGAACCAGGCAGAGGGCCTTCTCGGTAGTGGTGCCCGCCCTGTGGACGCCCTCCCATCAGGTGTCAAAGAGATAAAGTACCTGACATTTAGAAGACATCTGAAGGCAGCCCTGTTCAGGAAGTTTTTAATGTGTGGCATTTTAATGTATTTTTAATCTTTGTTGGAAGCCGCCCAGAGTGTCTGGGGAGACCCAGCCAGATGGGTGGGGTACAAATAATAGCAATAGCAATAGCAATAGCAATAGCAATAGCAATAGCAATAGCAATAGCAATAGCAATAGCAATAGCAATAGCAATAGCAATAGCAATAGCAATAGCAATAACAATAACAATAACAATAATAATAGCTTTCCTCTCTTCTCCCCTTCATTTCAATTCCTACTTTGCTTTTATGACAACAACCTTTTGCCTCACATTATAATTCCTTCCCCCACCCCTCCTCCAGCCCTTTCCCTTCAAAGGACCTTCCTATTTCCCCTTTGTTACTGTTTTCATTTAAACCTATTCACAAACCAAAAACTTACACCTTGGCCACTAATAATGAACCAAAGGTCATAGTCATTACTGCAAATTTATGATGCTTTCTTTGTGGTACACAAACGGCATTAGATGACTTAGAGTCACTTCCTTGAGGAAAGGTGGTTGGATGTTGTGCAACAAATGAGTAACGCTTTGATTTTCTTCTAGAAACCAAAATATATGATCTGCTGGAAAGGCCCTCAGCTAGAGATTGGCTATCAGACTGGTTGTGACTGACCTCTTCCTTTTTTCTTTGGTGTTTTAAGAAAGTCATGAGAGATTAGCAGGTGACCTGTTAGGAGACTCAGTCAGTTCCAATTAGAGGAAGTTTTGCAGAAACCTCAGCCCTGAGAAGGGAGCAAAGTCTCACAGCTAATTTGTTATCTTGCATCTAAACAGCATCACAAGGAAGGTACGAAAAGAAAAATAGGTACGTGACACTGAGTTCATTCCAAAGTTTCACTTCTCTATGCAGATTCTGAAAATGATCTAGGGATGTGAAATGGCTGAAGAAGGCATGTGTCTGTCTCTGTGTGATGTTGGGAGAGGCACATATCCCACCAAGATCCTTGGAATATGAGCATCTAAGAAAAGTCCTGCTGGATTAACCTGAGCAGAACAGCACTCGTCGCACCAGGGCTTCCAGCAATTCGTATTCAGAAGTATTACTCCCTCTGTTTTATAAATGATTTTTATTGGTTTTACATATAATTACATTAAGTAACATCATACCCTCTTATTTTATCTCTTTGGCCCAACTGAGCCTAACGACTTCCCTCCCTCCCTCCTGTCTGATGGTTTTCAAAATTAAACTTTACATCTTTACATTAACATTTACAAGAGCCAGTGTGGTGTAGTGGTTAAGAGCGGTGGACTCGTAATCTGGGGAACCGGGTTCGCTTTCCCACTCCTCCACATGCATCTGCTGGGTGACCTTGGGCCAGTCACACTTCTTTGAAGTCTCTCAGCCCCACTCACCTCACAGAGTGTTTGTTGTGGGGGAGGAAGGGAATGGAGAATGTTAGCTGCTTTGAGACTCCTTCGGGTAGTGATAAAGTGGGATATCAAATCCAAACTCCTCCTCCTCCTCCTCTTCTTCTTCTTCTTCTTCCGCTTTGGTTCCTATCCTTGTTATAAGGTAAAGGTAAAGGTACCCCTGCCCGTACAGGCCAGTCGTGTCCAACTCTAGGGTTGTCTGTCCATCTCACTTAAGAGGCCGGGGGCCAGTGCTGTCCGGAGACACTTCTGGGTCACGTGGCCAGCGTGACGAAGCTGCTCTGGCGAACCTGCACCAGAGCAGCACACGGAAACGCCATTTACCTTCCCGCTATAAAGTGGTACCTATTTATCTACTTGCACTTAAGGGTGCTTTCGAACTGCTAGGTGGGCAGGAGCTGGGACCGAACGACGGGAGCTCACCCTGCCGCGGGGATTCGAACCGCCGACCATGCGATCGGCAAGTCCTAGGCGCTGAGGTTTTACCCACAGCGCCACCTGCGTCCCGTTATATCCTTGTTATATCATTACCTAAAATATTATATTACTCAACCTGAATAGGTAGCAATTTCATCCTGCAGATCTTCAGATAAACCTGCTAATGATGTTAATTGCTTACACTTGTCTTCCAAACATAATATAAATTTGTTCCAGTCCTTTTGGAATGCTTGGTCTTGCTGGTTCCGTATTCTTCCCGTCAGTTTCGCTAGATCTGCAAAACCCATCAGCTTCATCTGCCACTCTTCTTTTGTTGGTAACTCCTGTTGTTTCCATCTTTGGGATAACAAAGATAAGAACAATATATAAGAACAATATTTTACCGTGTCTTGGTATCTCTCTACCCACTGTACCTGTTATGTACTGAAGTTCTCACCCTGGGCCAGCAGGGGGATACTGTAGGTAGTTATGCAAATAAGGGATCAAAAGTGACATTCAGTGATTGGATAGTTTTAGAAAATCGTTACAGTTACGTTGTACTGGAGCTCTATATAAGCAAGCTGACTGAACCCTTCAGTTTAGTTCTGTCCTGGCCTGTGAATAAACAAGAGCTGATTGAAGAATCACTGTGTCGTCTGATATGTTTACCCACAACTTAACAGTACCCAATAAAAATGCTTCTGGTTCAGAAGCATTTCTGCCTCTGACGGTGGAGGCAGAACATAGCCATCCAGGCTAGTAGTCATTGATAGCTTTTTCCTTCATGTTGAATCCTTGTTTAAAGCCATCTCAGTTGGCAGCCATCACTGCCTCCTGTGGCAATGAGTTCCATAGTTTAACTATGCAATGCAGGAAGAGCTTTCTGTCAGGAGTTCAGCCTACACTCAAGTAGGACCCTGGCAGAGACACATGCCCAACTAGCATGTTCTCTTCCTCCTGGTCGATCATTTGGGAGCTTCATAAGCTTTCTTCAGCCCAAACATCACAGCGACTGATGCCAACAGACATTGGCACACTTAGGGATCCACAGAGTTTGCGCATCTTGCGTGACAGACCTCAGCAACTCAGCATTTTGGCTAATCTACTTTATTTACATATAAACACACATGGAGTTGGGTAAAGCAGCCATAAAAATGCACATATTGGTGAAAATAACCTGCAAAAAATATTATTTTACAGAGAAATGCTTTTGCAAAATGTGTATCTTCGGAAAATGTGTATATAAGAATGTGTTTACTGCCCTCTGGTCTTCAGATGAAGGATGGTATAAAAATTTAATAACTAAGAATAATGATATATCAGGAGAAATTGACATCAAAATGGTGATGAATTTTAATGAGGACTTAAAAAAAAATGCCCACAACTGATACAGAAATGTGAAAAACTGAACTTAAAATGGAAAAAAAATGAGGAATTAAAATGGGCAGATTGGCCTATGTCTACATAGAATACAGACAATTCTGGACAAGATATTTTCTAAGAACACGGAGCAAAATGCTGCCTGAGAGGACAGAGGAAAGGAAGCAAAATATATGCTTATTTATAAAAATACCTATTCAAAGGACATAAAAATCTGTTCCCAAACACTCTAGAGTGGTACAGCCAGGTCCCCACCCTGAGAGTTTATCCTGAGGTGAACGTTGGTCATGTATGATTGCCACAACATCCTGTCTCCAAATAACACTTTTCGCTTCAAGAAAACCATCTCAGGATCCCTGATGAGCAGGAAAATAAGAGAAGCTACCAAAGACTTGTTTACTGACAGCAAAAGCCTGTCACAATTAACCCTGCTTAATGAGTGAAGGGGCATCATCAAAGGAATGGATGGATACTGGGCAACGCACATTTGCATGTTGTTGTGTCAGGTACAGGAAGTTAAAGTCCAACAAAGTTTATTTACAAAATTAAAGATAGTACCATTGTTGTTGAATGCTTCTTTAATGATGAGTAATCTCTGACTGTTTCAACACACCCACATTTCCTCTCCTCTCTCACTTTGAATCCACACAGTTTTTTACATTTCAGCAGTTGTGGAAGATTTCTTCTCCCTGCTTGGCACATAACCAAGCTTGCCCAATGAAGCAATGCCTATGTGACTTCACTTCATCACTTTTCACAGCATTTGATGGGGAAAGTTCTTCACATACTTCTGATTATCATTGTTACTGATTTGGTGGGGAAACCCGCCTCCCCACCAAACCCTAGAAATTAATAAATTTGATTATTTGGAGAACTGAAGGGAAGATCGGAAGTCAATGAAAAATTACAGGCTAAGATTTTTTCCAAGCCAGGGCCTGGGAGGGAGGCATTAGCATGACCAAATGGTTGATAGTCCATCCAAGAGGAATTATGGGCCTCAGCAGACAGAGGTTACCATGGTAATGAGGCCCTCACACATGTTCACTTCATCAAATCTGGCCCTCTTTGAAAAATTTTGGGCACCCCTGATTTGGAACAAAGTGTACTGAGGAGAAGAAGGGGAGAAGAAAGACCGAGCTCCATTTTGACCAGGCTGGCTGAAGGCTGGGAGAGATGCCATGCTGTGAGTTCTGGACTCCATCCATGCAGACTGAAGGTGTAAATAGGTGAATAAACCCTATTTCTTAAAGCTATGAGAGTTTCTGCTATGTCTCAATTCTCCAAAGGAAAGTAGACCTTGAGTGGGTGCCTGGAACCCCCTGGAATCTTGCTACCGCTCACAGAGATGTAGGAGTGGGCACTGTTAGAATTCCTGCTCCATGATTGCAGTCATGGGATTGTTGTCTTTCACATGATGGTAAATGTTTTGACTCCACAGAGTGGGAAGTAATGGAGACAGGATGTTTGTGTTACTGTGTTCAGTGAAGTGGGACTATTGCCCTTTGTTCTTTTTCTCTTTTTCTCTTTGCTCTCTGATGCTAGAGAGAGAGGGAGCCATGTTGCAGTGCTCTGTGTGTGTTTATATGTAAATAAAGTAGATTAGCCAAAATGCTGAGTTGCTGAGGATGTCACGCAACTTGCAGAGACTCTGTGGATCCCTAAGTGTGCCGGTGTCTGTTGGCATCGGTCGCTGTGATGTTCGGGCACAAGAAAGCTTTTGAAGCTCCCGAAAGATCAACCAGGAGGAAGAGAACATGCCAGTTGAGCATGTGTCTCTGCCAGGATCCTACTGGAGTGTAGGCTGAGCTCCTGACAGGCACCTGACTTTTGTAACATTATTATATCTGCAAGTACCTTCACACATTGCAGCCAGTGTGGGAAACCTTTGGAAATTTGTAATTCCAGATGTTGTTGAATTACATCCCTGGGCTTTGGCCATGCTTGCTGGGGCTGATGGGAGTTGTAGTTCAGGGCCAAAGGTCCCGTGTTCATTGGCAATTAGGCTTCCCCATGGTGGGGAAATACGGCTCTGTGTGCTGCTCCCAACAATCACCTTCTCTACTGGAACTCCACACATTGAACCCTCTGGAGATCTACACATTGAGTGGAAAGTCTGAAAGAGAAACCTATGTGTGTTCACTGAACTACCAAAATGTGCAAAGGCTCCTCCACACGGTACCAGCTGCTATGAGGACAAACAGAGATGGGCATAATGCTCAGTGATACATATCTGGCTGGAAGCTGTTGAGAACAGAATAATTGGCAGAAGGTGGGGCTGCCTGGACGTGTGTCTGCTCCTCCCATCATAAAACTGGGCTAGGAGTGTTAGATGGCGGGGGGGGGGGGTTAGAGAACAAGGCCAGCCCAACACAGCAAATGATGTCCATTTCAAGGCCCGTACTACCAGAAGCAGCTTGTCAGGTGCAAAGGACGTAGGCACAGTGCAAGTGCATTGTTGGGAATGTTCAGCGGGCTCCGCTGGTGTGTTAGCAACCTGCTGACCTCCCCGCCCATCTCGAGCCTCCCTCCTGTGATAAACAACAGTGAACTCACCTGCTGGGAAGCTAACACATCAGCTCCACCCCACCCAGCTCTTACCCAAGGCCATCCAAGTTATTTCGGTACCCAAGACAGAAAATCCCACATGTGCCTCTCCCCTTCCTTGGCAGAATCATAATCACTCTCAACATCACCTGATTCACTTGCCCCAAATCAGCTGCCTATAATAGCCACCACTTTCTGCCATGCTGGAGAAGGGCTTCGATATATGATCCCAACTTACGGGGAGGTTCATATGGGTGTTTGGCACTGATATCAAATAGACTTCTTGTTTGTATTAACTGGGGCAGTATACTGTTGGATTGAAAATGATCTTCATTCATGTAACATGCATACTCGTGTTTGTTTTATGAACTCTAGATGTCTGTTAACAACATCCTTAAGGGATTGAAAGACAGTGTAAAACTGACCTTTTGCAACTGCTGCCTGGGAACTTTTCCTGAGCCCAGCAATGCAACACAAACACCTTAATTTGCTCCTGTGGAAATAAAAGGGGGGGGGATGGAGGGGTGAAATCAGCATTCACTGGAGGAAACAAAGCACCACGAGATGCCAGAGGGTGGGGGAACTGAATCGCGATCTGCTCAAAGCCTGAATATATATGTATCTATGAGATCACCTCCTCTGCTACATTCCATGATATCATAATAGGTGAAATGCTCAGCCTTTTCAGTTCCTCAAAAGGACATCTGCCGATGTGGCTGACAAATTTTTTCATCGGGGGGAAGGGATGGAATAAGAGAGATGAGTCATGCTGCTAGTTTAAGGTGATGGTGGTGGGGCAAAACATTTGGACTTTGAGCTAAATCCTATGCACGACTCCTTGTTGATTTCAATGGGGCTTTCTCTGAGGTAAAGGTAAAAGGACCCCTGACCATTAGGTCCAGTCATGACCGACTCTGGGGTTGCGGCGCTCATCTCGCTTTATTGGCCGAGGGAGCCGGCATACAGCTTCCGGGTCATGTGGCCAGTATGACTAAGCCGCTTCTGGCGAACCAGAGCAGCGCACAGAAACGCCGTTTACCTTCCCGCCGGAGTAGTACCTATTTATCTACTTGCACTTTGAGGTAAATGGTTACAAATTCTTTGCATACTTCCGTGGGAGTAACTACCATTGAAGCCTATCTTTGATGGGCTTCAGGGCTGGCCAAGCCATTGGGTAGGTTGAGGCTACCGCCTCCGGTGGCAGAAGGCCCTGAGGCAGCACCCCATGGGTGTCCTACCCCCTCCAGAGAGATCCTTCCTGAAATTTGTTCTAAGGCCAGCACCGCTTCTCCACCAGCGGTGGAGGCGACAGAGTGAGCGTTGCCTGTGGTGGCAGCAGTGGCAGGGAAAGGTGGCACTTCCTGTGTCCCCTTTCACGTGGTGAAACAGGACACACTGCCACTGACAGTCTGTCTTTATTAGTGATGTGCCTCCATGTCCCTTCAGATCATAACCTGGGGCCACATAATAATAATAATAATAATAATAATAATAATAATAATAATAATAATAATAATAATTTACTTATACCCTGCCCATCTGGCTGGGTTTTCCCAGCCACTCTGGGCGGCCTCCAAAAGAATATTAAAAACAATACAGCATCAGACATTAAAAACTTCCCTAGACGCCTTCAGTTGTCTTTTAAAAGTAGAATAGTTGTTTATTGTCTTGACATCTGGTGGGAGGGCGTTCCACAGGGCAGGCACCACTACCGAGAAGGCCCTCTGCCTGGTTCCCTGTAACCTCACTTCTTGCAATGAGGGAACTGCCAGAAGGCCCTCGGCACTGGACCTCAGTGTCCGGGCAGAATGATGGGGGTGGAGATGCTCCTTCAGGTATACAGGACTGAGGCTGTTTAGGGCTTTAAAGGTCAGCACCAACACTTTGAATTGTGCTCGGAAACGTACTGGGAGCCTACATACAACACAGCTCTCTGAGCATGGGCTTTCCTTCTCTCACACCCCTCTGAATGTGTGGGTGTTGGCAACGTGAAGGCAGACTTGTGGACTGGACGAATGCCTCCCCCTGTCATGATGTAAAGGCAGCCCAATAAGAAGCACTGAATTGTGGTTGTTGCATTTTCCTTCAAAGCATTGACAGAGATGGGTCGTACCTCTGGTCTGAGACTCTGATGTGTGATAAATTTGTACAAAGTGAGGCAGTGGCTGTTAAATGAGTTAGTTTTCATATCTTCTTTTGCTTATCTTTCAATATTAATGGTACCGTTTTGGAGTTCTCTTTTAAGACTTTATGCTTGTATGCATACATACTTATAACATAACTGAATTTGAATTCTGAATATTAATATTGATTAATTGGTAACAGTGCAATTGGTGCCGTGCATATGTCCACACCTGCACCTCACATCTAAAACAGCATCATGCCACTTTAAACAGTCATGGCTTCCCCCAAAGAATCTTGGGAACTGTAGTTTGCTAAGGCTGCTGTGTGTTGCTAGGAGACCCCATTCTGCTCACAGAGCTGCAATTTACAGAATGGTTTAACAATCAACCCTTCTTCCTATGGGAATTGTAGCTCCATGAAGGGAACAAGACTCTCCTAACTACTCTCAGCACCCTTAACAAACTACATTTCCCAGAATTTTTTGGGGAAAACCATATCCTTAAAATGTACAGATGTCACCTAAGTTTGATCCTGGACAACTTCTCACAATGCCTTTCCATGGAGTTAGTTCGCACTCAGCTATGAGTCATCAGTTAGCGAAAACGCATTTGCGGCGGAGCCCCGCAGCCTTTTTGCCATCACCTGACAAAACAGTTCAGCCTCTTTCCACACTTCTTCCGTACACTAAACTTCCTCTTTTAGACCACAATGAATGAGCAGAATTCTAGGCTGGAACTCAGAATCAGGAAGTAAAGCACATTTCCCCCTGAGCCAGGCCACTTTGATCTACAGGTGGGAGGCTACATGTTAGAATGCTCTCCCACAAATTAAACTCCCCACATGTAGAAAAACAGCATATCAGGGAGGATGGGCTGAAATCCTCTCCCTTATTGCTATATTTCTAGGTGCAGAGGGGGGAGCATCTAAACATGTGATTCCCCACCTGTAGCCTGTTAGTACAGTCCATGAAAAAAGCGACAACTTACTACTGCTTAAGTTAAGGGGTGGGGCCGCACGTTGTGTACGCACCTATTGTTTGTGGTGGGTGCCGGCATCCCATCCCTTGACCACGTGTTTCCTCGTGATACTGTGAATGATAGTTAATCGTTGTTGTTTTTTTCTGTTTCTGGAGATAATTTCCATGCTCAACAATGGGCAATGAGTAGCAAAGCGGTGCCACCTCCTTTATGGCTTCCGAAACTCGATTTCCCTAGCAAAAATTTTTAAAGCTAGATTCATGTTCCGGGCTGATAAAGGAATGTGTTTCAAGCCATTATTGCAAAGCTAGCTGTGGGATGCAAATATGAGGCTGTAGCTGATCAAATACACCCCTTAGTAGAGACTAGAACTAGGCTGGGGATCTTCAGGCCCCCAAGTCTCTCCCTCTGACCCACAGGAGTCTCCTTAGGCCACACCCCCTTACTAGCCACAGCACTGTTTAGCACCCTCCGGGAACACTTCCGCCTTGGACTTTGGTCGTGTTGGGTTTTTTTGCCTGGCTGATGGACAAAGAGGGGTGTGTGAATGTGTCTCAGTGTGTGGAGAAACTAGAGTGACATTTATAGCATATTCTCCAACATCCCTCAGATAAAAATAGGGACATTTCTCACTCCCCTCCAACTGTCCGTCCTTGACCCTCCCCTTTTTTTAATTGATGCATTTTCCAAAATTTATTATATACATCTTACAGTCCTTTTCTAATCATCTCACATCACATCTTAAGACTTCCCCATCCATCCCTCCTCGACATCCTAGCTGAACTTTGTTAAGCTGCATATCCTTTAATTCAACCCCATTCCATTCTCCATAAATTCCTAGTGGTTGTTTACTACTGCACATAAGTTCATCACCACTTAGAAGTCTATTTGACTGTTGTACCTCTTTAGATACTTCCAAAGTATTCCCACTCCTCCCTTATCTATGTCTCATCCTAACCCCCATTTTTGGTCCTTCCTCCTGCAGAACATTTCCTATCCGGAGAAGGGTGAGTGCCACCAAACCAATGGGACACAGCACACACTCTATTCTATTCTATTCTATTCTATTCTATTCTATTCTATTCTATTCTATTCTATTCTATTCTAGATTTGCACAAAGAGAAACACACGCCAATAAATAATTTTTTTTAGAAAGGGGCAATATTAGAAGCGGATGCACAAAGAATTTAATTTTTTAAAAACAAAGACTCCTTGTCTCCTCTCTGCTCCCCTTTTCTTCCATGCCCTCTTCCCCCCCTTCCCCCCCCCCCGGGGCGGCCCCCTGCCTGCCACTCAGAGCTGGCACGTCACACAGAGCTGGGCCTCGGCAGTGGTGGCCTCCCCCATCCGCTGTCCGGCAGCAACTACAAGCTGTCTAAGGAGGGGACTGACAGTGGCAGCTATGGAGAGGCCATGGAGAGGCTATGGAGAGGCCACGGGATACAGCCTCACGCTCAGGACAAATATCCTCCTTGCGGAGCTCAGCAGTAACAGCACTAGCGGGGGAAATAGGGACTTTCCGGGATCACATCAGAAGCCAGGATGGCTTCTGTACAGTGGTACCTCGGGTTACAGATGCTTTAGGTTACAGGCTCTGCTACCCCAGAAATAGTACCTCAGGTTAAGAACTTTGATTCAGGATGAGAACAGAAATCGCGGCACCGTGGCAGTGAGAGGCCCCATTAGCTAAAGTGGTGTCTCAGGTTAAGAACAGTTTCAGGTTAAGAACAGACCTCCGGAAGGAATTAAGTTCTTAACCCGACGTACCACTGTCCTTCAGGGACTGTCCCTGGAAAATCGGTGCACTTGGAAGGTATGTTGTGACATACATCTGTGGCCCCACCCACCTGTTGCATATGGTGCCAAGAATTTTGCCCTGAAAGGAATATGGACCTCAGGCTGAGAAAAATTCCCTTCATGGAATTTTGCAATTTTAGTTCTAACTGACCGATGCATTTTTAAATGGCACATATAGTAGGGTAACACTGCATTAAAATGAAGGTGCTAACAAAAATTGCACAGGTATGCATTATATTGGGGAAATGACTTGCAAAAATCTGTATATACGTTAGTCAAAACTGCGTACAAAAAATGTCTTTATTAGGGGAAATTGAGATTTATTTGTTTATTATTTTTATTATTATTACTAAAGCAGATTGCTGCAAAACATGGAGAAATGAATTTAAGATTGCAAAACTGAGAAACTGAGAGAAATGAAATTGACAGATCCTTCCAAATAGGTGGCCTGGCATGTGCCATAGCTCAGCGGTGGAGCAGATGCTTGGCATGTAGAAGGTTCCAGTTTACGACCTGGCATCTCCCAGCGATCAGGCAGCAGGTGAGGATGGGAAAGAGCTCTGCCTGAGAGGCGAGAGAGCTGCTGCCAGCCAGAGTGGGCTAGAAGGACAAAGAACTGATATGTTCTGCTTCTTGAGTTCCCATGTACAGTGGTACCGCGGGTTACAGATGCTTCAGGTTACAGACTCTGCTAACCCAGAAACAGTACCTCGGGTTAAGAACTTTGCTTCAGGATGAGAACAGAAATTGTGCAGCGGCGGCAAAGGGAGGCCCCATTAGCTAAAGTGGTACCTCAGGTTAAGAACAGTTTCAGGTTAAGAACGGACCTCCGGAACGAATTAAGTTTTTAACCCGAGGTACCACTGTACCCTGATTTTTTTATTATCATTATTATTTAAAACAGCTTTAAGCTCCAGAGAAAGGAAGCCTTCTTTGAGGCAAAGTTGAGAAAGTGCAAACTAATTCAAAATGCGCTGTCTCCTATTCGCATTTCAGCACCTTTGCTCTCATCATAGTGTCTATTTTTAGACTAGAATGAGTCATTCTGTGTTTTCTTGACTCCCTTCCTCCCTGCCGCTGAAGATATGGAGCTGGTGGTGACCTCACGATGAGGGAATTAACCCTTTTTTCCCTTTGCCCGACACAGGCAGGTGTAAATGTTATTGCATTTTTCTCTCATGAGGCAACCCTCCGCGAGTGCTCTATGTTTCTGCTTGCATCTGTAAACCTGTTTTGTGTGGAGTTGCTTTGCACATCTGACTCCACCTTGGGCCACTGGTTCATCAGTTTCTCCATGTCATTTTCTCTGTTTGCTCCCAACAACAGACTTCCTTCCACTGGGCAAGTCTCTCATCACACCATGTCTAGACTTCGAAATCAGACTCCCACAACTTGCTGTGGCGCTGCACACCTGATGTCGGGGAGAGCGGCTGATGGGAGTTGTGGTCCGAAACATCTAGCAGACTGTGGGATTCGTACAGAGCCCCCGGTCGTCTCACGGACTATTGACCCGTACACCACTAATCCGCTGCCACCAACCAGGTCCTCCCCGGTAAAATCACTTCAGCCTCAGTCACGTTCTCAATTAATAAAGAAGAGTGTACCGTATTTTTTGTTCTGTAAGACTCACTTTTCCCCTCCTAAAAAGTAAGGGGAAATGTGTGTGCGTCTTATGGAGCGAGTGCAGGCTGTGCAGCTATCACAGAAGCCACAACAGCAAGAGGGATTGCTGCTTTCACTGCGCAGCGATCCCTCTTGCTGTTCTGGCTTCTGAGATTCAGAATATTTTTTTTCTTGTTTTCCTCCTCCAAAAACTAGGTGTGTCTTGTGGTCTGGTGCGTCTTATGGAGCGAAAAATACGGGGTATTTTATTTCAGACACAAACAAACTTTTACGGCATTCCAAACGTTGTTGCTCTTTACTTTCTTAGTCTTACTTTCCTCTCTCTATCTCTTCTACCTCCCCTCACTCAAGAACCCACTGCCCTAATTCTCTCTCTATTACCAACTGCCTACCAACTGCTTCTCCAGCTGCCTTTCCCAACCAGCCAACCCACTAATACCAACCAACTACCCACCAGCAGCTCCCAACAACAACTCAAACCTCGGGCTAAGCCCTTTTATACACAGGTAAGCTCCACCTCCGGCTTTCCTATTGGTCTATATTTTTAACCCTATCTCTCCCCCCTATTCAAACATTTTCTAAACGAACGGCAAACGCCACACAGACCTACCAGGCTGGGGAATGGCACCCTAGACAGAAAGAGGTCAATGAATTACGCTTGTACTCTGCTCTCCTTCTTCAGATCTCAGGGCCAAACTATATGCTGCATTAATCACATTCTTAGTTCTTGAGTCCCAGATTTTTCTTTCCCAAATTGCCATCATGGTGGACGTAAGTAATCTGGATTGGGAGCCGGGTCTGGTGGGGTAAGGGGAATTTAACCTTTCGACCCCTACTGTAGTTCCAACCCAGATTAGCCTCTCCCCCCCATGCCTGCTATTTATTTATTTTATATATTTATTAAAGACTGCACCATCATAAGGCAGTGTCCCTCAGTTGTAGGGTTACCATATTTCAAGAGGTAAAAATCCAGACAAAAATAGGACATGTCCAGGATTTCCAAGATGTATGGCAACCCTACTCAGTTGGGACTGAGAGCAGAAGTCCAGAAGGCTATCATAATCAACAATTTGAAAAGTTGTTGAGTGGTCAGAAGAACCAGGAAAAGTGCACTCCCTTTGTGCAGTCCCTGGTGTAGGCAGGGCCGTATTTAGGTTTGATGAGGCCCTAAGCTACTGAAGGTAATGGGGCCCTTTATATGTCCAGCTGTCCTTTCTCAACAACAAATTGTTTCTGTTTTTTCTGTTGAATATATGCTGCATGGTAATTTATGGACCTAATAGGTATCTAAAGCCATTTGCACATAAGAAATAGGAGTCTACACAACACAGAACACTGTTGCTGTATGTAGGTTTTATTTTGTTTGTTTTTTATCTTATATTTTGGGAATGTACTTCCAGTTGTTTTTTCTTTAATTTTTTTGGGGGCCCAAGAGAGTGGGGCCCTAAGCTATAGCTTCTTTAGTTTATACGTAAATACAGCACTGGGTGTAGGTTACCCACAAGTGCAACCAAGGCCGTCTCAGGGCTGATCCAAACTTTTCTTTTGTCCCGCTCTTTCCAGACACAAGTATGCACCGTGTCCGAGTGTGTTTCATTTTGCCCTGGAGCACATGTCAGCTTGGGTTTTCTGCAGAATGCCATTGACCCTGATTGAACTTTAAAGAGTGGGTTTTCATGAGCAAAGCTCAAGAGCAAAGTAATAATAATAATAATAATAATAATAATAATAATAATAATAGTTGGGGGACTTGAAAACTGAGCTTTAAAGCATGGACTGTGCCTGGAAAGAGCAAGTGCAGATAAACCCTCAGTTCCAAAACTGGGTCAGAAGGTAAGGTAAAGGTAAAGGGACCCCTGACCATTAGGTCCAGTCGTGACCGACTCTGGGGTTGCGGCGCTCATCTCGCTTTATTGGCCGAGGGAGCCGGCGTACAGCTTCCGGGTCATTCTGGCGAACCAGGGCAATGCACGGAAACGCCGTTTACCTTCCCGCTGGAGGGGTACCTATTTATCTACTTGCACTTTGACATGCTTTTGAACTGCTAGGTTGGCAGGAGCAGGGACCGAGCAACGGGAATTCACCCCGTCACGGGGATTCGAACCACCAACCTTCTGATCAGCAAGTCCTATACCCTGTGGTTTAACCCACAACGCCACCCGTGTCCCTGGGGTCAGAAGGTAGACTTAGGTAAATCCAGATATGAATCACCCAGAAGAACCTGCTAACTGAGTCACCAGCACACAATCACCTTGTTCAAAAATTGTGTCCAACAGATCCATAGATAGCTGGATAGTGGTTGTTTTTAGTTCTGCTTACTTCAAGTCTCTCTGAACCAATAACAGTATGTGTGTGCACCGCAATGTATAAATAGGGCTCTGTGCATATCTCTGCAATAGCAGGAATATTGTTATTTTTGTGAAAGTATTTAAAACACCAAGTGTCGGCAATTAAGGAAAACATTGTTGAATTAACATGCAAACAAAAGACGGACAAGCTGGAGCAGTAATACAAATAGCTGTTTTTGACAGCTGTTTAAAATGAGACAAAAGAGTCTTTCCACAGTGCTAAATAGTTCTAAATAGAGATGCACAAGATTTTTACTCTTTTTCCCCTCCTCCCACAATCACAATTATGTTCCGGCAGGAATGCTTTTTGACAAATCACAAATGTTTTCCTAAAGAAAGGAACAGGTTTATTTTTCGTTAACAGTGTGAGGGCATGTATGCATAAACTGTTATCAGCCTTCCAGTTTTCTGAATTCCTGCTGGAAGACAAAGAGAGCTGAATCCAAGGGATATTAGGTCACTCTGCGTGGGGCTGCCCTTGAAATTGACCCAGAAACTCCAGTGGGTGCAGAATGCTGCGGAGAGACTCCTTACGGGGTCCTCAATGCGAGGTCACATTCACCCGGTGCTGTACCAGCTGCATTGGCTCCCGGTGGAGTACAGGATCAGGTTTAAGGTGCTGGTTTTAGCCTTTAAAGCCCTATACGGCCTAGGACCCTCGTACTTATGGGACCGCCTCTTCCGGTATGCCCCACGAAGGACCTTACGGTCTGCTAACAACACCACCTTGAAGATCCCAGGCCCCAGGGAAATTAGACTGGCCTTGACTAGAGCCAGGGCCTTTTTGGCTGTGGCCCCAGCCTGGTGGAACGCTCTCCCACAAGAAACCAGGGCCCTGCGGGATTTGACATCTTTCCGCAGGGCCTGCAAGACGGAGCTGTTCCGCCAGGCCTTTGGGCAGGATGCAGTTTGACTTACTTTCCTTTGTATAAAACAAGCCTGAAGGAGGCCCCCAACGCGCTCACAGTTCCTTGTATGATCAGTGGAAAACAGTTGGTCCTGGCATGTACTAACCACTCTCAATTCCAACCTGATAATTGCCACCTGCCCAGATTTTAACTTGTCTGGATTAATTTTAAGATGTTTCTTAATTGATTGATGTCTGTTTTTATGCATGTTGTGTTGTTTTTATGATGTTAGCTGCTCTGAACCCGGCCTCTGCCGGGGAGGGCGGGATACAAATTAATAATAATAATAATAATAATAATAATAATAATAATAATAATAATTAGGATCCTTAGTTTATTATGTCATGCACTGCTGGGGCAGGTCAGGAGTACCATTGACTAGGGACATAGAAATCTGTCAATTTCTGTCCCACTTTTTCCAGCTTTCACACCAGTTCACTAAATGTCTGATCAGCTTACACATTTTTTAAAGTTCTCATGAAGAATTATCAGCATCGTAGTGTACATTTCTCCTGTTATATCTGTTTTTCCCCTGTAGTTTTCTTGAATATACACATTTTTGCAAGTAGTTTTCCTTGCTATAAAGTGGTTCTGTATGCTTTGTTTGCTAAAAATACGCTTTCTTGTACACTTTTGTTGTTGTTGTTGAAGAACTGCATTGCAAAATTCAGAGAAGTGCAAATTTCAAAGGGCAGCTGTGTGTCAGTTTGTGTACCGTTTTGGGATGTGGAAATTATGCCTTAAAAATGAGGCAAGCTGATTTTCTGTTGCCCTGCCTCTCAAATTCCTTTGATTCACAAAGTCAGCAGCTGGGCCTTCCCTGGCCCAGATCCAGCCCTCTGAAGGATCAGCCATTTAGAAGCAAAATATGTGTGGTAAAATTAACATTTGTGGCAACAGAACTCGTGGCAGGTCCCTTCAAGGGATGGGGGAAATAGAGGTTCACCTTCTCAAATAACCAAGAAAACTAGCTGCTGGTTGTGGTTTGCTTTGGTTCGCAATATGACTTGCAAATTTCAGAGGTGTGTGTGTGTGTCTGTGTGTGTGTCTGTGATGAAAAAAGCTGAACCAGATAAACTAGTTTTCTTGGTTGTGCCTTGGGAGGGGAAAGAATGCATGCAGCGTTTTACAAGCAGAACAGTTTTATTACAATCATCTATAGGGATCTTTCTCAATGATTGCTTGCATAGCATTTTACAGTCTTGAAAATGGTCAGACGTCATCCTTTGTCCAGGCATTGGCTGGGTGGGAGATGTGAAATCCCCTGGCACCGAGCCAAAAAGATCATCCTTTTCTCCCCCTTATATGGCTATCCTGTTGCACATAAGCAGAGCGAAGGTTGCCTAATAGGTTTCGCTGGCTGCTAATGGAAAGCTGCGCATATAAATGATTTCATTCCAAGTCTGTTATCTGACTTGAGCGGTGCTGGTTATGTGGGGGCGGGAGGGGGAAGCTCTGAATCAAGGCAGCCCCTCTCCCCATGAAATGGTGGATGCTGCAGCACAGAGTGGTTTGCTGGTACCCGGTGTGCGTGAGGGTTTGCGCCAGAGGGTGAGGTTCAGAGAGTGAGGTTCAGAGGGTGAACAGAGTCTGGTGCGCCAGTCCAGGCTCTGCTGTCGACACCGCCAGCCCTGAGCCACTTTGCAAGGCTGGCAGGGCAGTGTTAGAAGGATGTAGCAGCCATGCACCCTTCGATCCCAGCCAGGGCCATCTTAAGCATATTCGGTGCTGTGGTGCAAAGATCCCTCAGGCGCCCCCCCCTTTCCCAGAGTTGTCAACTTTTCCCCAAGCCTCTGTGGGGATTGCTGTCCTCCTGCAGTGCCTTGGGGGGCAAGCTTCCCGTCCGCAGGCCATATAGTTGGGGTGCTCAGCTTCCATCCTAAGCCTCTGCGGGGGTCTCTCTCCTCCCGCGGAGGCTTGGGGGGCAAGCTGCATGCTTGCCAGCCATATGGTTGACGGGGCACAGCTGGCGCGCATGCAGGGAAAGGGGAGGCCATCGGCATACCTCCTGGGAATAACAGATTTGGATATTCCGCAAAAGAGGAAGGGTATCTTTTTATATGCGATGGCGGCAGCAAGAGTTCTGATCGCGGCAAAATGGAAGAGTAATGAAATCCCCTCTGTACAAGATTGGATCCAAAAGCTGACAGAATATGCCAAATTAGACAGTCTATCACAAAAAATAAAGAATAAATCAAAACAGGAATTTGTTTCAAAATGAGAGGTTTTCAAAGAATATTTGAAAAATAAATATAGTAGTTTAAATTCTGTTGCAGCATTCGAGGAACTTCAGCAATAGTTGCAAGGTAGATATAAGAAATTAGATATATTAAGAAAAAGTTTAATTATGATAAAAGTGTGTGTTGGCAATACGTAATATGAAATTGAAATATGGAATAGATGGGAGGTTGGGTCTTTAGTGTTAAGACCAATATATGTTTTATTGTTTTTTAAGAAAATTATGTGCCTATGGTTATTCCTGTGTGTAATCTGGTAATTGTGTTTTTTCTTTTTTCTTGCTGTATCAATAAAAATTGGGGGGAAAGGGGGGGGGAGAAAGGGGAGGCCGCCGGCAAAGCCGCGCAGCTCCCCCACTCGCTGCGGCGCCCCTGAGAGGCCAGCGCCTTGGCACAATGCGCCAGTAAGCCCAATAGGAAAGATGGCTCTGATCCCAGCCTTGGCACATGGCTGTCGTATCCTCCTCACACCACCCTGCCAGCCCTGAGCCACTTGCAGTGCTAGGCTCTGATCTCTATGATTTGCCCAAAGAATCATTCAGATCAGCTCTCAGCCTCACAAAGCAGCACAGGGCTGGCACAGCAGCACAAGCAGTGCCACCCCCCCCCAGCAAAATGTGCCAGGGGTCATTGCCCAGCAGGCTCCCTCTATGCTATGCCCCTGCTTCAGGGTGCAGTTGGGGGCGGGAGAGGGGGGGTCAGGGAAACAAACATTTATAAGCCTCTTCAGAAGACAGCCTATGGGGAGTGTTCTACTTATGCCACAATTCTGAGAGAGCAGAAGAAATGCATGGGATGCGTGACCCTGGGTGCAGGTTTAACGTATTCAAGCCAATGTATGTCTACTCAAAAGTAGGGCCCACTATCAGTGGCATTCCTTGAGGTCTCAAATTTCAGTGGCACCCTGTGCGGCATCAAAATCTGGTGCCCCTGCGCCTTTTGCCTTCTGTTTGACTTCATAGGGGCGGTGCCTATCGCGGTGTCCCAGAAGCTAGGCATCAGGTGCGACCAAACTGGTTGTACTCCCCTAATTTCACCTTTATCACTCGCTTCATGAGACGTACTGCTAGATAACTGTGTCTATGCAGTCTCAGGATTTCAGCAAGCCACCACCTCCTTTTAAAAGAACCTAAGTTTCTAGCTCTTATGGGTATGACGTCTAAAAGTGCACATGCCTTGTGAAATCATAGAAGCCAGAGGAGGAGGCGGGGAGCAGGATTTCTAGTGGCCAGATGTGTCCTCTATACTCTGCATGGACACCTGTTTTCTTGAATAGCAAAAACCAGCATGCATTATGTAAAATGCAGATTAAATTATTTGGAAGTTTAAAAGACCCTTATGCAATTTCCATAATTTATACAGATCAAGGGGTTTTGATTTTCCTTGCCTTGTAATTCAGACTCCCTTTACACAATTTCTGCAGAAATTTCAATTAATTCAGCATAGTGTTTATTTATTTACCGGCACCATGCCTGCCTTCCCACACAAATAAATAAGTAAAGACCAGCTCACAAACAGGTGAGCAACCACAGACAGGAATAATATAGCAAAAAGAGGAGGAGGAAGAAGAGAAGAAGCCATTAAAGTTATTTTAAAAGAATGTTCAATGTTTATTGAACATGCAAAACAACATCGCTCCTGACTTGACATGTCAGTGAGACATATCCTTAGACCCTGGGAGAAAAACGAATGCCTGTCCTAGTAGCTTCTGGTTGGATGATGAAGAGAAGTGGATGGAAGACCCGCCCCCTCTCTTTGATTGCTCAGTCGTTGTTCCCTAATTGCCTTCAGGTGTTGAATCAAAACAATCAGTACTTATGATGCAAGCCTCTAAGATAAAGACACAGATTAAGATATTTGACAACCTCGCCACGCTCCGTTACTTAACTATATAACAAGATAAAACCTTTCTACTTTTACTTTTTAGCTTTGTACTTATTCAGTTTTTTGGGAAACAAATAAAAGTGGGGGGAAGCAGTGGTAGTGACCAAATCCTCAAGAAAACCAGTATTTCAGAAAAGACCGAGAAACTACATTTACTTCACAGCTCATCGAAAAGCAGGCAGTGATGGTAGGGTTGCCCATATTTCAAACAGTGAAAATCCAAACTGTTGCTGAGCTTCTTTTGGCAAGTTTGCAAAGAAAAATGGAGGTTTTTGAGCTATTTTTAAGGGGAATCACCCAAAACAACATTGTTGTTGTTTAATCATTTAGTCGTGTCCGACTCTTCGTGACCCCATGGACCAGAGCACGCCAGGCACTCCTGTCTTCCACTGCCTCCCGCAGTTTGGTCAAACTCATGCTGGTAGCTTCAAGAACACTGTCCAACCATCTCGTCCTCTGTCGTCCCCTTCTCCTTGTGCCCTCCATCTTCCCCAACATCAGGGTCTTTTCAAGGGAGTCTTCTCTTCTCATGAGGTGGCCAAAGTATTGGAGCCTCAGCTTCACGATCTGTCCTTCCAGTGAGCACTCAGGGCTGATTTCCTTCAGAATGGATACGTTTGATCCTCTAGCACCATAATTCAAAAGCATCAATTCTTCGGCAATCAGCTTTCTTTATGGTCCAGCTCTCACTTCCATACATCACTACTGGGAAAACCATATCTTTAATTATACGGACCTTTGTTGGCAAGGTGATGTCTCTGCTTTTTAGGATGCTTTTTTAGATGAAAAAAAGTAACATTATTTTTTTTCTTATGTGCACTTATGATAGTCAGTTTAGATTGTCAGTTTGGATAGTCAGTTTCTGCCGTCTGAACTGGGTTCCACACAGTCACAAAAAGAAGCCACAAAAATGAAGTCACAAGCCACAGTCACAAAAGCAAAGTCACAAGTCAGTCCCATAAAATGAAGAACAAGCCACAGTCAAAAAACCGAAAAAGCCACACAAACCAAAACACACAAAAAATAGCAAAAACAAAACCTCCAAATCTAACTTCTGTGTAGCGTGGGACTCAAGAGCTGGCCGACTCAACAGGAAGCCTCTGATTAGCAGCTCAATTAACAAATGAAACACACCAAAACAGGAACCAGACAATGAAAAGTGACCCCTAAAACAGCAATTTTACATGAATTTTACTATCTAACGGGGCCATTGATCCATAAAATGAAATCAATAAAACAGTACAAAATGAAAATGTGATTTTCTTCTTACCTGCGCTGATGTTTGGATGGGAACTCAGGGTCCTCTTCCACAATCACAATCGGCTCGGCTCCTGGCATTTGCAGGGGCCTCAGAGAGCTCCCATGGCTGGAGGCCGATTGCGGAGCCTCCGTAGGCCCCGCGGATGTCCGGGCTTGGCTCCAGGCAGCGGCGAGGCCTCCGAGAGCTCGGAAAACTTACTTCCGGGTTACAATCGTTTGTAACCCAAAAAAATGTAACTTGAAGCATTTGTAACCCGAGGTACCACTGTATTTCCTGTCTGTTGTAGCTGTGCTAGATGCTGTGTGGTTTTAAACTTTTTTGGGGAAGTCTACATACACAGCATTTACCCACATCGTTATGCTTACTGACAGTTCCAAAGAACTCTAAAATGTTTAGACAGGGCTTATCCTTGCAGAAGCCATGCTGGTTCTTCTTCAGCGAGGCTTGTTCTTCTAGATGCTTGGTGATCCTATACAGTGGTACCTCGGGTTAAGTACTTAATTCGTTCCGGAGGTCCATTCTTAACTTGAAACTGTTCTTAACCTGGAGCACCACTTTAGCTAATGGGGCCTTCCTGCTGCTGCCACGCCGCTGGAGCACAATTTCTGTTCTCATCCTGAAGCAAAGTTCTTAACCTGAAGCACTATTTCTGGGTTAGCAGAGTCTGTAACCTGAAGCATATGTAACCTGAGGTACCACTGTATTTAACAAAGCTTTACCCTAGCTTTCCTGGAACATTTGTTAAACTAACTGGCTCATAATTTCTTGACTCCCGTTTTTAAAAATGTTGCTCCACTGGCCACTTTTCAGTCATAAGAACGTAAGAAGAATCTGCTGAATCATCTAGTCCAATATCCAGTTCTCACAGGGATCAACCAGATGGCTCTTGGAAAGACTCTCCTCCCTGCAAGAGAGGGGAGTGGTTGTGGCTGGGAGCCGGACTCCGCCTCAAGCAGGGGGCGTTTGCCCCCTGCCTCCCACCCACCTGGCTGGCGCCCACGCCCTCGGCCAGGCACCCAACCAGGTGCCTTCAAGGGGGCGTGTACTGCAGCCTAAATTGCTGCGGCGCCAGCCTCCAGCCCTCACTTTTTGTCGTCCCGTCGCCAGTCACCCACCCTCCACTCCCTTAGAGCAGGGTTTCCAGTTTTCTTTTGGCCTTGCTATGGACCTTAGGTTGGTCGCCCTGGTTGTCTGGGGGGCCTGGTAGGAATTTTTCCATTTGGCATTAGGCCTTTTGGTTTTTTCGCCTACCTCGTAGCAATCGTCACAACTTTCGTGGTATTGGTGGGTAGGTTAGGCATTGGAATAATGTGTTGTGGTGTCGAAGGGCTAGGTGTGGCCATCGCCTGCGCCTTCAATTTTTGGGTATTCCGTTAAAGGAATCCGGCGGTTGTGTATTCTGTCCAATGCCTGCTTGGCGGGAGGCCATGGCACGACCCTCGGTGACATCAGGGGAGAGCTTATAGTTGGATTAGCATCAACAGGCTCCACCTACTAGTGAATAAACCCCCTTTGTTTTTTAGACTCACTCCTCTCCGAGTGGGGTGGAGTCAGCTGACGTAATCCAATGCCTAAGCCAATACCTTTTCACTTGCTGTAATCAATAAAGTTGTGGCCTTTTCTTGCCCATTAACCTTATATCACGTGTCCTTGTGTTTCATTCCACTGCGCGGGGTTCGGGTCCTCGAACCACAAATGCATTGGTCCTCCAGTATGGAGCAAGTTACATATCTTTGTTAGCAAATCAGCAATTTCACATTTGAGTTCTTTAATGGGTGGATCCCATCAGGACAGTCATTTGTTTGTGTTCATTTTGTCAATAGTAATTATTGTTGTTGTTGTTGTTGTTGTTGTTGTTATTATTATTATTTATACCCCACCCATCTGGCTGGGTTACCAACAGAATATTAAATATTCCAACAGAATATTAAAATACAATAACCTATTAAACATTAAAAGCTTCCCTAAACAAGGCTGCCTTCAGATGTCTTCTAAAAGTCTGGTAGTTGTTTTTCTCTTTGACATCTGGTGGGAGGGAGTTCCACAGGGCGGGTGCCACTACCGAGAAGGCCCTCTGCCTGGTTCCCTGTAACTTGGCTTCTCACAGGGAGGGAACCGCCAGAAGGCCCTTGGCACCGGACCTCAGTGTCTGGGCAGAACGATGGGTTTAGATAAGGTTTAGAATGGATAAGGTTTAGAATGGCTCTTGTCATCACTATTTGTCTCTCTTCCTCAGATTCCCTTCTGGAGAAAGTCAGCTCAGGCACAGGAACCCGCACTACATCTTCTGCAATGAAGACAGAAGCAGAGAGTTAATTCAGCTTCTTTACCATCACAGAAGCCCAAGAGAAGAGCCAAACAGCAGCTTCAAAATGGCCCTGAAAGTCCCTTCTCCAGGCAATGGAGAAGGGACTTTCCAGTTCATTTTGAAGCTTCTCTCTCTCTCTCTCTCTCTTTTTTTTTTTGTCTTCCTTCGTACATGTCTCACTCTTTGGTTTCTCTACCAATGAGCTTCCCAATTCTTTTAAAAGCACCCCCGTCCCCTCTTGTAGAGAAGTGTTTCTAGCAGAAACAATTGAGAAATCTGGGTGTAGAAATAGCATTCAACATATGTTGAAAAATATTCTTTGTGTTTTTACGTGTTCCTGGCTGAGCCCGGGTGAACCTATATAACTCCTCCCTCCTCCATCTCTGTATCTGAAATGTACCTTTGAGCAGAGTCAGGATGCACATATACACAGACCTGCATTCATATACATATCACTATATATTATTATATAGAGTGAGGAACTATGCACATTGCTATGCTACTATTATTATATAGAGTGAGGAACTATGCACTGGGAGAGCCAGTGTGGTGTAGTGGTTAGGAGCAATGGACTCGTAATCTGGTGAACCGGGTTCGCTTCCCCGCTCCTCCACATGCAGCTGCTGGGTGACCTTGGGCCAGTCACACTTCTCTGAAGTCTCTCAGCCTCACTCACCTCACAGAGTGTTTGTTGTGGGGGAGGAAGAAGGGAAAGGAGAATGTTAGCCGCTTTGAGACTCCTTAGAGGAGTAGTGATAAAGCGGGATATCAAATCCAAACTCTTCTTCTTCAACAACAACAACATTTGGAACTTTGGGTGCCAAGGGAGTGAAAGGTGTGCTAAAGGAGGAGAATGAGATTGCAGAGCAGTTGAATGAATTATTGGCCTCTGACTTCACAACAGAAGATTTAGGGCAGATCCCACAGCAATGTTTACAGGAAGACAGTCTGAGGGACTCACTGGTGATGAGAGATGAAGTTCTAGGCTTAATCTCCTGGTCAGAAGGGCACCTGGGTTCTCAAAGAATTCAACTGTGAAACTGATGATCTGCTATTAAAAATATGGAATTTGTCCTTCAGATCAGTTTCCATACCTGAGGACTGGGAAGCAGCTCGTGTAACACCATCTTTTTAAAAAGGATCCTGGAAATTACAGGCTAGTTAGATTAAGGTCTGTCTTGGGGAAACTGGTGGAACGTATTGTTAAAGGTAATATTTTATTTTTATATATATAAAAACCACATTTATATACTACCATGTCATTTTTAAAATATCAAAGTGGTTTACAGAATGAAACCATACAATAAAAACTATATTTAAAAGAAAAGTGCAGAAAATGGCTAGAGAAAAGCTTTTCTCCCTCTCGTATCATTAAAACTCATGGGCATCTGATGAAGCTAAACGCTGGATGATTCAAGACAGATAAAAGAAAGTACTTATCAACTTATGGAACACAAGACGGTGATGGTCCCCAACTCAGATGGCTTTAAAAGATTAGAGAAATTCATAGAGGACAAGACTGTCTCTGCCTTTGCAGCTGGAGACAGTAATACAGTGGTACCTTGGTTTAGGAACAGCTTAGTTCATGAACAACTTGGATTAAGAGCACTGCAAACCCAGAAGTAGGTGTTTTGGTTTCTGAACTTTGCCTTGGAATAAGAACATGTTTCGCTTCCTGTTGAGTGTGTTCCATTTGAAAATTGAGTCCCCTGCTGCTATGGGAAAGTATGCCTTGGTTTAAGAACGCTTTGGTTTAAGAACGGAATTCCGGAACAGATTAAGTTCGTAAACCAAGGTATCACTGTACAGTCATACCTCGGGTTAAAGTAGCTTCGGGTTGAGCGTTTTCGGGTTGCGCTCCACGGAGACCCGGAAGTAACGGAATACATTACTTCCGGGATTCATCGCTCACGCATGTGCAGATGCTCAAAATGACGTCACGTGCAGTCACGGATTGCGTTTCCTTCAGGATGCAAACGGGGCTCCAGAACAGATCCCGTTTGCATCCAGAGTTTCTGTATACCAGCTTCTGGAACCACAGGAGGGGAGAGTGTGATTGAGCTGGAGCTGTGCTTGAGGGTTTCCCATAGGCAGCTTGTTGGCCACCGTGAGAACAGGATCCCAAACTGGATGAGCTACTGGCCTGATCCAGCAGTCTCTGCTTCCAGGATACTGCCTATTCATAGCACTGCCTGTTCATAGCACTCCAAAAGTGCGAGAAAGGACCAGTCTCCTAGGTGATGGGTAGGAGAGAGCAAAGAGGCTGGATTCAGTTCCCACAACACACAAACATGCCCTTTCACCCAGATTTTGCTGCTGTGCGATTCTTCTTCTTTTTTTCTTCTGTGCGATTCTTCTTCTTTTTTTCTTCTGTGCTGTTCTTCTTCTTTTTTAAATGTATCTTTATTAAAGATTTTCTAACCACTTGCGTTATAGCTATGAGACCAGACCCTTAGCAAGATGGGTCTCTTCTATTTCCGGTGTGGCTGTTGTCTTTGAACACTACATACACATGAAGAGCAGGAGGGATGAGCCTTTTGAAGGGAACATGATGGATTTAAGGATAAGTGAGCACATGGAAACTGCCACACACACACCTCAAAAAGAAAAGTAAAAGAGCAGTGGATTTCCTTTTGCCAAATATTTGCAGACACGATAATCAAGGAGGAGAAAGGAATGGAATTTAAGCTTCGATTACATCCGCCCTAGTACCAGAGATAGGCTGTCTCAAGCTGTGTGCGCGAGTTACTCCCTATATAAATGTTTTAAGTTTTTTGGATCAATCCAGTATATTTTCTTTTAATTGTTGAATGATTCTGTGTACATTGCGGCAGCCTTTGGCTATGTGCAATAAAACTGACTGACTACTCCCTACTGAATACGCAGATTCAGCCATTCGGAGTTCCTTCTATAAAGGAAAAAAAAATATGTTTGTGTGTGTTTAAAAGTTGCCAACACTAAATGGTCAGAATTAAACATTTGCGCAAAAATGCGTGAGAAAATGGGGAGAGCAGCATCGTTCATAATTACCAGCGTGTAGTTTCCTTTCCCTAGTGATGAAACGAAACCGACCTCGTTTATTTTACTAAAATAAACCGCACATTTACACTTCCGCACCCGAGTAAAAAAAAACACAGCTTTTTGCAGCCGGCAGGAGGAATTCCGTTGGCCGCCGACTGCCCGCCCCGATCACCCCACCCCGATCTGCCAGCCCTTCGGTGGTGCCGCCCCCTCTGGTCCCCAAGACGGGCTCCAACACGCCCAGCCCCCTCCCGCCTCCGCTGCCCCCTCCCCCTCCTCCAACTTGCCCCCGCATGCCCGGGCATCCCGGCCTCTGATTGGCTCCCCGAGGAAAGCCTCGTCGAAGGGGGCGGGACTTCGCGATCACGTCACCGGGGAAACCCCCGGCACCTTCTCTTTGCCTGGGCGCGCCGAGACCAGAAGCTGGCAGAACGCGGGAGAGAGCGAGCCGAGAGCATCGTCCGCCCCGTCGACTCCCGGCGCTGTTCCGAAGGCCCGTCGAATAAAAGCCTCCCGCTGGATCTCGCTGCGCCGGAGATGATGCCGAGCAAAACGCTGCGCAAAGGCGCGCCGCGCAACCCCGCGCCCCCAGGTAGGTCGCCGGACGGGCCCCAGACGACGGCTCGGCGCCTCGTCTGCGCGCCGCCGCCTCGGGCACAGGCTTCCCGCCGGCAGCCCGTCGAGGCACCGGATCAGTTTTGCCGTCTTCTTGAGGTGAGCGGCGATCGATGGTCTGGAGGCGCCTCTGTAGTGGATCGCAGAGTCCGAAGGGATCCCCGAGCCCATGTAGTCCACCCCACCCGACGCCACCCACCCTTGATTTCGGAGCCCGAGCGTGCCCGCTGCACAATCTTTTTGGGCAGTGGTCTTTTCAGTCCTGGGTCTCAACTCAAAGACCCACCCTAAATGCGCCTCTTCTCTCCCATCTCTCCCATTCTCCATGGCCCTGAGGGCATAGCTGCAACCCCACTTAGGTCAAGGTCGTGACCCCCTTTGTGTTTATGGTTCATGACCTGCCATGAAAATCAACACTTAAGTTGTCAAGTTGCCCGGTTGTTGTTGTTTAGTTGTTTAGTCATGTCCAACTCTTTGTGACCCCATGGACCAGAGCACACCAGGCACTCCGGTCTTTCAGTGCCTCCCGCATTTTGGTCAAACTCATGCTGGTAGCTTCTAGAACCCTATCCAACCATCTCATCCTTTGTCATCCCCTTCTCCTGGTGCCCTCCATCTTTCCCAACATCAGGGTCTTTTCCAGGGAGTCTTCTCTTCTCATGAAGAGGTCAAAGTATTGGAGCCTCAGCTTCAGGATCTGTCCTTCCAGTGAGCACTCAGGGCTGATTTCCTTCAGAATGGATACGTTTGATCTTCTTGCAGTCCATGGGACTCTCAAGAGTCTCCTCCAGCACCATAATTCAAAAAAGTTGCCCGGTACAAATGTCAAAAACAGTCAGAATTCCTTAGACAGGTCAGTGATAGAAGTGCATGATCTGTGTGGCTCCTCTCCCCCCCCCCCCCCGCTTGTATCTGCAACAATCACTTGCCCAGATCCAACAGTCCCCTGAAGGACTGCCTTGACTCTGCCTGTCCAGGCATTGCCATTCACTTCCACGACCACAAAGCAGACTTCTGATGCCCTCCCAGTGCCTTGAACTACAACTCCCACCAGCCCCAGCATCCACAACCAACGGTCAGAGCTTATGAAAGCAGTTGGGGAAGGGCTGCCAAGGGAAGCTGATCCCACCAGAAGCTTTGCATGACCGTAGGGATCTGCCCTATAGCTGGGGGTTTGCCCATTTGATCCACTATCTACTGTCAAGGATCTCAGGCAGAGATAGGTCTTCCTCATCACCCGAAATCCTTTTAACTGGAGAGGCCAGAGATTAAACAGGGAGCGTCTGCTTACAATGCAGATGCGCTCCCATAGCTCTGATGTTTACAGGTGCTCTGATTCCCTGAATAATTTGAATATCCAGGAAGTCAAAGGGTGATGGCGCTCTGTCCTGCCTCCAGCTTCTATCCCACTGTGTTGTTTAAAAAAAGGGGGGGAAGCTCTGTTAAAAATAGGAGAAGGGGCTGGGCTGTTGTTTTGATATTCAGATTTGCAATTCTCTGTAGCCAGCAAAAATGCCTGAAGTACGGTCCTATTTACCAGCTCTGCATTCTTAAGCACACCATGGCCAAACAAAGACTTGTAGGTATTCTGAGTCGGAAGCATCCTCAGTTCTTCTCGCTACTTTCATTGATGGGAGCAACGGAATGTTCACTTCCCATCGCCTTGCAGTGAAGTGAATGGAGGACCCAGCATGTGCAGGAGTATACAAACTGCGGAGGCATCCCTGGTTTGGGTCAAAATCTCTTGTTTTATGGGTTATGACATATAATTTAAAACGGCATCAGGCTTATAATGCTAGAAGACTTTATGGGATTTTATGGGATTTCATGCATACCAACGGGCAGCATTCCACCACCACTCCGCTCTAAACTCTGGACAGTGCAAATCAGTTTATCAGCTCTTTGCGATTCCCATTTCCTAGGAATTGGAATCCCAGCCTAAACTAAACTAGGGAAAGGAGTATTTTGCTTGTGTGTTTGTTACAGCGAAATGAATGTAAGCTGTTACATAGAATCATAGAAACGTATAGTTCAGCTATGTAATACATTATGTTCATTTTTTAAAAAATGTATTGCACTGCAATGCTATCAATTTGCAACTCTAAATCGAGAAGATCTGCAGTGCCAATGTACCAATATTAGTCCTACAGGTAGGACATTGTATGATTACTTATTTTTGTTGCGACTATAATGGGTTACTTTTGGGTTATCAGCTAGAACCAAATGTTTCAGGTGAATGTTTGAAAGCACACCAAGAGGCTGTTTAACAGCATCCTTTCAATAGAAGTTACAGTATTCTTAAGATGAGTTGTACAGCTTTAGCTAGCAGTTAACAGAATACAATTTCCCATTTATAACAAATGTGACAAATTCCCTTACAGTGTTAGGCTTAAACGGAGGAAGCTTTAGAAAGAAAGGAGCAAATGAAGAGTTACATTTCAGAGGGAAAATATGACTACTTTTTCTTTTACGCTAAGAAAACCAACCATATTATTCAAAATGTGTCAGGAAGATAAAATGTTACAGCTGCTTTTCAAATGGGGGAGAGCTAGCAAAGAGAGCTTTAACCCAATCTAGAGATGGAGGCGATATCAGGTGTGCCATCAGGGATTCCCGTTATACTCAGAGTTTCCCATTCATTACAGTGGGAGAAGTTGATTTGTGCATTCAGAAAAATCCTAGCTACCAGCATGAAAATGAACCCAAAAGGTTTTTAAGTCTGAATGTGCTGCAGATCTTCAATTTCCCAGTTTGGAGATCTGACATTAAACAAACGGCAGGATTAAGTCGCCAACATTTTTATTTCAAGTTCCACCTGGCAGGTTAACGAAATGTACTTGAGCCCTGGTTAAAAGGCACATTACAACTATGGCACAGATACAATACATTTCTAGCATCCTCCTGCCAAAACAAATGCACATTCTTCAGTAATATCATTAAGACGCTATATTTCAAAGCCAGGACCCCCCTCACCCCCGTCAGACTGCCTTCCATAAAAGTGTAAACAGCTAAAATAGTTGACCTCAATGAAAAGCTGGCAAATCTTTTTCTGTGAGTGAAGTGTCATTTCAACAAATTTTGATTTTCTAAGATTGCTTTCATCTAGTACATGTTGCCAGATTCTGGCTGAGTTAAGTGTTCAGGAAAACAAATAACTGTGGAAGTACGAAGTGTCATTTCAAACATATGGTAGAAGACTTTATTTATAATGTGTGTTGTTGTTTTTTGCAACGGTGAATCCCTCTCCCCTTTGTATAATGTTTTGATGCTGGTGTATTTGCCAGCTATATGTGTTTATGTCAGAAAGATTGTTTACAGCAAAATAGCTTGTTCAAAGTGTTTAATGCGTCTCGCTTCTTTGCAAACAAGTTTCATCCGTTGCCTTCCACAATGGGCTGCCCAGGCTTCTTGTTTTCATTTCTACAAATATTTGTGCTGACATCTTGCTGAGTTAATGAGCTTGATGTGTGTGTTGTTGTTGTTTTTTGTAAAAAAAAAAATTAATGCTTTGGAATATAATTTCTGTGGAATTTTAATACACATACATTATGTCTCTTTTGCAGTTGACAATAAAGCTGTAACAGCTATATTATTATTATCTCTGTTGTTGTTATTATTTGCCCTCCCACGTATATGTCCCAACGTGGTGTACAAAATATAATTAATAACAGTTTTAAAACTGCAGTTAAAAATAGGACAAAAATATCAGGAGATGCATTTAAAACATTGTAAAGTAGACAAGCCGATAGATAATTTTAAGTAGGGTAAAAGCAAATTGCCAATATACCATCACAATTTAGGGCAGACTGGGCTGGAATAGGAGGAGGGAATTGAAGCTCTGGGTCTTTTTTAATTTCAGAGCTGGAGCAACAGTGCCATCTTCCAGATCCTCCTTGCTCTGGCAAGTGAATGAGGTGATGACAAGGCTTTCAAGTTTTACTATGATAATAATAATTGATTTATTACAGTCAAAGACCAGCTCACATAACACAAGAAAAACAGCATTCATAAAGATAAAATATACAATCGGAGCAGATTGCAGCAATAGCTCATGAATTAAAATTGAAATATATACATACACCCGCACAACTGAGATTTGGGCTACCATAAAACATTGACCCTGAGGCACCCCAAAGGGCAACTTCAGCATTTCCCTAGTAAGCTATTTTATACCAGAGGATGATCTGTGCCTACAAATTTGGGCGCAAAATCTCACTACCAGCCAGGTGGTCTTATGATCTTTGCCTAAGAGGAGAGAATTAAGTTTAGAAGTTTGACTATGGTTTGTTTCAGAAACAAACCAAAGTAAGTTCCGTCATTTTAGACTTTGAACTAACTGGTTTTACTTGGGATGGCCTCTTTGGATAGTAATGCGTATTCACCTACTACAAATTGTTTTTCTGGGGTAGGTAAAGGTAAAGGGACCCCTGACCATTAGGTACAGTCGTGACCGACTCTGGGGTTGCGGCGCTCATCTCGCTTTACTGGCCGAGGGAGCCGACGTACAGCTTCCGGGTCATGTGGCCAGCATGAATAAGCCACTTCTGGCGAACCAGAGCAACGCACGGAAACACCGTTTACCTTCCCACCGGAGTGGTACCTATTTATCTACTTGGACTTTGACGTGCTTTCGAACTGCTAGGTTGGCAGGAGCAGGGACCGAGCAACGGGAGCTCACCCCGTCGCGGGGATTTGAACCGCCGACCTTCTCATCAGCAAGTCCTAGGCGCTGTGGTTTAATCCATAGTGCCACCCATTTTCTGGGGTAGGAGGCCCCTTTAAATGGCTATGAGTATTCCCTTCAAAATGTAGCAAGGCAGCCCTGTTGCCTTGAGGGGAGGGAAAGGTTTCTGCTCATTCTGCCAAGTGGGGCCCTGGACCTCCACCCTAAAGTCTTGGCTCAAGTGCACCACTGCCCTCTTCTGTAAAGTACTATGCAGAATGATATGGCCATAATGTCAATCAATCAACTGGATTGGCATGCCATCTTTGTAACTAGGACTAGTAGAGATGGAGGCAAATTCTGACTTGGCCAGAATCTTGGCTTTCTATTGAAGCTGACTGGCTTATCCGAGATTCCTGGCTGCAGCGTAGAAACAGCATACTGAACAAAATCTTGGCGCATGTGCAGAAAAGCTTTCAGATTTCATTCCCGATTCCATCAAATTCCTTGCATTTTTGACAATTAGTTGCAATGCAAAGAGGTGGGAGAAGCCACACAATCCATTGTGGGTTTTACTCCTGGATCTCTCAGCAACCCTAAAGCTTAAGGTGTGACTCATGCCTCCTTCAGTCTTCAAGAAGAAGGTCATTGACCTCGGCAGTGACTATTCAGCAGGCAGTGTAGTCTGGAATTACCAGTTTCCTTGTACAAGGTAAAGTTGTGCCTGAGTCGGCTTCACCTGTTTCTTTGGCACACCTGCATGTTTGTCATCACCCTGCCGAAGACCTTTCCACTGTGCTCCAGGGCGGATGCAATCGTGTTGTTTATCAGAGACCATTTTATCTATCAAGGCGGGTGAAAATAGGAGGGTAGATGTTGTTAAGGTTGCCTACTGCAAACCACACCCTTTTTCCAGGTAATGCAAATGTCTCCTATTGCTATAACAAGCCAAGGGACCCAATTCAAGGTGCTCACATTAGGGTTTAAAGCCCTTAATGACTTAGTCCCCAAATATCTGAGAGGCCACTTCCTTAGGCTCTCTTGGGCAGTAGCATATCGTGGGTTGCCAGTGCCCAGGGCAAGGAAAGTATTGCACCCCCTAACTGGTGCCTCCATGCAGCGCTGCCACCACTGGACAGAGCTATAGAGCAATGGCGGGAGATGCACACACACTTTCTTGGGCTGGGGCACCGCCGCAAGTCTCGCCATCCACCCACCTCCCCCAGCGGTAGGGGATGCTGTGCACCTGTCCATCACCTGACGTCATATAGCATTAAATTCAGAAAAGGTAAAGCCATGGCTGTAAAGGAATGATCAGGAGAGCACATTAAGCCTTGGGAAAAGCTTGAATTCAGGGCCATTTAAGTTCCACAACTTATTCAGTTGCACTTCTTATAGCAGGGGCTGAATACAATTGGGAGCAATCCAGAGTTCCTGGGTGTATATTATACAGGGTTTTTTTGTAGGAGGGTTGTGAATTTTTTGCCTAAGTCTAGCAAACTGTACGTAGTTGGACCACTGTTTCCCCTCTTGCCAAGCGGGGAATTCTACTGTTTATCATTGTAAATCCAAGCCTCCATCTTCTCAACAGGCTTGCATGTCAAGCTGGAGAAAAACAATTCATCACTCAGCACTTACTTTCAATCTGCGCAGCTCCCTGAAGCAAACACCTGACCAGGAAGCAGGACTCCATTTTCCCGCCAGCTAAAAATATCTGGCTGCTTCAGAAACCTTTGGACTTTATGAGCAAGCTTGTGCCTGGCACAGCTCAGGCTCAAGCACTTAATTTGCCCAGCCCTTACAGGCAGAGAAGTGGCACATTGTTCCTTTAAAGGGAAAACAGCTTTGGGAGTTCCCTAGCTCCCCACAAAGGCAAAACAATCAGGATGATCCAGGCAGCACAGAAAACCTTTTTGAAACTCCATTCATTTGATGGGGAGAGTTAAGCCATGTTCGCTGATGATTAAAATTCTCCCATAGAAATGAACAGGACTCACTGTAGAATCCTATACATGGGATGTGGGTGGCGCTGTGGTCTAAACCACTGAGCCTCTTGAGCTTGCCGATCAGAAGGTCGGAGGTTCGAATCCCCACGACGGAGTGAGCTCCCATTGCTCTGTCCCAGCTCCTGCCAACCTAGCAGTTCGAAAGCACACCAGTGCAAGTAGATAAATAGGTACTGCTGTGGCGGGAAGGTAAACAGCATATCTGTGCGCTCTGGCTTCCGTCACGGTGTTCAATTGCACCAGAAGTGGTTTAGTCATGCTGGCCACATGACCCGGAAAGCTGTCTGTGGACAAACGCCAGCTTCCTCGGCCTGAAAGCGAGATGAGCACCATAACCTCCTAGTCACCTTTGACTGGACTTAACCGTCTAGGGGTCCTTTACCTTTTAAAGAATCCTACGCATGTTTTCAGAGAGAAAGATTCCACAGTGGGGTGTAAGGACACATTGCCCACCTTTGGTCCCCACCCTGAACACAGCTCTCACTCAGCTGTGACTCCTAGAAGCTGTCAGCATGCAATAGCGGCCACATCCCAGGAACGGCTTCCACTGGCCAGCTAAACCAGGTGAGGGTAGCTGGTGGGTGTCAAACTCTCAGTGACTTAGGGAATTCACCTGCTTGTGAAGACAGGCTCCAGGAGATTGAGTGGACAAGACTAATAGTGGATCCAACCATCTTGAAGGCGGTTTCTGCATGTGCTGTACAGGGAAGTGAGGGGCAAATGGGGCTCGTCAACCCAGAAAGGGGGCCTATCATTTTGTGTACATTCAATTGTAAGATAAAACATATGCGAAGGGACTTGACAGGAAGTCAAAATTGAAGAAAAGATTTTGTAAGATAAAAGGGGGGGAAATATTTATTTTCATTATTTTCATTATTATTATTTTCTGTGTTTGTGTGGGTGGGCGTTTTGTATAGAATATTTGGGAGGAAATAAGACAGTAAATAACAAATAACAAAATAGAAAGGGGTCCTGTCTAAAAGAAGGAAAACTCTGGTGCTTAACCTCTGCTGTCTTGAGGGATATCTTTGGCAGGAGAAAAGACAATGGAGGAAACCCTACACAAATCCCGAGTGGAGTCCCTAAGATGGTTGGATGGCATCTTGTACGCCTCCTTCCAGCAACTCACGCAGATATATTGGTGCCAGACATATTGCTCTGCTTTCCTTTGGACCACATCAGTGAGGCAGAGATGGGAGTCTGGGCAGGGCAGGACCTCCATACACACTGCCCAGGCATGTGTCCTGAGGAGTGCTGCTAACGCAGCAGTTTAACTTCACCCCTAGAGGCACAGTCCGGTGTCTCTCAAGACAGACAGATGCAAAACAACAGATACTATCATGTTCAGTTGAGTTCATTTCCAGTAAATTGTGTACAGACATGCAACTGTGCTTAGATCGTGCGCCTCTGCCCTGCGTACCCCCAACCCGAATTTTTGTCAAGTCAGTGGCAACACAGAACTGGCCAAATACTTGAGATCTAGGCAGTCTTGCCTAGGTTTTTAACTTCTCAGTTGTTGAATTTATATCCATATTAGGACACAAAGTGGCATTACCTGGGGGATACAGCAAATTCTCCATTTAGGCACCAAGCAGCCCCAGCCTTGTGTAACTTCAGAGGATCCAGACATATAAGTCAGAGATGCAGTTTCATGTTCTTCCACTACAGATTATGCCCTGGGACCTTTTCTAAAAAATGTTTCCAAAATACTATTTGGCGAAAGATCAGATCTTAAAACTAAATGTTTTAAGCCAAGCACCTGTGTTTAGAAAGACTCTTTTGGAGAGGGCAAGATGACAGGAATTCCACTGACCCTAACATAGATTTTAGCAAACTGTGTTCTTGATGTGATTCATGTTTACAAGAACAAACATTCCTGTTTAGTTCCAGCCTTGCCTCATTTCAGATGTTCTCCATATGCTAATCGGCGTGATGCTTCAACCTGGTTGGTGCTCTCCTGGTCCTTGCAGCCAGTAGGAGTGGCAGTTCCAAAACACAGGTTGCTTCCTCCTATCTGGTTTCTGTTAGTCCAAGCAGCCAATAGGAACTGGCGAGGGGCTGTTGTGGTTTTTGCTACACTGGAGTCTTGCAACGCACATGGTAAAGTCTGCCTCTTTTTGCGTGGGAAGTGGCTTTAATGATTTACATGTGTAGCAGGCAGGGTGAGGCAAAAGGGTAATTGTGACCAAAGTCAGAATAGACTGGAGAGAAATTAAAACTGACAGTTTGAGCTTGTATCGGATTTGTGATAGTGAAAGTTTGTTGTTGGGAAATTACCAGTGTAACTTCCGTCTAAATAGATAACTGCTTGGGCTAGATGGTAAGACCACATGATTAATCTGTTCCTGGATTGTACTACTTCAGGCTTCAGGTGATAACTACATGACAGAATGAGCCTCTGTATGAAAAGATGGGCTGCAGGAGAAAACGCGGGGGGGGGGCGCAAGAAGAAGAGGTCTATTAAAATACTAATAAAGGAGAAGAGGTTAGTAAATGAAAGGAGTCAATATTATCAGAAATATGATAATATTGGAGAACTGTTTGGAGAATATTTGGAGAACTGTTATATAGGTGATATAATGAAATTCAGTTAGAGGGGATTTGAGGAAGTCAGTTATCAATGTAATGAGAATTAGGTATTTGAAGAAATAATTTTTCTTTGTGTCTAGTTTATTGTAGTGTTATGTGTTTTTCTTTGTGGTGTGTTTTGTTATTTTTGTGATAAATGTGGATAATCAATAATTTTTTTGGGGGGGAGAAAAGAAGGGGAGGTCTGTAGCACTGCTTGGAATAGAGAAGGCCCTGGGTTCAATTCCTAACAGCACTTCCAAGTAGGGCTGGGAATGTGACTTGTCCCAAACACTGCAAAGCTGCTGCCAGCCAGTGTAGACAATACTGAATGAGATGGACCAATCACAGCCTCGTAGAATTGTAGTGTTGGAAGGGATCTCAAAGATCATCTAGTCCAACCCCCTGCAATATAGGAATCTCTACGATCTGTCTCATGACAGATGCAGCGGCGGAACAAGCCAATTGGGCATCTGGGGCGGCACGCGTGCCCTGCACCCAGGGGTGGAGCCAGCCATCCGTCGGGCGGGGCCAGTCCGGGCAGGACACTCCGCGGGGCCTCCGAGGAGTCTGCCTGCCTCCTCCCACTCAGCCACCCTACAGCTGAGGGGGAGGCGGCGGGCGGACCGTTTGGGGCAGTGCGCACGAGCCTGCAGGTGCCCAGGCCACCGCGTCACTCCCAGGAGAAACGCGTGGCTCGAGCACGCTGCAAGCCCCATGGTGATTGCTGACTGGCATTTTGTCACGCCCTCAGTGGTGACACCCGGGGCGACCCACCACAGCCCCCTTCCTTCGCCCCTGGACAGATGACCAACCAACCTCAAGGAAGGAGTATCCACTCACTACCTCCTGAGGGAGACTGCTCCACTGCCGAACAGCTGTTCCTGTCAGGAAGTTCTTCTTGATGTTTAGTCAGACAGAATCTCACTTCTTGTAACTTGAAGCTATTGGTTCGAGTCCTACCCTCCGGAGCAGGAGAAAATATGCTTGTTCCCGCTACCATGTGACAACCTTTGAGTTATTTTAAGATGGCTATCATATCTCCTCTTGAGTCTCTTCTTTTCCAGGCTAAACCTACCCAGCTCCTTCAACTATTCCTCATAAGGCTTGGTTCCCAGATCCTTGATCATCTTAGTACCCTCCTCTGCATATGTTCCAGCCTGTCAAAATCCTTCTTAAATTGTGGCTCCCAGAGCTGGACACAATACTCCAGGATTTTGTCTAACCTATGCAGAAGTATAGCGTCCTTGATCTGGACACTGTACTCCTGTTGATGCAGCCTAGAATAGCATTAGCCTTTTTTGCTGCTGCATCACATTGTTCTCTCATGTTAAGCTTATGGTCTACTAAGACCACAAGATCCTTTTCACATGTATTACTAGCAAGCCAGGTGTTCCCCATCTTATATTTGCTCAGTTGGTTCTTTCTGTCCAAGTGCAGAACCTGGCATTATTATTTCTTTTCTCTTTTAGTTTTGGCCCAGTTCTCCAATCTGTTAAGGTCATCTTGAATCCTGATTCTGTCTTCTATGGCTTTAGCTATAGTTCCTACATTCTGTGTGCCTAAGGGGACAAAACCCAAACAAACCCCTCCATATATAAAAAGTTAAATATCAGACGTGGGTTCTAGCTGAGCTTTCCTTCTGATATATGTTACCTCTGTGTAAGCAGGATGGCAAAAAAAGGAAAACAAAAGCTCCTCAAAAGAGAATACAGATTTGCATAAAAACTGTTTGTGCTACTTCTCTGCATAGATGCCAGTTTAGAAATAATTTTTGTAGTTTAAATAACAGTAAAGGGGGAAACTGTGACCAGGTGTCAGGCGTGGAATATCCCCTCCTCCCCCGGTAGCCTCAGAGTAAAGACAAACAAACAGTTCGTATTTTATGGCTTTTTATTCAGTCATCTGGTTGCAAGACAAAAGATCCAGGTCTCCATGCGTAGGGGACATTGGCTACTCTGAGTCTCTCCTCTTCCATCTCCCACAACATCCTGGAAACATACAGGAAGTCACAGGAGTCACATCCTCTGCTTTTGAATGCGGAGGGACCTGCAAGCCCTGGGACTAGAAGGATCTCCCATATTCTCCAGGGAGGTCTCTGCTGTCTGCTCTCTAACTCCCCCCTCCTCCTCCTCCTCTACTATCACGTAATTAGGCAATTCCTCATTCAGCTGTACGTCATCCCTGTCTCCCTCTCCTCCTGGAGACAGGGAGGGAGAAACGTCCCACTCCTCCTCTTCTGAGATTAGCCAATCAGAGCGAGGGCTCGTTTCCCATTCCTCCTGTTCAGTCCATTCGCTGGCACCAGGTATCCTGTGTGCTTGCCCAGTTTCCTATCCAAGTTGACATGCAATTCTCCCTATATTGTGAGATACACACACACACACACACACACACACACACACACACACAGTCATACCTCAGGTTGAATGTGCTTCAGGTTGAGTGCTTTTGGGTTGCGCTCCGCGGCAAACTGGAAGTAACAGAGTATGTTACTTCCGGCTTTCACTGCTCGCGCATGTGTAGACGCTCAAAATGACGTCAAGCGCATGTGCAGAAGTGGCAAAACGCGACCCATGCATGCGGAGACGTGCCGTCGCATCTTACGTTCTATTCAGGATGCGAACGGGGCTCCGGAACGGATCCCGTTTGCATTCTGAGGTACCACTGTGTGTGTGTGTGTGTGTGTGTGTGTGTGTGTGTGTCAGACTTTGACAGGACAGAAGTCCAAATGGAGAACACTTTCAAATAGAGGACTGCGCTCTGACACTGCATCAAGTAGAGATGTGTCTTCTTTAAAGTAGGACATATGGCTACTCTAGTGTAGAGATGGGTTTTCCCTTGGGAGGGGCTTTCAAACATGTACCACTGCCGGTCTGAAGTGGTACAGTCCAAGAATACTTTTACCATTCAACCTTTAGACTGGGGCAGGGTAAAAGGCAGCTGAACATGGCATCTCGTGAACAGAATGAGTCAAAAGAACAGAACTTGACAGTTTCCTTTTCTTCCTTTCCTTAAATGGAAAAGGAAACTGAAATTAACACAACCACAAATGACTTTTCAGCTGATTCCAAGAAGAGATGAGAGGGTGTGGTGGGCTGGGAATCACATTGTGACTTTTGAAAAC